>NC_052618.1:52841967-53458678 GCF_016545825.1 Eucalyptus grandis | reverse complement strand
CTCAAGTGAAAATTCGCGAACCACGTCTCTCAATTAAGACAAACTAGCTATGTACCAATTAACGTATTTCTAATCAGTAGTAGAAGTCACCTTCATAAATGCGAAATTTAGTCTCAAATATATAATTCCTCGTATGATCGGAGAGTGAATACATAATGAAACAATACTAGATTAATACGTATGAGTTCTAATTTGCCTAGAAATCGGGTAAAATCGCAAGTCCAAATTCAAAGTCCTAATTTCACATTTTCAGGGATCGTATTCGTACCAGTGATTCCGAGAATTTGGGGGCATAAAGGAATCAAAGTCCTATTCACCGATGCGGGACAAAAACACGCGTCGTGTGATCTTTTGCGATCCCCTCATCAATCAAACGAACGTCGATCGCAATCATTATCTTCCAAAACACAAGGCAGAGCCGGCAGTGACGGGCACGATGACGCCATCAATCCTCCCGCATCGCTTGATTATATATAGGCAACAGGGTTCTTCCCCGACTCCTGCATCGCACCTCACCTCACCTCACCTCAAATCAATCCTCTCCCTAGGCAGAAAAAAAAAACACACACACACACACACATCAACAGAATGTCGTCGCTCTTGCTTGGTTTCGCGTCGGCAACATTCCCTTGCAAATCCTCTATGATGAATGCATCACCGCACACGGCCATTAGAGCCCATTCCAATGAAGGAGCAAACAGCACCTTCCTATCTTCAAAAGAGTTTCGAAAACCATTCCTTCAATTACCGAGATTTTCTCAAGATAACGTCCAAAACATTGCACCTTCGCGAAACATGGCCATCAAAAATAAGGATAACCGCAATTGCCATGACGTTCGTGTTGCTGCCCTTGCTGCCCCTCCCACCATCATGGATATGGCTCGGGAATTGCGAGATGGTATTGGAATACTTAACTTCCTAGAGGGAAGGAACTTTCTCGTCACTGGTGCAACTGGATTTCTCGCGAAAGGTAACCGAAATAAACTGCTCAACATGTGTTCATCCTGACATAATGTCACGCTGGTCTTGGAAATACTCCTTTCCGAAATGATGGGAATCGGTATTCATTGAATGCGGTCATACAAATATCTACGCTAAGCAATCTTTAGACTAAATATTAGTGAATGAACTCATTCGTTTTCTACTGTTCCGATTCCATTGCTTGCGTCCAGAGACTGTTATTAAACTCAGCAAAGCGTTTAAACTTTTGTTCACAGTTCTCATCGAGAAGATTTTACGAGTCTCACCCAACGTAGGGAAGATCTTCCTGCTGATCAAGGCAAAAGACAAGCAAGCTGCCATGGACAGAGTCAAAGACGAGGTTGGTGCTGTCGTAAGACGATCTATTTTATCTGCATGTGCATTTTGAATATGAAAAATCATGGTTCGATTTTTCCTTTTCGGACTCGCATGCAGGCCACGTGCTCCGCACATTGCTAATGTTCATGTAGGAAAACGTGCTCTTTTTGGACACCAAAAAATCTTTGTCCGTCTCTATTTTCCAGATAATAGGTTGTGAGTTGTTCAAATGCCTACGACAACAGTATGGAGAAGGGTACACGAATTTCATGCTGAGCAAGCTCGTTCCAGTCAACGGCGACATTCGGGAGTCGAACATGGGGATAGGAGACGATTCGTTTTGCCAGATAACGCAAGAAGTCGATGTCATCATAAACTCAGCAGCCAACACAACTTTGGA
The DNA here is from genome assembly GCF_016545825.1 of Eucalyptus grandis. Taxonomy (NCBI): domain Eukaryota; kingdom Viridiplantae; phylum Streptophyta; class Magnoliopsida; order Myrtales; family Myrtaceae; genus Eucalyptus; species Eucalyptus grandis. Next base: position 53,456,979 of record NC_052618.1, on the reverse strand, counting down.
TGAGAGGTATCTTTGATTTTTCTATATTATTATCACTTTTGTTGTTTGTGTTCTATGAGATTGTAAGTATATGTGGGATCTAATCAAGCCCGGATCAACATTGCTTCGACCGAAATCAAAACCCTAATCTCGAAAAACACGTTCGGTTCAGTTCAAAATCTTCCACTATTGTCCTTATCTCCCATTCCTAGGAATGCTTTAGCTGATATATTTCACTCCTTTGCAATTTATATGTGTAGGTACGACGCAGCTCTCGTTGCGAACACCATTGCGCCTTCTCGGCTTTTAAGCTTCGCCAAGAAATGCAAGAAACTGAGCCTTTTCTTGCACCTGTCTACGAGTAAGAATCAATGGACACTTGTTTCGAAAATACATGTGAAGGGAATATAAAACTTAACATTTCGGTTCGTTTATCCCCATATCATTATTATTATAATAATTATTGTTATTTATAGCATATGTGAATGGAGAGAGACCGGGAATATTAATGGAGAAGGCTTTTGAAATGGGGGATAGCAGAATAGATTCGTCGACTCAAGGCAAGTTGGATGTCCATCACGAAATAAATTTGGCTTCGAATCTAATCGAAACACTCCCTCCAAATGAAGTGCCTCAGAAATTGAAGGAGATTGGCTTGGCCAGGTGAATATTTCTCTCGAGATTCTAAACTAAGGTTGAAATAATAGAGATGGCTTTACCCAATACTTGGAAACCACAAGACTATTTTAGACTTGTTGGCATCTAAATTTTGAGGAGGAATTAAAAAAATATTCCTATACTTTTCACGAATCGGTTCTCATACGCTTTCGAAAATATCCATGTGCTGAGGTTGAATAAAAATTGTGTACAAGTTCAGGCCAAGAATGTATGGGTGGCAGAACGTATATCAAATGACCAAGGCCATGGGGGAGATGATGATAAACGCAGATAGAGGAAGAGTACCGGTCGTCATCGTTCGTCCCAGCGTGATCGAGAGTACTTTTCAAGAGCCTTTTCCCGGATGGATTCAAGGATACAGGTTGATTTTTTATTTTTACATTTTATTAACAAAAATAATAATTAGAATAATCAGAATTTTTTTAATGCTAATAAATATATGTTTGTTTCTCTTGAATGTACCGTAAAGAGTGCTCGACCCCTTGATCTTGTCCTACGGGAAAGGACGACTCCCTGGCTTCCTAGTCAATCCCGACACAGTTATGGACGTGGTGAGTGAGTAATCCAATCTGTTTTATTTTAGATTTGTACTCGGATATGTAAGTTACACAGTTTGAAATAAGAACGGATATGCATCGCTATTTCTCTTGGAACATATGAAATAAGTTCACCCATCATAGTACTTTTACTTGAGTATAACACAGCATGTGATTTAAAGGTTTGGAAAGATTTGAATTCAGAACTTCTAATTCCAATATGATGTGAAATCTTATGGGTCATTGCCAGTTGTTTTAAAGGCTTGAGTTATAGGATCTGGTAATCTGCTGTAAGTTCAGAGAGTATGTGGGAGACGGAAATTCTATTAAGTATGACATATAAATGTGCATTTAGTATTTTACCAATAGAGGTCCTGATTGGTGCGGTGGAAGCAATTTGTTCCCAACTTTCGCAATTTCGCACGACAGATTTCTTTGTTTTGAATTATCGTTTCTCGACAATGCTCAGGTACCGGCAGACCTAGTTGCGAATGTGATCATCGCGGCCATGGCGAAGCATGGGATCGTCGCGAGCCCAGGCATCGACGTGTACCACGCCGCGTCGTCCACTGTCAATCCGATGACAATGTGTGACATGTTCGACTATTCCCACGACTATTTCGCAGCGTCTCCCTTGATGGACAACCAAGGAGACGAGATTAAAATTGCCGATATGGAGTATTTCAGCTCAATCGACAGCTTCTCCTCTTACATACAGAAGGACATCGCAGAGAAAGGTGGATTGAGCGAAGAAATCGGCCCTAATTTAAACCCGAAGGAACGTTCCAGGCTCGAAGCAAGATGCAAGAGAATGACAGAAAATCTAATTCACTTGGCTAAGCTGTACGAACCATACATGTTCTACCGGGCAAGGTAATATATCGCTGGGTATAATAATTACACACACACACACACACACACACACATATATATAATGGTGGGTGCAATATAATTCACACGGAACGAAAATGAAAAATTTGTTAATTGGTTATTCTTCTTCTGCGTGTTCGTGAAATTTCTTACTAATATCATGTTTTGAAAAATGTAGAGACATTATTTTTCTGTGTGATATTAGTAACTGATTAGAACTAACATGGAGAGATCGTATATGGACAGGTTCGACAGTTGGAATACACGAAAGCTGATGAGACAAATGTCGACGGAAGAGAGTAATAAATTTCCAATGGATTTGAAGAGCGTAAATTGGGAGGATTACTTTGCAAATGCCCATATTCCAGGCCTAAAGAGGCATGTCATCAAGAAGCCATCCTCCCCTCGACAAGATTCCATTTAATCCCTAGAAAGTCAACAGCAATCCTTGCCGTACGATAAAGCTGATGCATTTACAGGGCTGGGATTCCGGATTCACGGATCGAATTCGGATTCTATGACCCTGTTAATGCTAAGTAGCATGCTCTCGTTTAACATGCAAAATAAATTACGCATTTAAAAATCGGGTCAATTTGTATCTCTTTCGAACTTGTCGATTAATGTCCGTCTTCATAATTGTGTCAGTTTAGAAGTCGTCGCTCCACGTGCATTATTTAGATTTGTCATATTTGTGGAAGTTTGTAAGTCCCGTTGTCTCTAGATTTGAATGTAAGAGTAAAGATCTAATAATAGTATGCCTTATCAGTATACTTTTTGTGCGCAATTTGTGTTATGCTGGCCGAGTTTTATCTATCCCAAAAAGATTGGTGTGCCCACAACTTTCCAGCCTTGCAAACTTGAACTAACTCGGCTCAAAGGCCATGCAATACCAGCTCCTACACAAAAGTCCTTGGTACGAAATTCGGAGTGTGTGCGAGGTGGACATGATGTTGAACCCTAAAACCCATCCAGTACTTGAATATTTTGGACTTTTGAAACTTGAAACTTATTCTATGATTTTGGCTGCGTATCTGTTAAATATGTCTCGAGTTTAAGTCTGAAGCGAATTGCTGAATTTTGAAATATAAAATAAAATAAAAAGGGAGGAAAGTGGTTTGCTGTGAAGGCTGCGGATTCCGAATTGAAGAAAAGAAGAACGAAGCCGCATAAGCTCCTGCACGTGAAGAAAAAGGTGGTGGGGCCCAAGGTCAAAAGTTTGACCTTGGGCACACACGCACGAAGAAGATTTCCTTTTCTACCGTGAGAAGTTGCCGAGTTCTCTGCACGCGTAGGAAAGGTGGGGCCCAACGCACGTATAAAAGCATAATCTAATTTCCTTTGTTTTGTGCGCTTGTACGAAGTCGGTGAAAAAGAAACCCTACGGAGCGGCCGACGACCTATGTTTAAAAGGAGAAGCCGCACGCCACCGAAGTATTGGTTGTTGATTGAAGCGCCGTTCTTATTTTGAGTGCCATGTTTTTCTTTGTTTGTGAGAGATATTCATAGGTGCTGAGTGTTTGGCTTTGGGTTTTCGTGTTTTTATGCGGCAAAGCTTATTCGTGATTTACATCCAAGTAAGATTGGTGTATTGAGTGTAATTGGGGTTTGGGAAACACCGATAGAGTATTTGAGTGACTTGAACGTGTAATTCTATTGTATCGCTTGATTTATAGTGAAATTATTTTCTTCTTTCTCCCATGGACATAGGTCTTTATAACTGAACCACGTAAATCCGGTATCCGATTTATTTTTCTTCTTCCGTCTATATTTGGTTCGATCGCTCGCCCCAATCGCAACAGTACCAATCCTGAAATTAACCCCGTCATCTTGATTACGCAAGTTCCGTAAATTCCTACACACCTTTAAAGAACACCTTAACGAGTCCTTTTATCAATAGCTATTGACACCTGATTTTTTGTCGACAATTTAAGCACTCCTTAATATAAAGTTAAAAAAAGAAATTAAAAAAAATAGCCAAAAAAAGAATAGAGAAATAAATAAATAATACTAAATAAAAAATGATAACAGTAAGAAAATGAAATTAAAAAATGATGGGAGCTTTTCTGGTTCTTGGCCCAATATTTTATGGCTTCACAAAAAATAAAGTTTGTTAGAAAATACTTTCAAAAGAAGTTATTTTAAAGGAAAATTATTGATTTTTCAGTGTCTAACTGCCTTCTGCGACTTCGATGGAAGTAATTTTCTGATACTTGATATCGAAAAGTTGCCAATATGCTTCTGAGAAAAAGACTCGAGTATAGTCTGGAGACCTCTAGTGCAGACATCGGAGTCTCAAGTCCAGGGTTTAGCCATCGGGGACTTGGCAAGCGTCCCGAGTTTGGGCGGTTGGAATCTAGCCGTAGGTCGTGGCGTCCGAGGCTCGGGCATTGGCATCCCGACTGTGGGCATAGGGGTCTCAGGGGGCTAGCGCCTAAAGTCGATGGCCGAGGGGTGGGCACTTGGGTCTGAGCACTAGAGAACCCAAGATCAGTTGGCTGTGGTCTCGGGTCTATCAGATGGACTTTTGGGTACAACCCCTCGAGATGATTTTGCGAGAATGATGATCCATCGAGTCATATTAGAGAATAAATTCTTAGTTCTAAATGAGTAAGTCATTTTTTTTTTAAAATTGAAGTATATACTTTTTGTTGACTATAAAACTTTTTTCCGTTGATTCAATTTCTTAAGCAATTTAAACAAAGGTAATGTTTTGCAAATAGTTAATTTTCACAAAAGTATAGGACATGTTGTGGAAAGCAGGCGATTAAACAATAAAATAAACAAAATAAGAAGATAAATTAATATTAGATTTACGTTATTTGGTCATAGAGATCAATGTCCATGATAAGAGTGGCGACAAATTCCACTATAAACCAAGTTATAAACGGGAATTACAATCATACTTGAGTTGTTCTTGTGTGTGTGTGGCTATGAAAAGAAATACGGTAGCCGACTCAACACAGAAAAAGAAATCCGAGAAAGCCGTGTGGATATGGTCAACCAAAGTTCGGACTTTCTTCTGCTGATATCTTGCCGAATTCAACCAAAATATATTTCCGTATATTTTAAGAGAAGTCCAAGTTAAAGTCCACATTAGACTTTCTTATTTCCGGGGCAGCACAGCGTTCTTCAACGTACACCAGGAAAGTTGATATTTCTTCTGCTTGTTGATCACGATTCCAATCACGATTACTCGATTTCTAACATTTCTAAAATATTCGATTCTTAATATTCAAATCTCCTTAAATAATCATTAATCTCAGTCGGGTTTCGTCTATCAAATCCAAACTCGAGACATATATATTAATAAGATATATTAAATCCAAACTCTAGACATATATTAATAAGATAAATAGACTCTGATGGTTGAATTTTGCATATGTTTCCTAGTTTAATATTCCAGGGGAATTGGAACTTCCAATCATTGTGAACACGATGAAAAATCCACTAAAATATTAGGCACCAAATACAATGATTTCATTTCAGTAATTGCATCTAACAATACCGTTTGAAGTAATTAGATTTTTTTTTTTTTTATGTCTCCTTCAATTGTGCATAAAAAAACAAATCAAATGGAGCCCTTTAAGAGGTAACTTGTAACGACTCGGGCCCCATCGTATGATATTGTCCGCTTTGGGTCACCCGCCCTGGCGCGAACGAACCGTCATCCTAGCCACGGTCTTTTCCCTTACGATTTTAAAACGCGTCACACATATCAATGGACCCAAACCTTATAAAGGCTCCCAGGACTCCCCCTAAACCCTCACTGTGGCCCCACACGCTGCAAGAGCTGGCTCTAACACCACTTGTAAGGACCCAGCCCCACCGTATGATATTGTTCGCTTTGGGTCACCCGCCCTAACACGGACGAACCGCCATCCCAGCCATAGTCTTTTCCCTCATAGTTTTAAAATGCGTCACACATATTAAGGAACCCAAACCTTATAAAGGCTCCCAGGACTCCCCCCCTAAGTAATGTGGGATAGGAGAAATGCCCTTAGCCTCGCCCGCATATTGCCGAGACGATGTTAGTCCGTCCCTCTGTACTGCCCTAGATCTGAGTCGTCACATAACTACTAGAGATGAGCTCGTGCCATATAATGGTAATACATATAATTATTCAAACCAAATATTTTATGGAATCAAAAATAAAGGTTACACGTAGGAAGAACAGGGATAGTAAATGAGTGAGAATTTATACTTTCTTTTTTCAAAAAAATGTGTGGTACACTTGAAAAGGTTTGATGTAATAATGTGGATCATTGGTGGTGATTAAGATTGTATCTCACCATAACCTAGTAGCAAGAGAGTTTCACTGAGGGCTGCCCCGTCACATGTTTTCTTTTAATGTGTTAGTGCCCGCATGTCTTAACCTCCAATTGAGGAGAAAATTTTTATTCCCTCTCTTCAAGTTATACCCCTGAATTTAATGTCTCAAAGTTCAGACAAAATAATTGATCAATCCTACAGGAAGTCCCTAGCCAACATATTTATCGAGGTGTGGGGGTCATCAATACCCCTTACTATACTAATATCCTTGGAATATTGGGACCCCAGCTCTTGACTGGTTTATATTCCTTCATTGAATTGAGAAGCTTGCCATATATTTGTCGAGGCATTGGAGTTGTCTCTATCCCCTACAATATTAATGTCCCTAGAGTAATGGGACCACAACTCTCGGCTGGTTTACCCCTTTAATGAACTAAGAAGTCTTTTAAGGTCATGCTCACTATCATGATGTTTAGTGCTATAGAAATTTCATTCCAATGCATATTTATTGCCTCTTGATGTTACTAGGAGAAGCCACAAGCGCCATTCATGAGCTAATAACGCAAGTTTCACTTCCACTCTATAGACACAATCAATCCGTTGAAATAGCACAACATCTGGAGCTGAATTTATCTATAATCATGAAAATTTTCAATCCTAAATTAAAAATGATTACGTCATATTACCTACATATGGTAATGAATTAAGCTTTTGACTATACGCATGCTTGCACGGGCAAATCAACTAGCATCCATTCATTTCTTCATACACTTTTTGAATTAATCTGCTTACACTTCTATTTAAGAATGTTCTACGATGAAGGAAGATACGGAGAATCTCCTAGTTATCTCTAATACCATCAATTTAATTGAATTGGTTAGGTCTAAAGTTTAAGAAGTCCAAGTTCGATTGTTCGTCATAGACTCATAGATGGTCTTCTTAAATTATCTCATATGATTGGAACATGCTTCAGCTACCTTGATCAATCCACACCCGCGCACACACACACACACACACACACACACACACACACACACACACACACACACATATTGCTGTGCGTTCCCATTTCAACCTATCTTGTCGGGTATAATTATGTAGATTAAGTTTATAAAAAATGAAAAAATTAATTTATTCCTTGTCTCATGGCACGAGAAGTTTCGTTTATGGATAATTAGTTTTAAGAAATATAAGCTCGATTATTGGTCACAGATGGCCTTCTTCAATTATCTCATGTAATTGGGAACGTGCTTTAACCGAGTCAATCCAAATATATATATATATATATATATTTTGTTGCGTGTTCCCATTTCAACCTATCTCCTTGGTATAATTATGTACATTAATTAAATAAAAAAGAACGAATTAATTTAGTCTGTGCCATGGCAAGAGAAGCTTCGTTTAATAGGAAGGAGACGATTGTGAGTATGCAAGTCCATATAAGACTGCCGTCAATTCCAATCCCATGTCAACTTTTCTTCTCGAGTATAATTATTACATTAATTTGATAAAAATGAATGAAATAATTTAGTCCTTGCGCCATGGCACGAGAAACTTCGTTTGGTAGGAAGGAGACGAATGTGAGGTATACAAGTCTATACAAAACTGCCTTCAATTCCAATCCCGATTCAACCTTTCTTCTCGCCTATAATTTATACATTAATTTGATAAAAATGAACCAATTAATTTATGTGTTGGTGACTTCAATGAGGTAACTTACCACTGGGAGAAAGTAGGGAGAAAGTTAGTTGATTTCCATCGTATGTCCTCCTTTAGAGAGGTGTTACATGACTGCTCATTGATTGATATGGAGAGTAAAGGATGCGCATATACCTGGATGAATAACCGTCAAGGGGAAGACATCATTAAAGAACGTTTGGACAGGTGTCTCTGCACTCTGGATTGGAGAATCGCCTTCCCGAATGCTGAGGTATGCGCCTTCCCAGCGGTGGGATCAGATCATAGCCCTCTCCTATTAACTACTGAAGCACCTCTAACCCGAAGACGCCGACCGTTCACCTTTGAAGCCTTCTGGTTACAACACTCGGATTGTAAGAAGATTATTTCCGATGCTTGGAAGCAAGCTAGTACCATTGACCACAATTTACCATATCTATTAAAAAAGGTCAGTCTAGCTCTTACCTTGTGGAGTTGTCGGACATTCTCCAATGCTAAGGAGAGGATCAGGGAGCTGCAGTATGAGCTTCAACAGATCACGAATCTCTCGGACATTCCCTATGATAGAGAGACAGCAACAACCATTAAATCAGAAATTCAGCGGCTGTGGCAACAAGAAGAGCAGTTTTGGGCTATGAGATCACGGATTTGTTGGTTGAACTGGGGTGACAAAAACACCAAGTTCTTCCATGCCACAACCATCCAGAGAAGACAACGAAATCGCATCACCATGCTCCTTGATGATGTATTGTCACGCCCCGAACCCCGAGCGCGCGCATATCCCACTGCGGTCGATCAAAAATGCGACATCCTAGGATATGTCGCCGACCCATTCATTTCTTTACGCATGCGGAAGTGAAACAAATCCCCTGACAACATTTAACTTGGGATAGAAAAGCAGGCAATCAATCACAATACCAAACACTCATTTACAAACACAAAGGGGTTTAAATACAACACTTTGGACTTTCTACAAAATAGACCATTTCGACAAAAGGGGGACTATCCTACAACCAACTAGCAGGACACGCTCTCCAACCCTTATGACTTCACCTCCGCAACTCCTCAAGGCCAACCAAAGCTATCGCGCTCCGTCCACCGAGGGACTGAAATTTTAATCCCACAACCGGGATGAGACAATGTCTCGGCAAGTTCAACCCCTAAACCCCTATTAGAAAGAAAATACGCCCGGGTGGCCTAGCCACATCACACAGAAGACTTACCTCGCCTCAGCCTTTATCTGCGGGTTAGCACAATTTATATAAACCAACCACGTGCAATTATGATAACCAAACAATCATGGCACAATCACATTATCAAACAATTCAACCACTTGGATCGTCTCAGCGATCAATCGACTCGGCCGATTACATGTCATTCTAGTAAATCAATCATTGCTCTCAACTACGGCCCTACTCGGCAAATTTAAATCGGTGGCATCACGGCCCCACTCGCGCGACCTTTAACGGTGGCAATTCACGGCCCACCGGGCACGACCTCTTGTAGGTGGTTTTCACGGCCTCATCGGGCACGACCTTTCCAAGGTGGTTTATCACGGCCTCTCAGGCACGACCTCTCGAGGTGGTTTATCACGGCCTCTCTGGGCACGACCTTTCACAGGTGGTTTATCACGGCCTCTCTGGGCACGACCTTTCACAGGTGGTTTATCACGGCCTCTCTGGGCACGACCTCTAATAGGTGGTATTTCACGGCCTCATCGGGCACGACCTCTTGTAGGTGGTTTTTCACGGCCTCATCGGGCACGACCTTTCCAAGGTGGTTTATCACGGCCTCTCAGGCACGACCTCTAATAGGTGGTATTTCACAGCCAATCTCCCATCAATTTCTACACTTAGGATTTCATAAAGAATCCCTATAAATCACAATCACACTCAATTCATCACAACCAATCATCAATTTCAAATTCTAAATGCACAAAGAACGATCGGCACGAAATTACGAGCAAATAAGGTCCCAATGAAGATTTTCGGAATTTAATAAATAATTAAATTTATTCCGAAAATAATTAAATAATAATATCCATAGTTTTCGAAATCCACACTCAATTTATAATATCCAATCATCAATTTCAAAATCCGAATGTACTCGTAGAATGACCAAGACGAAATTCGAGAATTTAGGGTCGACCAAAATTTTCGAATTTAATAAATCATTAAATTTATTCCGAAAATAATTAAATAATAATATTTTAATAATTTCGAATAATAATATATTATTAAATTATTTAATGATTTCGGGATATTTAAATAAATCAAAAGTAAATTCCTTTATGTCACATCAATGTTTATATTAATATAAACACCCACTTAACTTGAAATTAAACACAATTTAAGTTAATCACGCACATTAATATAATCTACACTTAAATAAATTAAACTAACCACCTAATAACATTTAACATAAACTAAACACACCTAAAGCATCATTAACCCTCTAAGCGAGGTTTAGTGAGTTAAACTCACCGGATTAGCGAACCGAGCGGACCAAAACGACGGGGACGCCGAGGAGAACAACTTTCCTCAAAGCGGGCCGAGCATCCGGGCTCGGGAAGGCGGCCAAAACGGGCCAAACGTCCGCTGCATACCCATTTTTCTTGGTTGCTGTCCATGGCGGTTTGAGGCCGAGAATGGGCGGATCCGGCGCCGGTTGAGGCGGCCAAGGGCGGCGGAGGCAAGGCGAAGCTCCGGCGGCGACGAACGGCGGTTCACGGCGGCGGGGACGAGCTCCGGTAGCTCTCGCACGAGCTGAACAGCAGCTCGGGATGCCGGCCAAGCACGGGCGAGCGCGGACGCGAGCGGACCGGCGAGCAGCGCACGGGCGGCGCGAGGCGGACACACGGCGACGGCGGCGTGCGAGCGGGAGCGGACGACCATGGCTGCAACTCCTTCTTCTCTGCAATTTTCTGGTCTTCGCACAATGAAGATGGAGGAGAAGCCAACGGGAGAGAGGAAGAAGAGAGGGAGGAGAGAGAAGGAGTGGGGGCTCTTTTCTTTCTTTTTCCTTTTCTTTAATCCCCAAAATGGTCACCACCACGACATCATCCATGATGTCATACTCCACTCACTCAAGCGCTCCCACAACCTTATTCCGATGGGTGCGCATTTTCATTTTCCGGGGCCCAAAACTTTGTCGCAACAATTTCTTCAATTCCACTTGATTCTCTTCCATTGAATCAAGTGAAGTTCATAAAATTAATCCAATGTCACCACACTTCAATTCACATCTTCACTTGCCCATAGAACCAACTTAAGTCCCAAAAGCAAGACCAAAGGCGGGCCTACTAATTTCTCGAGCCAAAACAACCATTCTCTGATTTAATTTCTGAAGAATTCGATTACATGAAAAATCTTAGAAGATTAGTCAATGTTCCTAAAATGATTTGTGACACACTCGGACTTCCAATTTCGAATCCGATTTCAATTCCACGGTTAATTTCACTTTGGCACGATCTTAGCGCTACCCCAACCTACCAGGGTAGCCTTTAGAAATTTTCATGCATTCGACCGTGGTTGATCATCTCAAGCCACAATGTACATCTTTGAAACATTGGCGACTTTCGGTTGTCGAGGTAATCTCAAGATTTCAAATACGAACATTGGGGTACCCAATCGATAGAAAAGTCGGTCAGTCGATCGACATTAATTGTGTGATCTAGTGGAATCACCCACACCTGATCACATGCCTCTGTCGAGTCAACCTATCTCCGATCTTTAATCGATTTTAATTGTGCCGTAATGACCCTTGCAGACTAGCTCGGTCGAAAGGTCGCTTCTCGGTCAAATTCTCGAGTACGATGCATTAGAAACTCTTAACAAACTTCACCCGATAGACTAGCTTTCACATGAGTGGCCGACTCAAGGAAAAGAACTATATGCGTGCCAACGAAATGCCCGTCTCAATTTATTGAAAATATAATTGGAAAATCGGGATGTCACATGTATAGGGCTGGGTAAGAGATGAGGCTATCCTAAAAGTGAAAACTCAGTCTTTTTTCTCCAATCTATATAAATCAGTGGGGTCGCGTGACTTTGCTCCTATTCTAGACCAGTGTCCCTGTCTAGTAACCCCTGAAATAAATACAGCACTCACAACCATGGTAACTGAGGATGAAATCCGAGCTGCTACATTTCAGCTAGGCGCGAACAAGGCCCCAGGGCCAGATGGACTAAACGGACTGTTTTATCAATCAAATTGGGACACTCTTCAGGAAGAGGTCTTTCTCTCGGTCCAACAGTTTTTTACTTCAGGCTTGATGCCTTTGGACCTCAACAAGACTGCTGTTGTTTTGGTACCGAAGATACCTCTCCCCCAGAGCTTAGACCACTACCGCGCTATTAGCCTCTGCAATTTCGGCTATAAAATCATATCCAGAGTTCTTGTTACATGATCGAAACCTATTTGCCTCGCCCTGATTTCGTTGAACAATCGGCGTTTGTTAGTGGACGTCAAATACGGGACAATATTTTGGTAACCCAGGAGATCATCCATCAGATCAAAATCAGCAAAAGACGAAGAAACTTCCCGGCAATATTAAAAATGGACATGCAAAAAGCATACGATAGGGTGGAATGGGACTTTTTGATGGCTTACCTTCTCAAGCTCGGCTTCCATCCCCGATGGGTTCAATGGATTTTTCAATGCATCTCAACAGCTTCCATTAGTATAAAGTTCAATGGCCAGCAAATGGAATATTTTAATCCTACTCGAGGTCTGCACCAAGGGGACCCTTTATCCCCTTATTTATTCATCCTGGTGACGAATCTCCTATCCTCTCTCATTCACCAAGCCATCGACATTGGGCATCTCAAAGGTTTTACAGTTAACAGGTTCAGCCCTACCCTATCTCATTTATTCTTCGCCGACGATGCTATATTCTTTTTAACTGCCACAACCACAGAATGTCAGAATCTTGCAAGTATCTTGTCTCAATATTGCCTAGCCACGGGTCAGTCCGTTAATCGAAATAAGTTAGGTATTTTCCTGGGCAAGAATTGTCCGAGATGTCTTAAAGAAAACTTGGCAAGTGAGCTAAGAATCCCTGTGCTAGAAAGAATGGGCAAATACTTAGGCATTCCGTCTGATTGGGGGAGCTCAAAAGGTGAGATGTTCTCTTGGATTTTGGGTAGGGTGAACTCAAAAATGGAAGGCTGGAAGGAGAATCTAATATCAAAGGGTGGCAAGGAGGTCCTCATTAAAACTGTGGTGCAAGCCATTCCCCAGTATGCAATGTCTGTTTTTAAAATTCCTATATCTATTTGCAAATCTATTGAGAAAAAGATTGCAAGATTTTGGTGGCAGAATGATTGTCGGAAAGCTGGTATTCATTGGAAGCAATGGGATGTGTTAAAACATACTAAGGCGTCAGGAGGACTAGGTTTTCGAGATCTTGTGGCTTTCAACAAAGCCATGCTTGGTAAACAAGCATGGCGCCTTATTCAACAGCCGTCCTCTCTATGGAGTAAACTATTCAAGGCTATCTATTTCCCTACACGGGATTTTCGGTATGCCCATAAAGGTGTCCGGCCATCATGGGGATGGCAGAGCCTACTGTCAGGAAGAGATGTTATACTACCTAAACTCTAGTGGTCGGTTGGCGACGGAAAAAATATAAACATCAGGGAGGATCGCTGGCTTCCTAGGGGTATTGTTGGCGGAACCCGCGCACCGTGAAGAACCAAGACTGGTAGCTGATCTACTAGTACAGAATTCAGATCACTGGAATCTTGCTGCTTTAACTAACTTTTACGACGAACAAACAACGGCAGAGATACTCCGAATTCCAGTGCGACGCAACCTTACTAAAGACAAACTAGTATGGATAGAAACAACCAATGGACAGTACACAGTTAAAAGCGCTTACCACTCAGTCAGGAAAGCATCAATTTGTAAACTCACCCGGCAAGCTTCATCATCTTATCAACAGCCTCCTCAACTTTGGAAGTGTATATGGAGCGTTAAACTGCCACCAAAGCTCAAGGTTTTCTTCTGGTCTGTCTGCCATAATGCATTGCCCACGAAAGAAAATCTTTTTAGGCGCCGAATTACTCCGGATCCCATCTATCCTCTATGCAGTTTGAATCAGCCTGAGTCGATTGAACACCTCTTTTTGCTCTGCCCCTGGACAACAGCAATATGGTCACATCCCACAATTAATATCCAATTTGATACTACTCATGTTCGTCGTATCGATGAATGGATAGTAGACAGAATACTGCAGAAGAAGTCTAAACCTGATCTGGAGTTGATTATAGCAGTCTGTTGGCAGGTATGGAAGGCCCGAAACGGCGTAATCTTCTCCAAGCATCAACTAGATCCGCACTTTGTTGTCCTTGCTGCCTTAGCCCAGGTTCGTTCTGCTGCGATCTGTGATCATTCTTTATTGACTAAGGCGAAACGGAGCGCTCATCTTGGCCACTTTTGGCAACCTCCCGCCCCGGGCACCCTGAGAATAAATATTGATGGGGCTTACACTTCAGGCCATACAGAGGGCTCGATCGCCTTTATCTGCCGGGATAAATCTAGATGTCTACAAGAAGGGCTTACCCGATCTGTGCAGGCGGCGTCGGCGTTGCAGACGGAAGCTCGGGCGCTAATCTTTGCTCTTCGTCACCTGCTTCAGCAAGAAAAGATGAGCACATCTCTGGAGATCAACTCGGATTGTTTACTCTTAGTGGAATCCCTCAACAACCAGCAAGAAACCCCGTGGGAGATCCGCCCCCTTGTCTACGAAGCCATCGATCTGTGTCGTCAATTTCTCAACTTGCATATTAGGTTTTGTAAGAGGGAAACCAACTCTGTTGCTGATTGGGCAGCAAAAGCCCACAGCAAGGGTACCCTTTCCCCTTCATGGGCCGTATCCCCTCCTCCTCCCTTCCTTGCCCTGCTTTTTTCGGATACTATATCAGCCGCATGTATTTCGTACCCTTATCTATAATATGTCTCTCCTGTTCAAAAAAAAAAAGTCCACATAAGACTGCCATCAATATTCAATTCCAATCAGATTCAAACTCGTGAAATATATATTAACAAGATAAATGGACTATGATAGTTGAATTTTGCATATGTTTCCTAGTTTAATATTCTAGGGGAATTGGAACTTCCAATCATTGTGAACGCAATGAAAAATCCACTAAAATATTAGGCACCAAATACAACGATTTCGTTTCAATAATTGCATCTAATAACACCGTTTGAAGTAATTAGAAATTTTTTTATGTTTCTTTTAATTGTGCATAAAAAATACAAATCAAATGGAGCCCTTTAAGAGGTAGCTACTAGAGACAAGCTCGTGCCATAAAATGGTAATACATATAATTATTCAAACCAAATATTTTATGGGATAAAAAATTGAGTTACACGTAGGAAGAACGGGGACAGTACATGAGTGAGAACACTTTCTTCTTTCAAAAAATGTGTTGTACTTTTGAAAAAGTTTGGTGTAATAATGTGGATCATTGGCAATGATTGAGATTGTATCTCACCATAACCTAGGAGCCCGAGAGTTTCGCTGAGGGCTGCCCTGCCTGCCGAGTTACCTAGGAGGTTGAGAGGATTGCATGCTTTCTTTTAACGTGTTAGTGCTCTCATGTCTTTAACCCTCAATTGAGGAGAAAGTTTTTCTTCCCTCTCTTTAAGGAATACTTTTAAATTTTACATCTCAAAGTTCAGACAAAATAGTTGACCAATCCTATGGGGAACTCCCTAGCCATCATATTTATCAAGGTGTGGGGGCTATCTCTACCCCTTACTATATTAATGTCCTTAGAATATTGGGACCCCAGCTCTTGGCTGGTTTATACCCCTTCATTGAACTGAGAAGCCTTTTAAAATTATGGTCAGGAGCAACAACAAAAAAAAGTCTCATGAGGAGGTTTCCGGCCACTATATTTTTTTAGGCATTGGAACTGCCTCTATCCCCTACTATATTAATGTCCCCAGAGTATTGGGACCACAACTCTCGGCTGGTTTACCCCTTCAATGAACAAAGAAACCTTTTAAAGTCACGCTCACTATCAAGATGTTTAGTGATATAGCAATTTCATTCCAATGCATATCCATCTCCTCTTGATGTTACTAGGAGTAGCCACAAGCGTCATTCAGTTGAGCTAATAATGTAAGTTTCACTTCCACTCTATAGACACAATCAATCCGTTGAAATAGCACGACATCAGGAGCTGAATGTATATATAATCATGAAAATTTTAATTCTAAATTGAAAATGATTACGTCGTATTACCTACATATGGTAATGAATTAAGCTTTTGACTATACGCATGCAAAGCACAGGCAAATCAACTAGTGAGCCTGACAACGCATGTTACCATCCATTCATTTCTTCATTCACTTTCTAAATTAATTCGCTCATTTACACTTCTATTCAAGAATGTTCTACGACGAAGGAAGATACAAAGAATCTCATCATTATCTCTAATGCCATCAATTTAAATGAATTGGTTAGGGATAAAGTTTAAGAAGTCTAAGTTCGATTGTTCGTCATAGACTCATAGTTGGTCTTCTTAAATTATCTCATATAATGGGAACATTCTTCAACTACTTTAGTCAATCCACATATATATTTTGCTGTGCGATCCCATTTCAACCTATCCTGTCGGTTATAATTATGTACCTTAAGTTCATAAAAATGAAAAAAAAAATTAATTAATTTATTCCTTGCGTCATGGCACGAGAAGCTTCGTTTATGGATAATTAGTTCTAGGAAGTATAAGCTCGATTATTGATCATAGATGGCCTTCTTAAATTATCTCATGTAATTGGGAACGTGCTTTAACCACCTTAGTCTATCCAAATATATTTTTTTGTTGTGCGTTCCCATTTCAACCTATCTTCTTGGAATAATCATGTACATTAATTAAATAAAAAGAACGAATTAATTTAGTCCCTGTGCCATGGCATGAGAAGCTTCGTTTAGTAGGAAGGAGACGAGTGTGAGGTATACAAGTCCATATAAGACTGCCGTCCATTCCAATCCCATATCAACCTTTCTTCTCGTGTATAATTATTACATTAGTTTGATAAAAATGAATGAAATAATTTAGTCCTCGTGCCATGGCACGAGAAGCTTCGTTTAGTAGGAAGGAGACGAATGTGAGGTATACAAGTCCATAGAAGACTGCCGTCAATTCCAATCCCGATTCAACCTTTCTTCTCGCGTATAATTTTATACACTAGTTTGATAAAAATGAACCAATTAATTTAGTCCCCATGCCGAGAGGCTTCATTTAGTAGGAAGGAGACGAATGTGAGGTATGCAAGTCCACATAAGACTGCCATCAATATCAATTCCAATCTATTAATTTAACTTTACCAATCATTGATCTTCTCAAATTATCATATGCAGCGGAAAGATGCCTCAATTACAGCTGCTCAATACGGTATAGATATAATGCCTCTCTTCCTCTCTCTCTTTCTCTCTTTC
Organism: Eucalyptus grandis; assembly: GCF_016545825.1. NCBI lineage: Eukaryota > Viridiplantae > Streptophyta > Magnoliopsida > Myrtales > Myrtaceae > Eucalyptus > Eucalyptus grandis. Next base: position 53,439,513 of record NC_052618.1, on the reverse strand, counting down.
CCCCTCTAAACCTTTTTTTGTCTCTTTCACTTCTGGAAGGGAGGAATATGACCTAGATCTCTCCCTTCCCTCTCAGTTCCTCCTCCTTTTATTTCATTTGATTTCCTTTTGTTTCTTTCCCAATTCTTCCAATCTAATTTTAGATCTGAGAGCTTTGCTCTCTTGATCTTATATCTGGGAACATTTCTCTCAAATCTAATTCTAGATTTTGGAGTTGTAATGAACAAATACTCCACTTTTATTTTTAATAGTGCTCACAGCAGTTTCGGTGTCAACTTTATGCTCATTCATTGTATTTTCATTCAAAGTTTTGGCACTTCACATTGGTTACAAGGCTTGTTCTCACAAATGTCAGATCTGAGATTTTTCAACATATTCATGTTGCATCCGTATGGTGAAACTATCAAACCTAGGTGCATACCATGAAAGACAAAGTCATAATTACAGATGAAAATATCGATATATGTTTATTACTGATGATGCTGTGTAATTTAATGGTTGGCTGCCAATCCTTTCACTTAGATCCAATTACCCAATTACAAATCTGTTTTTAAAGAACAAGCTTGTTTTGATCTCTGTCAACCATGCTCTAATGAAACATCTTGATTTCTGGTTTCTTGTTTATTTTTTAGCTCTATGGGTTTATTTTGTTACTGTGACTTTTGAGATTTCCTTTTATGTTTGGTAATAAATGGAAATTTCTTTTTGACAAAAAAAAAATGCAGTATAAGTTAATCGACGCTCAACCTTGTTATAATTTTGAGGACGTGGACTTTAATAGTCAATCGTTTTATTATATACAAAGAAAAAAATTGATTCCCCCCACTTTTGCACTGTAACTCTCTCAATCGGTCCTCTCTCTAAGCAAACAATAACCGTCAACCAAATGTTGTCTTTCTCTCATTTTTGCAATTCCACGATACTGTGCAGAGTACCTGCCTTGTTGCCTGGATAATTCGGGCACCAGGGGGGCGTCATTCCATACTTTCAATCTTAACTTCAAGCCATACTGACAAATAAATTTGAAATTTAGGTTTCATTTGCTTAACATAAAATGAACTTTGCAAGAAAATATTTTCAAAAGAAGTTATTTTCAAAGAAAAGTATTTGATTTTTTTTTTTTTTTGTGGTTAATTGTCTTTTGCAACTACTTTCCTGATATTTGATATCGAAATGTTATGAGATACGCTTTTGAGAAAAAGACTAGAGCATAGTGCGGAGACCTCTAGTGTTGACATCAGAGTTTTGGAGTTCGGGCTTTGGCCACCGGGGACCTGGCAGGCATCCCAGGTTGGGCGGTTGGAATCTAGCACTAGGTCGTGGCGTCCGAGGGGTGGGCACTTTGCTCCAGGCGCTCAAGAAGCCAAGTCTAGGTGGCCAAGTTCTCATGTCTTTCATACAGGCTCTTGGGTACAACCACTCGAGATGGTTTTGTGACTATTATGATCAAGTCATATTTTAAACAATGAATTTTGAGTTCTAAACGAGTAAGTTGTTTTTCTAAATTATAGATTTTTCGTTGACTATTATTTTTTTTTTCCACCAATTCAATTTCCTAAGCAATCTAAAAGAAGAAAATGTTTTTCAAACAGTAAATTTTCACCGGAGTATAAGATAAAGGGACTCTGATAGTTGAATCTTTGCATGCATTTCCTAGCTTAATATTTCAGAGGACTTGGAGCTTCCAATGGTTGTGGACGCGATAAAGAATCCCCAAAAACATTAGATACCAAATACAATGATTTCGTTTCCATCATTGCGTCTAATAACACCGTTAGAAGTAATTAAATAGAACCCTTTAATGAGGTAGCTATTAGAGACAAGCTCGTGCCATAAGTCGACTTACTCGACCTCGAAGCTGAGCTTTAATTCACAATTAGATCCGAAATCAGAAGCTCAAGTTGGTCGGTCGAGTTCAAGCTCGACGATGGAGGATTGAAACGGCGATGAGGTGGTGGACTGAGACGGCGATGAGGTGGTAGTGGTGAAAGGGGACTTATGTCTGTTGTCATCCATGTCGAAGTGAAAGGAGGAAGGAAGGAAAAAGAAAAGGAGACGAAAGAGGGGCGAGAAGGTGACTGACGATGGGCCCGATTTCAACATGTATCGCAAGGTGAATTTACTAGGTTTTTTTGTTGAGTTGGTCTTAAAGCTGTATCTAATATGTGATATTGCTAGTATAAACACCTAGGGGGGGGTGAATAGGCGCACAAACAATTTGTCGATATACGGAAGTAATTCTTAACAAATTGAAATACGATCAAGGTAAGAAGAGAGAAATTTGAACACAGGATTTATAGTGGTTCAGCTTTTCCAAGCCTACGTCCACTCTTCCGCACCGATGCCCACCGGCTGGATTTCACTATGATCAAAAGAGTAGTTAAGACAGCTTTGCCTTGATTCCACAAAGTGTAGATGTACTGCCACACCTCCTCAAGGTCTCTCACAAATATAGACTCTCTTTTGTATACAAGTATTCGCTCAAAGGATTTATCTAAACAAATAAGAGCTTCAGACTTTAGAATTTTTCTATCGCGCACTTCCTCGAACAACTAAGGACGTCTTCCTTATATACTCCTTTATGCCATCATACCCGTTGGCACTTACCAAAGGAATTCCTCCAATCTACCCGTTGGATGGAATCAATTAGGAAGATCATTCGAGCTATTAAAGGAACGTGTTGATAGCCCATCAATCATGTTCGCCCATACAATCAGGATCTCGGTTTCCATAAGTAGAACCTTCCAATAATATTTAGACAATCATCGAATCTTCAGTCATTGAATCAAATTTGATCAATCAAAGGATTCGATACGTCTTCTCCAGCCATGAGATCTTCTCCAGATGATAAGGTTAAATCTTGAACAAAACATTCGGTTCGGGATAACCTTTCTTCAACGGATCGTGATCTGTCAATGAGGATAGACTTTGAGTCTTGAGTCGGCTGTCCGGAAGTCTTCGACTTTAACTAACGAGTCTGCAGACCTTCGGACTAGGCGACGGAAACGTTTTGTCAACTTCAAAATTCTTCACGAGGATTTCTCCAATAATCTCCCCCTTTTTTATGGTGACAAAACCTTCCTGCAGATTTGGATAACTTTGACCTGCAAAACATTTCTCAACCACATATGCATATCTTATAGAAATAAATGGCTAATAGAATAACACTAGAATCTGCAACCACAGAAAATGGGTTAGTCCAGTATATGATTAAGCCATTAATAAGATATCAATATTGATTAATAAAAGCAGTAAAGTCAAGTCCAAGTCTAGGCAGTTCTTATCCAGACACAAAACAAAGTCAAAGTCTGTCAAAAACAAATAGACAGTTAAACACAATCCAACAAACAGTTAAAAAAGATTGAAAGTTTTCAAATCATGCATCTCTCCCCCTTTTTGTCATCATTTAAAAAATGATGAGATGAAATCAAGATTGCTTGGGAACGCGGACAAGCTGGAAATCTTCCATAGATCGAACAATGCCTTCCGGCCTTTTAAAGTCTTCCTTCACTGTACAACCTCCTCACTCTTGGCATTGGCCCGATTCGAATAGAGAGGGCTTGCATCTTTTCATTTAATGAACAGGAAGAAGCTTGACCTTCATTCTTCAAGCTTTGAACTTCGCATCCCAAGGCATAAATCTGACCTTTCATCTCCAAGAGAATATCCATGATTCTGCGAAAATCTGCTCCATTATCAGTCTGAGTACTTGCTTCGGCTCGATCTGGAGTATAAGCAGACGATGGTGGATCAGCATAATCTCGCAGGTTTGGCGATGAAGCTTCATGACCTTCCTCTGGAAATTGAGATGCATAAACATCTTCTAGGTCTAGAGGCGAGCGACTGACTCCTTCACTTGCATCTGAATGTGAAGACGTCACTCCTTTCTCCTGATCTCCCCCTGTTTCCATGCCTACTGGTGGAGAAGAGATTTCCTCGGGTTCTCCTTCTTCTCTTCTTTCTTCTTCAGATCTTTCTTTCTCTGCTTCTTGCTATGCTTCTCTTTCTCCTTCTTCCTTCTCCTCTGCTTCTTTCGTCTTCTGTTTCGATTCTTTCTGTGGAACAGGACGACCTAAATTCCTCAAAGCCATTGCAGAGATTGTGATGTCTTCGTCATCATCTTCATCCTCAACGAGGAGAGCTCTTCTTTTCTTTGATGAAGCAGCCATGGGCTCCTTCCCTTTTCTCTTAGCAGCAGAAGAGAATTGATGAGATTTGGTAGGAGTCTTCTCATTGAATTTCTCCAATTCCTTGCTCGGTTCCTTCCGACGCATTTTGGTTACCATTTTCAGTCCTACCACCATATGATCGCATGATTGAACACAAAAGATTTGCGGAGGCTGAATATTCGAGATGTCGAATAACTTCAGTAACAAGGCTTGGGTAAGGGAGTTGACCTGTCCTTCATCTTTGCTCTATACATGTGAAACATAACAAGTATGAGGGAGAGAAAACTTCTTACCACGAGAGGATGGCATACATCAACTTTGCCTCAGAACTTGACACATCAGTTTTGGAAGTTGATTTCGGCCGAAGGCAATTGATCACAATTTTGTGAAGCAAGATGTTGAATGCATTCATCCGTGAGTAGGTGATCTTCTCATCTGTTCTCCTGTCCTTCACCAGTTCAAGTGTAGCCCCAAAGAATGGAAACTTTGATTGGTTGATATCTCGCCTCTCTCAACTTCTAACACATCTCGCCAAAGCATATTCATATCCACAACATAGTCTTGTTCTTTAACATCAAGGAGAATCTATTCGCATCCAAAAAGCTAAGATTTGAATAGAAATATGCAGTCAATTCAAGTATAAGCCTCGGTTGAGTCGAGCAAAACTTTTCAAGTTGAAGATAACTGAACTTTTCCCTCAAGTTCACTTTCACAAAGATCCAGAAAATCAAAGTCCACACTTCTAGGGTTTATTACCCCACGCTTCAGCAATTTCGAGTACAAATCCTTTTGTTCCTTTGATCTGAACAAATCTTCCCTTTTTCCTTGAATTTCAGCCGCAATACCCATTTTCGGTTGAAATAGACTGAACAGATTGTCATCATCATTCCCATCTATAGGATTCGGCCCCTAGTCACGAGGATCACTTGGGATATTCGCAAGGGTTTCCTCAGCCACCCCTTTACGAGCGATTCCCAAACTTTCCATTTTTCGCAGAAAGATATATTCGTTCCTATATCCTTTGTCTCTAAGAAACTCATCAACATAGTTCAAAGGAGTACGAATTCCTTTTAAGGCACGATATAGCTTGTAAATAAAAGCGGGCTTTTGAACTCTTACTGGTCCGCATCCTCGATGATTTCTTCCCGATGCCTGATCAACAACGCCTTGAGGACTAGATGGTGGAGAATGACGCGCCGAGAATGTTGTGGGCTCGGTTCGATCTAGAGTAACTTCATCTTGTAAGATCGAAGTGCGTAGGCCCCTCACTCATTCTCGTGGTCCCCCGCTTGCGATTCTTGACGACTTTCGTGAAGAAGACATCTTTAACGAGTGTTTGGAAGTTTCCTTGCTTGACTTTCTCGAAAAGATGACAACTTTTTGAAGATTTAGCGAAGAAGACAAACGGGAATGGAGGATCGATGCTTTCTAGGGTTTTTGAGAGGAAAGAGAGTAGAAAAGTGAAGAGAAATCGACAGTGCTCGTTCGGTTAAAAAGAAGAGTAAACAAACCGTCACAAATGAAATAAAAATATGCCTTTTCAAAATAATGTCTTTATCCGCAAAAATAGTTATTTCAAAAATAACTTCCTTTTGAAAATGAATCGATGCAATATTTATGTTAATTAAATATAGCAACAATTTAAACACATCGATGATCGTACCTTTTCAAGATAAGATTGGAGAGAGAAAGACTTACGGTCGAAGGTCGAGCCAAGACAAGTAGATAAAGTCTTGTAAGCTCGAGTCGAAAGTCTTTAGACTTTGATATCCTCATACCTCAAAATGTTGAGTCGGGACCGTATAGACTCAAATTGATTTTTCTCCAAAGGCTTTGTGAGTATATCCGCCTTGAGTTGATTCTTTGAGTTAACAAATTGAATTGAAACGTCTCCATTTTGAACATGATCTCTAATAAAGTGATGTCGAATCTCTATATGCTTCGCTCTTGAGTGGAGAATTGGATTTTTGGTGAGGTTGATAGCGCCGGTGTTGTCGCAATTAATCTCTCGTGCATGAGTCTTCGATTTCAAAATCTCTTAGCTGTTGTTTTATCCATAGAATTTGCGAACAGCAGCTTCCAAGAGCTATATACTACTTGCTTCGTTGTTGAAAGAGACACAAGATACTTTGTTTCCTTGAAAACCAAGACACTGTTTCGCTTCCAAGCAACTAGCAAGTTCTGAAGTGCTCTTTCTATCAACTCGCAACCGGCTAGATCTGCGTCTCGAATATCCCATAAGTTTAAAGTCTCCTTCTTAGGATACCAAAGACCGATGCTTGATGATGAAGCAACGTATTTTATGATGCGTTTGGCAGCACTAAGATGGGATTCTCTAGGATCTGATTGAAACCTAGCACAGATGCAAACACTCAACAAAATATCAGGTCTAGAGGCAGTAAGATAAAGAAGTGATCCAATAATGCTCCGTACAGCTTTTGATCAATTTTTTTTCCTTCTCCATCTTTATCTATCTTTAAAGAACTTGACATCGGTATGTCGGTCTTTTTGCAATTCTCCAGTCCAAACCTTTTGACAAGATCATTAACATATTTTTCTTGATAAATAAAAGTTCCTTCCTTCAATTGTTTTATTTGAAGACCAAGAAAGAATGTTAATTCTCCCATCATACTCATTTCAAACTCATCCCGCATAGACCTTGAAAATTTCTTGCACGAGACTTTCATTAGAGGATCCAAAAATAATATCATCCACATATATTTGAACAAGTAAGAAACTTTTGTTTTCCTTCTTGATAAATAAAGTCGTATCCACTTTACCTTTGACAAAACCATTTTGTATTAGGAACTTACTTAATCTGTCGTACCAAGCCCGAGGTGCTTGCTTTAAACCATACAAAGCCTTTTTCAGTCAAGGCGAGTCGGCTTCTTTGGGTCTTCAAACCCTGGTGGTTGTTCCACATATACTTCCTCATGGATAAATCCATTTAGGAAGGCGCTTTTGACATCCATTTGGAATAACCTGAAATTCTTATAACAGGCAAACGCAAGTAAAAGTCGAATAGCTTCTAACCTTGCCACTGGAGCGTAAGTCTCATCATAGTCTATTCATTCTTCTTGCGTATATCCCTTGGCCACGAGTCTTGCTTTATTTCGTACGACTTTTCCTTTCTCGTTCATTTTGTTTCGAATACCCATTTAGCTCCAATAATGTTTTACCTTTTGGTTGGGATGTCAATTCCCAAACATCATTTATCTTGAACTTCCTCGAGCTCTTCTTGCATAGCTTCAATCCAGCTTTCATCAGATAAAGCTTCTTCTATGCTTTTTGGTTCAATTTCAGAAACGAGTGCCACAGCACTAGACTCTTCTTGCCTTTTGGATCTTGTGCGAATTCCTTCATTAATTTCGCCAATTATAAGATCTTTGGGATGACTGGACTTATGCTTCCAGTTACTCGTTGATTTGTCTGGTAGATGATCTCTTTCTTTATTTGGATCTTCACTAATAACCCGATGCTGGTTTTTCAGTCCGAGATGCTTCTTGAGTTGTAGACTTTGGAGGGTTCAGGAGAGGTTCGGACTCTTCTTGATGAGTCGACTTGACTCATCTTGCGTTGAGTCTTGAAATTTGACATTCATTGACTCCTCTACAGATTGGCTCTTCTTGTTATAGACTCTGTAAGCTTTGCTTGAAGTAGAATATCCAAGAAAGATACCTTCATCCGATCTTTCTTCAAACTTACCAACTCGATCTTTTGCATTTTTCAATATAAAACATTTACAACCAAATACATGAAAGTATGAAACAATAGGCTTCTTTTCTTTGAATAACTCATAAGGGTTTTTTTCAAGAATAGATCTTAAGAAGACTCTATTGATGATATAGCAAGCTGTTGAAACAAATTTTCCGCCCAAAATCGAGAAGAAATTTTACTTTCAATTAAAAGAGTTCTAGCCATTTCTTGAAGAATTCTGTTCTTTCTTTCCACAACTCCATTTTGCCGAGGAGTATACGGAGAGGAAAACATATGCTTACGCCAGATTCATCACAAAATTTTGTAAAATCTTGATTTTCAAATTCACCTCCATGATCTGTTCTTATACTAGAGATAACACAACCTTTTTCATTTTGAACCTTTTTAGCAAATTTTTCAAAATACGAAAAGGTTTCGGACTTACTTGAAAGGAAATATACCCAAGTAAAACGAGAGTAATCATCAACAATTACTAGGCAATACTTCTTACCCCCAATACTCTGAGTTCTGGTTGGTCCGAAGAGATCCATATGCAGCAACTGTAGAACATAATTAGTAGAGACATAATTTATTGGCTTAAAAGAATTTCTTACCTGCTTTCCCAGAATACATGTAGTGCATGAATCAGTCTTTTGGTATGGTAATTTTGGTAGACCTCGAACAAGCTGCTTTGATGAGATTTTGGCTAATTGCTTCATGTTGACATGACCAAGCTTTTGTGCCATAAGCATGCTTCGTCTTGAATTGAGATAAGACACTGCGATTCATTTGGTTTCACATCCGTAAGATAGATATTTCCATGTCTTCGACCCATGAAAGACTCGAGTAGTGTCTTTACCGATTCCGTAACATGTTCCTTCTTGAAAGAAGATCTTGAAACCAGTATCACACAATTGACTAATGCTGAGAAGATTGTAATTGAGTCCTTCCACTAGGGAGACATTACTTATTGTGAGAGTACCAATTTTCACGGTTCCAAATCCCACAATACTTCCTTTGCTATTTCCTCCAAATGAAACTTTTCCACCATTTACTTGAGCAAGCTTTATAAAACAATTTGAGTCTCCTGTCATGTGTCTTGAGCATCCGCTGTCAAGATACCACTTTACCTGTTTCTTGACAGAGACCTGCATTTAAAATAAAGTCTCAAGCTTTCTTTGGTACCCAAACTTTCTTGGGTCTTTTGGTGTTAGTAATATAAACAGTATTAGCCCAAACTTTCTTAACAGGTTTCCATACCATAAGACACTCTTTTTCAAAGTGATCCGGACTATTACACTTTGAACATTTGAGAGCATTTCTTCCTACGGGTTTAACAAAAACTCTTTTGAAGTGATTTTTGTAAACTTCACTCGAAAACCTTTTTCTTGATTCTTTCTTTTACTTTAGGAAAATCAATCAAGGGAATTGTTTCTTCTGTCATACCTAGACCAGACTTATTGAAGTAAGGTCTTTGCGCTAAAAGAATTTTCTCAAGTTTTTAAGACCCCATAGAAAATTTCTTTGATATATTAGATAAGTCTGTTTTTAAAAAAGCATTTTCTTTTAAAAGATTGGAAACAGACATGTCTAGACTTTTAACTCTTTCTTCTAAAACATTTTCTTTTTGTTTTAGAGCTGAGTTTTCTTTTTTCAGTTTGGAAATTCTTTTGAGAGAAATCTTAAGACTAAAGCATAGTTCATCAATATATTTAGAAACTTTGACAGGAATTTTAAAATTACTTGCCTCAAATTCACTGTCTGAGTCTAATCCTGAGTCTGATCCAGAGTCTGATTGTGCCATCAGACATAGATTGGCATATTCATTATCACTTTCTTCACACTCAGTATCACTCCAGGTTTCAGCTTTGAGAGCTTTTCGAAATTTTTCAGCTTTTCCTTTCTTCTTCTTCAAAAGAGGACAGTTGGGTCTGATGTGTCCCTTTTTCTTGCATTCAAAGCATACTACATCTTTATTTGATTCCTCATCATCAACAGACTTGGTCTGCTGTCTTTGAAAGCCTTGTTTCTTTGAGTTGAACATTCTTCCTTTTCTGTTTAGTTTTCTGAATCTTCTTATCATGAGAGCAAGCTCCTCATCGTCCATATCATCTTCTTAATCTATATCATCGAATCATCATTTGATTTTAATGCAATGGATTTCTTACCTTTTGGATCTTCATCTTCATTGATCCTTTCCACTTCATAGGACTGAAGAGTTCCAATCAACTCATCGACAGATAGTGGCATAATTCTCTGCGTCTCTCTTATCGAAGTCTTTATGTGATTCCAATCCCTTGAGAGTCCACGCAGTAGCTTGTTTACCTTCATGGGATCAGAAGTTGGTTGACCTTGATTTTCAAGACCATTCACAATATCTCGTAAAACGACTAAACATGTCGATATTGATTCTCCCGGTTTCATTCGAAGGCTTCGTATTGACCAAGAAGAATGTTGATTCTTGTTTCCTTCACTGATCTGTTCCTTCATAGGTGATATGCAACTGTCCCAAACTTCTTTTGCTGTACCACAAGAAGATATTCTATTATATTCAGTTGGTGATAAAGCACAATATAAGGAGTAAATTGCTTTTGCATCGAGTGTCTGTCTCTTGGTTATTTCTTCCTGAGACATTCCGCTGGATTCTTCAGTTTCTTTTCCTCTTTCAGAGACCGATGCAGTGGTAGGAGTAATTCCTTTTTCTACAACGTCCCATTCCAGAGGATCCTTTGACCGTAGGAAAGCTTTCATTTTGTTCTTCCAGATGTTGTAATCCTTTCCATCAAAGTAGGGTGGTGGGGTATTGCTTTGCCCTTCCATCAGCCCGGTGCTAACATACTAGCCATGGATCTTTTACTATGAAGTAAAACACTTCAAATAAAGTAAGTACACGAGCTCGATACCAATTGATATTGCTAGTATAAACACCTAGAGGGGGGGTGAATAGGCGCACAAACAATTTGTCGATATACGGAAGCAATTCTTAACAAATTGAAATACGATCAAGGTAGGAAGAGAGAAATTTGAACACAGGATTTATAGTGGTTCAGCTTTTCCAAGCCTACGTCCACTCTTTCCGCACCGACAGCCCACCGGCTGGATTTCACTATGATCAAAAGAGTAGTTACAAGCACGGCTTTGCCTTGATTCCACAAAGTGTAGATGTACCGCCACACCTCCTCAAGGTCTCTCACAAATATAGACTCTCTTTTATATACAAGTATTCGCTCAAAGGATTTATCTAAACAAATAGGAGCTTCAGACTTTAGAATTTTTCTATCGCGCACTTCCTCGAACAACTAAGGACGTCTTCCTTATATACTCCTTTATGCCATCATACCCGTTGGCACTTACCAAAGGAATTCCTCCAATCTACCCGTTGGACGGAATCAATTAGGAAGATCATTCGAGCTATTAAAGGAACGTGTTGATAGCCCATCAATCATGTTCGCCCATACAATCAGGATCTCGGTTTCCATAAGTAGAACCTTCCAATAATATTTAAACAATCATCGAATCTTCAGTCATTGAATCAAATTTGATCAATCAAAGGATTCTGATACGTCTTCTCCAGCCATGAGATCTTCTCTAGATGATAAGGTTAAATCCTGAACAAAACATTCAGTTCGGGATAACCTTTCTTCAACGGATCAGTGACTGTCAATGAGGATAGACTTTGAGTCTTGAGTTTGGCTGTCCGGAAGTCTTCAGACTTTAACTAACGAGTCCGAGACCTTCGACTAGGATCGACGGAAACGTTTTGTCAACTTCAAAATTCTTCACGAGAATTTCTCCAACAATATGTTCTCTAGATAATGAGAGAATTTGTACTCTTTTTCTTTGTTCAGAAAATGCGTGGTACTTTCGAAGAAGTTTGGTGTCTTATAGAACCCTTATTATAAAGTCATGCATTAATTATAAGTCTGAAAAATTTATGTGCGACCTCCACATCTAATAATGACATCAGCACAACTACGTAACGGGAACCTGCGACGGATCAGCAATGACAAACAAAGATTAAATAGAACTTGCGGTAGGTTTCAAGGTTGATCTCTAAACGATATGTAAACAATAATATAATAAGGAGCATAAACGTGATTATCTACGTTAATCTAATCAAAATGAAGGAACAAATGCAGTCCCTGCACATGGCACGACAAGCTTTGTTGAGTTGGTGGGACACAGGAGTGAAGAATATCTGTCCATACATGGGGAAGGATGCTCATCATTCATGGACGATCTCCTTAAATTATCTCGTGATACATGAGAAAAATGGCTTCAGCTCCAGCTTAGTCAATACGTTTATAATTCTTTTCTCTGCATTCCCATTTCAATACCTTGAGCGGTGATAATTAATTTAAGTTAGCCAATCGATATGGATGATGTTCTTACATAATCTCATGCAGGGGATGGGATAGATGCTTCAACTGTGACTTGTCGGTGCATGCATTATTAAGCTAAACCCTTGACGATCTGCTTAAATTATCTCGTAACTTCTGCTAATCAATACGTTTATATTTCTTTTCTCTGCGTTCCCATTTCGAACCCTTTTCCCTCGTATACAATTGATCACCGACCAGCATCGCTGTAGCTTGATGACGTGAGCTCGAATGATTAATCGCTTGTTTATATAAAGGCAACAGGCTTCTTCCCCTGCTTCTGCATCGGACCTCACCTCAAATCAATCCTCTCTCTAGGGAAAAAAAACACACGTAACAGAATGTCATCTTTCTCTCTTGCTTTCGCCTCGGCAACATTCCCTTGCAATTCCTCTGCGATGGTTGCATCACCGCACACAGCCATTAGAGCCCATTCCAATCAAGGAGCAAACAACACCTTCCTATCTTCAAAAGAGTTTCGAAAACCATTCCTTCAACTACCGAGATTTTCTCAAAATAATGTCTGGGACATTGCACCTTCGCAAAACATGGCCATCAAAGATAAAAATAACCGCAATTGCCGTGACATTCATGTTGCCGCTATTGCCTCCCCTCCTGCCATCATGGACGTGGCTCGGGAATCGCAAGATGGTATAGGAATAATTGACTTCCTAGAGAGAAGGAACTTTCTCATCACTGGTGCGACTGGGTTTCTTGCGAAAGGTAATGGAAATAAGCTGCTTAAAATGCGTTCTGATATTGCTAGTATAAGTACCTAAAGAAGGATGAATAGGTATATAAAAGATTTTTCTTCGATATTTGCACAATACTAGACAGTTGATGGATTTGAGACAAACGATAATTAAAGTAAGACTGAGAGAAGAGAAAATTGAACACGCGGTTTATAGTGGTTCAACTTATATCAAGCCTACGTCCACTCTTCTTCACTGACAGCCTATTGGCTGGATTCCACTATGAACAAAAGAGAAGTTACAGCACAGCTTTGCCTTGATTTCACAGTGTAGATGTTCTACCACACCTCCTCAAGATTTCTCACAAATATAGACTTTCTTTTGTATACAAGTATTTGCTCAGAGTAATTGTCTAAACAAAAAGGAGCTTCAGACTTTGGAATTCTTCTATCGCGCACACCTTGAACAACTAAGACCGTCTTCCTTATATACTCCTTTATGCCATCATACCCGTTGGCACTTACCAAAGGAATTCCTCCAATCTACCCGTTGGACGGAATCAATTAGGAAGATTGTTCGAGCTATTAAAGGAACGTGTCGATAGCCCATCAATCATGTTCGCCCATACAATCAGGATCTCGGTTTCCATAAGTAAAACATTCCAATAATATTTAGGCAATCACCGGATCTTCAATTATCGAGTCAATCTTCGATCAATCAAAGGACTTCGTTATGTCTTTTCCAGCCATGAGATCTTCTCAAGTTGATAAGGTTAAATCCTTAATGAAACATCCTGGATAACATTTCTTCAACGGATTAGAGACTGTCAATGAGGATGGACTTTGAGTCTTGAGTCTGGCTGTCCGGAGGCCTTCAGACTTTAAATAGCAGAGTCTGCAAGCCTTCAGACTAGACTGATAGAAACGTTTTGTCAACTTCAAAACACTTCAAGAAGATTTCTCCAACACGTTCATCCTGACATAATGTCAAGTTGGTCTTGAAAATAATCCTTTTCGAAATTGTGAGAATTGATGTTCTTTGAATGCAAAAATACAGATATCTAAACTAGCGATTTTAGACTAAAAATTAATGATTGATAATGAACTCATTCGTTTTCTACCGTTCCAATTCCATTGCTTGCGTCCAGAGACTGTTATTAAACTCAGCAAAGCGTTTAAACTATTGTTCACAGTTCTCATTGAGAAGATTTTACGAGTCGCGCCCACCGTAGGGAAGATCTTCCTGCTGATCAAGGCAAAAGACGAACAAGCTGCCATGGACAGATTCAAAGGCGAGGATGGTGATGTCGTAATATTATCTATAATATCTGCATGTGCATTTTGAATATGAAAATCATCATTCGACTTTCTTTATTCGGACTAGCATGCAGAACACTCATGTAGGAAAACGTGCTCTTTTAGAACACCAAAAAATCTTTGTTCGTTCTCTATTTTGCAGATAATAGGGTGTGAGTTGTTCAAGTGCCTACAACAAAAGTATGGAGAAGGGTACACGAATTTCATGCTGAGCAAGCTCGTTCCAGTCAAGGGCGACATTCGGGAGTTGAATATGGGAATAGGGGACAATTTGCTTTGCCAGATAACGCAAGAAGTCGATGTCATCATAAACTCAGCAGCCAACACGACTTTGGATGAGAGGTATCTTTGATTTTTCTATGTTATTATAGCTTTCGCTTTTTGTGATCTATGAGATTGTGAGTATTTGTGGGATCTAATCAAGCCCGCATCGACATTGCTTCGACTGAAATCAAAACTTTAATCTCAATAAATACCTCCGATCCAGTTCGTCTTTCTTCTACTGTCGTGCTTCTCTCCCATTCCTAGGATTGCTTTAGCTGATGTATTCCGCTCCTTGCGATATATGTGTGTAGGTACGACGCCGCTCTCGTTGCGAACGCCATTGCGCCTTCTCGGCTCTTAAGCTTCGCCAAGAAATGCAGGAAACTAAGCCTTTTCTTGCACCTGTCTACCAGTAAGAATCAATGAACACTTGTTTCTAAAATACATGTGAAGGAAATATAAAACTTACATTTCGGTTCGTTTTTCCAAATATTATTATCATCATTATCATATTAATAATTATTATTTGTAGCATTTGTGAATGGAGAGAGGCCGGGAATATTAATGGAGAAGGCCTTTGAAATGGGGGAGAGCAGAATAGATTCGTCGACTCAAAGCAAGTTGGACGTCCATCACGAAATAAATTTGGTTTCAGATTTAATCGAAACACTCCCTCCAAATGAAGCGCCTCAGAAATTAAAGGAGGTTGGTTTGGCCAGGTGAACATCTCTGTCCAGATGCTACACTAAGGTTGAAATAATAGACTTGTCGACATCTAAATTTTGGCAAAGATTATGAAAAATTTTGTGTGCATTTCATGTATCGGTACTCATACGTGTCAAAAAGTTCCATGTGCTGAGATTGAATAAAAATCGTGTATGAGTTCAGGGCAAGAATGTATGGGTGGCAGAACGTATATCAAATGACAAAGGCCATGGGGGAGATGATGATAAACGCAGGAAGAGGAAGAGTACCCGTTGTCATTGTTCGTCCTAGCGTAATCGAGAGTACTTTTCGACAGCCTTTTCCTGGGTGGATTCAAGGATACAGGTGCTTTTCTATCTTACATTTTATCAACCATAATAATTACAATCGCAATATGCTGATGCTAATTATGTTTTCTCTTTCTTTTTTTTTTTTTTTTTTGAACGAAAGGTCGACTTTCATTACTACGAAAAACCCTTACAACCCGCGGCAAGAGCGTCCGCGCATAAAAGATTGAAAAGAGGAGAGGGCAGACGAATGGCCCAATTATCAGACAAAGATGTGCCCGTATGGGCCTTGCAAGCCCAGTCAGCAACCGAATTCGCCTCTCTACAGCAAAACCCTAACTTGAGATTGGGAAATAGGGTTAGAAGGAAAGCAGCTTCGGCGAAGAGAGATCGATCGCGCCATGGCGGCTGGGAGCGACGATTCAGCGTTTCCACAATAGTGAGGTTATCTGATTCAACGATTAGTGCTGCAGTTTGAAGGCCTTGCTGCAATAGGTGACGAAGCGAGTAAGAGAGGGCTTGAATCTCGACCTGGAGAGCAGAGACAGCCACGACACGTACGGAGAAGCCATCGGTAAGTCTACCTTGATGATCCCTGCAAATACAAGCAATCGTACCATAATTTCTCCCTTGATGGAAAGAACCATCGAGATTGACCTTCAAAACTCCGAGATCTGGAGGACGCCATAGATGGGATCTATTTCTAATGGAACTCCTTTGATGCAGAGAGGGAGATGAAGATAAGCGATCAACTTGGGCGTGAGTCAGTGCCGCCTCTACGACCTGCTTTGGATTAGGATAAGAACCGCGGAAGACAAAGGCATTCCGAGCACGCCAGATCTGCCACAGAATGTTAGTAATGAAGGCCAGCCGGGTTAAGCGATGGCCGTCGCCAATCGTTGTCACAATCCATGAGTCCAGACGCTGAATGCGAGTTGGAAGGACTGAAATCCCAATCTGTGAGTGATTCCACACCCTTTGAGTCCATGAACAGAGTAAGAACAAATGCTCTAATGTTTCTGGATTCTTACTTTTGCATAAAGTGCAACAAGGATTGTCTAATATATGTCTGCGATGCAGGTTTTCTCGCGTCGCCAAAGCATTACTACAAAGTGACCAGAGAAAGACTCGGAGCTTAGGTGCAGCAGGCATCTTCCAGAGATTACGCCATAACCAGGTAGGAAGTTGATACGAAGTAGACGCAGTTGCAGTGACTGTACTTAATTGTGTCTGATGGATTGCGTGATATGCTGATTTGACTGTGTAAACTCCCTGTTTAGTTGCTGTCCATATAAGTGCATCTGAAGTGAAGTTAGGTCGAATTGGAATGTCTGTGATCTGTTGAATGATTGGCTTGTCGAAAATGCTGTGTAATAAATCAACCTTCCATGAACTGGTGGTCTGGTCAATAAGATCAGCTACTAGTGTAGGTTCAGCAGGGGCTCTAGGTCCACCGAGAATTCCCATAGGAAGCCAGCGATCTTCTCTAATATTAATACATGTTCCATCTCCCACAGACCAAGTGATGTGTGGTAAAATTGCATTCCTCCCACATAATAAGCTCTGCCAACCCCATGAGGGCCGAATACCTTTGTTTGCTTTTAAAAAAGTGGAAGAATGATAATATAAACCCTTAAAAAACTTACTCCATAATGATAATGGTTGATGCAATAGACGCCAAGCTTGCTTACCAAGCATAGCATGATTAAAACTCACCAGATCACGAAAACCCAATCCACCTAGCTCTTTTCTTTGCTGAAGATTTTTCCAACTCTGCCAAGGAATTCCAGATCTACTTGTATCATTACTCCACCAGAATTTTGCCATTCTTTTCTCAATAACTTTACATAATGATATGGGAATCTTAAACACAGACATTGCGTATTGAGGGATAGATTGAATAACTGTCTTTAATAAAACCTCTTTTCCACCCTTTGACACTAGTTTCTCCTTCCATCCTTCTAATTTCAAATGAACTCTAGTCAACAGCCAGGAAAACATATCCTTTTTAGATCTTCCCCAGTCAGTAGGAATGCCTAGGTACTTCCCACAGCGCTGTAAAATTGGTACCCGTAATGCACCTGCGAGATTTTCCTGGAGAGATGTAGGGCAACAAGGACTAAAGAAAACACCAGACTTGTTTCGATTGATCATTTGTCCTGAAGCCAAGCAATATTGATTCAATATATTGGAAAGATTCTGACACTCCAGCAAGGTACCATTAAGAAAAAACACTGCATCGTCAGCGAAAAAGAGGTGCGATAGAGTAGGACACCATTGATTCAGTTGGATTCCTGTGAGCGAGCCCATATTCATAGCATTCCTAATTAGGAAAGATAAAAGATTTGCGACAATGATGAACAAGTAAGGGGAAAGAGGATCTCCCTGCCTCAGACCACGGGTTGGGTGGAAAGTCGGTAAAAATTCCCCATTCATTTTAATTGAGAAAGATGGCGTGGAAATGCACTGCATAATAAGATTAACCCAATGAGAATGGAAGCCCAAGTGAAGTAAATAATCGCGAAGAAAGTCCCATTCAACACGGTCATAAGCTTTCTGCATATCTAACTTGAGTATTGCTTTAAAATGACGCCTACTTTTCCGTGTCTTGAGCTGATGAATAACTTCCTGTACAATTAGAACATTGTCTTGAATTTGTCTGCCAGCAACGAACGCACTCTGTTCTTCAGTAATCAGCAGAGGCAGCAATGGTTTCAAGCGATTAGCCAGCACCTTAGAAAAGATTTTATAGGCATAGTTACAGAGACTAATAGGGCGATACTGATCCAAGCTTTCCGGGTTTGGGGTTTTAGGAATTAGAGTGATAGCAGTTTTGTTTAAAGATGGAGGTAGTATACCAGAAGAAAAGAACTGAAGAACTGCTCTGTGTATATCAACTTTGAGAATTTCCCAATGTGATTGATAAAATAAGCCACTTAAACCATCCGGGCCCGGTGCCTTGGAAGCACCTAATTGAAAGGTAGCAACTTGAACTTCTTCAAGGGTGGGTGGAGCTAGGAGAGTTGCATTCATTGTTGCATCAATCATGTGTGGACATTGGTCTAAAATCTGTGCATAAGGTCTAGGCCCAGAGGTAGTATAAAGCTGAGAGAAGTAGTTAGTGGTCATTTCTTTAATGTGTTCAATATCCCTAACCCATTCCTGAGATTCATTCCTCAACATACTAATTTGATTGCGATGCCGTCGTTGAATAGTGGTAGCATGAAAGAACTTAGTGTTACGATCTCCCCATTGTAACCAGTTGATCCTAGATCGCATCGCCCAATATTGCTCTTCCCTCTGCCATGTTTGCTGAAGTTCAAGTTTAATCTTTTGTTGCTGGGATTGATTCAGTATAGTAGGATGCTGGTTTGATAAAATCTGTAACTGATGTTCTAATTCAATGGCCCGGTGCCTGTTATGAGAGAAAACCTGGCGACTCCAAGTAGACAAAGCTGTGGTGACTGCACGTAGCTTTACTGGAAGAGAAGAATCCCTTGTCGCAGCTGAGTGCCAGGAGGTGTGAACAACCGATTGACATCCAGGGTCTTGGTTCCAGAAAGCTTCAAAGGTAAAGTGTTTCTTTCGTCGACTCAAACTGGGTGTGGTGTTAATAACTAGAGGGCTATGATCGGAACCTATTGCAGGCATAGCAAACACTTGAGCTTTCGGGTATGCGACACGCCATTCAGCAGTGCAAACTGCTCGATCCAATCTCTCCTTCACCAAAGCATCACCAGCTCTATTATTGGACCACGTATAAGCACAGCCATGAGAAGGTAAATCCAACAACCGGCAATCATTAAGAAGCTCACGGAAAGAATCAATGCGGTAAGAGTCTGGTGGACGGGTTCCTATTTTCTCCCATCTATGTAATATTTCATTAAAGTCACCACAGCATAACCAAGGTAAGACAGAGAAGCTGCTGAACTGACGTAAAGTCTGCCAAAGATGCTGACGGTGTTGAAAAACTGCAGGAGCATGAAGACAAGTAATCCTCATAGACCGAGCATCGGAGATATCCAGACAAGTGAAGTCCAAAAAATACTGAGAGGAGGAGAAATCCGACAGAGAAAGCCCTGCATTCCAAAAAATAGCTAACCCCCCCGCCGAACCAACAGGGCTAACCAACCTGTGATGCAAAAAACCAGAGGATTTTTTCAAGCGAAGGATAACATCATCAACATTTTTTGTCTCCATCAAAAAAAGCAGGTCAGGCTTTTCCTTAGCCAAAAGGGCTTTTAGAGATAGGACTGTCAGGGGATTGCCCAAACCCTGACAGTTCCAACTTATGATTTTCATCGTTGATTGGGTGACTGTTTAGGGCCAGCCACCGTCGCCCGCAGAAGTTCTTCAGAAGCCTCCATGATGGGTGTGTCTAACAAGGAAGAGTCGTCATACAGTCCAGTAGGTTCTTCCGGTAAGGTATAAGGAGAGTAACGCCTGGGTTTCTTCGCAGGACTGATCTTACTAATCGGTCGAATACTTTTCCCTTTTGTGGCCTGATGAGTTGATGGTGGCCATTGCACTCCTTTCAGTTTCTCTGTAGCTGGAATGAGAGCAGTGGTTACAGTGTGTTTCTCAGGTGGAGGCATGTTAGAGGAATAATTTCTGGGCTGTGGATCAAGTGGAGTAGATTCCTGTGGAGAAGATGTTATAACAGGAACAGGCGGTAGAAGAAGTGGAAGGGTGTGAACATTTGTGGGAGGAGTTTCGGTATGAATTCTTCATTCTCCTCCTCCATACATGATGAACCATAGTAACATTGCCCGAAGGGCTACATTTTGAACTTCGCTTTTAACCATGGCCCATAGGGAGTTTTATTAGCCTCGGTTATCATGTTTTCCTCAAAAGGAATGAAGGGACAAGAATCCGTGTAATGGCCCAGACGTCCGCAGGAATAGCAGTAGTGAGGTAACCTTTCATACCTAAAATCCAACCACAGAGTTTGATTGTTAAGTTTAATTAGCCGCCCTACCTTCAGTGGTGTAGATAAATCCAATTCAACACGAGCACGACAAGCTTTCAAGGCAGAACCAGAGGCGAACTCAGATTTAACTTGCAAAAACGGGGCCAACCGTACTAACAGCAGTGCGAATCATTTCAGCAGTACTACACTCCAAAGGTAACCCAATTATCTGAACCCAAAATGCGCATGTTGAAAAGTCATAGCTGTGTAGAGGGGTGTTAGCAATCCAGGGTTTAAAATTGATAAGATGTCCTGAGAATTGCCAAGGTCCAGTGTCAAGAATTCGCTGTTTTTCAGCTTGAGACTTGAATTTTGCTAAATACAGTCCCGCTTCTTTTCGTATGATTTCTGCATGGTCCAACCTCCAGGCCCTCTTCAAGATTGACTGAAAAGCCGGAAAATTAAAGGAAGGGTTGGAGGGGATTTTACCGATTAACGAAGCTTACATTCCTCAACCGCACAGTGTGGGTTCAACTCGCAACTCGCAATCTCTTTTTCCGTACTTAATCGACCAAGTTTATGACAAAGTGCAGCAATTCGGATGCATCCGGGTCATCGTCAAGGGCCATCGATGAAATAGTGGAACTAATCAACAGAGGGAAGTTGGTAGCTTCGATAATATCGACATGCAAGAGTAGATAAGTGAAGAGAAAGAGGAAAAAGTAAGAAATGGGTAGCGATTTAGGTGGATGTAAGGCGAGAGGAAGAGAAGGATGATAGAGAACCATCGACATGGCAGGAAGATCAACAGGAGGCTATAGAAGAGGAGGAACGATGAAGAGCTCTACCCAGGTGATAGAGAGGATCTCGACAAGACGAGAGGATTACCGATTTGCAAATTATGTTTTCTCTTTCATGTACTGTAAAGAGTACTCGACCCCTTAATCTTGTCCTATGGGAAAGGACGACTCCCTGGCTTCCTGGTCAATCCCGACACGGTTATGGACGTGGTGAGCAATCCGATCCGTTTTAGTTTAGATTTTGTAGCCAGCTACGTAAATTAGAGGGTTCGGGATATGATCGGATATGATCAAATATGCATAGCCAATTCTCTCGGAACATATGTAATAAGTTCACCCATCATAGTATTTTTATTTGAGTATAACACGATATGTGATTTAAAGGCTTGGAAAAATTTGAACTTGTGACCCCATTCCTCAATACGGGGTGAAATATTATGGACCATTATAGTTGTTTTAAAAGCTTGAGTTATGAGATGAAAAACTAGTATTTTGTTCTAAGTTCAGAAAGTGCGTGGGAGGCAAAAATTCCATTGTATTTTAGTATTTTACCAATAGAAGTCTTGACCGGTGGGCGTAAGCAATTTGTTACCCAACTTCCGCGATTTCACACGATAAATTTCTTCGTCTTGAGTTATTGGTTTTTGACAACACTCAGGTACCGGCAGACCTAGTTGCAAACGTGATCATCGCGGCCATGGCAAAGCACGGGACCGCCGCAAGTCCCAGCATCAATGTGTACCACGCTGCGTCGTCCACGGTCAATCCGATGACGATGTGCGACATGTTCAACTATTCCCGCGACTATTTCGCAGAGTCTCCCTTGACGGACAACCAAGGAGACGAGATTCAAATTGCCGACATGGAGTATTTCAGCTCAATCGACAGCTTCTCCTCTTACATACAGAAAGACATCGCAGAGAAAAGTGGATTGAGCAAAGAAATTGGCCCTAATTCAAACCCGAAGCAACGTTGCAGGCTCGAAGCAAGATGCAAGAGAATGGCAGAAAATCTAATTCACTTGGCTAAGTTGTACGAGCCCTACATGTTCTATCGCGCAAGGTAATATTTTACTAAGTATATTAATATATATATATATATATATATATATATATATATATTATGGTGGGTGCATTGTAATTCACACATAACAAGAAAGAAAATTTTGTTAATTGGTTCTTTTTCTGCGTGTTTGAGAAATTTATTAGTAACATCATATTTTGAAGAATGTGAGAACATTAGTTTTTTTTTTTTGTGATATCGGTAATTGATCTGAACTAACATGGAGAGATCGTATATGAACAGGTTCGACAGTTGGAATACACGAAAGCTGATGAAACAAATGTCGACGGAAGAGGGTAATAAATTTCCAATAAATTTGAGGAGCATAAATTGGGAGGATTACTTTGCAAATGCCCATATTCCAGGCCTAAAGAGGCACGTCATCAAAAAGGCATCCTCCTCTTGACCAAATTCTAATTAATCACGCAGAAGGTGATGCATTTACAAGGCTGGGAATCCGTATTCATAGTCGAATTCGGATTCTATGACCCTGTTAAAGCTAAGTAGCATCTCTTGTTCAACAATGCACTTAAAAATCATGTCGATTTGTGTCACTTTTGAACTCGTCGATTAATAACCGTCTTCATAGTTGTATCAGTTCAAAAGTCGTTGCTCCACGTGCAATCTTTAGATTTGTAATATATGTGAAAGTATGTAATCCCCCCTCCCTTATCATTAAACTCTTCGTGTATCATTTGTACTGGCTGAGTTGATTATGTCCCAAAGATTGGTGTGCCCACAACCGCCCGGCCTTGCAAATACGAATTAGCTTGGCCCAAAGGCCAGGCAATACCAACTCCTACACAAAAGCCTTCTTGGAGTGAGCATGAGATGGATATTATGTTGAACCCTAAAACCTACTTTATATTCACATATTTCGGACTTTTGAAACTTGAAATTGATCCTATGACTATGGCTATGTACCTATTCTGGAATCGACCATGTCATCTTGGTTTCGCAAGCTTTATAAATTCCTACACACCTTCAAAAAACACTTGATTTTTTGCCGACAATTCAAGTGATTATTCTTATAAAGTTAAAAAAGAAATAGAAAGTAGCAAAAAAAAAAAAACGGAGAAATGAATATATGATAAACTAAATTTAAAAAAAAACAATTAGAAAAAATGATGGGGGGCTTTTCTGGTTCTTGGCCCAATATTTCGTGGCTCACAAGATAAAATTTCGTTTAATCCATAAAAGCCCGTCAAGCCCGTCGCCTCCTGTCCATTTTTTAACCACCAAATAGGCCCTAGAAGCTGCTGCCCTAACCAGCCCAGTCCACACATCAATACCCCAGCTCATCAATCAAACTGAGCATCGAATGACATGACAATGATGACGAAAACAAACTTATCCAACTTCGATTCCCACAAAATTATTAAAAGCCTACTTCGAATTCGATTAGAAGAGAACAAACTTATCGGGTCACCCAAAGCCCATACGAGGAAAAGCAAGCGGGTCGGGTTTCGTCTCGTTGGGGCCGTCGAAATCAGGTTAGGTTGGACACTTTTAGCGATGCGTTCATCACTGACCGTCGCCGCCGCCGGTGATCACCACCGACCGGACTCGACCCACTGCTTCACCGGAAAGAGGGGACATTGGGGTGGATGAAATCGAAGTCCACTGGTGAGAACACAGAGGAAATGTCTCGAATCTGATCTTCGTAGCTGCGGGATGGATTCGTTGACCAGCTCGGTGTCGAGAGGAGAGAGGCCAAAGACAGGAGGTAGATGAAGAAGGCGGTGATCGGTACCATTCCCTTTGCGTCTCTTCTTCTTCTTCTTCTTCTTCCAATCCAAGAAGATGATGCAGAGTCTCTCTACCGTATGTGCGGGAGCTTTCATCGTAATAAGGCGGAGGGTTCGCGTGTTTCACACGGTCTTGCATGCTGATCCCATCGTGATGGGCACTATAACTGTCATTGTCGTCGGTAGTTGGTTCTCACATCGTTTTCTTCCCTTCTTCCTCCATCCGGGATTGGTCAGCGAAGAGGGGAAAGCTTTCTGAACGGAGACGGTAACGGTTAGGTTAGGAGTCTGTTTCGAATCCAGCCAATCGGATCTGCCTTGAATGGGACCGCCGAGCACGAGAGGACGTTCAAGGTCCAACCGTCCAAGCAAGCTCCCGATGTCAACATCGCGTGCTGTTCACCACGACTGGCATTGTTCATCACGGCACGAAGCGGGTAACGTGAGATCGAAGCCTTAGAACGACCATTTTTGTCAAAGATCCGCCGCCCGCAAGCAGCAGCAGCGCCGCATCATCCTCCTCCGCTGTCGCTTTCTCTGAAGAGGATTTTGAGAGAGTTGATGATGAAGCCGAGGGACAGAAAGCGAGTGGGCGGCCACTAACGAAACACGATGATGACTCATGTTCGCTTCATTCGAAAATTTAGAGATGTTTGGATTGTCCAAACCATTCCCGACCCGCTAAAAGCTTGAAACTATTGAAAAATTGAGGACACGAGCTCGTGACTTGGTTGACTCTGAATTTCTTCGACATCTTCAAGAATTTATCTTTCAATTTCTTGACGCAAATCAAAGAGCAAGGATAGCTATGGTTCCTAAAATGTAGCATCAGGAACCAAAACGGTTCGTAGAGAACACATGTTTTTACAAACCCAATCAAACATTTTAACCCTGATGGGGACTGAAACAAGAAAAAGAGAGAAAGAGAGGGAATTGGGGAATTAAACGTGAGAATTGCTCCTGAAGGAACGGAGGGCTTTCGCAGCCGCACCTCTAAATATGGACTGGTGGTAGAGGGCCGCCAGCGCTGCACCAGCGACCGGTCCGACCAAGAATATTCACTGCAAATATGGGAAAACCCCCAAAAGGAAAAGGTTCTTACTTTCTTGAAGTCAAATTAATCACTTGAAATAGCAGTAAACGTAAGGTCGAGTACATCAAAAGAACGAAAAAAATGCCCTGGACTTAATCTCACAGTGTATATGTGTAGTTTAGTTGTCGTATAGTCGAGCCGAGATCCAAAGCCCTTTTCCCATACAAGGCTAGCCCATTTCTTTAATTTGATTAAAGTTTGGATGTTGAATTTCTTTAATTTGATTAAAGTTTGGATGTTGACCCCGAAATTTCACAATTATCGAGGGGTCGCCACGGTTATAGGATTGAATATGAGATTGTAATTACTTTAGCGACTCGGCTATTCTTGTGCGACCTTGTCGGCCAGGATTTTCCAGCCATGCTTGTTCAAAACAAGCGCGAGTGGCTCGGGCTTTCTTATGAGAGATCTTGTGCAAACCCGCTCATTTGGCGTTCAGCCCTAAGCAACCCATGATAGATTCTAAGAATATGATTGGTAACCATTCTATTATTGAGAATAATTTCTAATCAGAAATTATTCTATTTTATTATGTTTTCGGGAACAATTTCTAATCATTTGAAAATACTTAGTAATTTTCCAAAATTTCTATTCTCGGAATATAATTGTATTTAGCACATTCCTCAAAATTTTTAATTCAAACCATTTTCTTTTAATTTTTTAATAATTTTATCATCTTTTTCATTTTTTTCTTTTTTTTTTTTTTTCTTTTCTTTTCTTCTTCTTCAAGCTTTGGCTAGTTGCCAACCTTAGGATGATCGGCAACTAGCTAGACAAGGGCTGGCAACCTTGCTAACAATTGAGCAAGGCTTAGCCGATAGTCAAGCCTCACCAAGCCAAGCGAGGCTCGCTAGTGGCCGAGGGAGGCTCGGGCGAGGCTCACGGATGGCTAGTGGGTGAATGATAACTATTTTGGCTAGAAATTGATTTTTGGAAGAGAAATAGATTTTTCTATTTTTATTTCTAAAAGAGTTCTAAGCAAAAATAACCGTTTGATAACAATACAAAATTTCTATTCTAAAAATAGAAATTCGTTTGATAACAATACAAAAAAATTTCCTTTTGGACAGCGATCGATTAGCAATCGGTGGCGGCGACAACCAAAGCAACCAATAGACAAGTGATCAACGACAACGAGATGAAGGATCGGTTGACGAATGATGAGAATAATTTTATTTCTCATTTTGTTCAGAAATAGAGAAGTAGAAAATTTCTACTGATTTTTATTCCAAACCTATTTCGGAACAATAATCTATTTTAGAAATAGAAAAATGGAATAGGTTTATCAAACAGATTTCTATTCAAAAACAAGTCTTGAATATAAAATTTGTTTCTGGAACAGAAATAGGTGATTGTCATGCACCCCATAGGCGAGCCTTCGACGAGCTCACTGAACCTTACCCAACCAATTGCTGACGACTAGCGGCAATGGACGGCACCGGCCGTGGAAGAAGAAGAAGAGAGAAGGAAGAAAAACAAGAAATAAAAAAAATAAGAGAAAAAGAAAAAGAAATTTGGATTGGCTTGATTTTGGAATTGATCCCAAGAACAAAGAAACAATTTTTTTTTTATTCTTTGATTTTGTTCCAAATTGTTCCTGGAAACAAAAAAGTTACTAAACTAATTTTTATTTCAAATCTATTTCCGGAAATAAAAGAAATGAATCAATTATTATTTAGCAAGTTGCCAAATGCGTTTTAAATGTATGTGCTCTCTAAAGAGATATATGTGCATGGGTATAAGGGGATTATATAGGGCCTGCATGTTTTTGTTCTTTATTTTCGTTCTTGAACACTTTTTTTGTTTTAAAGTTCCCGGGAACAAAAAAAGAACAGAAACGCGTTTTGTTGCGTTTCTGTTTTTTTTGTTTTTTTGTTCTCGGAACAAAATAGGAACAAAAAAAAAGAAACAAAAATTTTTGTTTCGCCCTTGAGAAACACTTCTTGACGCCCGAAAGGAACAAAACGCTTCTCTTCTCTCTCTTTTTCTTTTCTTCTTCTTCTTTTCTTCTTTTTTTCTTTGGCCGGTCGCCGGCCTCGGCCATGGCCGGCGACCAGCCGTCGAGGGCCGGCGACGCCCTCGAGGGTCGGCGACCTTGCCGGAGCGTCGCCGGCGCGGGCGAGGCCGAGCCTCGCCGGATCGGGCGAGGCCGAGCTCGCCCGGCCAAGGCGAGGCCGAGCCTCGCCCAACCACGACGAGGCTCGGCCTCGCGGAGGCCGGGTGACCGGCCAAAAAAAGAAAAAATAAAAAAGAAAGGAAAAAATGAAAAATAAAATAAAAATGTTTAAAAAATTAAAAGAAATAAAAAAGAATAAAATTTACCAAACGTGTTTCTATTCATTTTTTATTCCCGGAACAAACGTTACCAAACGCGTTCTTTTGTTAAAAAATTATTCCCCGGAACAGAAACACTTTTTCTTTGTTTCTGTTCCCTAGAACAAAAAAAGAACAGAAACGTTACCATTCGCACCCATAATCGCCTGCTCATCCCAGGACTTTTTTTGGCCGAAGCTCCAAGCGAGGTTGATGCCGGTGCCAGTGATTGGAATGGTGGCCAAGTGGACCAAGAACACTGCCAATCCAATCGGAATTGGAACCAAAACCTATGAAAGATTTAACTCGGTGGAAAAACATCATATGCCAACCTAGTAGAGTTTTGTCCGAACATCATCGACCCTAATTCAAATGATAAGTTCCATTGCAAGTGGCAATGACGAAAGAACGCAAATTCATGTCCCTAGAGAATCAAAACGAACACATACATACTGGAACAAAGGAGTGTTTCGCTTTGGATTGGTGGCTGAGAACACAGTGTAAACCAAGACTAAAGTCCCGATGATCTCTACACCCAACCCAGCGCCGATGCTGTACCCAGGCATAAGCTCGTTGGCTCCACTGCCTTGCCAGTTGTAGTAAGAGTGCTGGAAGGACTTGACTAGACCCACACCACATATGGCTCTGAGGAACTGAGCCACCATGTACAGGATGGCTTGCACCAGAGAGACCTTACGGGCCAAGAGGAGCCTGAATGTCACTGCCGGGTTGATGTGGCCTCCTGCTCACAAGTAAAGAGAAGCTATTGAGACTCGCATGACCAAGTGAGTGAAAAAGAGCCGAACTATGAAAACTGTGACATGCATGTGTCACGGACCAATTGATTGGGATCGTGATCGCGTGGCGACTCGGGCAACTTTGGATCACCCAAGCCAAGCCTTGCTCGATCGAACGCCTACCCGCTCGCTTACCCGGATCGTTGAGAGAGAAAGTCTGAAAGGAAAGGAAAGTTTTGATATTTCTAAAATGGATTGGATGATTATAAATGAGGAATGACACCCATTATATAGTTGAGGGCCTCGGATTACATCCGTTGATCTATTTTTCATCCGACGGGCGAGATCGCACCGCCTCAACTAGTCAACTACCGTCTACCGACATAAATAACGGAACAGAAATCTAGAATATGACTCAATGACGATTTCGCCTGCCCTTGGAAGATTCGGGGAGAAGGCTCGGTGGAAATCCAAGTGAGAGCAGGAGGTCCACGGGTGAGTCGTGGTTGCCCCTTGGGAACCTCTTGGGTCGACTCTCTTTAGGCCCGTGACATTCTCCCCCACTCAATCAAGTGACGTCCTCGTCACTCTCAGCTTGATGGGCAGCCTTACGAGCTTTAGCACGAGCTCTCTTGTTCTTGTTTTGCTTCGCTCGGACGCTCATGAACGAAGGACCGCAACCTTCTATGATGAAGTTGGACTTGGTACGCGGCTCGGTCTTCGGCTTGGACAGAACACGTGGCGCGCACTCAACTTCGGGGAAGAGCACTTGGATGGGCATGGCGTGTGTTGGAGTAGGATCCAACTTGACCTTTGGCTTCACCTCGGACAGCTTGTTGATGCGCATCACGGCCTTCAAGCTCTTGTCGAGGCGTCAGATCGACGCGATGGTCTTGGTGTCGACCACCCCCTTGATCATGGGGATCATTACACTTTTGGTCGAGGATCATCATACACTTGGTCCTCATGTCGATCATGGCTTCCACGCTTTCAAAGAATTGCATGCCAAGAATGAGATCATAATCGTCAAGAGAGATTACCTTGAACGCTATTTTGCCCTTCCATCCGCCGATCTTGATGTCCACGTTGGGTGTTGCTCCTACGCCATGGAAGTCGCCCGAATTGATGGGCTTGTACAACTTCCCGGATGGTTCCACATGAAGTCCCAAGGCCTTTGCAACCTCAATCAACATGAACATATTGGATGCGTCGGTGTCGACCAAAGCATAAAGCGTTTAGCCACCCACTTCAACCTCCACAAAGAACGTGTCTGTGTTCGGTGCGATTCCTTCTTCTTTGGTCGGCGATTAGGCTTGGACCGAGTTGATCATCCTCACAGCTCCAATCTGGATCTGCCGCTTATCTTCTTTGGACTCCTCCTTTTCTTCCTCGATGGCAAGGAGGGCGTTGATTTGACCCTTCTTCGGGCATTTTTGGGTCCAATGTGGACCTTGGCAAATGAAGCAAGGAGAAGGCGGGGGTTGATCGAACCTACTTGTGTAGTCCATCGGTGGTCGACCCCTTTGGAAGGATGGCTTGGAAGTTCCTTCTCCCCATGTTTTGGCTCAGCCGCCTTGATCATGCGCGCCCCAGGGAGTGCTTCGTGCTTCATCCTCACAAGGTCGATCCGACCTTCAATCCCTTGGTCGACTCCTTGGTTCGGTCTTGGTGAGGTCGACAAGCGACTCGGCCACGGTTAGCGCTCGCGCAAGACTACTCACGTCCCGTCTCTTGAGCTCGAGAAGTGCCCATGGCTTCAAACCATCCATGAACGGTCCAAGAGCCTCCTCTTCGCTCAGGTTGCAAATCTGGAGTTTGAGCTCTGTGAACTCCTTCACATACTCTCGGATCGCACCTATTTGCTCAAGGCGATGGAGCTTGCTACGGGCTTCTTGCTGAGCGAACTCGGGGAAAAAGTAGTCCTAGAACTCTCTCACGAAGTCGTCCCATGTGCACACGGGATCGGCGCCGCGTCTAACCTCATCACACCTATTGCGCCACCAAAGCATTGCCGTATCAGACAGGAACATGGAAGCGGTTCGTATCTTGGTCGACTCCTCCTCGATCACTTGGACGCGCTCCTTCAACACATCGATCGATGCTTCGAGGGCTTCATCCTTGTCATGTAATGGCGCAGTAGCTTCGTTGAGGCCGGTCGTGAAGTCTTCATGGAGCGAACTCTCAACCTCCATGATCCGGTCTCGCACATCGTCAAGACCTTCCATGAGTTCGACCACGGCGCTCTGGACCTTCCCGATCTTCTCATCGAACGCAGCTACAACATCCATTGAGGCATCTCTCTTCTTTGCTTGGCCACGGGTCTCCTCGACTTGCATGGCCTCTCCATCCATGATAGCTTCTTGGCTCAACATTCCTTCGAACAGTTGGCGCTCCTTGGTCTCTCGAACGGATCTCTCTTTTGCTCTAATACCACTTGTCACAGACCGATCAATTAGGATCGTGACCACGTGGCGACTTGGGCAACTTTGGATCACCCAAGCCAAGCCTTGCTCGATCAAACGCCTACCAGCTCGCTTACCCAGATCGTTGAGAGAGAAAGTTAGAGAGAGGAGCTCTGAAAGGAAAGGAAAGCTTTGATATTTTTTAAATTGATTGGATGATTACAAATGAGGAAAGACACCCCTTTTATAGTTGAGGGCCTCGGATTACATCGTTGATCTACTTTTCATCCGACGGACGAGATCGCACCGCCTCAACTACCGATATAATGTCAACTACTATCTACCGACATAAATAGCGGAACAGAAATCTAGAATATGACTCAATGACGGTTTCGCCCGCCCTTGGAAGATTCGGGGAGAAGGCTCGGTGGAAATCTGAGTGAGAGCGGGAGGTCCACGGGTGAGTCGTGGTTGCCCCTTGGGAACCTCTTGGGTCGACTCTCTTTAGGCCCGTAACACATGCATGTCTGAGCACTTTATAAAGTAATGTGCAGTAAAGTTCAGTTCATGAAATCACGGCGTTATATGGAATTTTTCGAACATTTTTCACATCGTTTGATCTTGCTCATGTTTGTCGCAGTTTTAAGTCAAAACTTGCTAGAGATTCCAGCAGTGCAGTAAAGGAGGACGAAGATCATGCCGCCAAAGGCCTAGGCGATGCTGAGGATCCCGACCCTGCTGCAGGGCTTGGTCTCGGCCTGGCTGTTGCTGCCGATCACGGTCAGCACGGTCACGTGCAGGAACAGGAGTGTGGCCGTGAACCCCCGATCAGGGCCCTGTAGAACGACCACTTTGCCAGCTCTGCCGCGTCGATTAGCGGCGCCGGTGCTGGGTCGTGGTAGTCCTTGGCCCTGAATTGACCGCGCTCCTCCACCTCTCCCTTAGAGAGAGAGAGAGAGAGAGAGAGAGAGTAGATGCGAAGAGTGAGGAAGAGTCCTGTAGTTCTCTATGTGGGAGGAAAGCGTGAGGGTCGTGCGGTGCATATATGATGGTTTTTGACATGTAAGTGGTGCATATCCAAATATACAAGTAGTATTATGCGTTTCCACCAAAAAATATCTGGATTTATGCGTCAAATAAATGATCAAATTAATGTGTATAGAAAGTATTTGTTATAAATTTTATTCTTTTAGCGACGTGAATTGTGTTTACTCACTTCCATACCTGTATTTCATACACCAGTGTTTATTATTTTTATTTTTAAATTTTACGGACCTTATAGATGAACTCATAAATAAGTTTGATTGGAGAAGTTCCGTTCACTCGAAAAGCGAGATGTGGCACGAACATTTATTTACTTTGATGCCCCTTTGGACATGTTAGATAAGGCCCACTGCTGTGTTTGAAGCACGAGAGGAGAAAACAGAGAGAGAGAGAGAGCCACGGATTTAAAATCTTCCTTCCATCTTCCTTGTCATAAGATTTTCAAAATTTCTCCTAATCTCCGCCCCTATTTTCCTTTTGTGCTTTTCAAAGTGCGTTTGTTTGAGCTGTAGAATTTTCCGTCAATTAGCCTTATGAAATTTCATGTATTTGATTTGCTAAAAATGACCAATCGATAAAAAGTCATTTACGACAAAAAAAAAAAAAGAAGTTAAATATATAGCCTCCATTTGTTTCGCAAGAAATGTGAAATTTTTGAAGAATATTTTTCGGAAAATTATTTTCTAGAAAAATGATCATACTTTCTGGTATTTGACTAGAAAGAAAAATATCTTCAGTCGTTTTGAAAAGGAAATTGATTTTTTTTTAAGTGGAAATCAATTTTATTGCATAGTTGAGAGCAAATTATCATATTTTCTGGTATTTAATTGAGAGCTAAAATAAAAAGAAAAAAATCTTCAGTCATTTGAAAAGGAAATTGATTTTTTTCCAAGTAGAAATCAATTCTAGAGGAAACAAACGCAATCTTAAAGTTAGGAAAATCAACTCCTTAACCCGAAAAAGAAAAGATATTTTCTTCAAAAATGATGTTTTTTTTTTTTATCACGAAGTTCTTTTCAAAACAAATGCACCTTAAACACAATGAAATATTCATGGAATTTAATTATATCAACAAATGATTTGCTTGCAACATTATTTATTGTCTTTGTCAAGGAAAGAAGGGATAACGGCACAGATAATCTCTGAACTTTAATTTAATGTGCAGTGTCATTCCCCAACTTTTAATTTGCATAATGTGATCCCTGAAATTTGGCTTAATGTATTCAATATGGTTCATAAATTATATGAAGATGTTTAAAACTTTAGAGACCGTATCAATAGTGTATTATAGTTGAGAGACCATATTGAACAAATAAAAAATTTATAGATAACGTTGTATATTAGACCAAGATTTATGGAACAGGTTGAAAGATTAAAAGTTTGGAGATGATATTCGAGAACTATTTGTGTCATTTTTCTGGAGAATAAATATTATTATGGATTCCGTCTCTCCATGTGAAGGTAAGGGCAGATGTTACTTTCTTTTCACTAGATTAGATGGCCTTTATTTTTTTATTGAGTCATGTACTCTTTAATAGCACAAGGAGAGATTTCAAGTTCGTTTCTCAAAGCATACTCCCACGTCGTAGATGGGTCGGGCATACGTGCGTGGGTGCTTTGTGCGAGAATAAGAGGTCGACTATATGTACCGTATCGCGTCTATTTGATATACATTGCATAAAATGTGAAATTAAAAGACCGCTATCGATTCATTTTGAAGGTTAAGGCCCTGTTTGTTTGTGTTCTCTTCTTCTGATCATGAACACAATTTCTGTTTTTTTGTTCCGGAGATAAATAAATAAATAAAAGAAACGCGTTTGTTTGCGTTTTTGTTCAAAATCTATTTTTTTATTCCCGAGAACAAATTTGGAATAGAAACAAAACAAGAAAAACTTGTTTATTGTTTCTAAAACACTTCCGAAAAACAATTTTTCTCATTCTTATTTTTTTCCTCTTTATTTGGCCGGTCGCCGGCCTCGGCCATGGCCGGCAACCAGCCGTCGAGGGCTGGTGACCTCGCCAGAGTGTCGCCGGTGGCTGGGCGAGCTCGGCCTCGCCTGGGGCCAGTGAGCCTCGCCGTGGCCGGATGAGGCCACCGACCCTCATCAAAAAAAAAAGAAAAAAAGAAAAAGGAAAAATAAAATAAAAATATTTAAAAATTAAATATATATATATATATATATATATATATAGTTTACCAAACGTGTTTCTATTCTTTTTCTATTTCAGGAACAAATTTACCAAACGTGTTCTTCTGTTCAAAAATTGTTTTCCGGAATAGAAATAGTTTTTTCTATTTTTGTTTTCTAGAATAATTTTTTAACAGAAACGTTACCAAACACACCCTAAATTACTAAAAAATGATCATATGAAGATCCATAGCGTAGCAAGAAAGACCTCAGTTTACCGACATGATGTGCACCGGTCGAAAGTGGTCGAAAGAATGTAAAGACGCGTAACTTGTAGTCAAAGAAACCCCTTTATATACACGGATTAAAAGGAGTCCGATCGTTCTCATACATGTGCTTTTCAACTCAGAAATTCTAGCTGTCGTTATTGCCAGATCACGTGTATAGGCTCTTACTCTTGTGGTCAGTTTTTTTTTTTTTTTGGTCGACCTTGTGGTCAGTTTCATGAGGGAGAAAAAGCAGTTCCATATTCTCCAAATGGAAAGACCATCCATTTGCGGTCCGTGAAGTCTCAGTAGAACTGCACGATCTCTCTTTCATGGCAAAGTGAGGGCGACGGACAGATGCTCCAACTCCAAGACAAGCTACTTTCACCTGGGCGATCCTCCAAAAGTGAGGGAGAGAGAATAAAAAGGTAAAATCTGTATACAATTTAGGTCAAGAAGGTGTTACAGAAGTCCAATACCATCATCGGGGAAGATCATAGAAGAAAAGCCTAAGTCCAATCGATTCCGTCAACATGTCTACTTTACTCACATTCGCTAAGGGTGCGTTTGGTAACGTTTTTATTAAAAAATTGTTTTAGAGAACATAATTAG
Source organism: Eucalyptus grandis (assembly GCF_016545825.1). Classification (NCBI taxonomy): domain Eukaryota; kingdom Viridiplantae; phylum Streptophyta; class Magnoliopsida; order Myrtales; family Myrtaceae; genus Eucalyptus; species Eucalyptus grandis. The sequence goes on along the minus strand of NC_052618.1, from coordinate 53,404,890 downwards.
AAAAAACTATTTCTATTCCGGGGAACAATTTCTAAACAAAAAACCGCGTTTGATAACTGCACAAAATTTATGTTCCGGAATAGAATAAGTAATGTAAAACACGTTTGGTAAAGTTATATATATTTTTGTTTCTTTTAATTTTTCAATATTTTTATTTTATTTTTCCTTTTTTTCTTTTTTCTTTTTCCTCTCTTTGGCTAGTTGCTATCCACCGCTGTGGCTAGCGATCGGCTGGGCAAACATCCAGCGAGCTCGCCGGAGGCCAACCTAGCGAGGCCCGGCCTCGCGTCGGCTGGGGAGGCCAAGCCTCGTCGTGGCTACATGAGGCTCGACCTCGCCTGGGCTAAGCAAGGCTAAGCTCATCTATGGTTAGGCAAGCTCGGCCTCGCCGGATCTAGGCCCTTGCCGGATCTGGGCAAGCTCGAGCTCACCTAGCCAAGGCGAGGCCGAGCCTTGCCGGGGGTCGGCGATGTTCTGACGAGGTCACCGGCCCTCGACAACCGGTCCCTGGCCATGGCCGAGGCCCGCAACTAGCCAAAGAAAAAAGAAAAAGAAATAAGTTTTGTGTTTTTTTTTTTTGGTAAAGGAAATAAGTTTTGTGTTTTTGTTTTTTTGTTTCTTCAAAAAGTGTTCCAGGAATAAGAAACAAGTTTTTCTTGTTTCTTGTTTCTGTTCCCGCGAAACAAAAAATTCCAGGAACAAAAGCATAAACAAACGCGTTTCTATTCTTTTTTTATTTCTCAAAACAAAAGAACAGAAATTGTGTTCCGGGGAACAAAAAAAGAACACAAACAAACAGGTCCTAATTTTTTTTTTTTTTGGTGATCAACACATATTCGTTAAAAGAAATTTAAATAAGTGATTTATAAATCAATTATGACATATTGATTACTTTACCTTACATCATATTTGTGATATATTACTTTTTTAGCCTAAAAACTCACACACATACACATTAGTGTTTACCACCTCAATCAAACCTCAAAAAAAAAAAAAAAAAAAAAAATATCTGTGAGAAAGAAGGGGGCTAAAAATATGCCTTTTGTTTATAAAGTGACTTCCTATGATTTTAGCAGAATCACACGATCTCTCTTTTACAGTAAAGCAAGGGCAATAGACGATCCTCCAACTCGAAGATCAGCCGCTTTCACATGAAAGAATCTCCACAAATGAGGAAGAGAGAGAGAATAGAAAGTTACAATTTATATTCATCTTAGGCCGATAAGACATAACATAGGTTGGATATCATCATTGGATGAGATCATCGGAGAAAAGCTGAATTCACACTGACTCCATCAATATGTATAGCTCACTCAAATTCACTATAAAATTTAAACCGATGATTTATGGGCCAATTATAATGCATTAACTGCTTCATCTTACGTTACATCTACGATGCAATACTTTTTTTGCCTCTAGATACACATTAATATTTTGCCACCCCAATCCAACCTCAAAATTTTTATTCCTATGAGAGGGAGGATGGCTAAAGAGATCCCTCTATTTATGAAGTGATTTCTTTTGTTTTAGTAGAATCACGTGTTCTCCCTTTTACTAGCGAGGAAGACATCGATGCTCCCACTCGAAGACAAGCTACTTTCACATGAAAGCATCTTCACAAATGAGAGAGAGAATTTTTTTTTTTTGGTCAAGAAACAAGAGAGAGATGAACAAGTTAAAATTTGTATTCATCTTTAGGGTAAGAAGGCGTAAAGAAGTCCAATACTATCATCGGAGGAGATGATTGAAGAAAAGCTCAATTCCAATCGACTCCATTAATATTTCTAGTTCACTTACTTTCACTAAAAATATAAAACTGTGATTTATAGGCTAGTTATGATATATTAACTACTCCACCTAACATCACATCTGCAATACAATTCTTCTCTCATCTAAAACTTACACACATACGGATGGATAATAATAATAATAATAATAAAATAAATAAATAAATAAATAAACCTAAACTTATTGTATGAGAATGCCAATTCAATCTTAAACATTTTCATTTATCCAATTTAGTTTTAAACCATGTAACAATTTACCAATGTAATCCTTTTGGTAAATTTTGTTATTAAATTTTGGTTGGCAGCTGCTAACATGGAAGTTAGCAATTCTAAGTAGCACAATCAGTATTGATGTTGATAATTTTTGTAATTTTTGTATTTTTTTTTTTTTTTTTTTCCTTCTTTCTCCGCTAGGTGTCAAGGCATAATGTCAAAGTTCAGGAAAAGTAGTGTCATTTTCCCTAGTTTTTTCAATGCAAAAAGATATCGGGCCGAACTTGGTTCGGTTCGCTCATTCGGGCAGGTCCATCTATCCATCGATAATCGGTCGGCCCACTCTCCGCCAGAAGAAAGCAACGGGCCGGCCGATCGGCCCGGTCCGCCATCCAACGTGACGTTATCCCGACGCACATCCATCGGTCAAAGTCAACCCTCAATTTTTGCGCCACTCTTCGCTCAGCTCAAACCTCATCAAGCTCTGCAGCTCCCACGCTCGCCTGGCTGAATCCGATCAGCTCGTATCCGTAAGCTCTCGATCCCGATCCCGATCCCGATCCGATCCCGATCCCGATCCTCTCTTCTGTTGATGGTGAATATCCTCTCTTCTGTTGATGGTGAATCTCGCTTTTGACGGATTCAATTCCCAGTTTCCCACCGCATTCTGCTGCTGCTTTCGTTTGTTTACAGCCGAGCAAGATGCGACGGAGGCCGGAGAGCTCCTCCGCGACGGCCGGGCGGCCTCCCCGCGCCCGGAGGAGACGAGTGCGGGCGGGGACGCCGGCGGCGGCGGCGGCAGCCTTCGCGCGGTCAGCCCGCGGAGGTCGCCGTTCGTGTGCCTGGCGCTGTTCGGAGTGGTGACTTACTGTTCCTGGGAGGTCTACCGGTACCAGTTCGAGAGCTTGCCGGCGCCTCTCACCGCCGAGCAGGCCGGGAAGAGGGGGTTCTCGGAGGTGGAGGCGATGAAGCACGTGAAGGCGTTGACCGATGTAGGTCCTCATCCTGTCCGTTCGGATGCGCTCGATGAGGCGATTCAGGTTCTGCTCCTCTTTGGATGAATGCTCATGTTTTTTGAAATGTGCGCGCTGGTGCATGCTCTGTGATTGGCGGTTCTTGTTGACTAGTGCTGTGCTTCGTGTTGATTTTTGTGGGCGGTGAGTGGCGGTTACTGACTGAGGTTTAAGAAGCATGGACAGTTGATTTACTGCTGCAGTCGATAGGTGGATGTCTTGTGCATTGGCAGAGAGAACAGACATCCTGTTATAGTCAATAAAGGCAGAGCTTGAAGATTAAGTTGAAAATATACGCAAGTAAAAGTTCTTTTCATTCCATGACATGAAAACCTTCGATGTTTAATCATTTGAGTTGGTGATTACATGGTTAGACGTTAGTTAGTGATTACATTAGTGGGTGGGTGGGTGTCATCTTTAATCTAATTAATGTGATGATCAAACTCATTTAGCATTTGAGGTAGTCATGCGAAAGTTATAGAGCACAGCAGACAAGTGAAGGATTCCTACATCGAGACGTATGTCAATATTTAATCAATATTAAGCAGTATCATGGGGAGAACTGAAATAACTTTCGTGTAGGACCCAGGTAGACCTTCCAAAATTGATCGTCATTTCTAAATGAGAGGGAGGATGTTTTGTCTAAGATACACGAAAACTACTTGCGGGCCACCTCCCAATATGTAATTTGAGGAGAAAAACCCTATTGATATATAATGATTCCTTCTGCCCTGTTTCCCCTAGCATATAAGTTCTACGCAACTTGGGGGTGTTCTCTCATTTTATAATAATGCTTAGGGCCTCAATGTGAGTGTCTAGTTTTAAGGAAATTTCTATTATACCTGCAATCTTGACTCATCATGTACAAGCTTAAGGACCATAACTCAAAACACCACTTGACATTAAGACACTATCAGCCAATTTATTTTTCCTAGGGGGGTGGTGTGCAGGGCATGGCTAATGAGCTTTTCTCGCCTACTTTTATTTTTCCCTATTGAAGAGAGCATTAAGAAAGGATTAAGTATGCATTTCATGTATGTTTCATTTATTGATGAACACATATTGTTTACCCAGTGGAACTTTTAAGTATTTCCTAGTTTTGCCTATCCAAAAAATTGTCTGTCCATGGCACGCGAATACTTTATTGTAAAGCATCTGGAGTATGTTCTCACAAACATTCATCAATAGTATGTTCTGGAAGCATCAGAGAAGATTAAGAAAATAGCTCATTGGGAGGTAGATGTTCAAGTGGATGTCTTTCATGCGCAATCTGGCACAAATCGTCTGGTTGGTGGCTTGTTCAGGGGGAGAACACTTGTTTATTCAGATCTACATCACATTGTACTTAAAGTATCTCCAAAATATGTAGCAGAAGCTGGAGATAGCGCTATTCTGGTTTCTTCTCATATAGACACTGTTTTCTCTACGTAAGTTTACTTCCCTCTAAGTTTGTCTTTGATTTTTTATTTTTTTTTTAAAAGTGCACTTATATGCAATGTCACTGGGCATGTGCTTGCTTTTTCAGAGTTTCTATTAGGACCATGACATTGTCTATGGGTCATATAGCATAATATCTGCTTTAGGATCTGAAGTACTTCTGTTTTTCACCTCTGATGCATTCGAGATTTTCATCTTCTGCAACACTGTATTATCAGACAAAGAGGTGCATGTGTCTGTATTGAAAAGTTTTATAAGTAATGCTTCATCAGAGAGATGAGCTACATAACATATTCTAGTGGCTGGGTAAAAGAACCAGTGTTGGATTATATTGTTGTCCCTGGAAAAGAAGATAACAACTACTAGGTTTGACCCTTTCCAATAATCTAGATGTGCCCACAGTATCTTTTTACTCAACATCTAACTTGCTTTACTTTAGATACTATTGCTTGCATAACTTATAATTTACTATCACTTCAGTTTGGTGTTGACTGACACCACATTTTGGCTGGTCTCCCTTGTAATATCCTTATATATCACTGATTGTTTTCTGTTTTACAGAGAAGGTGCTGGTGATTGCAGTTCATGCGTAGCTGTTATGCTTGAACTTGCACGAGCAGTTTCTCAGTGGGCTCATGGTTTTAAGAGTTCTGTTATATTTTTGTTCAACACAGGGGAGGAGGAAGGTCTTAATGGTGCTCACAGCTTTATAACTCAGGTTAGAAGCATCTTTAATATCTCCATCTCTGCACATCTTTGTTGAACAAAGAAGGTCTTTATGGTGCTCACCATTGGCTTCATGAATGTGCAAAAGATTCAGTCTCAGTATGGAGATGTCATTAGTTTCCCATTCACTGCACATCTTTCAAAACTTTTTGCAGAAAAGAAGGGCAAACTTATTCCTTGAGCACATGCTTCTCTAACTTGAAAATTGCTATCTATTCCATAACAATTCGTACTCATGGTATAAAAGACGGAACCAATTATTGCTGCCATCAACCTCATCCACAGTTGTGTTCAAGAATATGCTTGGTTGTTTCTCTTTCTTGCACTTTTTCAAAGCAATTATATAGCACTTTTGCTGTTTTATCACTTCTGCATGGTTGAGCTGTATTATGGTTGGGCATGCTTCTTTTTGTGGACTAATGACGAATCTATCATCCCAGCATCCATGGAGTAAATCCATTCATCTGGCAGTAGATTTGGAGGCAATGGGTATTGGAGGGAAGTCGAGTATATTTCAGGTGAAGTCATCTTAGTTATTGTGCACCTTCTGTTTGGTTTGAATTGCCCGTATAGCATGATTTCCAGTGTTGGACAGAAGCGAGCATTAGACATAGCTGATAGCAGAACCTCGTGTCTTTTTCCTATTAAATTTCCAATATTGGCACTCAGTAATTAAGTGCATTTTTCTGGTTGAATAGTAAGATTAATATATCTAATGACAATATGCTTCCACTGAATATTGATACTCCTCTAGATTTCACCGAAATCTAATGGCTCTTCTGCATTTTATCTGTGCTTAACTTTTTTTCACCTTGTTTTGGCACTTCAAATTTTAGGCTGGTCCTAATCCATGGGCAATAGAGAACTTTGCTTCAGCTGCTAAATACCCATCTGGCCATGTCATAGCTCAGGTTTGTCATTTTTGCCCTTACCATTTCTCTAGGCTGCTTTCTTGACTATATAAGCTCAAGAGTGTATTTTCGTATCACAGGATCTCTTTGCTTCTGGAGCTATAAAATCTGCAACTGATTTCCAAGTGTACAAGGAGGTTGCTGGTCTTTCCGGGCTTGACTTTGCATATACTGATAACAGTGCAGTATATCACACTAAGGTTTAATTTTTATTACTGTACTTTTACCATTCCATTGAATCCTCCAACTGACTTCATCTACATGGATGGTGGTGCATGAAACTTTATGTGTTATAATCGATCAAGCAATTTTATAACAACTAAATTCAGAATGCATTTCCATTACCGCTCTAGAGGAAAAAGGAAAAAAGTAAGAAAAAAGAAGGTATCTTACACTATTTCATTTATTTAACCTATAAATTCTGTCTGAGTAAGATCTTTGATTATTGTGGATTGATCGTAGACAAAAAAGCTTTTACCATCTGGCATTCTGGAGTTGATTGTTGCATGATAGCATGTTTGTATGGGATATTTTTGTGCATTCTCGATCATATAGTTGCAGAGGATTGTGAGTATTCAACAGCATTTAAGCCAATTAATGGGCTTCTACAGAGAGGGTGCTTACTTCTTGCATTACTAAATTTAGATTTTTGAAGATGAAATTAATTTATATCCAAGTTTTGTATGGAACAGAATGTAGATACCCTTTTGTTCATCTCTTGGTGATGCTCGGTTAAACTTGGGATAGGAACAAGATTTTCATCTATGCTTTTATTTCCACTGAAGGAGCTCTCTTTATGCAGAATGACAAGCTAGAGCTTTTGAAATCAGGATCTCTCCAACATCTTGGAGAAAACATGCTTGCTTTTCTGCTTCAAATTGCTTCATCTCCAGATCTGTCTGGAGTCCAGGGGACGAAAGATGAAGGCATTTCCGCATCCAGCTCTGCTATTTATTTTGATATATTAGTATGTTATACTTTCTGTCTTAATCTATCTGTGTCTATCCTATGATTGTGTTGGGCAGTTTGCATTTTAGATGGTGTCCTGCCATGTTACTGACATGGGTTTCCAACTACAGGGGATGTATATGGTATTATACCATCAAGGATTTGCAAATATGCTTCATAATTCGGTGGCACTGCAGTCACTGTTGATATGGTCTACATCATTACTTATGGGTGGTTACCCTGCAGCAGTCTCACTCGTCCTGTCATGTCTGAGTATTATTTTGATGTGGATATTTTCTCTGAGTTTCTCACTTCTCTCTGCTTTCATTCTACCCTTGCTCTCTACATCGCCAGTTCCCTATGTTGCTAGTCCATGGTTGGTGATTGGGTTATTTGCTGCACCTGCTCTTCTAGGGGCTCTCACTGGTCAACATTTAGGTTTTCTAATCCTTCAAATGTACTTGTCAAATGAGTATTCAAAGAGGGAGCAATTATCACCTCTTACTCAATCTACTTTGATCAAGTTAGAAGCTGAAAGATGGCTATATAAAGCGGGTTCTGTGCAGTGGCTCATTCTTCTGGTGATCGGTAATTATTACCGAATTGGTTCATCTTATTTGGCTCTTGTTTGGCTAGTGCCACCAGCATTTTCATGTAAGTATGCAATATATTTGGAGATGGATTTTTTTTTAGCATAAAGTAAAAGGAAGTCTGATTGTAAGCTGACATATGCAGAAGAATATTCTTGCTTTTCCTAGTCTTGAAAAATGAATATTTGATGCTAGTGATATCATTTATCTTTGCTTATAAGTAATTTTCTATCCGGCACTACAGATGGTTTCCTTGAAGCGACTTTGACCCCTGCTCGGTTTCCAAAGCCTCTCAAACTTGCAACCCTTCTCTTTGGCTTGTCTGTGCCCATTGTGGTTTCTGCTGGTGTATTCATCCGATTGGTTGGCACAATAATTGGAATGGCTGTTCGATTTGACCAGTAATTATTTACCTTAATCTGATTAATTAATAGTCGTTGTTACTTTCAAGTGGTCATTTGCATGAAGCTACTATGATATCATCTGAATCCCTTTGCTCTCTCCTACATACCCTTAAATTCAGAAGCCCAATTGCTATTTCAATATGTTTGTTTATGTATTAAGACCGTTCATTGAGAATAACTACTCCATGTCTTCATTGAAGAAGTTCTAACTATGGAATTCCTGAATATTGGGCTTGATCCCAACAAGATACTTTGTTGCCATGGTGAAATAGAATTATGCTGTCAAAAGTTTCAGTCTATTTGCTTGACCAGTTTACTTGAATTGAAGTTCAGGAAATAGTCATGAGGGCTAACTTGTTGTATTTGTGTGCAGAAACCCTGGCGATACTCCTGAGTGGATGGTAAATGTTATCGTTGCTGTATTTATCGCTCTTGTTATATCCCTGACAATGGTGTATCTCCTCTCATATGTCCATCTTTCAGGTATATGCCCATGGCCACTCAGTTCTGGTTTTTGTTTAATATGGCCATTCAGTGCACCCACATTAGCTTCATTTTGGTAGGTGTAAAATGAGACCATAAAATAAGACTCTTCTAGTGGTAATGATGCTTGGCTTATTATTAGCACTAGTCATGGTTTCATTTATGTTGAGGTCCATGGGAGCCTATTTCTTTGTAGGAAATGGAATGGGCTATGTAGAAGCACAAATGAAGGATTTCTTCTTATAAGTTGAATCAACCTATTTATTCAGTGAATGCATATAGCAATATTGTCTTTCCCTGAATTACTTGTATTTCCTTCATCAAGTACTTGAGTATGAATCAAAGTCTCACATCTGCAAGTGCGGCTTTTGAACAAACACAGAAGATGCATGCAACATGCACTTCCAAAGAGACATGCATGAGCTCCCACAAAAGGAACCCACACAATACAGCAGATGAAGTAGGAATAATAGTTGAAAAGGCTTTGCTTGGTGCATCCATCCTAGACTTTCACTGCCTAGGGGAAGATATTGTCTGGGTAACTAATGCAATTTTAGCTTCATACTGATTTGAAGGACGGATAAATGAAGACTGTTGACTTTGGAGTTTTCTCCACTGACACAAGATCTAATCCTAGAGGAAGTTGAGGAAATTGATATAATCAGAAATTGGTGCGTATTGAATAGCATTCACTTAGATATTAGGAGCCCGTGGAGGATCTAGGAGTCTCTTATTAGCAAATATGTGAAAGTTAGATTGTTCAAGCATCAAGGGAGATCGTAGAAGTCATCAGTTATATGTTTTTAATCTACAAATATTGTTTTTATTTGGTTCTTTTTTTCGTCTTGGCTCTTGCCATATTATGGGCAAGAATGCAAAGTTTTCTTCTTTTGGTCTGAGGCAAGTTTCAGAGTTAACCAGGTTGCCTTTTGATCTCATCATCCTGCAGTTTGATAAACAGCTGATTAGTTCTTTATCAATAAATTTATTTATTTTCTGCATCATTGGTTTCTCTGGAACAAATTTTATATATTTGAAGTACACTTTGCAGGTGCAAAGAAATTGATTGTCTTGGCAGCATTGGCTCTTTTTGGTCTCTCCCTCGCTGCTGTACTATCTGGTGTAGCCCCACCATTTACAGAAGACACAGCCAGAGCTGTAAATGTATGATCTACCTTTCATCTATGGGTTAACCAGAATGGGAAATTATTAATTTCTATTTTTGCACTGCCAGTTCAATTTCATTTAGTTGTTGAACTTGCTTAAGGTCGAATTGCATTTTAAAATACCTAGGCATGGCTATACTTAAAGACAAAATATGGATTTTACTTTTAGTGTCCGTCCGAGGTACTTCCAAAAATCATGTCAACTCTCAAAGGATGATCCCAGTAAAATGGGTTTCTGTTGGTTCTGTCGAGGGCATCACCCTTTTGGTTATAATATCACTATCAATTAATGCTCTTGCATCTACAAAATTACTTCATCAGGTTCGGGGTTATATGACAAAATAAATGTGCTTAAATAAGTGGCAAACCACATAAGGTTTTGACCATAATATTTTGCGAGCAAATTACAAATAGAGATTTTAAATGACTATTTGTCTTCTGCAACACATTTTGCAGCTCAGAACCGTATAACCTGTTCAACATAAACTGCCATTTCATGTGGCCCCATAGTCATTTGATGAGATCTCTCAATTTGATTCACCACTTTGCTTCTGAGAGACTATTTTGATGTTCATAATTCCCAACAGTGTTGTTCACCTTCTCTTGCCATTGAGTTTTCCATTTCAGTTGTTCTGTTCATTTATTGGAAATATATCGATCAACCCACGTTATGGTATCCTGTAGTAATTCCAGAGTTAGAGAGAGCCTCTTTCATGGGAGCACATTACAATCGGGGGTGTTTGATTCAATTAGGATGAAATTCCAGCATAGAATGTAAAAATGAGCTTTATGTTGATTATACTAATTTCAGTTTCTCTTATAACTTTACAAGCACAATTGTTGGGGAGAAGGAAACATGCCATTTCCCTGTAGCATAGTAATAAAGACATGTAATTCCATATTGTACCTTATTTTTGTTCAGTTTGTTGATAGTAAGGTGAGGAATGAGCCATAGGAATATCCATTAGATTTGTCGGTGTGAACAATATTAGATAACTGGCAACTTTGCGACTGTTCTGATAGATGAAAGATAACTGTGTACAGCATTAAAGCAACTCAGCTGATTGATTTTTCACAGGTTGTGCACATAGTGGATGCAACCACAAGCAAGCAAGAGCAGCCCGACTCTTATGTGTCTTTTTTCTCTACCACTCCTGGAAAATTGACGAAAGAGGTTGAGCAGATTGGAGGTGGTTTCACATGTGGTAGAGATAAGATTGTAGATCTTGTTACTCTTTCGGTCAAATATGGCTGTTGGTCCTATGATGATACCGAAGGTGGCTGGAGTAAAACAGATATACCAACACTGGCTGTTATAAAAGATGACAAGGGGGACAAAAGAATTACAGAGGTCTTGTTGGACACAAAGAGCTCAACAAGGTGGGTTCTTGCGGTCAATGCTGAATACATAGAGGACTTCAAATTGGAAGGTATGAATAATTATATACCCTTCCGTTCTTGTCAGCTGGAATTTTGATTGGTATCAGTTGGCAAATTCAGATTATATCTCCAGATAGTCAAATTATTGTTTGATCCAATTAGATGAGATGGCAAAAGATGATGAATGACAAAAAAGATCTTGCTTCTTGGCAACCAAGGCTCCTTGTCAGATCTCATTTTCTATTAGTGCATTAACGAAAATATAGTTTTGAGTCTTTTGACCATCCGAATGACCCACTAGAATCAATCTCAACATGGTTCTCTAGGGTAATGTTTTTGGTTGGTCAAATAAAGTTTTTTTGCCACAGTGGTTGGTCTTACTGGCAGCATTGTTGGTGTCAAGTGAGTTATTCACCATGGGATGACAAATATTGATTCTTTAAAATTTTCGTTATTAGCAATCGACCTCATGTTATGGGTAATTTTTGCCAAAATTCTGCTTATTTTTGCCACTATGGTTCAAAACATTGGACGTCTTGCTGTTGAGTGTAGGAAATTCTGAAGAGCTGATCCCATTGGATGACAAGAGCAGTGTGGATGGATGGCATGTTATTCAGTTTTCTGGAGGGAAAAAATCACCGACGAGGTTTGATATGACTCTTGTCTGGGCCAATTCTACGCAAATTGCTCATGGCGAAGGTAGCCAGAAGAATCAGCAGCCACTTCTCAAATTAAGAACAGACATGGATAGGTTGACGCCGAAAGCTGAAAAGGTTCTGATGAAGCTTCCTTCATGGTGTTCCCTGTTTGGGAAATCCACATCTCCTCAGACACTGGCCTTTCTAAGAGATCTCCCTGTTGAATTTTAGGCACGAGAACGATCTGAAGCATGAAATGTATGTGATTCAAGATTGCACAGGAAATATTCCTCTGCTCATGGAATTGTAGGAACGGTCGTTTTGTTTTAACAGGCTCCATAGTTCATGTATCATAATGCAATCACAGAAAGCGAAAGCAGTTACAGAAGTTATTTTCTTGTACAACAAACAGAAGATTGCCATTGTCGTGCCATGAACGGAACACAAGACCCAAGTACTGCAGAAACATGTACAGCTACGTCATCATCGAGTTAAGGAAGTGTGAAGAGCAACGTGGTTGAAGAGGACTATCAACTTTTCTTATGGTCGCACACGTACTCTTTTATTTCCGTGTTTGGTAAAACTGACTGCTAAGGCTTTGGTTATATTAGTTTAATCGCTCGATCGAGGGTGCTTTGGTGTTGATTCTGAGTCTTTTGAAAGTGTTCCATGAATGCTTAGAGATGTCAATTTCCAAACATAGATTCTAAACATAGACTGAGGATAGCAATGGTTGTAATTTTGCTCAGGTGACATTAAGTAGATACAAATTATTAATCCACGGTGGACTATGGTGGATCAATCAAGACGATTCCATTTTGCCCTCGAAGTTGTCGATCATTTTGTTAGTGGAGACTCTTGTTTCTTGGTTGGTCCCAACTACAAGCATTACTCAAGATCATCAAATGCCAGCCGAACAAACTGCCCGCCCTCTGAAGTGAATGCTGCTCGGAACCGGAAACTTGGGGGTGCTGGAATATAACTTGGTTTGCTTATTAGTAGCATGGCATGCCGATGCATGCGAAGGGAAACGCCATTCTCATTTCGAAATCACTAATCTTGTGGCCAAACGGGCAGAAAACAAGTTTACTATTCAAGAATATATCCACAAGCAGCAATATTTGTTAGAGGGGAAAAAAAACAAAACTTTGAAACGTAACGTAATTAAAATGAATTTTTGCTAAAGTAACGATATGTTTTTACTTTTTTGGTAACCGAGAAACTGTCGGAGACTCCCTTATAGGGTCACACCCCCCTCCGATGCCTAGTGGCACTGTCGGACATCTTACGGGATCACACTATCCTCTGAACCGTCGGACGTCGTCTCAAACCACTATTTAGACGTACACCCCAGGGGAGTCGTCGCAAGCCACTATTTAAACATACACCTTAGGAGAGACTAGCACAGGACCTACCACCATGACTTCCTACTTAAGACGTGTATTAACAATGCAAGAATTCGAACTTTCGAACCAAATAATGAAGGAGAAAACGCCTAATTAACGCAGCTGTCCACTTGTGAGTAAAGTAACGATATGTTATAAGTCACAAACTTAAAAAAAAAAATAATAATAAAAAAATTTAAACTTCATGATAATTTTTAATTAATTAAATTTTATTTATTTATATATTTCTCAGAGTAAGTAGTGAATCTCACCGTCGCTCAAAGAATATTACGTGAGCAAATGTCATTGGCTTATTCTGCTGGCAGGCGGTACACCCGTTGAAACACCGGCAGAGACTGCGTCTTGTCTCTTTCTCTCTGTCTCTCCCTATCTCTCCGCCGGGCTCACCAGGGAAGAGAATCGCGAGTATCTTTTCCTTGACAGAGAATCTGGGTGCGGGGAGAGAGTGGGTGGTGTGAGATCTTGTCCGAGAAATGCGGTCAATACCGTTGGGAACCGCCGTGTGCCCAGCTCTCCACCAAAGCAGGAGCACCCACCTGAATTTCAAGAAACTCTCTCGCTTCCCTTCGCCTCGGTCCCCTCCTGCGCTCGACGACCTCCCCTCTAGACCCAGTACTTCCTCTTTGCCTCTGGACTTGCTTCGGCTCTTCCCCGCTCATAAAGATTTGATTTTGAGTTTGATTGGATGTGGGTTTGTGTAGTTGGCCTGTATCGCCCTTTCTCTTCTTTTCTTTCTTTGTGTCTGGTGAATTCTTCGCGCACGGTTTTGGTTCTTGAGATGCTTGGTTGCTGGGAATTTAGAAATTGGGAATTTGATATTGGTTCGCATGTGGGATTGGTCTCCTGACCCGGAGAACTATGATGTTATGTTTTGAATTACTCCGAGGCGACTCCTTCCTTGTGGCCATGAACTACAAAACTGGTCGCTGTTTAGTGCTTCAAACTACTCATGGGTGATGGGTGTTTCTTCTGGGGTGATTTGGTTGCATTCTGCACTCTCTTTGCTTTGATCAGAAAATAGATTATTTTACTTTAAATCACTTTATTCATGGTCTTGCCTTTTTTTTTTTTTGGTGGGTTTTTTTTTTTTTTTGGGGGGGAAGGAGGAGAGGGAGGGCGGATTACTGGAGCTTCAGTTGTTTTCTCCTTGCATATAGGAAGGGATTTGGGGGAGCCAAATGTGACATTTTTAAGCCAAACACTGTGGTAAGCATGCATGTGCAGTGGGAATTGTTTGAGAAAGAGTTCCTTATGGACGCTTCTCATTCTAAGCGCAGGACTATGCAGAGCCAGCCAAGTGGTGGATTTATTTCCGACAGTCTCTCCCGAGATTGTTGTCCGGGAGGCCCGGTTAGAGGACTGCTGGGAGGTAGCCGAGACTCACTGCAGTTCTTTTTCCCTGAATACTCGTTCCCTCTGGATTTTGTCTTGAGGATCGACAGGCTGGTGGGAATGCTCGCTGGATTCTCAATACCAAACGGTTGCCGGCGAGTATGCCTTGTCGCTGTCGTTGGCAGCTCAGGTGGTGAAAGCTTGTTATTTGGGAGTGAAGACATCAGAATAGGTGGTTTTGATGGAAGATTTAGTATCAATAAGGGCTATGTTACTGGTATATTGACAGTGGACACTGTTGCTGACTTTCTACCAAGAAAGGGACCGCTTAGGCAGAGAAGGTACGAAATCTGTTAACGAAATTATAGCATTTGTATTTTTCAGCAGTCGAGTATTCTTTTTCCGAATCTCAGTCCTCGTGAATAGAAAATTCAGGGTGATAATCTTGATCCCAGTTTCTGGCATAATCAGCTAGTCTATCATCTATTAAGATTGTTTTTTTCCCCTCGTAATAAGAAAATTCTTGAGGAATATATTGCTTGATTTGATTTGCTGTGAGCACTTGACACGAGTCATACTATAACTGTTTACATAAAATTGAATAGGCTGTAAGCTCCTTTACCTTATGAATGAACCGAAGTTGCATTACCAAATAGGCCAAAGGCAAAGAAATAAATAACATGTTTTGGAGGTAGAACTACAAGGTAGATGTCCAGCTTCCTCCTAGTAGGGTCTAGAGAGATCCAAATTTCTTCTATTGGTGGAGGGAGACACTTATATATAAAAAGCATATGAATGACTTTATCAAATGATATGGGATATTATCAACACCCCATCTCACTTATAGCAGGAGGGGAACCGAGCTTTACTAACTGGAGTACCACGTGGCATTTAACTAACAGGAGTGGAACCTAGATTTGCTACCATCTGGAAAAGTCCAATCGAATAACTTAAGCTGCCAAGTGGAAGGAGGTCATATGCATATAAAGTGCATATAAATCTCTTTGTCAAGTGATGTGGATATTTTCAACATCTATAATCCCTCTTTTGACTAGCTATAAAGGTTTTGCGGCTTCACATGAAACCATAAGTAGTTTATGACTCTCCTTTTGGGGATTCCTATGTCAACTCTATGTTATAAGCATATGGTATCTTCCTGGTAATCAGGGAGCCTGATGAATTTTGCATGGATAAATGGTGTGAAGAGTGTCTATAATATATCTTCTTTTCCTCCTTTCAAAGCAACCTGATGTCTTGAGATAACATGTCACGTCACATAGTACCATACTGCAACTATGACCAGGCGAAAGAGAACTAAACTCTTCAACTGTTATAACTGTGTGTTATTATATCAATCGAAACTTTGTACTTCTTCTCGAGCATTGAGAAAGGCATTACCTGAAAGTTATTTCTAGGAGCGACTAATTAAAGCCTTCCCCATGACTATCCGTGACTGCTGATTGGGAACCTTCTGGTCGTATTGCGAGGTAAAATTCTGTCTTGCTTAGAAACATGAAGCTTACCTGCTAGTGTGCTGATTAGAGGTAGGAAAGTGAAGTTGCTCTAACTTATTCAAAGGGGAAATAATACATTCATAGTCTAGTTTTAGATGAGAAGTGAGAAGTTTCTCCATTCTGTGTCTTATGTGGCATTGGCCTTTGCTGTTACTTTGATAATCATGCTCATCGAGTGTATGCACACGCGAGCACTTATTCTGCGATAGGGATGGAAGAGGCTGGGTCTGTTTAGGGCATTTGCTTCCACCTAATACTTATGTAAGGATCATACTCTGACTATGAACAGTTTATCATGAACAGTTTATCATATCTTATTGGAGATGCTACCTGACATTCTTTGGGGTTGATATGGGGTGACAGAAAAAAGGACTATGCTGCTGTATCGTTATTTAGTTCAAAGCTGGAATGGATATCATCACATATACCTTTGTGGGAAGCAACTTTGTTGTTGTCGGTGCAGTCATCATCATTGTTAATGTTGGCAGCAGCAGTGGTGTTGGAGCGATATCTATGTTTGCTAGAACAAATTTTCTTTTCTTCTTTCTTTTCGAAATTTGCTGGCCATTTTTCTCTACTAGAGTGAATTCTCTTTACACAGCTTTATAAATAAACCTTGCACTTTCGTGCCTATTCAAAGTCAACATTTAGAGGCTTGCAGCTTTAGCATCATTTGTATGATGAGATTATTTCGTTCAATTACCTTGACCCTCTTGCCATTCCAGGACTGGAATTGCATACATATCCAACGTTGCAGTTCGCGAGAAATACCGGCGAAAGGGGATAGCTAAAAGGCTCATAGCCAAAGCCGAGGCTCAAGCGCGTGGCTGGGGATGCCGAGCCATTTCATTGCACTGCGACTTGAACAACCCGGGGGCGTTGAAGCTGTACAAAGGCCAGGGCTTTAGATGCATCAAGGTCCCGGAAGGAGCGAATTGGCCTCAGCCCAAGACGACTCCAGACATCAAATTTAACTTGATGATGAAGCTTCTCTAGAGCCCGGCCTCCCCCTATAGACATTCTTGAGAGCAATATTAGGAAGAAGAGAAGGAGAAATGTAAATTAGGAGTGGCCTTGCTTATTTGTAAATATGTAAAGAATGAGACTTATGGAACAGCTGCAGATGTTGCTGCACGACATAGCTGATACTCATAAGTCATTTTAGAACCATCATTGTTTGTATGATAAAATGTCTGAAGCTTTTGTGATTGACCAATTTTGTGAAAGATGTCCCTTCTATCAAACGCGGGCTTTGAGCGCAAAGCTCTTCAAAGCAGGAATAAAATCTCAAGCCTGCTCTCCTCCATCTTCGTTAAGAGGTCTCGAGTTCGATTCCTATCTTTTCTAACGACTAAATGGACAGCATGATACTCGCACTTCATCATTCAAAAGATGAGGATTTCTAGCATTTCAATGTGATTTAAGGTTCTGTTTATTTTGCAAAATATGAAAGACTCAGAAAATATTTTCTTAAAAATGATCATCTATAAATATGAATGAACAAACAATATTTTCATTGTCTATGCAAAAATGTTTAAGATATAAATTGTCCAATAATGAAAATAATTTTCATTAGATAATTATTTCGAGCAATACAAGAAATTTTTTTTTTAAATAAATCCGGAAAATTTATATTTTTTTATTTAGACTAATAAAATAATTCTTCAAATCGTTTATTTTTTATGAAACAAATGGTTTGTTTTCTTATTTTCCTTATTTTTGAGAAATAAGTGAAGAGTACCAATTTGGAAATGCAATGACACGCTCCTGCCTCGGAGGTCCATTAGAAAGGCCCATTGGGCCCAGTCCTCCGACCCGTTTCCTCAGGCCTTGTGGGCCCATATCTGAAATAATTATTTCCTTTTTTATTTCCCATCTCTAAATCGTCACCATACCTGTCCGATCTCTCTCTCTCTCTCTCTCTCTCTCTCTCTTCTGCAACTCGATTTTGGATCACCGTCGCAAGTGCAAGGAGGCTTGAATTGAATTTCCTCAGGTAAATTCGCGAGCTCACGCCATCATTTCCCGCCGATTCCCTTTGTGTTTCCGATAATCAAGTCTCCGACGCTCGCCGATGGAACCAATCGAGCTGGAAACAATGAACGGGGACGGGATCGTTTCCAGATCGAGCGGAATCGGTTCTTCCTTCCCCGCTAGTTGTGATCCGTGACGTGATTTTGAGCTGATTTCGCTGAATCGACATTGGTGACCAGGTGGGGAAAATGGAGGACGGGAAGGAGCAGGAGCGTCCGAGCGCGAATGCTCCGGCGGATTCCGAGAAATCGGTGCCTTCGTCCCAGGAGGAGGTCGGATATGATTTACCTAACTCCTTTGCGTGCTCGAATTCTCGCGGATTGACCTTGAGCTGCGCTCGTTTTACTGTTGTAGTTCGGTTTTGACGAGAACGATTGTGCTTCGGAGCTCATCGAGTTTGTTTCTGGATTTACACATGTCTGCCTGCTTTGATTGTGTTAGCCGGTGGAACCGATGTGAACTTGAGATTCGTGCTTTGGCTGGACGTTTTCTTATAAACATGCTTATTTATATGTGTATACGATGTGCATTTACTTGTCTATTTAGCTGAAAATGTTGCTGACTTGTTGCAGAAAGTCCTTGGCGTTCGGAGTAATTGTTTATTTGCTATTTGCTTGTAGATATCTAAGAAGGATGTTATCTATTGATTACTTATAGGATTATTTGCTGATTGCTTAATGCATCAATCATTCTACTGAAGTTTTTGAGGAAGCAACAGAATAGAAACAGGTGCACTTGTGCAAGTATATAAATGAATCTCTCTTTCTGATCATGTTATTACTGATGATACGGTTCTAAAATAAAGTTTCTGAAGTTTGTAAGTTATTATGACTACGTCAACTGATGGGCTTATAGGACAATCAATTTGGACATCCATTCCAATCGTACAAGAAAAAAAAATTCTTTTACTTTAACACGTGAAATTATTAGTTGTTTCTTCGCTTCTTTAGAAAATGCCTAAGCATCGCCAAATCCAGTAACTTACCTCTGCTCTAGTTTCTAAATATGTGTGATCAGTGCATATTTGTTTTACACTTCAGGAAGCAGTTATTAAGAAAAAGTATGGAGGAATAATGCCCAAAAAACCACCACTCATTTCTAAGGTATTTATGGTCTTATAGTGATGGTTTCCAATAGATGCTGGTCTTTCGTGGGCTTTACTTAAAATTTGACTCTGTTGCCAGGACCATGAACGTGCTTATTTTGATTCTGCTGATTGGGCATTGGGAAAGGTATTTAAATTTGATGATATCCGTCCCTAACTCATTTTTTGTGGTTCAAAACTTGAATATGGAGTTGAGCTATCTTAGTAGTATTTGCCAATGGACTTTTGATTATTACAGCAAGGTGGTGAGAAGCCAAAAGGCCCTCTTGAAGCTCTTCGTCCTAAGTTGCAGGTAATCTTCGAGCTGGCTTTTTGCTTAATCAAAATCTTGCGATTGATGCATTTTAACTTTTTCGTAACCCAAAACATCTGAAACTTTCACAATGTACATATGTCGGTACGTAGGTTGGAGTATAGTTTTTTCATAATTTTTTATCCTAAATTTAGGCAGGAAAGCAAAAAAGTTATTTTTTGATTTTGAAAAAAATATAAACAGACATGCGCATAATTTCTTGTTTAACTGGTTAGGGAGCTGCACTAATGTGACTGCTGTATGGATCTGATGGGCTTAATTATTATTTTGTCACTAAAAAACTTTAGGAGGCCAGCCATGCAGTTTCTAAGTGCATATTGCATAATTTAGTTGATGGTCAAAAATGTTTTTCTATCTTTGTGCACTTTAGAGCTGTGACTTTTCTTTCCATTTTTGCCATTTTTGAGGATCTATTAGCCATGAATGGCAAGTAACTAAGGTTGGAAATTACTCAGGCAAAAGCAGTTTGGGTTAGGAATGGACTTAATGGGAATGTTCATGAGTATAACAGCACGATATACCAGTAGATATCATGGTGGGTCATATTTCAAACACTCAAGAAACTAGTGTTGTAGCAAAAAGCTGATTAAGAAAAAGCCTTCTCACATATACTCATATGTACTTATCTTGTGTACAATTGCAAACTAATATGAAGTTCCGGACCTGACTTCAAGGGTTTGCAAGAACTGAACCTTTTTGTGCAGCTTCATGGCTTAATTATATGGAGTGTTAGAGAAACTATTTTTTATACTACCTATTTTCTAATTTTGCAAAAGGAAACTGGCAATGGATTTGACAAGATATCTGTTTTATTTTATCTCCTTGATACCTGTTAGTAGTCTAGAAATTTTGATGCCCTGAAATTGGTTTATTGTTGAGTGCTTAAAACCTTTTCTTTTAAATGTTAGTGACGAATGGTACTTGAAACTATCAGTAGACGATCAAATTTGATGAATGAGATTTTACATGCCAAAGTTTTGTTTCTAACACCACTCTAGAAATGATAGTTTTGGATTTGTAACATCCGGCACTGTTATCACTGGGTAACTCACCGAGCATATGAGATTTGTACCATAGCTTTCATATTATTCTTGTTCTTTTTTACCTCGTGTTATTCCTACATTTGGACAACATTCGTTTTGCTAGGGTGTGTGTCCTTTACAGTTACTCTTCCCCTCCTCCATATTCCCTAGTGGTATTTTTGTGGTTTGCTTGAACAAGAGAGAGGTTTTGTCCTTTCTGTTCTTTGGAACAAGATATCCTGATCTCAATAAACATCTGAGAAATGTTGTCAATTAAGAAAGGTGAGTTGGTCAAGCTAACATAGTCAGTGACATAATTTTTAATCTCTGTAAAAGGAAAAGCTTCTCATCAGACCACGAGTGAACGGAAACAATCAATGCCGTGCGACTTATGGGTGGAAGTCGGGACTTTAGGTGTTTTCAAACATTGTTAATCCTCTTGGTTTGAGTCATGCAAGTACTTCGACTTTCCTAGAATTGCTCATCTAAATTCACTTTCAGCCTATCTATCTGTCACCCTTATGGTCCTAGCTTCTAGTAGGCCTCAATGTGACGGCTAATAAATTTCTACAGTTCCTTAAGTGGTGGATTGATTCCCTTGCCAATTTGGGCTATGCTAGCTGTGGAAGTACCAAAGATAGTTAAGATCTAATTAGGTGAGAGGGAGATCATGCCCATGATATCTTAGACAACCCACCACTGTAGCTCAAAACTACTGGGTCTTGGGGGAAAAGATAATGCAGGAGAAGTCGTTGAGTAAATTTGATGAATCAGTTCCAGCACTAGTTTTAAGTGCCAACTCTCAAGGGAGGGAAATAACTTTACATTTACAAATTCTATTCTTCATTTTGATTGGGATGATTAAAGAAATTATTGGAAAAAAAAATGGCTTGTCTGTGTTATTTGGTTAACATCAGGACTATTCAATTGTAAATTCTCCTCTAGACATGATAAGGGACCATCATCTCCTCTCTAGAATCACATACGTGGACCAAGGCTAATTTAGGATGAGTATCTCAACGTGCAGTGGGGCTGCACGCCTGTTGTGCGCCCAACAGGCATGTCCTTGTAATTGAGGTTGTCACTTGTTGGAGCTCAATTAGCATGCGTCAGTTGCATTATCATGCGGTCTTTGCCCTAATGCGCATGCCTTTAATTCTTTTTAAGTCTGCTTTTTCTAACATGGTTCTCATGGATTGTCTATGTTCCTTCTTCCCAGCCAACACAGCAGCAAACACGATACCGAAAATCTCCTTATGCTCCTTCTGGTGAAGGTAAGCCTGCTTATTAACGTTACCACCCCAAAACATCTTATTAACTCCCTTTGTTGAGAACTGCATAAGTGCATATCTCCACAGTCACTCAGGTAACTCCATATCATTTTCTTTCAGCTTATGTGATAGAAACTAAATCACTGCAATGTTCTTTCTTTAGACGGTGGAAATGCTCCAACCGAGGAAGCGACTCCCCATGAATGAGAGGCTGCTTGTGAGGACTGTATCACTTGCTATTTGACGTGTATGCAGTGCTTCCAGCAGTAAAAATGGGAGGGTGATGATTTGGTGTTAGCTAAGGAAGAAGAGAGAGAGAGAGAGAGAGAGAGAATTGATATAGACTGCATTTCTGCATTTGAATTTTCCTGTTTTGGCGCTTCTAGATTTCATGATTGAAAACAGTTCTATTGCGAGTTAAGGACTGATTGACATTGGAAAAAGAAGAAAACGGGAGATTTATATTGGGAGTTTATTATGAGCTTCGTGCCACGTCTTGTATGATGATATTAAAATTTCAGTCATCTCTCTTGTTTATTCTAGCGTGATGAATTGGAAACAAAGTAGGCCATAAAACGAAAGCAGATGGTTTCAGGCTTTCAGCTGAAGGCCCTTTGAATTCTGCACCGCAGTATCTGGAGACAAATTGAGCATGACTCTGCATCCTTGATTGGCTTGTTCAGCAGTTCTCTCCAATAGATGGAGCACTTTCCCGGTTGTGTTTCCTTTGTCCCTTCGAGAAGGGTAATGTCCACGGGCTCAGTAGCTCAAAGAGTCGCCGCGTCTTTACATGGTCCTTCGACTTTTGTAAGATCTCTGTTTGGGCCCTCATTTCACCTCGACTCTTTTTTTGGGTCCAAACATGTTGGAATTAGTCTTGTTAAACATGGGCGCCTCATTTCGTTTATTGCCATCAACTATCTACTTTTCCCCGGTTTTTGGCCTGAGGTGAAATATTCTTGTTTTAGCTAGTCACAAATCAAGCTTCAAAAATTGATCCTCTCCAATAACAAATTAAGAGAACGGGAATAGGAAGGGTCAATGTCAACCAAACCCAAACAGCTAGCCATGGCGAAAAAGTCGTGGGATTACTGTAGATACAACTTACAAGGGTCACGCAGAGCATGCTCGTGCATCTTAATCACCAAAGAACAGAAATGAGAAAACTATCCAGGACATCCCGACTATTAGTCTCCCACTGAACCGTGGAAAAAGTCTCAAATACTGGTGGACTCCTGCTTAATATTATTCTCATTAACTTCTTCATCTGCTGTCTCTGAAGTTTCGTCAAGTATCAATACTACCCCACAATTGTACGTTCAATCAAAGCTAAATCTAGAGGTATTATTCTTGATTATCGTTATAATATTACTATATATCACAAGGATCTTGTTAACGAGTATTTTTAGCGTAATTGTTAGATAAAATTTTTGAAAATGTATTTTGATGTTCAATGCATTGATTGGACATAGCTCGAAAAAAGTGATATTGAAAAGTACGATATTTTCTTTAATGGGTATTTCATCCCAAATTTAAGGATGCCCAGTGTACAATCAATGCGATGAGGAAACGGGGAAAACAAAACGAGGACTGACTCACACACGTGACGAGCAAAAAGTTGGCCTTGCCTTGCTCTTGCAAGTTTGCAACGCAAGTGCAATCCCCACAATTTTCAAATACGATTATATCCAAGTTATAAAAAAAAAAGAGGGACAGGGGAATCAGAAGACAGACTGTAATCATTCCGATTCATGATCCGTTTTTACGTTGGAGCTGGATTAAGTTGACTGATGTATGGATCTGTATACCCTGGCATTCTTGGATCTCGGTCCCCCCCTTCCTTATCGCTTATCAGCAACCTAAATCTTAAACCTCCTCAGAGCGACATCGCACCACGAAACGATGGAAGTTCAACCCTGCCTCCTAGGTTTTGCTACCCCTCCCCCTTTCTTCCCACCGAAAAAAAAACAAAAAACAAAACGTCAAGGGCAGTTCTTTCAACAAGAAGAAAAAATGAAAAAAAGTCAACCCAATGTCCCAAAAGCAGAGAAAGTCCCGGCCTTTGAGACGGCGCGTTTACTGTTGCTTGACATTATTTTTTGCTCATGTGACCCCCCTCCCAATGTCAAATTTCTATTCATTTTCTTTTTAACCTTATGTTTCTTAGCTGGTTTCTGATTGACCTCTTCTTCCTGGGGTTATCACCACAAACTAAGACCCGTCTCGCGCTACAATCCGGTCGTACTCATTCGTTCTCTTCTCGACCCGCTTGCGGTCGTGGCACCTGTGCATCCGTGCACTGTACCTATCTGCAACGCAACAATCCGCCAAAAGAACCAAATTCGAACCGATGGGAAACCTTCCCGTGCGTGCGTTGATGTTAGTCGGGAGTCACATGTGAGTTCTGATGAAAAACCGCATCAAGACAATCTCGGACGATACACAAAGTCCGCGACCCCGCATGGGAACTGCCAATTGGGTAATTCATTTTCGTTGGGTACGTGGAACTTGGAGGGACACAGCTGCGCCTGTCTAATCCTTTTCCCTTCTTGTTCTCTTTCTTCTCTTCGTTGGGAAGAGAGAGAGAGAGAGAGACTTTGCTTGTTGTCGAAGGGAAGAGAAGGCGTGTGGATCAGGAACAGAACAGAGGGTTTCCTAGACTCACGAATCTTGGTCGGCCTCATGTCATGTCAAGCTCGCTCTCTCTCTCTCTCTGCTATTGGGAGTGTCCTAAGGCCTAGGCAAAACCAAACCCTAGTTGACTAATCTTCGATTACACATGGATTCCCACGTAATTTGGTATTCGATATATAAAGAATGGAGGGACCGGCCCAAATCCCACGAATGATATAAATGTTGCCCCCACGAATTGCGCCGTACAGCAACCATAGAAAAAGGAGAGGAAGAAGCAAGAAAAGTCGAAGCAAGCACACGAGTGCGCCTTGGGATTGGGACGGGTTGAACGTGTTGGAAGCTTGCCGTCTTAGATGCCTTCTTGCGTGCCACCCTCCACTCGATGCCATTGTCACACCCCAACCTTCACATCTCTCCATGTCGCTGCCTCTTTTTTTAATTGGATACGACTTTCTTCAAGAATTGAGTTACGGAAAATTCACGACAAAAAGGTTCGATTTTGAAGATATTAACTGTACGTAGTACGTACTGTAAAAAGAAATGCAGGGTATTGGAAATTTTTAACATTTTCTTCATTGCTTGTTACCCGTTGACAAGATAATTTTGAGAAATCTCATCACCGTTGTACTTACCAAACTTTCCTAGTTAAAAATAGTCTGAAGGAATTCTCTGAAATTGTAAGAAGATGAATATGTTCTCTGAACAATAAGATGAATATCATCCGAAGCCATTTTCCAAATAATATCAACAGAGTTTGAATCCTAAAATTGATGACTACATAAAAATATCAGCAAAGTCTAAATTATCAAAATAATCATAATTTAAAATATAAACGATATAAATCTAAATATCAAGTTTATTAAATGAAAATATCTCTCTCTCAGAGTAATTTACAGTTTGAACATGATTCCGTTTGTGGATGCTTCTTGTTTCAGGAAACCAAAACAGGAAATCCCTTTGAATAATGGGAAAACATGGAAGATAAGAAGCTGTCATTTGACTAACCTCTGCCCTAACATAGGATCTATAACCCCAAACCCTATAAACAATTGTAAGTTTAAGCTGTAGTGCTCAACAAAGTGCACCTTCTTTGGGATTTTGACTTTGTTTACTCGTTTCGTCACAGCCCCATTAAATATTTAACACCAGCTTTCCTTACGACCCGGCTTCCTTGGTCCTCCCTCCCTGTCATAATCTCACCAGAAATCTGCAAAATCAATGTGATTTTTATATATTTTTTATCTCTCAATCTTTTTCACTCTCTAAAGTGGAATCTGAATCTCATTTCTACTTCCTTCTCGTTTATTAATCTTTTATTCCACTCCTTTTCTGAAGGAACCTCTTTGTCAATGTTGTATTTTCCTTCGCTGCTAAACAGCGCTCTTTTTGTCAACTCAGCAGGTAAGAACTTGAGCATAGTTTTAGGACAATAATTCTCAGTCCCACGTGCAACTCTTGGTTCCTTAAAATTGACAAGTGACGATGACCTTGCTGATCATGATACTTAACAGTTTCTTTCAATATGGCTTGTGCAAAAGAGAGAACAAAGTCAAGTGGTTGCATCCACTGAGTTGAAACTTCTGCAAGCCTAATAGTTTTGCAATGTCATGCACACTGTACTGGCTGAATGCATTCTACAGATGGATGAATAGTTGCAAAAGATTGCAGAGGAGCTCGCGCGCGAGAGAGAGAGAGAGAGAGAGATTTTCCCAGCACATGATCACAATGATTTTCCAATGGGCATAAATAATGCAGATCAAAATGCAATCTTTTCCTCACATGGGCAATATGATTGTTTGAAGTATAACGACTTCCAGATGGGTGCATGAAGTTGACTTGACAAACAGAAAAGCGAGAAAGAAAACCAAAAAGTTGCACCGCCACAAGCAAAAAGATGCATAAATTAACTTTAGACCAAGATTAAGTTTCCCACATGAGCAAGATGGGTTTCTGACCTAATCTTGCTTAAAGTATCATTAGATTCTGCTATGTTGTTTGAGCTTTGCGTATGCCCTGATAAGCTCGCATTGACGGTGGGTGCGTGTAATTCAAGAAAAGAGGGATTACAGAAAAGAGCAAGGAAACAGAGGCGCCAGGAAGCCATTGATAATTCTAATTGAACAACTTACTAAATAAAGCTGCATTAATTACTTCTCTAATAATATCCAAAGTAAAAGACGGATTATGTGGGTCTTTCACACATATCCAAAAGCAGAAGAAGATGAAGAGAACAATCTCAAAATTCATCTGTACATTTAGTGGCTCGTCATAAGCTATCTCTCTAAATCTTCATAGCATAACCCGCCGGAATTGTTAGTCTCTTTGCTGTCTTCAGGAAGTCACTGCAATACAAAGCAATTCGGAAACATTAAATCAAATGAAGAAGACGCGAGAGGAAAGAAGGATCCAACAAGAACCACCAAAAATAAGTAAGATTAAGATGGTAAGAAAAAGTAAACTAATTTACCTGAAGGGTTCATCACCAGCATTCTTAATAGCACCGGCAGCATCTGAGTAGAGGACTTTACTGAGCCTCTCTGAGCCGTTTATGCCGAACATGTCCCTGAGATTTCTATACAGCTCATCATATGAACCAAGGACCGACAGGTCTAGAGTTCGACCCACATTTTCCGACTCCATGAACACCTTGCAGTGACCAGTCCCCAAGTCGAGGTCAGATGCCCGGTCTCGTCTAATGCCGGTGAATCCATCATCAGAAGAGCTCTCCACCGTGCCATTGTAATACAACACGTTGTTGCGGGACCCCTCAGAGGAATTCGACATCCTCTCCTGATTCCCCTCTGATGAACATCTTCCAGTTGTGTCCCCAGAGCTACTCTCAGAGTTCTGCTGATCGACGAGAATCAGTTGACCAAAGAGTAAAATGTGGGGTGACTTCTTTTCGAAATTCTCCTTTGAGGAGTTTTCCGAAGTTCCCATCCTTAGCAAGCACGAAATGCTATTGTTGTTATCCTCCGGCGCACCAAAGAAGGCGCCACGTGAAAATCTGGTAGATACTGAAGTGTGATTCAGGGGGTGGGACCCCACCGGAAACAAACCCGAGTGCAGTTGATTAAGACGGAGGTCCGATGAAGATCTTAGGAATTGAGCATGCCTGGCTCCCTGTATGCCTGCGGGAATGTTATCCGGGATAAAACGTAAAGGGCTGTTTGGTCCAAGGGGGTTGCTTGGAAAGGGCGGGACCGGAATCTGGTCGAGTATGGGAAAGTTTGGCGGTGTCCTTAACTTCTTTCTCGGGGGTGAAAAATGTGAGAGATGGATAGAGGGCATGTTCGACACCAACTCTACTAGCCATGGACTGACACTCTTCACATTTTGGAGTAGATCTGGTTCATCCCAAGAAACCTGCACAGTAAACGCATGAACCAGTTTTTAGTAAACATGACCATATGACGATTGCAACATTGGATAAAAAATGTCTGGAATGAGCCGTCCTAAGAAAAATGATGGATCCTAGATCCAGTTATATCGAAATGTCGACTGCTTATCTGATTCAAAATTGAAGTTGAAGAGAACAAGGGTTCGTTAGGCGGTCAAGGAGTGAAGCACTAAACCTAAGCTTGAGACTTAATGATGTAACACCGATTAATGACACGATGTTCCATTTCTCCTTCATTTTCCCCGAGGAAAGATAATGACCAGAGACACATTATTCTAACTATGCAGATATAGCAGATGAAGGCATTTCTTGCCAAAGTCATCAGATGCAACTAGCAGATCGAAGTGGAGCAAGCATTCATACAGAAAGCAACGCTCGAGAATTTACCATTTCAAGTGAAAGCATACTGAATCAGAAAAGGGTGCGTTAAAACCAAGGGTGCGTTAAAACCGAGGGAAACAACAAGAAGCAATGCACCAAAGACTAATTGAAATTTCAGAACTATAACTCTCTATGAGTGTGCCAAAACAATGTTAAGAGATACCTGTAGAATTCGCCATGGAGAACTAGGCCAATGAATCGGGTCAGCGACCTGTACAGATGATATAGTCCCCATGAACCAGCTAATTCGAGAAGCGTCCTCTGTCTCAAACGGCATCTTGAACCTCATTCCTGAGCACCACTGGACCTGCATTGCTGTGCTAACAGAGGACGCCCTCACGAAAAACTCTGGAGTACCAGCGCGAGGATAATACACCACCTCAAATGGCTGTCCTTTCGCTGCCAGAGTCGCTGCCTGCAATACAGATTCTCCTGTCACTTTCCTCCTGAATTCCCCACCACAACCTTTCTGCATCAAATTACTCCCCTCTTCCCTTGCGAACATCGAGTATCCTCCGAAATTCCCAGATGCAGAGTTCCATCCACAAGCATTGTCATTCCCACCTATGCCGATCCCCCGCTTCGCGCGGCGTATCCCGACACAGAGATCCCCGTTCTCTGCTCTCAGGAACACAATTGAATCACCAGCTACGAGCTTCTTCTGGTTCACGAAATTCCCCCAACCCGTGGTCAAAAGATGGCGACGTGGGGTTCCTCTGTATATGTGCCGGAATTTCCAGCTCTCTCCGTGCACATCCTTGGCCACTATCGTCTGAACTGGAGGTTCAGCCGAGTAATCCAAGCGAGGGAATATCGTCTCTGCACAATACCGCGGTACAGAGAACCCCCCGCCGTTATTCGCGTCCGACTGCGTTAACGTCTTAGCAAAAGACGCCACCTTTTCTAAGTTCTCCGTCCCATCTTTTCCTAGAGAACCATCATCATCTAGGTGATGATACTCGTCGCTTCTCATGGGCATAAGGGTTATTTTGGCGTAAACCTCGTCATTTTCAGGATCGGCCATGTACTTTATGGCGGCAAGCCTGCAAAGAATGAGAGGGGGGATTTGGGAGGTCCCGAAATCGACGGTCCCTTGCGCGTGCTCGGCATGGCCTTGAGGGAAGTAAAAGACCTTCGAGTTCACCGGTGGCATTTGAACCATGCCACCGGCACAGGCGTGCCATAGTTGAGAGTCCAAGCACTTTTGTGGGTTCCTCTTCAGCGATTCTTTTCTTGAATCCATGACTGAAATCATGAAGCGATCGAGGGCAAGCTCAACCATACAAATATCCTTCTTCGCCTCCGGATCTTAGAGAAGAATATTCTGCGGTTGCAAATACAATTATATGAGTTCACATGATTTACCAACAAACCAATCAGCAATGAAACAGAGCCCTCGCGCACATTGCAGACGAAAAATTCGGCAATAATTGACCAGATAGGAAAATCGAACACGGATGCTCTCATCAAGCAGAGTTCTCATAAATTAACCAGAGAGCCACAATTTTCAGTTCATAAATGCATAAAAAGAAGGCATCTGCTTGAATTGAAACTCCATTTTTCGAACGAATTTTACAGAACAGAGTAGAATCAGAGCCGCTGAGTTCACACCCTCTCAGCTTTCTCACCGACCAAAGAAGCAGCAATCAGAATCATCCCGAAACACCTCCGAAAAACGAAAAACGACAGTGAGGGAAAAAGAAAAAAGGTGTCTTGCCTTTCTTTCAAATCCAAGAACCAGAGCAATTCCGACTTTGAGACGAACAGGACAATCCTCACTCCGCCCCAAAGGTCGGAAACCGAAGGAAAAAGGCGAATCCCAGAAGCTAAAAAGAAACTCCAAAACTGTTTTCTTGAGGCCAAGAAAAGCCAGAGACTCGTAAAGCTCAATCCTTTGCGAGGAAAAATGGCAAGAGAGAAGGGTAACCTTGCTAGAGAGAGAGAGAGAGAGAGAAGGAGAGGCTGTGTGGCTCCTGTCCGGTTGAAGTGTAGACAATCAAGAGGCTTTTTAAGCGGTTGAGGAAAGTGTAACAGCCCAAAAGAAAAAGCGGTTTAGAGAAGAGAAAGAGGAGAGAGAGAGAGAGAGAGAGACAACACAGCACTGTACTCTCTTCACACGCACCCCACCTATACACCTGAAGCTTCCTTGCCGACCAGACTGTTACAATTTGACAGGGAGAGCAAAACAAATGTATATATAAACACAGATTTAATCTGCAGATTAAAATATTGTTTGTCTTAGTCGTTGGTGTCAAGTGTGCGTGGTTTATATCTTGTTTCTTGATGCTTCGATCCATGTTGGTTGCATGACCCCGAAGGAAAAAGCCAAATCAGGGTGATTTTCGCTCATCGATTTCTCCTTCCCTTCCCCCTCGCTCCTTGACAAACCCACTGAACATGATTCTAGACACCCGAACCAAACATTGCACCAACCCACCACCAAGTTCTTTTTTTTCTTTTTTTGCAAGATTCATTTCCAGCTTA
Source organism: Eucalyptus grandis (assembly GCF_016545825.1). Lineage (NCBI taxonomy): Eukaryota > Viridiplantae > Streptophyta > Magnoliopsida > Myrtales > Myrtaceae > Eucalyptus > Eucalyptus grandis. Next base: position 53,374,298 of record NC_052618.1, on the reverse strand, counting down.
GTTCTAATTGAATGGCGTATCAAAGGCGTGTCTTTCTTGGTGCTTAGGATGTCCTGAAAATTAATCCTTTTCCCCCTCTTTTTTCCTTTGAGAATTTCTACGCACAGGTGGGAAACTGAGATCGACCCAAAAAAAAAAAAGGAAACGGGGAAATCAAGAACGGTGCGAAGTCAAACCACAAGGAATCCTAGAAATCAAGAATGGTTGCAAAGTCAAACGCCCCCCAACAAGCTCTTGCAAAGAACACCAATCCCATGTTCAAGGATTGTGTTCCACTCCAAAGTCCAGAGTCCACACACCATGGCAAGTCAAAGTGGCTCGTGCATGAAGCATCCTATGAGCCAGGGATCCCAGCATTTTTAATGAGCCATTGCATGCATTCCCATAAGATAGAAAAAAAAGAAACGATTTTTTTTGGCTTTCGGGTTCGTCATTCATTTCTTTATTCATCCATTTTACGTTGTTAACAGGTAAAAATATTGTCAAAAAGAAAGGGCGAGTTCAACGGGGGCGGGGTTTCTCTGAAATCAAGGCAACCGCAATAAAGATTTTACAAATAACAATTAGTCAAAGATCATCTTGTTCAAGGCCCTAACTCTGCGGCAAACTAGGGTTAGGGTTTTCCTCTCCCTTTTAACTAACCGGGTTTTGATCATCGATGTATGCTTGTAATTGGTCAACCAATACAGGATGTCATTGGTTGTTTGTGCGTGTGTGGGATCCGATTCTTTGGTCGGGGGACGGCAAATTAATACATGGGACACGAGACAAACCATTCGTTAAGATTTCTCTCCCTTCTAAGGTCTTCTGTTCTTTTCATGCCTCTTCTTCGACAGCTTTCTTTTGGGTATTTTCCTGTTGTCAACCTTCGCTTGACTTCCAAAATCACTGTCCTGAGACTATGGAGCCAAATTCAAAAGAGAAATTTCTCAAAATTGGTTACATCGCAATTCACATACGAATCATATCAGCAAGTACCCTACGCATTTAATCAAGGGAAGTTTGTCAAATTCAATATATTGCCCATCTCGTCTCGTGTATGTTCAGTATATTGAGACTGAAAATGCATTTCTGATAAATCCTGCTCTTTATAATATCTTTTACAAAAAAAGCAGGGAAACCCCTTTAATTATTATTACTAGAAAAAGGAGGACAATAAGATGCGTATCGTTCTCTACCACAGTGTTGAAACCGAGTTATATTAGATTCTGAATGTGGATGATGTTTGTCCAAGTCCACTATAAAATCCGACACGCACAGGTGGGACGTGGATGTTTTATCTTTCCGGACCTACCCATGTTCTTGTAGTCTGCCTTCTTGGCCTTTCCCACTTGTTGGATTTGGAAAAAGGTTGGTTATTATTTTCTCTCCAAAGTTTAGGAAAGAAACATAATGGTTTTGACGTTTTCCTTTTTATCCGTAAAAATGGTGAAAAGAGGTATGACTACTGCTCTTTACCCCCTCTCTAATTGTACAAGGCATCATGACTACTGCTCTTTTCATTACGGCACAAAAGCTACATTACAAACGAACCAAGGCTTCCTGAAATTGAGGAGGAATTAGGGAATTCGAATTTCTGACTAGAGAGTAAATCCTGCATCATTTGGCCAAACGTGATAAGATGGTATTAAGCTTTAAAAATAGATAAATATATATTTTAATGTGCTTGGAAGGTGTTGGGAATTTTTTAATCAGAGTTCAGTTTCAAATTTTAGGAGGTGAAACCAAGGGAAAAGCATATAATGAAAAGGCAAAAGTTTCATTATAAACATCCATACTAAATATATTGTGGGGAATTTTCATTTCTAGATTGGAGAGTAATCACAATTCTTCAATCTTCATAACTCCAAGGGGTTACTCAAATGATAAGCGTATTTATTCTCTAATTCAAGTCCTCAGTTCGAATCATTATGTTTGCGCATTTTATTTGGCTCACTCTCAAAAAAAAAGCGAAGACTTGTATGTTTCTGTTAATTATTAAATATCATGGTAGGGGGTCTACAACATCCAATAGGGATTAATCGAGCGTTCAAAAAACCTAGCACATTTTGTCGAGAAGAAAGGAAAACCTCGAGCAATGAGCAATTCCCTAGCTTCCCCGTTTCATTTTCCTAATTTGATGGGTCGTTGTCAAAGCAGTGTACATTGTAGTGGGAGATGAAAGCAAAGATTCTTAGAGTTTTGGACAGTGGAATTAAAGCCAAAGGGACGGTGAGAGCGACATGGGGAGGGAGGGGACAAGAGTAAAACCGATGATTGATGTAAGGCCGAAGCTAAAAGCCAAAGCAAAACGGCAAGTGACTGCGACCTTGGTCGTTCAAAATCCGTGTCGTTTTTGGCCACAATCACGTACTGCAGCTTTGGGGGCAACTATTTCGATAGGGACGGTACCTTTTAGATTATTTACTAATCTCCTGATTAAAAAAAAAATAAGATTAATTGATCCTCGAAGGTTAAATGCATCATTTTCAAATGCTTTTACATGATCGCGGAGGATCTCCTTGATCGTTGTTTACCCATTATTTTCAATTGCTAATTATTTTCTATGAAACTGTCGAGCCGAATAGAGATGAGGAGATTAAATTTTAAACATTTAAATTAAATTTCTCTTTGACCGATGAATTTTCATTCGGTTCACCTTACCTGGAGAGACCACTTCATCCCCGTCTCTCGAATAATTGCTTTATTGCCGAATTACCGAGTAATACGAGTGCAAGTTAATTTATATGTGGGCAATAATGACCATTTTTTACGGTCGGATGACGTCATATTTATCCCGATAGCTATCGTGGTGGGACGAAGAGAAAAGGCTTGACGACCAGGAAGTACGCAGCGTGCTAAGGGCATAGGGTCGGTACACCTCTGTCACCAGAATTAATTCCTTGACGTGGACTCTCCACCAGACTATAAAGTAGACTTATTATTGTTGCTGGTGGCACAAAGAAAATATTAAATTCGTCTTTCCCCCCATAAAAAGAAAAATCAAACTAAATGTTCAATATTCCTATTTTAACCTTATAATGACTTTAGCATATGGCAAAATCAAAACACTCTAGAGAAAAAACATTTTGCATTCTTGCTGGATTTAGCTTAATTGTATAATATACCACGTGAAATTTTTAGGACCCAGTTCCTTCTTTTTTTATGAAAAAAAGTAGAGGAAAGAAATAAATATACATAGGGCATGTCGACAGCAACCCATTAACCAGACACCCTGTGGACTAATTGACACAAAATGAGGACAACAACAACCACATTAACCAAACAAAACTTTAAAAAAAAAAAAAAAAAAATCGAAAGGAACACCAATAAGGACACCATACGCGTTGCCTATCTGCCGGAAAAAAAAATAGAAAAATTAATAAATAAATTGAATCGAATGGGAAAATAAATTTAAAAATTGGGTAGTGACCAATCTCGCATTAACGATGGTGGCATCATCATCATCATCTTTAGTTGCTTAGTCTATCTAAGACATCGCACGCACGCCCCGCCCAAACCCAAATTTGTAATGTTAATGGAGATTGTCTTGTGGTTGTCTTGTGGAGTGGGGGCCGCGAGAGGGACCTCTGGACAGACACACTATTCATGGTCACTTGTCTCCTATGCTCCCATTAAATTACCTTTTCCTTTTTTAAAAAATTTAATTCGTTGCAACTTCAATACACCATCTGTATTTACAATTAGGAGCCCCGGGAAATACGTGTAGCCACGTACGTATTCTATTAAATTAAAAGGGTAGAAAGATCATGGAGGGGGATGAGGTTTATAGTCGATGATTATCATAATTAGCCAATAAAAAGAATTAGTTACCTGAGAGAAACCTAATTTGTTTGACCCGACGAGGCTGTGGGATTCGTGGGGACTCTGTCTGGACGATGGAGGAGCATATACGGCAACTGCTAGTGGTCGCGTCTAAAGACAATCCCTTTTACCAAAAAAAGGAGAAAAAAAAAAAGAGGTTATTATTTTAATGATTGATGAACGATATAAATAATAGGTGAGATTTATTGACAAGTAACTTTTGGAATTTTTTAAAGGCTCTCCTTTGGAGAAATCGACACCATTTTTGACAATTAGACATGCGTTTTCCTGCCTCGGGTATCTGCTGAATGCTGCTTAGGAGGAGCGTCGTGCGGATACGTACAAAAGATTCTCGACACGCAAACGCAGGCCTTGGATTCTTGGAAGATAAGATAAAAGTTAGAACAAAAGAGATATGTTTACATATCCAAATATAAAATTATTTTAATGCCGTAATGTTTTCTTGAGTGTGATTGCAAATAAAAATATTTTTTCTATTGACCTTGTACAATACCCAGAACTTAATTTGTCCAAATATATCTTCTTGAAAGTTCATTCACAAGGATTCCTTTTTGATACGTCGAGCATTTAGTTGTCTTATTATTGACAATGTGTCAATACGCATTGAGTAAGGCTTTATCTATCGAATTGTAAATATAACTATTACCATATCTTATTAGGTATCTTATAATTTGAAAACCGAATTCGTTGCATTCGAATCGAGAATTTCTATCTTATACATAGAAAATGATTATTCTCCTTTTATACTTGCCAAATTTCAATAGAAATCCTCACTTTTTCTCCATTTTTTCAATTTTATCCCTACTTTTTGAGGTTATCAAGATGAATCTTCACCTTTTGAACTCATATTAAATCTATGCCAAGATCAAATTTACTTCAAAATTCATTGGTTCCCTGCATAAGACAATAATGAGGACACAAATGATCATGAGGAAAGGTAAAAAAGACCACTAGGCTTACCCCAACGATATACACAGAGAAAACCGACCCAACTTTGAAGCTTCTTCAAAAGGTCAAAAACAGAATATATTGAATGAAATAGGCATTAACCACTAATAGTTCTTTACCCAATGAAGGAGAGAGTTTGAGCAGAAAAGCCATGATGGTTTGTCAAATAATGGACGATCCACAACAATTTAAAAGACATATTATTTATATCAATTCCATGTGCCATTCTTATTTCTATTTGTATGTGAGAAGGGTGTAAAAGTATTCCATATCTATATGAACCTTATGTTTATGTCGTCTCTCTCTTTCTATAGTTTAAATTTTTGGGTTAGACAGTTTAATAGTGTAAATTTAAAATACATATTGTCCCATTGATAATTTTACACCCATCTCACTTACAAACAGAAATAAGAATGTCATATGGAATTGATACTTTAAGATGGATGACAACATCACTGATAAAAAAATAAAAATAAAAAATACTTGCGTAGGGTCATATATAATAACAACATCTCTTTTGGCTCACTACCTTAGATCTTCTCTAAGTTGCCAATATTCAAAAGCTTAAAGATAACAAAAATGCCAAAATAGTTAGTCAGTAGCATCTATATTAATGCTTCACTTATATAAGTCCAATTTTGATGAACACATTACTAGTAGTAGTTTCCCTTGCCATGCGCACAAACTCTGAAAGCTCTACTGCGGCATTACATTGAAATATGACCTGGTGAGATTTGGAAACTCATAGAAAAAAATAATGAGACAATATAGAAGGAAGCGCATTATGTCATGCTCACTAGGACGCATTTCGTGAATAAAAGAAGGCAGCGATTGTCTTATTCAATGACGTTGCAGATCGGGACCTTCCGGACTAGCCCTCATAAACTTGTAACAACTTCCTTGCCCGTTATCTCCCTTTCCATTGTCTTCATGTGATACTCGAACAACCTTACCAAGTGTCTTCCCTCGGATCATGACATAGGGAGGTCGTGCACGGGAGCTTGGAAGCAAAAGTACTATCAGCACTAGGCACAAACAGATTTTGAACATGCTTCATCGCCATTTTTGTTTTCTTTCAAGGATTGCGAAAGGTTCTCATGTCGATGGAGAACTAGCATTACGACATCCTATATATAGTCCTGAAGATGCTTACCTTTTCATTTCTCAAATGATCAAAGTAGATACAGGAAAAGTGAATCTTAGTCACTTGTTGTCCATTTTGTTCTTGGAGCTAAAAGCATTTGGACATTGCTTTGTTTCAATCGTCATTTCTTCAATTTTATATTTTCCCACCTTGACTGAAGATACAATGTCGGGGATCGTCCATTATTTGACAAACCATCATGGCTTTTCTGCTCAAACTCTCTCCTCCATTGGGTAAAGAACTATGAGTGATTAATGCCTATTTCATTCAATATATTCTGTTTTTGACCTTTTGAAGAAGCTTCAAAGTTGGGTCGGTTTTCTCTGTGTATATCTTTGAGGGTAAGCCTAATGGCTTTTTTAGTTTTCTTCACCTAATTTTGTATATTTAATTTACAAAATAAATCGAAATTATTTTTTTATAGTAAATAGAAAGGGATGATATAAAGCCGTTTGGAATGAATCTAACCAAATATTCTCGCTTAGATCTCGTGCCAAAGTTTCTTATCCAGGACAGACCTAAAAGGCAGGGCATCTTTCTAACGCGCTCCGAAGACGTCGATAACATTGAAATCCCTTTGAGAAGGCTGTGATATATTATCTTTTGGCCTCTTATTTTTGACACCCACAAGCATTTTCAGCATCAACATTTTCCAAGCATCACGAAGGTCGTTAGAAATCAAAAATTAAGTTTAGAAGTGAGCAAGATCATTTGCAAAAAGGGCAAAACCCACCAACAACTCTCAATTATGTCCATCGCGACACGTCGACCCTAAACTTTTTTTTTTTTATCACACCAAGAATTTTAAACTTGAATATATGTGACACATTTACTTTTCGTCAAAATTTTATAAGTTAGAACAATTAAAAAACTGCCTACACAGATGCCAACCTAAAAACAAAAAATATTGATATAATGTTTATGTGATTTAAGTGAAATAAAAACGACCATATTTTGTTTAAAAAAATAATTTAATGAAACTTTGATGGAGGGGGAGGATAAATATATTATATAGGTATAAGTTTTGGATTTTTTTACACTACAAAAAAATGTAGGATAAATGCATATTTTGAGAGTTTTTGCGTCACAGAAAATTTTAGGGTAAACGTATTAAGTGGACATAATTTAAATTTTTTATGGCCTTTTCTCCTTGCAAAAAATTTCTCCTCCGATTCATCAGGCGGTGGTTGCGACGAGGGATGTGCAGTGGGGAGCCAGATTTCTGGGGGGCCGAAACGATGTCGTTACTCGGAAGTTGATGAGACGTGATGTGTGATGGGGGGGGGAAAAGTAGGACCCGCCCGAGAATCTCTGTCGTTTCCTGACCCTTGTTTTGTTTTGGCTCAGCTGGGCCAAGAAGGACGACAGATTTTTTTAGTCTCTCCTCGTCAGTTTTCCTTTTATTTTATTTTTTCATTTTTGTTTAGCCGAAAGCGACGTCGTCTCCACGACCCGTCTCTCCACTGTCTGACTCGTGTGGCTCGGGATTCGTGATCTCAACTCAAACTTCTTGTCTCGTGGCATTTGTTTTCCCTTCTTCTTTTTCATTTTACCTCCCCCAGAAAGAAATTTCAGGATGCAGTGAAAATCGGAACAGTTTTGGCTCAACACATGAAGGGACACACACACACAGATATATATATATATATATATATATATATTGAGAGTGAGAGAGAGAGAGAAAAGGCGAAGAAAATGGGGTGGGTGAAGGCATTAAATGCAACACGTGTGGCACAGCTCAGCTGCGGGAACTCCAACCCCCAAATGTGCCGCCGCGTCGGTGGCCGCAGCCACCGGGCTCGCCTTATGCGCAGGCTTTGAAACCAACCCACCGCCCTTCCCCTTTCCCTCTGGTCAACTTCCCCCACCCATTCCGATATATTTTCTTCATTTTCTTCTTTTTTCTTTTCTTTCTAGAATTCGGTCTAAAGCTTGCCTTTCCCCATGTTTCATCGTTGCAGGACAAATCGGCACGCGGCGCTTGCCGAAAGTTCTTTTCGGGGATGGCACGAGCGCGCGTTCTCTTGGGCCGTGAAGCGGAGCCCAAAACCGTCCCGCTTATTGGGCTGCTGCGATGGGCCAGCCCATGTCTTGTTTCGAGGCCCACTCTCAGTCGGAGTTCGCTACTGTAGCTAATGCCGTTTTGTTGGTTTACCCGACCCCTAATCCAAACGGTCATCAGGGCTTGAAGTCAGCTGCCACATTTTGGTGTCAAATTGTCCTGCTACGAAATTGCGATACGGTCGGCCCATCCGACAATCTGGTCGCGCGAGACCCATCTGGTTTAAGGGACGAAATGCGCGGGATACACGCACTCTCGGTCCGCGAAATAAACTTCATGGATTTCCGCAACCGGAGCACACATGTCAGTTTTCAGTTAAGATGGTAGATCAGTTTGTGTTCGTGGGTTCCTTGGAGGGATGAGGTCCGTGGGGGCAGCTCGCCAGGTGTGTTCTTTCCCAATTGCGAAAAAACTAGGTCTATCATGATCAGCCAGACTGCAATGATGCGATGCAGAGAAGAAGCATTTTCCAAATTGCCTCAGACCGCTACTTGATTCCGCCTACTCTAGCGTGGTCATTGCGATTGCGCTTCGCAACTACTGATTTGAATGGCACGTCGCTTTCGAAGACGACTATTTTCAGTCACGAACGAATGCTTTCCACATCGGCAGAGTCGTAACAACACCATCACCAAAAAGTCTCCATCACCAGCAACGTACTTAACCACCACCTTCGGTTGGAACGCAGCTTCGAAGGAACTCAGGACGTGATATCAACGTTCGAACGCACTCGCGAGAAGTGCCAAAAATGGCTGGTGGATTAGGGACGATCGGCGCTTAAGAGAGAAGGTCCAAGAGTAGTTGGTACGGTAGTGAAGTTGCACTGTCATTTGGTGGTCAGAACTGGATTTTGATCCCCCAACCGAAATCCCATCTACTTTAGTTGCACCAGAAAAAAAGAGGGTCCTTAATGGTTCGGCAATGTTTCTTTGTGTGATAATTTTCTAGTTTGATTTGAAGTTCTATCGACCAAATGACATTTATGCCCTCGTCTCTTGACAATGAAAGGAAACTATAGTCGACTCTTGGCAACAAGTTATTAAAGCTTCGCATTTGGGTCTTAGTTTGAGTTTACAGTTCAGATCTTTGGACAGTGTCGTAACAAACTCGGTTCTTGTTATCATGTCATGTCAGGATTTGGTAAATCCGGCTTACTAAAGGAACAACCGCCAATCTTGAACACGTGCTTTGATATAACTTAAAGAACAATGTGGAGATTATAAGAGGGAATACTGCAAGATTTCATTGCTCAACTCAGAATTTTCGACTACAAGTAGAGACTGCAAAAAGAATTTCCCTTGAAAAGGAACAAAGACTGAAAAAAGGAATATGCAAAGGTAGAAAAACCAAAAACAGCACTAGAAACTCCTAAATGACGCTAGCTAAGACCTACCCAATACTCCTAAAATCATCGACGACTCTAAAACACCCTTTAAAGCTTCCATCTTTGTCCAACCCAAACTACATAACACGGATCGCCTAATTGCGCTAAATCCCCGCCAGCTTTCTCTTCCTGTACAATAACCAATGAACAAAGAAATGAAATGACGCTAACCCAATTAATGTAAATGAGACTTGAGGAAATTTCCCGCAAGAAAGAGACGTATTTTTCGACGAGGAACGCTGTCCTTCTGGACGTCCTTCCTCACATGTACTCCATTTCAACGGCGCGATTCGGAATCAGCTCCGGAGGACTGGCCATCGCCTCCGGATCGCCCACATTGCTCCTCATCTCGAGGACCTTCTTATGAGAGTTCGAGTGCAATGACGGGATGAACGTGGGGCTCGCCGCGGGGCGGTACTCAGGGAAGAGCCGGCCCGACTTGTACCGCACGCCGCACGCGTTGCACAGTGTCTTGGGCCCCATGGGCCCAGCCCTCCACTGTGGGGTCTTGGTTATCTCGCAGTGCATGCATTTCCTGACTGCTTGCGCAGTCGCCGAGCTCTGGCTGGTGTCGGCCGAGGCCGCGGCCGCGGCGGCTGTCGACATAGTGAACTTGATCTTCTTCTTCTTCTTCTGCTCGGGATTGACCTGTCTCGGGATCTTGATCACGGGACGGGATTCCACATGGCTCTCCGAATCGACTGGTTGCGGGTTCTCCCCGACTGAGGACGTGGGCGAGATGAGCTGCACCGGCGGGCGCGGGTTGAAGGTCCTGGGGCGAGGGCGCTTGCTGCGGGCGCGGCCACACCGGGCGAGGTTGATGGCCTCGGGGCTGCGGGGCGCCGCCTTCTCGTCCGTGCAGGAGCTGCTGCTGTCGAGGACGGATATGGGACTAGAGGTCTGGAACTGAGCGTGGCTCACCGGCTGGGCCTTCGACGGATCTTGGTCGTTGATGGTGAGGGGGTCGCTGGAGAAGGAATCATCCATCAAATTGGACAGCCATTCCATCTGGACAATGTCTTCATACTGCATAAGAAAAACATCGAAAACAAAGACCTCCGTCAGACCAGAAAGAGCAACACACTTCCCCACTCATCACCTACTCCAGTAAGTCTAAAATTCAGTCGTCTAGGACAATCCTAATGCGCAACCATTACAAATTTTAACCGTTGACCATCAAGAACGCCACAGAAGACAGAGCAGGTTAAAAAAAAAACTACCCAATTCCCCAATGTGTATTTTACCAAGTTTAGCATCAACAAACACTTGAAAGAACCACCTTTCGATTTCTTATTTTGAAATTTCAGCCGCCCATTTGAATGGTGCAATGTGGCTGGTGTGGTGATGAAGGTCGGGGCCCGACCTCGGAAGATTTTTGAAAATGAAAAGGCGAGGCAGCGACAAGGCACGCCGCGAAGTCACATTCCGCCAGTTAATGCGTCAATCATTCATCATGTGCCTCTCTGCACTCCACTCTCTCTCTCTCTCTCTCTCTAGCAGTCACGGTAGAGTCACCGACGCTGATTTTTCCGCCAATTGTTTTTAATTTAACCCCGAAAACGACACCGTCGGCCACCTAAAGTCAGCGTATCGATAAATGAAAGTTAAAAATTAACTTATTTTTCTTTTACTTTTTTCTTTTATTCACGAGATTCGATAAAAGTCGGTCCCGCGTCGTGAATTTTTTACCCCGGGGTGTATGGAACAAGCGTGCTACTTGAGACAACTCGACACGCCGTGCCAGCCTGGCAACCGCCAAGATTCGGTCATCCACCGCCGATCCAACGGCCGGAAATTGAAAAAAGTTGAGGCGACGTGGCGCAAAAGGGCGGATTGATCATATAAAAATCGGCCGAAATCCTTCGTCATTATCAAGCTTTTGGTTTCAAATCAGTCTTTCGTATACAGTAAGCTAGAATATGGAAATAATATTGCGTAATTACCGGGACGGAGAGATGAGCAGAGAGGTCCGAGCCGGGGTGAGCTTCGAAGACCGAGCCGACGCCGGAGCCGGAGCCTGGCAGGGGCTGCGGCTGGTCGGACCAGAAGGAGGGGAAGGAGTCGTGGTCGATGGGGGGCAGCCCGGCCTCGACGTCGTCGCTGGGGAAGTCGAGCAGGTCGTCGATTTGGTCGAAGAAGCTCCCGCAATCTATCTCCTCCATTATGTTCTGGCCCGGCATTCTTTTTTTCTCTCGCCTCCTGAAATTCTCCTTTTCCGCTTTCCCTTTTTCTTTTTCACCTGGGGAAATAAACGAGCGGGAAACCGTAAGAAGAGGCGCAAAATTTTCGACCCCCGGTTTTCGGGCTAAACATAGCCGAATTCGCAATCGAGTTTGACGGTATCATCAGAGCGCAAGAATCGATCTTTCGAAATACCCAAAAAAGGAAAAGTAACAACGGCAACTGAGCTCCAGTTCCCGCGAGGGTTCATTAAGAATTTGAAGCTTCGTCATTTTCTGCAGAATTGCAAGAAAGCAGAGAGGGGCAGACCTGGAGCTTGAAACGACAGTCGTGCGCTGGTGAGGAGTAGAGTGGATGAGTGAAACAGCTGAGGTTGACACTAGAGTTTCAGTGCCTTTTCTTGTAAAGAGCAGAGAGAGAGAGAGAGAGAGATGGGAAGTGAGTGGAAGTAGAAGCAGAGCAAGTAATGGTGCTAATTATATATATCAAGAGGTAAGGGAAATTTTGAGGGGGTGGGGAGAAGAGGAGGAGGAATGCTGGTGGTGAATGAGAGAGAGGAGAGAGAGAGAAGACGGTATATAAATAAAGCGGAGAAGGTGGGTGGGAAGGCAATCCTTCTCCTTCATTGCAAGCTGGCCCTTTTTAACGCACACTCCTCCCCACCATCTTCTCCACTGTCTTGACGTTGAAGCCTCCTCTCTCTCTCTCTCTCTCTTCTTTCCCTCTGATCGCGGAGGGACCCACGCGATTCCACCGCTCCCCGGTCCTCTCTAAATAAAACCTCCCCTCCTCCCCCTCGATTCCATTCGATTTCAGTGGAGAAAACATAAAAGAAAGAAGAAAGAGAGAGAGAGAGAGAACCTCAAGCAGGAGGAAGTGCTTATGGACTTTTTTTTTTGGGAGGGTCAGAACTGTTTACGGAGTTGATGATGGATTTTTCACGGCGTGAAAAAGTCAATGTACACATAAGGGGCCCCACACACACCCGTCGATGCATTACGGAATTGTTGGTTTTTGTAACCCGGTCCCATTTGGTTTGGACTTAAATAAAAAAAATAAAAATAAAAAATACGACGTTGCAAATCCATACGTAGATTTGCGTATCCGCGTTTAGTATTTGTGAAAGTTTCTAGAGTTTGGAGTTTAGAAAATGTGAAAGCGGATGGCTCAAATATTAAGTAAAAAGGTAAAGATTGATCCTGATATCTTTTAGGTATATGTCTATTTCGAAGAAATTTTCATGACAAAAGAAACTATTTTTTTGAAAATGATTTCATCTTTTAAAGTTAGAAAATTCATTTTCCTTAACGTAAAGCATGTATTCGATCATTTTTCAGTAAATTAAATACATGAAAGTCCTAATTGCGAATTTATAGGAAAATTTTTCACTTGAATAAACACATCCTAAGTGATACTTTTTATTTGCATACATCTATGGTATTCTTAATGGAAATTCATTATAGAGCTGGTTAATATTTCATTAGAAAAGTACGCTTCATTTTGTTTTTTTATTCATTCACTCGAACTTTATACATGATGTCATACGCGCAAGTCACCTTGATTGCTGGCGATATTATGTGATTAGTTGGCAATTTCCGCGGTTTCGAAATTCTATGTTTGAATTGGACCAAAAAAATTCTATGTTTGAAAAGTCTTGTCTAGTTTGGAAATGTTTGGGACGCGTTTTGGGGAATATGAAAATATTTATTTCCTTTATATTATTGTCCTTTACATCAATGCCTTTTGTTATTCTGTCCAAATTCATTTTGAAGAATGTAGGCGGGTTCCAGACCTAGCGTGACGATCATTCCCCACTGTTTTCGTGCTTTTCCACCTCCTCTTGAAAGGAGAGGAAATACTATGACCAAAAAAAAAAAAAAAAAAAGAAGAGATAAAGGAAAAGAATACAAATCGAGAAAGACCTTCAAGAAAATATCAAAAACATATATGACTTTTGATTTAATGACCACTTACATATCTCTATTTTGGTCGATATCATTTAGGTAACTAAAATTTCATGTTGAAAAAACCAAATTACCCCTCACTCCTAATTTATTTTTGAATGACTTTGAATATTTTGAGCTCTCGTGAGAATTTAATATTTGGGAAAGGCAATTTTGGAATGAATTGGCTTTTTTGAAAATAGAACATGATGTATGATGTGAAAGGTAAAATGGCCAAAGGTAAAGTTCAGGTGTGTATCTAATATTTTCAAAGATAAGAGTATGTGACTGATCATAGGGCAAATGAAGTGTGTTTTTGGTGTATTTTTTTTTAAATATTCAAATCTATAAAATGGTGAAGAAAGAAAGTTTTAATGCTTTTAGGATGAAGAGGGTAGACAAATAGTAGTTCTTGGGCTTTGGCTCATGCAGTTCAAAGAGGAATACAGTGGGCACTGCATGTTGTCCCCCTTCACATTCTCTTTCTAACAAAATCAATATATAAAAACATGAGAAATTTTATGCAATGTAGCGCGATAAACTAAGAAAGATCTTTTCACAAAATTTAAAATCAACAAAACATTTAAAGATAAGGGAATCCTAATAGAAACGATTGCTCCGCCCATCCATCCTAATAGCCACACAACACAAAATATTAGACAAACAACATTTTGGGAAGTAAAAATTTGAAACACGCAATATTTCTCACTATGTCCTTGATTAGGGATACAAATGGTTAGCCTTTCAAAACATCTAAAAATGTCTGGATTATAATGTAAGATAAATTCGTTACAGTCATCCTTGTCCATGGTTAAAATCTTCAAGTGTAAGGTAATTAAATCATTTGTATGAAAAATTACTTTTTTTTATGCTGTCGGTGTATTGAATCATATTTTCATTCCCCCAAAACAAAGGACAGAACAAAAGACAGGAGGAGGGGGAAAAAAGGACAAAAAAAGGTGAGGAAACTAGTGGGAAATGGCCTACTATTCTTCTGTTTGCATTTGGAAGTCTTGAGCCCACCTTCAATCTATTGGAATTCCCATGCCGTGGACCGCGGTTACCATTGGAGAAGGGAAAAAGATTTTTTTTGGAGATACAAGGGGCTTTGCTAAAACTTAGAAGCATCGGCCTCGAAATGTCAACTCAATTTTATCAGTTTAAGTGCCAATGCATAAATTTACTCATATGATTAGGGCTCTGTTTGGTTAACAAAAAATGAATGATCTGAAAAATATTTTTCTATAAATTATTGCAATGAATGATCTGAAAAATCTTTTTCTATAAATGATTGCTTGTATTACTTATAGAAATGAATGAATAAAATATATTTTTATCGTTTATGAAAATGCTTAGAAACAAATCGTTGTAAAAAATGAAAACATTTTTCTATTGATTAATTATTTCAAACGATACGAACAATCATTTATAGGAAATATTTTCCAATCATTCATTTTTCATGAAATTAAATGAGACTAGATTTTAAGAGATTTTACATATGGGCACAAACTATGGACTCCAAATTCTCACCGACAATGTACGAACTATGATTGAGAGAGGCAAAGCAGAATTATTATTGGTCATGGACCCGATAAAACACGAGCTTAAATATAAATATGTTAAAGTTAATTTTTTCCATTGAATAAAAGGTAGGGAAAAAAAAGCAAATTCGAAAGTAAAAGGTAAATTCTAAAGTAAATTGTGCTTTCTCTACCAACTAGGAAAAAGGAGGCACGTAACTGTTGGAGCCACCAAACCAAGTTTATCTAAATTTGGATTCTTGGAGAAGCAATCCAAGTTCCTGAAAATTTCAAGAATTTGAGTAGGGTTTGGTCATATTAGAGTCCTTATTTACTTGAGCTATGCACGGTCTGAACTTTGAATGATATCATAGAGGTTTGGTGCCATATAAGTGGATCGCCTAAATATTTTTTTTCACATTTATTATTTAATCCCAAAATATAGTCCAAAAAGAAAAAGGCCACGAACAACCCACCTTCGTATCCTCCATATTGCTGAAACCATTATAGCCAGCGAGGGTATCGTTTGGAATGTGAGGCAATAAGAACACATCGTTCAATGGTCCACTTTTCTTACTTGATACGATACTCTAGAATTCAGAGTGACACGTGGACTACACAAATCTACGGAAATATTCTCATTGCTTTTTATAATAATAATAAAGAGGAGAGGTGATTCATTATCGTGGCACTCATTGGATGATATTCCAAGAATTTCACGCTTATCATAGAAGGCTCGAATTGACTCATACTAGTCAAATTTTAAGAAGCAACACTAAAGACTTTGAAGCAAGTTAGCCTCTCGCCTTAGCCCAACCGTTGGGTCAAGCACGGAGATCAAACTTTCCCACTAGAGTTGGCTATCAAGCCCTATGATGCTTCAATCTCATGACAATCGTAAAAAGATCAAGCGCATTTCCCATTGAACAACCACACTCGATGCTCAAAACCACTTGCGAGTGTCTAGGTTTTGGATATTGTCCAAAGCTTCATGCTTGAGATAGTCCATAACAAAGCTCTCGGTGTCATAATTTTAGCATGGAAAGTAAGTCACACACTATCAATGTAATCAAAATTGTACACAAGCGACTCATCCGCCTTCAATTTGATAATTATAACTATCCAATCAACTCATACCCAATGGTGTATAAAGCCACTTGTCTAAAGATAATTTTCTAAAGAACGGTAGTTGCTATGATCACTTGTTTAGTGAAGGAGGGAGAAAGATTTGGTGCTAAATCGAAGCTAAAGAAAAGTTTAATTGGAAAAATGACCACACAACTGAAACGTGTTAGGTCTGGAAATCCATAGGAAGAAAAATGATGGCCCTCGCTCTCTCCCACGACCTTTCACTTTCTTCCAACTAACTTGAGTTGCACTCTTCGCATCGACCCCTTGTCTTTCCCTAACTTGGGTTATACTCTTTTGAATCGTTTGCTTCAAAGAGACTTCTCTCCCTCTAAAATATTCAAGGAAAGAGAAATTGGTGAAGATCCATTTCGTTCTTGAGTGCTTGAAGTGTTAGGGTTTCATGCACTAACATTGGCAAAAGTTTTGGAGTCTTTACCAGAATTACCGAAAGACGACCGTCGGTTCTGACTTCGAGTCTTGTTAGGCTTTCGTGCAGGTTTCATAGTCCGGGTGCGGTGCCGGGAGTCATTTATGACCGCAAGTTACAAGAAGAAGATCTAGGGATAGCATTAAACGTGTGCTGATGGAACTCGGGACATGCGAGAGAAACACCATGTGTCCATCTATAAATTGCTGTTTCTTTTTGGCACTTTCCTTTGTAGGTAATTTCCGTGATGAAGTTCCCCAGATCCATAAAGGCTAATGAATCTGAAAGGAAATGTTACCCACTACCGTAAAGAATGAGTGGTTCATGAACGATGGAAGTATTTTCCATGATAGGTTTATATATAGATAAGATATCGTGGAATTTCGATCCCGACAGAACTACCATCGTCAATAATGCTAAGTTTAGTCCAAAACTTCCAATAGTTGATTTGAAAGAATATGCATTTAAGAATGTTAAGAACCCCCTCAATGCAGGTGCAATTAATTGGGGGCGTTAAGGGATTCACAATTTTAGAATTGGAGATCACATGTTCAAATCCCACAAATTACGTGAAAATTACTCTACTTGGGTGTATAAATTAAGGTATAGACTTAACCGATTCATGGAGCTTTGAGAGTGTTCTATGAGCCTCCTACCAATCGAGCCTCTGCATTTGTGTATCTATATTATAAAAATAATAACATTATTTTAAATTTCTTGTGCAAATAGTGTGAAGTATACTTTAGGATCCCTACTCATCGCAAATGGAATGGAAAAATGATAGAACAAATGTCTTAATAGGTCATGGAACGTAGAACGGCAAAACAGTCGACTTAAGTGCGGAATTGACTAAGGAAAATGAGTAATCCCACATTAATTTGGAGTGCTTAATTAACTTAGAGTAAGAAGAAATCAGATTGAAGCTACAATGCTATGATAGAAATCCATCCCAAAAACTTTAGCTACTAGGTGAGGGGAGATTAGTTGTATTTATGCAAAGTTACGACATGATGTGCACATAATAAAAATTCAATCATAGACATATATGTCAACAATAATTGATATAACTATATAGTCGTTATCACACAAGTGAAACGGTATTCCTGCAAATTTTAAATCACTCAATATAAGGAAAATGGCCAAATAAGGTACCGGTTAGCCTTAGCACATGGGATTGCAACACGGGGATCGCGTAGCAAGTAGCATGCTGTGTTTGACAAGAGAGTTCTTTAATTTCTACGATGCGATCTTACCATTAATAAATAAACAAGTCCCCTTTATCACGAGGACAGTGACTCACGTTGGACCGACAATCACATGACAATTTCTTCCGCCAGGACAATTCTAGGAGTTCATGTGCTGGTTTGAGTCGCTTCATTTGACTTAGATTTCCTAGAAATCAAATTCCAGCAAATAATTTTCCATCCGGTCAAAGCTCCGAATATTCATCTTGTGGAAATTTTGTAAGTCCATAGTATGCATTTTCCACGAAGGAAAAATTATTTTGGATTTTGAACTCTCTCCGGCTAATGCAATTTAAATCGGTAATCTTGAATGAAATCTTAACTTATTTCTTGCACCCTTAATTTTCCCCCAATCCTCATGGTTAATATGCTCATTAAAGCTTAATTTATTTCGTGGAAAATACACAAAGGATGCAACTAAATGTGCATGTGGATGCAGTAAATCCCATTTTTGGATCCCAGCACGTCCTAATGGGAATAACCTCCGTGTCCATGACCACTTCCCATAAGTAAATTCTTGCCCATTCTTGACATATTGAGAAGTAAGAGCATATTCGTAAGTATGGGTTCAAACCAACGTTCAAACGCCCTTTCTTATTGAAAAATCAAAATGAAATTCAATTCTAAAAGTTTCGATACTTTTGATGAAAAATTTTACGAAGACAAACACGTAATATGTATGGCGTGTTTTCTCAATTAAGAAACATAGTTTGAAGTAGTCATCGGATATAAGTTCTTCTTTAAAAAGAAAATGAAATTAATGGGTTGCCTATGAGTTAATATTTTAACAACCTAAAACATGATAAATGTCTTTGAAGTAATTGTTAAGAGAGACAATCACTTGACTATTGAGTTGGGCGGTTTGCCATTCATTGTACTGCGATTTCAAACCCGATTGGCGAGTAAGCTGGGAAGTCCGCAGCCTCCCTCCAAATCACGACTGATATGGAAATTGAACGTGTTCGTTCCATTAATTGGCAAAGAAAATTATAGCCAAAAAGCAAGGGAAAAAAAAGAGAGGAAGGGGAATCGAATTAATTAGCAAAGAGACATGACGAAACCGGACTGGGGGAGGAGCGCTCTCCCACATGCGACGTGCGTGCGAGCAAGTGAGGGGGAAAAGCGCCCCATGTTACCTCTCGTCTCGTGTCGTGGGACCCGCCCCCGCCCGCCATCGCACGTTCGGTGAGTTGGTCCACACGTTGATCAACGTGGCAAACAGATACTACTGTGGACCCCGCCACAGGCTATCACATGCTCATCGCCAGCTGGAGACCTCCCCACCCCCCCGCTTTTCTTTTTTATCCCTCTTTAATTTATTTTAATGCTGCAGCTGCATCCGATCCAACCGTGGGACCCGCCTGCACGTGACCCGTTCCCTCTTTCTTTTATTCAGAAATTGTCAATTACAAGAGGTTGTTAAGCCGACCGAACCAAAAAAAAAAAAAAAAAAAAAAAGCTGATAAGAGAGCGCGACCAAACGTGTCCCCCGGCGGCATTAGAGAAAAGCCTTAGTTGGTTAGCACTCGAACGTTGAGTATCGTCACACTTGGTCAAAAATAAATAAATTGCTAAGGTGGGTCCGCGTTTGAGTTTAAGTTAATTTCATAAATCACCTTATCTCCACCTACGCATCATAAAATAATTCCTATTTTGTAGTTGCAAGATACAACCACGTCTCAAAGTATCCATTGGTTTGTTCATACTGAATTTGGTAATGCACGAAAATCTCTCTTTCATAAATGTCAAATTAATATATGTATTACCGTGAAAGCATAGATATGTCGCAATTTTGTTAATCTAATACTATGAGAAGGTATCATCAGATGATCGTGACGTATTGTACTTTATATAATTCAATATGGATGGTCAATATGGTTTTTGATGGTCTAGATTATGGGAAAATTGTACATTAAATCTCAAACATATTATGTTTTTACCAATTCAATTATAAAGTTTTTAATTGTGCCAATTGAATTTTTAATATTTTTACATTTCATCAATTGAGTCTGTCTGGTTATCATAGACGCCATCTATCTTACACAACATGGCTAGCTTAAATGTGAACAGTTTTTAATAATATTCGAATGACATTTGAACATTTTATTAATTTTTTTTATAGCTCTTGCTAGTGAGGTTGACGACTTCTCAGTTGGGCTAGGCAAAGTCGTCACGGCCGTGCCGAGATCCAAGTAAGGGCATCGCGAGGGTGTTGGCAATCTCGTTGACCAAAGCTATAAAAAACAAAGAAAAAAAAAATAATTACAAATGACAGTTGGCATTTATATTAGTGATTCTCACTAAAATTGGCTAAATGAACTTATTTAACAAAATGTCAACAGTTTTAAGACTTAATTATTATAATTAAAAGATATATAATTGAATTAATAAAACTATAATAGGTTTAAGATTTTTCGGATAATTTTTTATAATTTTTATTGGATATATGCATCGGCCATAACACCTCTAAATGATTTTATTTTTTTTAATTTCATTTTCTTTTTCTGGTGGTGAGGTGATGAAGGAACTGTGAGATCCTTCATGCGGTGGTGGGATCGGGGAGAAGCAGTGGCGTCCCCAGGAATGGACTGCCCGTACGAGTTTGGACGCGACAAAATGTGATCTCAAAGACTGGTTTGGGCCCTACGTGTTTTTTTTTTTTTTTTTTTTCACTTAAAGATATTTTTGGAGTGTAGTCCCAGAATTCTAGTCCTGCAAAATTGCGAGTCCACATGAGAATTATTGTTCGCCCAGTGCATCAGAACAGCTACAATTATTGCACTTGTCATGTGATAATGTAAAAGAAAATTATCTAAAAAATCATAAATTAATCATACGTCGGTTGAAAATTTTCAATTATATCAATTTAGAATCTTTCAACAATTCGTTAATTCACAAATTTAATTCTAAACATTTTAAGACTTAGCCAAGTTAATCTTAAATCTTTTAATGAAATGTCAATATAGTCTTTTAAATTATTTTTTATCACAAACTATCGATGTCATAATCTAATAAGCGTTGATCGTCTTATATAGTGTGGTCGACATTAACATAGAAATTTTTTTAATTTTTTAAAAATATTTGTTATTTTCTTCTTCTTTTTTCAATGCGTCAATGGGGTTGTCGACCACTGACTAAGGGTTATGAATCCTTAGTTGTGGCTAGTGAGGGCATCGCTCACCATAACCGGCCACGACAATGGCTTGTGAGCCCCCACTAGATTTAGTGAGACAAGGGCATCGCAGCTGACAAGGGCTTCATGACCCTCACCTAAGGGTTGAATGCCACTTGGCCAGTGGCTAGCGGCCCTACCAGCACAATGAAGAAAAAAAAGACAAAAAATAAAAAACTTATAAATTAAGAAAATTAAAAAATTGTTAACGTCAGTAATATTCGACTAAAATTTACTAGAATGATTATATTGGCAATTTCTTAAAAATTTTAGCACTAAATCAACAAATCATAATAAATTGGTACAGTTAAAAGATTTAAAACATAATTAGCTATTGCACGATAAATTTAGGATAAATTGGTAAAATTAAAAAAATTGATGAATGCGTTTAGTTCAACTTTTCTAAGGGGCTTTTAGTCTTTAAGGTCTCTCGAGAAAATATTAGGATGTTTGGTAAGCATTTTGAATCAACTTTTGACCAAATGTTGACCTTGGGAATGCCGAAAGCTCAAAACTTATCACTATCACTCAATCTTTTGAATTAAAATATTTTTTTTTCTTTCAAAATTACTCTTACAAATTCCTTTAATTTTTTGATTTGCCCCTCCTTGTTACTGTTCATCTTCTTTGTGCGAGGATGATCAGCAATGGCCGACAAGGCCAAACTTGGCTAGCAAAGAGTTGGCAAGTGGCGTACCAATTTATATTTTATCAAACTAAGACATTCCACGTCATGGGTGGGATTTTATATGTTATGTTTTGATAAATTTCCAAATGTGCTTACCGCTTCTCTCTAACATTTTGTTGCATACTAATTTCTATTTCATTTAATAATTTTGAGGTGCAAGTTATAGTTAACAAGCTGTCGGTGACATTTCTATGATTTGTTTGTGAAAAAGCCATCTTAGATTGTTACGTCGAACGCTCCAAATTGCCCTTAAAGGTCGTTGTCGGGTCCCTTTGTTTCCCCCAACAAGCGAGATCATTCAATGAGTCCGATCCCTCCTCCCTCCATCACAGAATCAAACACTCTCCATAATCTAAGGTCACGAGAAAATCCGCTTTCAAATTCGAAATTTATCTACTCCATAATCTAACGTAACTGTTGCATAACATACTTTCTAATACATCGGGCTAACTAAACATGTCACTAACTAAAGGTTAGGACATCCTCAAATACAAGTATAAATAAGCCGATTCATTGAGAAAGTGCTCGAAGAAGTGAAGGAATGATAACGGCGCTATCGGATTCGCTACTTGACTTGCCTACGCTTTGCACATGGATACTCAGAAAGTTTCATTTGTTTTCATATGTAAATAATACAATGCAATCATCTTTAATTTCGCATCCAAAATATTGTTATGATTATAAATAGATCCACCTTTTGGTGTTATGCCATTTCAACAGATTAATTTTGTCACTTACCAAAAAAAAAAAAAAACAGATTAATTTTGTCTTGTCGAAAATATATGTCACATCACACACAAAACCCTCACAAATCTAGAAATAAAGGACTCAAAAACATATATATTTGCATCAAGAAGCAATAAATTTGCATTGGAAAAAAATTAACAGCAAAAATCATAATAGCGAGAAAACAAGATTAGTCAAAGAAAAGAAAAAGCATAATCAATGAATTTGCATTGTGTATGTATGGATTATGGATCTAAATTTTGGTTTGATTTAGTGTAAAACTATTTTGGGGATGGCTTTTGGTTGCATTAGTGAAAGTACGACAAACGTTCACAAGTCAGTTTTACATCATATATCAGTCGTGTAAGGAAGACATGATTAGCACTGGCATTATTTCCTTATTCTAAGATTTTGCGACCCATCCCGTTATATTTAAGCACCTTCATGTATGTACGCTCGAGGTCCGATATCGGTATTCCAATTTTTAACGCCGATATTCTTAACTGTCGGCTCGACTAACCCTCGTAGATAACGTACTCAAATTTTTCTGTGTACTTTTAGGAGTGGCTGTAGCGTCACATCCAAAGGCCAAATGAAGACAACGGAAAAAGGAAACACTAAATGTACGGGCTAAACGAGAAAAAGCCGATGAATGAGATTTTTGATGGGGAATGGATCGGGGGGGGCGGGGGCACTGTCGGTGCCGACACCGGTACGGTTTGCCGACGGTTTTACCGGGAGCACGAGGTGACGCGGGCTTTGGTTTACCGGCTACGGAAAGTCATTGGTCCAGAATCCCCATGCAGTCGCAGCCTCCCCTCCGTCGGTGGAGATTTTGTTTCCTCGGGTCTTTTGACTTTTGCGAGTGTTCAGGTGCGTCGTAGCTCCATCGCAGTCCCGTGGTCCTCCGCGATCAGGACCGTCGACAGTGCAAGAAGATGAAGTAAAACTGGGAACTTCGCTGCTGCGCTTCAGATGGTCTCCTCAAGAATGGGAATTCTTCTGTTCGCTAGCCCTTCCTCATCAGATGGAACTAAGAAAAGGACTCTTCTCAGCTGCTAAAGCACGTGATTAATGTGGTCGGTGGATAAGTTTCGCACGATGCAAACGACTGGGAGATCTGTTCTTTTGATATGGCAGGAGGATCACAAAGTTTTCCTTTTCATCAGGTCCTTTGTTTGTTCATTTACTTGAACAATTCATCCTATCATTCATATGATGTACATGAATTATGAATCGATTAGGTACTATTGGATTTGAAAATCGATGGCTTCTTGATAAGTAAGTGTGAGACTATAAATTGATGTGCGTGAATCAAGAAGAATATGAAGAGACTAATGTGCATCTGATTTACATAGATGAGTTGATACTCAATCGAATTGCCGAAAGATGGGAGAACCTACGGCCATTTTATTTCAGCCTTCGTCAAATGCGAAAGAGGAGAATTTATCAAATTGTGCATGTACCTCATTCATGGGCTTGGCGAAGTCTTGGCCTGTCCAAGAACAAGTGTAAAGGGCCGAGTTTGCTCACCGTGTTGCCGTCGCTCCGCTCCGTGTAGGCCCATAACGGATGCTCCTTTTTGAGAGAATTGGCGAGTTGGAGCGACAAAGTTATGGTTGACCCGGAAACCCGGCCCTGCCCGGCCCATCCTCCCGACTAGAGGTGGGTTCTACTGGTGAACATTTTCTCCAATTCTTCTGGGGACTAAGAATGGGTCACATTTGGGCCAAGCTTGCTCACATTTTATAAGGCTGGTCGAGTGGGAGAGGGCCTAAGCTCAGCTCACTTATCTGCAGACATTGTTGAACCTCTTTAGAGTCTTATAATTGCCAAAATGGAGAATGGCAGAGGACTTGCTGACTAGCAAAGATGTACGTACTTGAAGATTACATGAACCCCATTGCTGAGGGGGTTTCTGTTGTTGCTGATTTCTCTGCTGGAACCACTGTTCTCTGCGATGTCCCTCTGTACGTAAGACGAGAAGCTGTCCACTGAGCTGAAACAGTCGGTGTCGCTAATTCGAATCTCCTCTCGCTTGTTGTCCATCGACGGAGAAGCCGCGAAAATGGTCGCGGGATTGTTTGAGCGTGCCATATGTTGTGTCCAGGTTGACCGTTGATGATGCGACTAGGGACGCACTGCGGCCTGGTTCGCAGTGTGCTTCGCAATGGTGGCTATCGTTGTGCTGCCGATAGCATCTACCAATACCTATATTGGCATGATGATGAAAGAAGCGATTTGCAAAGTTCGGTTTTATCTTGGTGACATATATTATTATACTGATCAATAATGTGATCCCACATTCAATTTATCATTGCTCACTTTAATTTCATAGACGTTTTGAGAACAATTGACTAGAAATACCCATCCACCAATTGTTCAAGGCTCTGAAATCTAAGTTTCAATCAATGTTAAGTTCAAGCCTCTTAACATGTCTAGTTGGACTCGCCTTTGCTCAAAAACTTAAGTCAATAATTTATGGACCAATAAGGATATATTAACTATTCTACACTATACATGATGAAATTCTCTAACACAACTCACACATTTATAATAATAATAATAATACATAATTTGTTATGTTGGATTGATTAATTTAACTTAAATTGCCTTGAAATAGCATGTCATTGAATTATATTAATAAACCCTAAATAAGACATATATTTCAATGTTTATTAAAGTTTATTGGTCATCGTATATTATATGTAATTTGCATGTTTAGAATGTAGGTGCATCCATGGGTTAGAGCTTTCATTTCTAGAGTCATGCATGTCGATTTTAAAAATTCATACGGAGATAGTTTGTAGTTTTCATTAAAAAAAAAAAAATCAAATAACTATTGGGCGAGTGTTTTTATTATACCTAAAGTTGTGTTGGACCGGATTGAGAAATTCCTTAGGCAATTCCTATGGAAAGGCCCGGAACTAGGTAGAGGGGGTGCTAAGGTTGCCTAGGAAGATGTGTGCCTTCCAAAAGAGGAATGAGGCATTGGCATCCAAAGACTTCGGGATTGCAACAAGGCCGCTATGCTTAAGCATATCTAGCTCCTATTTTCAGACAAGGAGGCTTTGTGGTTGATGGTTTTATTTATATGTTGATGGGCCTAAGTGGGCCCGCCCGCCCATGTTGGGCCTAAAAGCTCGGCCAGCAAGATAAGGGCCCATGGAGGAACGGCTGCAATGTGAAAGGTTGCGTTGTTTAGATACGAGGGGTTATGACTTTTGGGAGAACGTATTACGTTGAAGAGTTACGTCTCTTGGAGGAGACGTATTTAAGAGAGAAAAGAAAAGAGATGAATGCACCTTTTCAACATACGTCAGTCTCTCTCTCTCCCTCAAAAAGAAGAAAACAGAAAAGAAGAATACGCTCTGTTTCTTCCCTCTAATGGCAGCAGTACGCACCTCGGTAGAACGGGATCAGAATTTCTTCGTCGATCTTCAGCATTGGTGTTTAATCTGTGGACAATAAGGTACGCTCGATTTCGTGGTGTGTCTTTGATCGGTGATACATGTTTGTTTTTGGGCTCGTCTTCTGCATTCGTTTTAGGGGTTCGATTTAGTGTCGAATCCAGTTTCAGGGAATCAGTAATTCCCTACAGTGGTGCAAGTGGATTCATTCAACGTTTTTAAAATTAAGGAATTTTAGGATTGCTAAAAAGCCCACTTACTGATCCTAGGCTTGGAAGAAAATCCTATCCTTCAAAAGCAAGGTTTGAAATGCCTTCTTTTGGAGGATTAGGGACGGCCTCTCTGCCTCTTTGTGGTTTGATAATTGACACCCTAAGGGCCCCTTGAACTTAATCTTTTCGGATTCGGTCATCTATAGTTCTAGGCTCTCTAGAGAGGCAATGGTGGCTGATCTTTTCTCTAAAGTTGGACAACCTCTCAAGTTGGTGCTTGAGTGGCGAGATCACCCCCTCTCGAGCCTCTCTCAGAATTCGGATCACATTTGCTAGAGGGAGAGTTCGTTAAGTTGGTTCACTGTTGTGATGGTGTGGGAGACCTTAAGGTGGAAGGGGACTCGAGTCCATTGGCATGAGTTCGTTTGGAACAATGCAATTACTCCTTGGTATCAAGTTAACCCTTGGCTTATGGCCAAGCGCAGGCTTCTCACCCATGCACTTTTATTGTCTCATGGTAGGATAGACAGTGGTGCTTGTGTCTTCTGTAATGATGTGCCCGATTCTATTGACCATATGTTTTTTGGGTGTCGTGTCATAGCCGGGGTTGTTTTCTTTTGAGCGGCTAGATGCAATCTGCCTTGGCGCAACAGGTCTTGGGAGGATAATCTCCATTGGGCCACCACTTTGTTGATGGGAAATGAATTTTATAAGTGCATAGCTCGTTTTTCCTTTGATGTGTTGTGCCACATTATTTGAAAAATAGGAATAGCATTCTTTTCAGATAACAACCTCTTGCTGTCCCAGCTATGAAGAACCATCTCTTTAAAGTGGTCAGAGATAACACGATCACTTTTAGGAACGTTGAAGATAACTTCAGGAATAGAAGGTTACAGCAAAGCTAGATGCATTGATTCGGTCATCTTCTCTGGGGATAGTTAGCTGCCTTCCTTTTAGCTGGTGCGAGTTGACTATGGCATTTGGAGCAATGGCTTTTGATGTTTGCCATGGTTGTGTTCTCCCTTCCTAAGGGTTTTTTGTATTTGTGCGCTAGTTGTTCATGCCGTGCTTTCCTTGGTGTTTGTTTTTGGTTGCCACGGCTGTGGCTTTTACATCCTGGCATCCTTCCACTCATTATGATCTGTTGGATTGAGTGTAAGTTTTGATGCCGTGATCTTTTGTACAGTTGGTCTTTGCTCTATATTTTATTACCTTTCACAAAAAAAAAAAAATAAAAATAAAAATAATCAACGTTACATTGTTAAGTCATTATCCTTTTTAATAAAAGTCATCAAGAATTTGGTCTTAAACTTATTAAAGAGAAACACAAAAAAATCTCCCACACAGTTATATAATAGGGTTAATTCATGATTGATCCTATTTCAAGTCAATAAAATTGCATATATGTTGCATTGCATTTAAATTATAACATAGCATACTTATCACTTAGATTTTACGTTAGTGCATACTTGTCACTTAGATTTCACGTTAGTTCATCAATGCATGTTAGACTAGAGAGTTCATATGGTCTTAGGAATTTAATAAGTTTTATTCTTAAATAAAAGAAAAAACTCAAAAAATTAATATTGCATTTAGAAATTATGTTTAGGCCATGCATACATTTTTAATTAGGGTTAATACCAAGAAAAAACCTCAAATGGTATATCTTTAATAAATTTACCCC
Source organism: Eucalyptus grandis (assembly GCF_016545825.1). Classification (NCBI taxonomy): domain Eukaryota; kingdom Viridiplantae; phylum Streptophyta; class Magnoliopsida; order Myrtales; family Myrtaceae; genus Eucalyptus; species Eucalyptus grandis. The sequence continues at coordinate 53,346,597 of NC_052618.1, read as the reverse complement.
AAATGAAAAACCCAAATTGGTATGCCCATGACAAATTTACTCTTCATTAGAGTATGTTAAATTTCATCGTCAAATTGCTGAGTTAGATAATACATGGTAGTTAATGAGTGTAGCAATTTGAGGTTTTACACTATTTGTCATGAGTATATGTATTTTGTGGTTTTTCATGATATTTATCCAGTTTAACGGAAAGTAACAAATAGTAAATTTATCATGAATTTACTATTTTGGGGTTTTTAGTGGTAAAAAGTTTATTTAGGATAAATTTATATCATATATAATAGTTTGAGGTTTTTTATGATAAAAAAATTAATTTGGGAAAAATTTGGCATAAGTGTATTGGTTTGGATTTTTTTTTTTTTTTTTTTTGTGGTACTAACCCTTTTAATTAACATCTTGTAGATGTTGGGCAATTGATCATAGTGAAGTTATGTTTTGCTTAATTGCATTGAGTTTAGTTTTATTTCTGTCAATTTACTTATTTATTGCTTTAATTTATTGAGTATTACATTTTTTATTTCGTACCCTCATAAATCACCAATTGCATATTAGTGACTTAAGATTAAAATTAACCAAGACTGCTTGCAAAATTTTTTGAAAATAATGAGAAAATATATTGAAAGAGCCTTAGATTAATCTAGTATAATTAAGTCCTATAATCCATGATATCTCTGATTCGTAGAAGTAAAGTGCTCTCTCATACTTTACTTAGGTGTTTAATTGGTCTACTAATAACTGCTTGAGGTGACTTCTGAATATACTAATTTGCATGTTTAAATTGATCCAAAAATTGCTATTGGTACGTGTTTGGAAGAGTTTGCACTAAGTCTCTATGCTTAGAAATCCATTAGCTTTTCCTTTAGTGATTCACCTCTGAAAAAGCTGCAATGGGAGCTAGTATTGCATGGTCTTTGGGCCAATCTAGTTCAAATATGCAAGGTTGGGGAGTTGTGGGCATACCAATCTTGGGGACACAAACAACTTAGCCAGTGTAACACAAAAGTCACACAAAAGTATAACAATAAGGCATACTATTATTATGTGAAGTTCAAATTTGCAAGGTTGGGAGTTGTGGGTATACCAATCTTTGGGACAAAAACAACTCAGCTAGTATAACACAAATGTTACACAAAAGTATAACGACAAGGCATATTATCATTACATCTTTACTCTTATTTTCCAATTGAGAGAAAATGGGGCTTACACACTTCCACAGTACATAAAGTAACGAATTTTGAACTGACATAATTACAAAAATTGATATTAATGGACAAGTTCTAAAGTGACACAAATTGATGCGATTATTAAATGCATAATCTATTTTACATGTTCAACAACAAAATGCTACTTAGCATTAACAAGGTCATAAAGTCCGAATTGATGCTTGAATCCGGATTACCAGCCCTGTAATACATCAACATTATTGTACAGCAAGAATTACTGTTGACGTTATTTGTGATTATTAAAATTTTGTCAAGAGGAGGATGCCTTTTTGATGACTCGCCTCATTAGACCTGGAATATGGGCATTTGCAAAGTAGCCCTCCCAATTTATGCTCCTCAAATCCAATGGAAATTTATTACCCTCTTCCGTTGACATTTATTCCATCAACTTTAGCGTATTCCCGCTGTCAAACCTGTCCATATACAATCTTTACACGTAAGTCCTAATCAGTTACCAATATCACACGAAAAAAAAAAATGCTCTCTGCATTTTTTGAATTTGATGTTACTGATAAATTTCTCAAACACGCAAAAAAAGACTAACCAATTAATTTTTTTTTTTTTGCAATATCCAGTGCACCGGATTTTCCTTTTTGTTTGTTATGTGTAAATTATATTGTACTCACCCGTATATATGTGTACATATACATACATATATATGTGTATAATTAATATACTTAGTGATCATCACCTTGCATGGTAGAACATGTAGGCTCATACAGCTTAGCCAAGTGAATTAGAATTTGTGCCATTCTGTTGCATCTTGCTTCAAGCCTGGAACGTTGCTTCGGGTTTGAATTAGGGTCAATTTCTTTGCTTAATCCACTTTCTCTGCGACGTCCTTGTATATGTAAGTGGAGAAGCTGTCTATTGAGCTGAAATACTCCATGTCAGTAGTTTGAATCTTATCTTCTTTGTTGTTCATCAAGGCAGAAACTGTGAAATTGTCGCGGAATAATTGAACATGTCAGACATCGTCATTGATGTCAGGGCTCGCGGCAATCCCGTGCTTTGCCATGGCCATGATGATCACGTTTGCAACTGTTGATACCTGAGGTGTTGTTGAGAACGATAATTCAGGACAAAGAAATCCAGTGTGCAAATTTAAGGTGTGTTTTGGGAAAAAAAAATTTAGGGTGTGTTTGTTTTGCAAAAAATCATTTTCGGAAAAACGTTTTCCTCATTTTCCAGCGTTTGTTTTGTTTAGGAAAATGAGTCAACGGAAAATGTTTTCCTTCCAAAACTTAAATTCAGGAAAACGATTTCCTCTTTAAAAGAACCGAAAACGTTTTCCAAAATGTTTTAAGATCCTTACTTAATGAAAAATTTATTGTTAAAAATAATTTATAATTGAAAATTTTGAATTTGTTACTATTATATTTTTTCTTTTCTTTCTTTTTTTCTTTTCTTGTTTTCTCTTTTCTTTCTTTGTCTGTGAACGTAAACCCTAACTCCTCCTCCCCTCTCTCCTTCTCCTTTGCCTTCTCCCTTTCATCACCGCTGCCTCTTCCAACCCTAGCCCCTCTTACGCTCCTGTTGGCTTTGCTCCCTCCTCTTCCTCTTTGTTAGCATCTTCTACACTTTCAATCATTTTTGAAATGCAATCCAAACACCAGAAAATATTTTCAGTCACGTATCACCAAACAAATGAAAACTAACCGTTTTCCTGGAAAATGGTTTCCCGGAAAATATTTTCCAAAAACATTACGTTTTCCATGAAACAAACACACCCCACTCCTCACGACCTCCGTTAGTAAAATATTAAGTACCCTTCACATGTTATGTTTAATGGAATTTCCCTCTCCCACGTGTTTTCTGAAGCTATTACAAAATACTGATTTTTTTTTTCCTAACGATTTAAATTTCTACAACAGTTGGTAGCAATTTCACAAAATTTCACATATTATTAAAGCTGAAGTTTCCAAGTTCAAATATTTCTAAATTTCTATTTATCTCTTTTATTCTATATTTCCACGCTTAGTCTTGGGCCAAAAATCAGCATACGTGTGAGGGGGTCTTAGAATATTCAAATATCAAATCATACCTTCATATAATAGTTCAAATTTCTAGAGCAATTAACAATGGTGTCACGAAAAGTTTCACACATATATAAATCACATGTTGCGTTATCCTCAAGTAAAAGTACTAAAATGTGCAAATTTATCTCATATGTTCTGAGAGAAAAGTCAAAGCGTATCCATTCATCTCCTGAACTGTCTAACTTATAGTCATGTACAACTCTAAAATGAAACAAGTCACTCCTCACCACGTACATAACTGTATTGGGATTGACTAGGAAACCAGGGAGTTCTCCTTTTTCCCATAGGACAAAATCAAGTGGTCAAGCACTCTTTGCGGGACATGAAAGAGAAACATGTATTAAGTTGCATTAGCATATTGCGATGACAATTATTATTGTTAATAAAAGGCAAATAAAAAAGAACATCTGTAATCTTGAATCCTTCCGGGAAAAAGGCTCTCGAAAAGTAGCCTCGATTACGCTAGGACGAATGATAACAACGAATAATCTTTCTTAGTTTGTGTTTATCATCATCTCCACATGGCCCTTGTCATTTAATATGTGTTCTGCCACCGATGCATTCTTGCCCTGAACTCGTACATGGTTAATATATTCGGAGCGACTTTTGCTTATAGATCTTATAATTTTTAGCATCTAAAAGTCGAGAGATGTAAAATATCGAATACACCAACCTTTGTCAGGATAAAAATGGATGTAAAGTTATTTATGGTCGTTTTTGAAAATTTTCCCAATTTTGAGTATCGAGAAAAGTTTACAGTTTAGGGGGAAAAATTCATAAACTGAAAAGAAACGGTCCGTAGTTGTTTCCATACGACCTTCCCTTCGTCCCTCCATTGCGTATTCCGCTTTTTTTTTTTTTTTTTTTAATTCAATCTTAACACCTGGGACTTTTGAAACGTATGAGTACCGATAAGTGAAATGCATATAAATATTTTTATAATTTCTCGTCAAAATTTAGGTGTTAATAAATTCTAAAGTGTTAATATTACCATAAAATCCTAAATTGATAGATTTCTGATAAATTTACTTTAAATTAATTTTTAAATTATCAAAAATTCCTAATAATATACTTGTAATAAATTTACTTTAAAATGATATAGAATCTTCATGTGAACTTATTATGTCAATTGATTTTTCGCTATGTGTAATTTAATTCAACAATTTCACGGCAAAATTTCACAAAAGCTAATGGAGGCTAAGTATATCATGAGTATATTAATATGAGATTTTTGCTAACCCAAAAATTAACTTGAGGTAAATTTATCGTAAATGTACTAGTTCGGGATTTTTCGTAATATTAACCCAATCCTAAAGTAGTGTTGTGGTTTGCAAATATTGGGTAAAGTCATCTCTATTATATCAACCTTAGTTTAAAATTTGAAGAGACATGTTCACCTGGCAAACCAATTTCCTTCAATTTCTAAGGCACTTCATTTGGAGGGAGTACTACGATTAGATCTGAAGCCAAATTTATTTCGTGATGGACGTCCGACTTTTGCTTTGACTCGACGAATCTATTCTGCTCTCCCCCATTTCAGAAGCCTTCTCCATCAAGACTCCCAGCTGGAAAGTGAGTACTTTCTCCAAGTTATACAAATTCTTGGAGGGTAGTCTTTTCCGTTTCTTCGGATGATGGGTCAATCATTTTTCCTATGAATGAAAATGAATCGAATCCTATCAAATATTTCTATTTCTCCTTTGAATTATTCATGGTGCTACCATAAAAAGACTTTATTTGAAGATGGTGATGGTGCAAATACATTATGTGCTTTTAACCCAACTCAAGCTGAAGAAACTTATTCAATGGTCACCGCTAATCGCTTTTGGTCCCAAATCTTTGGGCTTGCTTTTTCCAATAAACGTTGGTTACATTTCTTTATGACCTTGGCGCTGTTCAATGCCTGTCTTTCCCTTTAGGCAGTTTCGCATTGATTTTGCTTCAGTAGCTTCATTTTTTTTCTATTCGTATGTAGCTCTTTTCTCTCTTACCAAATGCGTGCTTGAAGCTCCATCAAGACTCCCAGAATTTCCTTTCCTCTCTCCATTAATAATAATAATAATAATAATAATAATAATAATAATAATAATAATAATAATAATAATAATAATTTTTTAATAGACGGATTATCCAAAAAAAGAGTTCTTTGATTCTTACACATAGACATGTGCAAGAAAAGGCTTGAGTTCTTTTAGTTTAGCATTTTTAAGGGGTTTTTAACCTCCAAAACCCCTTGAGGAAATGCCGGACCGTTTAACAACTATATTGAATGAACTTTTACTTTAAAGTCAACATTGAGAATACTGAAAGTCCAATACTAATAGGGACTAGTTTTGGGCTTTCAGTATTTAACCAAATATTGAAACTTATTTTTTTCAAAAATACTCTCACCAATTTTTCAAAATTCCAATTTCGTCATTCATTAGTTTTTTTTAAAAAAAAAAAATAAAAAGGACCAGACCCTTTGCTAAACCAACGAAGGGTTTGGCCATTTTTTAATAAATAAATAAATATAAATATATATCCAAAGTTCATTGCAAAAGTTTTTTTTTTTTTTTTTTGCCAAACATACATTTAACTCAAAGTCAATTTGCAAAAAGGTCTTAACAAAACATAATTTGCATTTCCCCCAAATAGCTTTGACTTTTAGTATTTGTTTTACACCTAAAGTTCATTTACAAAATTGAACCAAACGCACCATTTCAGTTTGTTACAATTCTCAATAGCTCTAAAAGCTAAGAAGTTGCAATGTTCATCACAAGAGATGCATCATACCTACACATATATCACAAGGAGTGAAATATACTAGCTAAAGCATTCCTTGGAATTGGAAAAAAAGGACGATAGAAGAAGAAAAATAAAATGAATACAACATACCAAAAAAATCCTAAATCTATTGTAGTTATATTGATTCAGCTCAAAACTTTTTTTTTGGCCAATTGAGTCTTATACATTTTGTAATTGTGCCAGTTCAATGTGTCCAGCCAAATTTAGCTGGGTGGCGTTGACGTGGCTGTCCGCAATAATTTTTTTAATAATATCTAATTTTTTGAAATCATTTTATAATTATTTTATCTTTTAAAAATCTTTTTATTACTCCTCCCTCCTTCTTCCTTTTGTTTGGTGATCAACTAGAGGGGAGGGTTGGTCGGTCATTGGATTGAGGAGGCTCGCCTTACCAGCAAGCTTGCCTTACCATCGCGTTGGGTCTAGCAAGGTGAGCCTCCAAGCAAGGGGTTGCCTCACTTGCTAGTGGGGGTGAGGCAAGGGGGCGGTTCGACAATCAGCCTGTCCTCCCATTCGAGCCCTTGTTGGATTTGTTAAGGACTTGCCTCGTTGTCGTTGGGTCTAGCAAGGTGAGCCTCCATTAGATCTGGCAAGGGGTTGCCTCACTAGTGACTAGGCGAGCTCGTCCTTGCCTAATGACGATGAGGCAAGCTCGTTTGGCCGCCTCAGTTCGACAATCAGCGTGTCCTCCCATTTGATTGGTCGCCAAAGCCAAATGAAGAAAGAGGGAGGATGAGGGAGGAGGGGAAAAAAGAGAAAAAAAAAGGAAAATAAATAAAAATTTAATAAAATAATTCAAAAAAATAAAATATTATTAAAAAATTATCATCGTTGTCGGCGGCAGGATATGTCAACGCTGGTTGGTCAAATTTAATTAGATGGACCGAATTAACATAATTGCAAAAATATTTATGACTTAATTGACTAAAAAATAAGTTTATGATTGAATAAACAAAATTACAATAGGTGTATAATTTTTTTGTTAATTTTCCTCGTATTTTTGAGATTAGGGTTTTGATTTCAATTGAAGCAGTGTTGACTCAGGCTTTTAATGTGATCCCACAAATACTTACAATCTCATAGAACACGAGCAAGGAAAGCTATGTCATTGTCACCTCTTCCTACTTCATTTTGTACGGGAATAACATTATTTGGAGAAATAATCATCACTTACATTATGAAACGAATCATCACCTATTCCCATATTCCACTCCCAAGTATCGCCCTCGACTGGAACAAGCTTGCTCAGCATGAAATTTGTGTATTCTTCTTCGTACTTTTGTTTTAGGCACTCGAACGACTCACACCCTATTATCCGGAAAATAAAGAACAAAGATTTTTGGTGTTCGAAAAGAGCATGATCGCCTTTATGAACATTAGAAATGTATTGAGCACGTGGCCTACACGCGAGTCCGAATATGAAAAATGGAATGATGATTTTCAAACTCAAAGTACACACACAAATAATATATGTCCCGACCTAAATTTCGTATGCACCACTTAGGGTTTAGGTTAATGGATTACTAAGTTTTAAACTTAGCTCGGGCTTTTCAAAGTCCATACTAATTTACAACTTAGGTTCAAATTTTAACATGCAAATGGATTTTATTTAGGAGTCGCTACTAATCAGTTTATAATAGGTCAATTAGACACTTAAGTAAAATAATGAGAGAATTATTTTACTCTTATGAACTATAGACTTTGAGTACAGATATTTGGTTATACTAAACTAGTCTAATGTCTTTCGGTATCATTTCTTTTTATTTTCAAAAATGTTTTTGCAAGCAGTTTGGATTAATTTTAACCTAAATCTCTATCATGCATAAGGGTGATCACATGGGTGCTCAATCATTATTAAACACTCAATGAATTAAATAACTTGCACAAAAAGAATTAAACTCATAAAGCAAGCAATTTTTTTTTTGGTTTTTCTTTTATTTTGAAATCAGAACTTCATTATATAACGTGCACTTTAACTACATGACTTGACTCTACTAACAGACAACTTCTAACTAAATGAACCTAAAATGCAAACTAATTGATATGCACATAATATTTTTTTTATATTAAAATTCGTAATAAAAGGAAACCTAATTAAATTATCTAAAATGAATAATTTTTTAATTTATTTTAGAGATTAATTTGACTTAAACCCTATCCTATCTTAGAAAATTATTTTTTTAAGGAAAAAATAAGATTATTAAAATTTGCAAACATTATCTAAGACCTTATCTATAAAAAAAAAAAAGATTTAGATCCAGTCCTAATCTATTCCAAAAATTATCTAAAAGTGCAATCCTAAAAAAAAAAAAAAAAAAAACAATCCTAATTTACTGAACCAACACATTTTGATGATGCAAGATTTGATTTTGATTTTTTTAGAGTTTTTCTTTTTAGAGTTTTTCAAAACAAACAATTATCATATTACATCTAAATTAATCAAGATATCCACCAAATGAAGGATTAAAATAATCAAAAAAATAATCTGTCATCTCAAAGTTAAATTAACGATTACTTTAACTCTAAACATCACAACATATAAGAAAATTTAAAATAATTAAAAATTTGATTTAAAATCTTACGGATTAAATTAATAATTACAATAATTTAATAATTTAAAATATTATCAAAATACCTGAAAAATTAATATAAAAAAAATGATCCGATACAGTAATTTTGGATAATGCTTAGAATATTCATGAAATGAAAATCACCTTCCAATGTTTCAATTTGTACAATAATAACGAAACTTTAAAAAAAAAAAAAACTACATTGACTTTCTTTTTCCTCATTTTTTTTTTTAAAGACCGTCGCGCGGCGACCGACGATTTGGCCGGGGTCGGGCTGTGGCTGCTGGGACAGGGGGTGACCGGCGTCGGAGCTCCGGCGAAGGCTGGGCGGTGGCGACGGAAAAGTGGTACTCGGGCGTAGCGACGGTGGCGCGGCAGCGGGCTGCTGCAAGCGTTGGCTAGGCGGTGCTCGGCGCTGGGTCGCGGGTTGCAGAGGCGCGGCGGCGTCGGGCTCCGAGCGGATGCGTAGGCGGAGGTCGAGGGGGTCCGGCAGCTGCTGCGGGCGAGCGACGGCAGGAGGGAAGCAGCAACGGCAGCGTCGAGTGAGCAGAAGCGGCGCGGCGAGCGTCGCGGGCGAGACCGGCGAAGCGGCGGTGGCGGAAACGGTGGCGGTGGCGGAGGCGCGGTAGTGGCTGGCGGAGGCAGTGCCGGCGCGGTGGCCGGTGTGGGCGCGGGGCCGGCGCAGGCAGGGGGCTGCCTTGCGAAGAAGATGAACAGTGCCGCTTCCCTCTTTTTTTTTTTCTCACCTGTCCACTCGCACGTCTCCCTCACAGTCCCCTCCTCTGCACTCACGTTTCTTCTCTCTTTCACTCTTTTTTTTTTTGACTTCTTTCCCTCAAGAAAAACGAGAAAAAAAAACTTTTTCTCTTCTTTTGTGTTCTTTTCCACGAACCGAAAGAAACCAAGAAAAAGCCCCCTCACGTTTTTGCTCTAAATTTTTTCTTGCTCCCTTTGTCAAGAAAAAAAATTGTGGCTCTATGTTATAGTGATTTCAAACGGCTGCTTTCCATGGCAATTCTCGAGTTTTCAACTTCTGTTGCATTAATTCATGGCTCCTTTTTTGTTTTGATTCATTCAATTTTATCAAAATTCTTTTTTTTTATTTACCTTAGTCCCTAAATCTTGATCTTCGATCGGGAATTGCTTTCGCATTTACCAAGATTTGAAATTTCCAACTTCTATACATAATCAATCATATTGATTTTTTCCTATTTTTTTCATTTTATTTGTTCTGATGCGATTTTTTTTTTTTTTTATTTCTTTAGGGTTGCCAAAATTAAGTGTCAACAATATTGATTTGAATACACACCAACCTTGTCTTTACTCTGTCCATGGCAACTTGCTCGTCTTTTCCTTGATTAGCAGGAAGATCGTCCTCACGGTGGGTGCGATGTGTAAAATCTTCTCAACGAGAACCGAAAACAATAGTGTAGATAGACAATGGAATTGGAACGATAGGCAACGAATGAGTTCATTTTCAATCATTTATATTCAGTCTTACTTAGTGTGGATATATTTATTGTCTCATTCAAAGAACATCAGTTCCCATCGTTTCGAAAAGAAGCATTTCCAAGACCAGCATGACATCAGGACGAACATATATAAGCGACTTATTTTCATTACCTTTTGGCAAAAACCCAATCGCACTGGTGACAAGAAAGTTCCTTCTCTCTAGGAAGTCAAATATTCCAATATCATCTCGAGATTCCCAAGCCATATCCATAATGGTGCGAGGGCTAGCGGTGGCGGCAACACAAGCGTCATGGCAATTGCCTTTATCTTTATCTTTGATGGCCATGTTTCGTGGAGGTGCAATGTCTCAGACATTATTTTGAGAAAGTCTCGGTAAAGGAATGGTTCTCGAAGCCCTTTTCGAAACTCAATGTTTTTGGGCGACTTTGAAGACAGGAAGGTGTCGTTTGCTCCTTGATTGGAATGGGCTACAATGGTTATGTGCGGTGAGCAATCATCATAGTGGAATTGCAAGGCAATGTTGCCGAGGCGAAACCAAGCGAGAAAGATGACATTCTGTTGCTGTTTGTTGTTTTGCGTACAGGGAGGATTGATTTGGGGTGAGGTGCAATGCAAAAGTAGGGGAAGAAGTCTGTTACTTTTATATAATCAAGCGATTAACCACTCGAGTCCATGTCCTCAACTTATAACAATGCTGCTCGGAGATTAGTTGTATCCGAGGAAAAAGGTTTGAAATGGGAAAGCAAAGAAAAGATTCATAAACGTATTGACTAGCTGAAGTCACGAGATAATTTAAGAAGATCATCCAACATTGATGAGCTAAGTTAAACTATGGCACAATAAATATGGTCCGCCATGTGCAGTGACCTCGTTTAATCTCGTTTCTTATTGCTGATGCTTCCTTTGCAGGTTTTCTTTACGGAGTTATCGTCAAAGCGGTGTCCTGATGTCATTATAGGATGTGGGGATTGCGCTTGAAATTTTCATTACGTCTTGATGTGTTTAACCACCTAAGAATACCGTTATTTTCAGACTTATAAGTAATGTGCGACTTTATAATAAGGATTAATGAAAATTTCAAATAAAGACCTAAAGTGAATGTGTTTTTTCAAAAAATAGTCTAGAGTGGATATTATCTCAAATAAGAGTTTGAAGTAACCAATTAGTCTCAAATAAAAACATGAAGTGCTCTAGTCTCAAATAAGGGTTCAAACCTGTCAAATTGCCAAATTGTCGCTGGATTGTTTTTTTTTTTTAGGCAATTAGATAGGGGCAATTTTGTCCAAAATTTATGGCAGCGTAAAAAATGCTTAAAATCCTTTGAAAAAAAAAGGAGCGAAGAGGGGAACTCTATGCTTAGAACTAGGGAAAACTGAGTCAACTTTTGTAGGTATGCCTTTCCACAATGGACGAACCTTGTTTAAGCCCTTCAGAGGCAGCTTTTAGCAACAAACTACTAAGAGTTTTAGTTTTGAACAAAGAGGCACTCAAGGGTGCTGAGATGTAAACATTTCTATCTAGCTTAGCTATTTTTCTTAGAGGTTCCTATTAGAATGGAGAAGAAGAAGTGTTTAAAGAGACATTGAGAATTTTCAAAACATGCACTTTATTTCATAGGACTTTACCCAACACATTACATCATTTTTGACATTTTATAGGCATTAAGATGTCACAAACAAATAAGTACTATGCTCTCGGGTCTGAAATAAATAAAGGCTTATGAAAATCCAGTTGAGAATTATTCTAAGTGATATGAACAATAATTGTGAATAATGATTTCCCTAAACTATTGCTACAGTACTTTGCTATAGTGACCTGTGCTACAATGACCTAACTACAGGCCTATCTTCCGTCGCAGACATTGTAGTCATAGTCTGAATCATCAAAGTTACGCATTGCGAGCTGTTCTTCATATCTCCATTCAAGTTCTAAAAGTTTGATGTCGGAGGAGTTTCAGGTGACTTCTCTTTGTGTTGTTAAAGCATTCCACATGTATAGTTCACTTGAGGAGGATGCTTCCTCATGAGTCTTGGAGGATCATGGAGTGTTGGTACGCATGTTTAGTTGGGGTTCATTTAATGGTTGAGTATAGTAAGATGTGTTTAGTCCAAGGGATAAGGACAAAAGTCCTTAATCGTAGGGGTTTGAGAGAGAGGGCCTCCCCATTTGATGTGGACATCGAGCCATATCGAGGAGGAGGTGTTAGGGACCTGTTGTCTATTTCGACTGATTCGATCACTCAAGCGCGGGCCAAGCAATTCAGGCAAGTTATTGGCGTCATGGTTCGTGATTTTGGCATGGAGATGATTTTGGATCAAATCTTGAAGAATCTTAAAAATCTTGGCATAATCTTTGGCGTGGGGATGATCTTGGATTGAATCTTGAAGAATCTTAGAAATCTTGGCGCAATTTGATTATCTGATCATCAAATATTTGACCAAGTAAAAAAAAAAAAATCATCTTCTTGTTTAGACATATTTTAGAATAGGAAGCATTAGATTTTTAGGGCTAGTTTTTAGGGTTTATGCGGTGGCGGTGGCTAGAAGGCCTATATTAAGGACTAGCCAAATTTTTTTGGGGGAATATTTATTTTTTTGAGGAAAAAAAATTGAGAGATTCTCTTCTACTGTTCTTTTGAGGACTTGACCTTATTCAAGGTTCCCTTGTGACCGTCGATTCGACTTATTGAGCGAGATAACAAATTCTTTCGCTCATTGCGTCTATAACATTGGTTGGTTGACACGCGTTCGTCAACATGTCACATTCATACCGAGGTTGCCAATCACAAGTTCGATTAGAGGTCAAGGTTCATAGTTCGCACCATTTGGGTCTTCATTGAACGATCTTTCCGTAACAATTCACATCATTTTGGTATCAAAGCTTGCTTCTACAAGGTCTATTTATCTTTAATTTTCTATTTATATTCGGCAATTTGAGATTTATTAGGCTAGGGTTTTGGTTCTAGCTAATTTTGAGATCCAATTACTTTTGTGCTTCCATACATAGTTGTTTGCCTTTAGTTTTTTGTTTTTTTAGTTGGTCCTAGCATCTTAAATTGTATCTAAGTTCGTAAAATAAAAAAAAAAAGAAAGAAAACACACACAAAAAAATGCACAAGAGAAAAAAAAATAGATTTGACAGAAAATAGAAAATAGCTGAAAAAAAAAAAAAATCAAGAAGGCAACTCGTTTTTTAGTGGACCGAATCAAAACAAAATCAGTGATTTTGTTTCAATTGGAATTTCGAAAGTTGTATTAGTTGGTTTGAGATTGTTACTTGCTGAATTGATTTAATCTTGTTTGATTAGTTTGATTAGTTTGATTGATTGTTATGAAGGGGTTGAGAGTTAGGTTTTGAGTCTAATAAAGAGCTTGTGAAAAAAGAAAACGAGAGGGAAAATACAAGAGTGTGTGAGCTTAATTGAGGGTGGAAAAAGTCTAGACTTAAGTTAAACACGAGGGGAGTGACAAACACCTTGAGAGAAACACGTGAGGGAGTAATTGGTGAAATTTTTGTGACTAATGTTTACTTGCAGGTTTAAAATATGTTACACAAAGAAAGCATGAATCAAAGGGAGGTTGACTCCAAACGAAGGGATGAAGTGCTTGTGGAAAGCATCCAACAATTGAGGGTCGTAATGGAGGAGCTTAATGGCTAAATGATGGGGGAATGGCATGAGGGTTGATGGTGACCGAGAGCTACCTGAGGAAGGCCACAACATCAGTGAGATGCCTCTAGAACACGATTTAGATAGCAGCGGCGTTATGATGATGATGAGGTCGAAATGGAGGATGATTGAGATGCTCGATTTGGAAGGTGGAATGGAGGTCGAGGGTTTAGACACCGAGAAGATGATGAACTTGCAATATCAAGATGAAGATTCATTCCTTCCAAGGAAAGTATGATCTCGATGCATATCTAGTGTGGGAGAAACGCATGAAGATGGTATTTGATTGCCAATGATATTCCGAGCTCAAAAAGGTAAAAATTGCAGCTGTTGAATTACTGATTATGCTATAATTTGGCGGGATCAACTTATGACTAGTAGGAGGTGCAATGGTAAAAGACCAATAGAGACGTTGAATGAGATGAAGGTGATGATGATGAGGCATTTTGTACCAAGTCATTATCATGGGGATTTGTTTCAAAAGTTATAAAATCTCGGACAAGGCAATAAGAGTGTGGAAGAGTATCACAAGGAGATGGAGATTGCCATGATCCATGCTAATGTGGTGGAAGATCATGAGGCCACAATGTCAAGATTTTTGAGTGATTTGAGCCAAGACATAACAAAGGTGATGGAGTTGCAATACTATGTTGAGTTGGAGGATTTGGTGGACAAAGTCATCAAAGTTGAGCAGCAATTGAAGTTGGACCAAAATCACAAGAGTGGATGTGACATCTTGAACTTTTAACCTGTTCCGATAAAACGAAATGGGCTTTTCGTTAGTGCATCTATGGTCTTTTTTCTTTGAGTTGATCACTAATGAGTTAACTAATCTATTGGGTAAAGTTGTTAAGGGATATATCTGTGGTAAAATCCCTAAAAGTTACCTAGTAGGTTGGATTAGACTAAAATCGTGTCCGGTCGATTTTAACCACGAAATTGAATTCGATTTTGGAATTCGGACGTTCGAGCATGTCACGGTTCATTTATAGGACGTCGTCTTGTCTTTCGGAGAAATTCCGTTGAGCTGAGATTTTTATAAAAAATTAATTCGGACGATTCGGAAATGAACGGAAATTCGGATTAGCCAAATTAAAAGGATTTTTGGCCTCCTTACCGAGCTATATGGCGAAGGGGACTTGTAGAAATTGTGTGAACTTTTTCTTCATCAAAATTGGATCTCAAATTGGAGAGATTGGGGATGAAATTGAAGTCCAAATTTAGTAAATTCGGAGCTAGGCATGGGGGTGCAACATTTGGTATCAAATTGTTTATTTGGGGGATTAATTTGCAAGATTTAATTATGGGGACAAGGGGATAATCATGTGCACTTGTGGGGACCATTTCATGATGAATTTGGGATATTCACATTGACTTTTGACCCCCCTCTCCCCAAGCTTCTCTCACACGCTGCTGCTGCCCCATCTTCGACGGACTTCTTTCTCTGTCTCACTGCTCACCTCACGCCAAGCATCTGCTTTATTTTCTTTCTCTTTTCCTTCGCTCATCCCATCTCCATTCTCCTCTCCACCGCTTGACCACCCCCACGCCAGCACTTATCTCACACGTCTCCATCCACCGAAGCTGCCACAATCACCTTCCTCCTTTGATCGCTTCACTCCACAAGGCTACATCTCCCTTGGTCAACCAGCGAGCTCTCTCCCCTTTGTTGACTGTGCAAGCCGCACGCCGTCCCCACCAAAGCTGCTACATCCCCTTGCCGCGCGTCCTCCGCCATTTGGTGTCTTCACTCGGTCAACAATTCCACCGAATCAACTGCTTCTTCAGCCGGTTGTCGACCACCAGCAGCGACGCACTCCCCTGCCAGCCTCCTTTGCATGTCTTTCTCTCCACCGAAGCATTTTCCCCAAGTTTCTGCCCGTGTCTTTTGCTCACGAAGCCAGTGAGTCGCTAACGAGTTTCACAGGCCCGGCAGCCACCAAAACAAGCTGTCCGTCTCCACCGTTTCATGCACGACGTCAGCCCACCTCCACGCTGATTTCCAGCCCACTTAAGCCCAACTTTGGTTTAGCTCAACTCAAGAGCAAATCTCAGCTTGGGCTGAGATTTGTTGGGTTGTTTTCAGCCCTGGTCCAAGCCCCCGTTGGAGCCGCCGCAAGCCTGAGTTTTGGCCGCCATCGTGCCGCCGTTGCGGTAAACCGGTTTTCGTGTTAAACCGATGAGTTTATGCACTAAACTCTACTTAGTAGGCTAATAACGTTTAAGGAGTGTTTACTTTAAGTTAATTAGGGAATATGTGGTTAGTTAGATTAGATTAGTGATTTAATTAGTTAATTATGCATGTTAGGTGGTTAGATTAAACTAATTAAGGCCTAGAAATGATGTGTTATTTATCTAGAGTGGTTCAAAAATTTTCCGGACCCATTTTGGTATTTAATTTAGCAATTACGGCCTAAGTTAGTATTTTTGGTATTTAAATTGATTTATTTAATTAATTTCGGTAATTACTTAATTATTAATTATTTTCCGAAAATTAGACCGAGATAGCCGGTGATCGGAATTTCATGTTGATTGCAATGATATGCTTGGTTTATTTAATTGAATGCTAATTTGTGCAAATTGAGTGGAAAATTATAATTTTGGGTATTTATCCTAAAATTAAGTAATTTAAGTATTTAATTAGAAAATATTGGGCTTCAATTTACAGCACCAAAAATGTTTGTATGGACTATATTAAATAGTGGGATTTTCCAAAAGGAAGATATTATATTTTTTGCTTAGGCCGACCGTATACCTACACATGATTATTTTTATCGGGTATTTTTAACACGAAAAAAATAGGACAAGACATTATTTTTAATTGAGGAATTTAAGAGTGAAGCATAATGTCCATGGTTGGGTTTGGATAATCATGTGCTGGTTAAGAGAATTCGTCTCCCTTTGTGTGTCGGGTGAACGATGGTTTTATGTGGGAAGCCGTCTTGAGGTAAACATTGTTGTACTTCGATGGGGCAAGACGACGCCTAGCTATGTGACGGATAAATTCGCTATGTGACGGATAGATCCGCTGTGTGTCAATTAAATATGCTATTTGACGGATAAATCCACTATGTGATGGATAAACCCGTTGTGTGACGATTATGTCTACTGTGTGATGGGTAGATCTGTTGTGTGACGGATAGACCCACTATGTGATGGTTAGATTTGATGTGTGACGATTAGATTGTACTTGGGTGACTGTAATCAATCGAAATGCATGATGGATCGTGCCTATGTAACAGTGATAAATTAGAATATATGATTCGACTGAGATGTGGTGATTGACGGAGATGTGATTTGAGACGCTCCATTTGATCGAGTGTTATTACTGCACTTCTGTATTATATAAGTTGTACTGACGTGCAGGGAGGATTTGAGATAAGGTAAGTCTCTATAGTTGTATGGTTGTGTGGTTAGGACGCTTCAAGGCGTATTACCCTCCTAATCGGGGTTTAAAGTGTGAACTCGCTAAGATTTATATCTCATCTCATCGTGAGCTCATTTTTTAGGACCGTAGGGTGGAAGATCTGGAGCCGAGCTGAGGTGATTGAAGTGTAGGTTAGATAGAACAGTTTCTTGTGAGAGTTGATCTTTTGAAGTCTTTTAGTTGTAAACTTTGTATATGATTCAGTTGGTTTATAAAAGCATGTTTTGTTTTTGAACCCGATATGGTTATTGTCAGGGGATTTGTTATTTTCTTCCATATGTGCAATAAAATGAAAGGGTCAGCAACTCGTCCTAGGATGTCGTTAATTTTATCGACCACCAAGAGATGGGCACACGCTCGAGGATTGGGGTGTGGCGGTGGAGGATGTTCAAATTAGAATTGGAGATCCAATTGGAAGAGAGGAGATAAGTTGATTTGGAAATGAAACAACACCAAAATCGGAACCTCAAAGGAGAAAAAGAGGGACGATAAAGTTGGAACGAATCCGGCTCTAGGTAAAACCGAAAACCCTAACACTAGAACTTATGATATTAAATGTTTTATGTGTTGGGGTATGGGTCATATGGCGAATCAATGCCATAATAGGAGGGTGATGATCATGACTGGATATGGTGATTTTGAGTTTGAAAGTGAGAGGGAAGAATAGGATGATGAGATGCTACCATTGGAGGATTGTAGTGATGGAGAAGTGGCTATAAAAGGAGACTTATTGGTGGTTAGGCACAAGTAAAGGAGGAGGAGCATCACAAACAAAGAGATAACGTGTTTCATACAAGATGTGTGGTGAATGGTAAGCTCTGTAGTTTGATAATTGATTGAGATAGTTGTGTGAATGTGGCGAGTTGTATTATGGTGGATAATTGGGTTTGAATACGATAAAGCACCTTAGGCCTTATAGACTTCAATGGTTAAATGATAGTGATAAGGTAAAAGTGTCGAAGTAAGTTTGAATCCCATTTGAGATAGGGAGAATAAGGATGAGGTAGAGTATGATGTTGTACCTATGCAAGCGGGTCATATCTTACCTGGAAGACCATGACAATATGATCAAAAGGTACATCATGATGGGTATACTAATCGTTATTCATTGGTAATGAATCAAAAGACTTACACCTTGGTAGCAATGACATCTAGTGAGGTGTATCAAGATAAGTTAAAGTTACAACAAGAAGTTGAGAGAGAGAGAAAATGTGAGAAATCCGAGGGCTTGCGTGGTGTGTCTGAGACACAAGGGAAAAGAGAGGCCGAGAGGAGGATTGTGGTAAAAAACGAAGGAAAAGAAGAGAGGAAAGAAAATAGGCAAATGAATTTTTATGCAAAATTGACGAGTGAGGTGAGGAGAGCTTTAGTTCTAGACCGATAGATGTTTGTACTTTTGTACAAGGAGAATTTATTTTCTACTAACGATCTTGACTCAAGTTTGCCTAGTTCTATTGTGTCTTTATTGTAGGAATTTGAAGATGTCTTTATTGATGAACTTTCTAGAGGGATACCATCGATTTGAGATATAGAATATCAAATCAACTTGAATCCTAGTGTGCCATTACCTAACCGATCTGCATATTGAAGCAATTCCAATAAGACAAAGGAACTTCAACGGCAAGTTAGGTCGCGTATGACAATGATGTTTCTTGGTTGGGGAAGAGTTTTTTTTTTTCAAGAAATAGTTCTTTTCTATTTTTATTCCGAGGAATAATTTTTAAGTAAAATAAGGTAATTGATAACTACACAAAATTTCTACTCCAGCAATAGAAAAAGAATAGTAATGTGTTTGATACGAAACAATTTATTTTTTGTATTTATTCATTTTTTATTCTTGCTCACGGATTGCCGACCGTCGACCGTTGGCCGCCACCGCTGCACGACCATCGGTTGTCGATTGTCACCGTTGACCGCGCTGCACAATTAATTGGCCGTCGTCGACCATCGGCCGCCGAGGGTTTGGATAGTGCCAATACAAGCATGCTAGTATTCTAGGAACTGAGTACCCAATAGGGCCATTGTGGTGACAATTGGCAGGCTTTTTCGACCATGGAAAGTGAGAGCAAGATGGATAGCTCCATAATGGACGTGGGAGTATCCTTGCTAGGTCCATTGTTTGGGGAATTCTTGGGGAATTTGAAGAGTAATAATAAACTCCTATTTTAGTGACTGGAATGGGATGTTGATCAAATTTGGAGGATTGTACATACTCTTTCACTTCTTTTGGAGTCTAACAGATAAGTTGTTGAATAGAACGAATGGGAGAAAATGATGAGGTGGGTTTAGTAAAGGTAGAATATGGGTTCATAAGAGGGAGTTGAGTTTCAGAAATCTGGTGTCATCACTAAGAGAGACCTCATAAAGATAGTCAATCTTTGAAGTATTTGAGACATGAAAGTCTAAAAGAGAAGAGGAAGATGGGGAAGAAATAAAAGTAATTGGAGTTTCTAGGATTTTAGGATCAGACATGATATGGAGAAACTCTTCTTAGTAGTGGATTCACCTACTAGGCGCATGGAACGAACCAGGATACAAACGAAACATTGATTCTGATACCAAAGAGGGGATCTCTATGCTTAGAACCAGGAAAAACGAAGTCAGTTTCTGCAAGTATGCCTTCCCATAATGGCTAAACTTTGTTCAAGCTATTCAGGACAGCCTTTTAGTAGCAAACTACTCAAAGTTTTAGTTTAGAGCATAGAGGCACTCAAGGGTGGCAGGATGGTAACATTTTTGAGTTCGTTGTCAATTCTTTGATGATTGAACTCTGAGTTCGATGATTCTCCATTCTATCATGTTTTCTGCCTATCACGATGCCACAAGTTTGTCTCCCACCAGCAAATAGCTCCTTGCCCCTTTTGAAAGTCCGTCATCTCAAGCTCCATTATCTGCTGTACGAGCAGGAAAGTCATTTCCATGTATTGAGTTTTAGAGAGGCCTGGGTTCGTCGCTTCCAGCTCAAAGTCTGTTGTCAACACCAAATCCCTCCTTTGCCTCTCTCGACTCTGTCCTCGCAAGCTCTCTATCCTCACCTGAAATAGCATCTATTCCATCTATATTTATTAAGCGTCGTCTAGTTTCCATAGTTTCGACGAAGTTGTTCTGGTTTGTATGAATGATTGTGGGATGGTTGATAAGTTGAGTTTCTGTGTCTGTTCTAGAGCGGAGGCCGTTGTGTACTGTTTTCGATAACCTGATGGTTTCTAATGCGTTGAGAATTCCTGAAAAGTGGCAGTTGACTATGCCGTGTCCTAGCTAATTGGCGCATTCCAGTGAGGTTTACCATTCATCGTTGACCGGACAATATTTGCACAATTTTGTCCAGAAGCTGAAGTGGAACAAGACACATCATCTGCAGGTTCAGATGGCCCCCTTGCGGCAGCTTCAGTCAGCAAACTGGCAGAAGCAGTAGCATAGCATCTTGTTGAAATCTGTGGGAGTCCCATATGCTCCATTTCAAGTAGCAGCCCCGATTGTTCTTGCTGGAATTTTGGCACCTGAGACGGCTTAGAGAACTCCACATTCAATTTGCTACTGTTCTTTTGATTTTGTTGGAATCATCTTTGGCTGACAAAGTTAGTTTGGTGTTTCTCGAGGCATTTCCTGCATTTGGTCTGGTAACATGGACTTGGTTGCTGTAATGTCGACTGTTGCACCAAAAGTGACTATTGCTGCTGCTGAGGCTTCTGTAGTAGTTGAAGCTGAATTTGGTTGTCAAAGATCGGTATTGGGCTTGATTGATTAGACATCTGTGAGTTCAATGTACTCTGCTGTTGATTCTGACCTATAATCTGTTGCTGCTGGGGCTGTCAAAAACTTTGAGGAATAATGCATTATTTGTATATCAAGCTCGAGTAAGTTGTATACAAGCAGAATAAGTAGTTCAGCTTAGAACGCATTAGTTCACGAAGGAGACTCTCAGATGAGGTGGGATTATGCCATAACAGGTATTATTGCGGCAATCCATCAATCTCATGCTCACAGGATGCGGTGGAAAGCAGTCCCTCAGGCCCATCAGAATCACAATATGAGAAACTGCTCGCTTCAATTATTGGCAACATCTCAAGCTCGTTTCATCTACGTGAAGGACAAAGATGCAAGTATCTATCCGCACACTTGACTTTGTCCTAAAATCTTCTTATTTGCACTTCACTTAGTTAAGACTACTTGATTTATTTTTTGACCCAACTGTAAGTAAAGAGGAGGATGTAAGGGTCTCAACATGAACGTGGCAGAAGACGAGCCTTTTTTTTTAAATATGTGTGATCAAGAATAACAAGACTAACGACGCATTTTTCATTGATGTACAAATGTTGCTTTATATTCTATTTTCACTTTTCATTATAGGAGTGATGTAAACTGATGTTGTCAACTATTAATATGGATTAATGTATGTCGATTTTAGTACCGTGACAATTCATCAATGTACAAATGTGGTTTTCTTGCAATCACTTCTCCATTAAAGAATAATATGAGAATGTTAGTTGACTGAGAGTTTTGGCAAAAATGACAACCGGTACTAGCCTGACAAATGAGAAAATTCTATGTATATTCCTAGCAGACATTTCAGCTATAAGGAAATGTCCAAGCACTTCATTATAGTAAAATGGTACTGGCAATAAAATGCCCTTTAGCATACCCCATGGAAAGTACATTCGTCTATTTGTTGTTTTTTGTTCAATGCAAACTCTCTTCTTGGAAAAACTACAGCAAACTCTCTTCTATTATCGATGGGATATGTTCAGCATGTTGCAATACAGAAAATGCATGCCTTTATATGATATGGTGTAAAGTATACCATGTCTGATTTATCAAATCATTACCATTTGCAGATGCCAGATATGAGCCAAGTATTTGCACATAAATATCAGTGCTGGTACTTAAATCTGTCAGTATTTCGGCATAGTACCTTGAGTGAGTTAAATCTAGATCGTCACAAGTTGAAAATTTAATGTTACTTGTGCTAACTTCAAGTGAAGATTTAGACATGATGATTTGGTAGAAGTTACACCAAAATGGTGATCGAAGACTCAGACACCACACAACCGAGATTGCATTACTCAAGCACTGTCAGGAAAGATGATTTGCCATCATAACAACCTCACACGTGAAGGCCGTAACAAATCCACTGCAAGATGGTAATGGTGCAAGCATGAACACTCCTTTTCTTACGTTCCACACATGCCTCGACGAGAAATGCACTATATATTAGCCCCGCCATGAACATTATCACCACCTCTCTCTTCGATGCCTAGATCTTTATGGGGTTGCTCGCTTCTCTCTGTGTATTATCGTTAATCTTGTATTTTTGTGGGCGTGTTTGAAGGAAGGAAGAACCATATGTAGCTTAAGTGTGTGCAAAGTCACAGATTTATGACTCGTCATAAAGCTTACGAAAGTGCATCCCTTATTTGATAGAATGGTGAACATCACCTTTATGAGAAGAGGATTTTTTTTCGTGGACTTTAGGGTGTATTTAAATGGGTGACCAAAAACTATTTGATGTCCTAATTTATTTGAAATTACCTAATTCACAAAGTTAAATTTTGACGAATTTATATACACACACAATTCCGTCCTCTGTTTTTTTGGCTCAACACGTGCTCATACGTATCATATCATATCATTGGTCTAGTTGAAAGCACTAATAAGTCATGCTCTCATGTCATGTTGCGCTAGAGATTGACATTCTTCTGAGCATCGTAAAACTTTGATTGCGTGAAGACATATATTCGCGTTTTGACATGAATCCAAAGATGCATGACAAAGCCAACTTCGATATCTTCTAGAGGTTACCTTTTCTTTTGTGTTTATATTTCATTAACTAATTCATAATAATAGAGCGTAGGTTTATTTTACCACACTTGAAATTTCATAGAAATTCACGTCACTGATGGTCAAGAAAATAATTGAAAGACACTTTTTATTAGTGGAGGAATGAAACCATAAAGGCAATATATAAGTTCAATGACTTCAATTCAATGAATTAGTTTTCTGGCAACCTTGAGAGCATGAATCTGCACAAGCCCTAAGCTTCTTCACATCCACTCCAACTTTCTTGGTATCTACATAAGTTAAAATATGAAACAAAAGATTAATAAAATCATTCACATCAAAATTACAAATGAGTATTATTTAACAAGAGCATATATACTAAAGTCCAAGGAAATGAAATGATTTAGAGCACAACCATCCTCTGATAATTAAAATATATCAATGAACATTGACAAAGAAAACACATATTAAACAATGACTTTCTTGGTTTTATAAATCCCATAAGAAGCTATGTTACATCTTTGATCTCAATGCGAAGATTATTACCTTGATGGGAATCAACACAAGTAGAGACGAAACAACCGACATCACAATTCTCTGATGCGGACATCAAGGACTTGTTTTGTAGACCCCCCTTGATGCAAAGAACAACGCATAGAGCTGGATTAGGGGTCACGACACATTTCAACGAACACTTGAGCTTCTTGAAGAAGGAAAGTGTGTGCACATCAGCGTCAGCACCCATGGATGACCACATTATTAGAGCCGCCACGAGCAACACTGACCCCATTCTCTTGGATGTTGTAACTGCCATGGCTATTTCAACCTAAGCTGTTCTTAGCCTCTATCTCTTAATGTCTTGACAACTTCTGACCAAGTGCAGTGATGTGTTGAGATGAACTATTGTAGCACCTTTATATACAAAGAGATTCATTCAAGTTATTGAATAGGTGATGACCAAAAATGTAAGTAAATCATGAAGAATCCATTTCATTTAATGAGAATATGCTTGATATATCATTTAATTTAAAGATTTGGATTTCTAACCAAATTTTAGGGTCAATGTGATAATATGTTGCCATTTTTTATGAGAATTTCTTTTTAAATGCAGAGAGATTCATTCAAGTTGTTGAATAGGTGATGACCAAAAATGTAAGTAAATCATGAAGAATCCATTTCATTTAATGAGAATATGCTTAATATATAATCTAATTTAAAGATTTGGATTTCTAACCAAATTTCAAGATCAATGTGATAATAGGTTGCCATTTTTTATGAGAATTTCTTCTTAGATAGATAGAGATTCATTCGAGGTGTTGAATATGTGATGACCGAAAAGGTAAATAAATCATGAAGAATCCATTTCATTTAATGAGAATATGTTTGATATATGATCTAGTTTAAAGATTTGGATTTCAAACCAAATTTCAGGGTCAAGGTGATAATACGTTTCCATTTTTCTATGAGAATTTCTTCTTAGTTGCAGAGAGATTCATTCAAGTTGTTGAATAGGTGATGACAAAAAAGGTAAGTAAATCATGAAAAATCAATTTCATTTAATGAGAATATGCTTGATATATCATCTAGATTAAAGATTTGGATTTCTAGCCAAATTTCAAGGTCAAGATGATAATATGTTGCCATTTTTTTTAGAATTTCTTCTTAGATGCAGAGAGATTCATTCAAGTTGTTGAATAGGTGATGACTAAAAAGGTAAGTAGATCATGAAGAATCCATTTCATTTAATGAGAATGTGCTTGATATATCATCTAGTTTAAAGATTTGGATTTCTAACCAAATTTCAGGATCAAGGTGATAATAGGTTGCCATTTTTTTATGAGAATTTCTTTTTAGATGCAGAGAAATCCAATCAAGGCTTATTCTCATATAAACCTACTTAGCCTTAATTAAACATACTTTAAACTAAATACCACCTTAATCTAATCTACTATTAAATAAGTTAAACTAACCACCTAATAACACTTAACATAAATTAAGCACATCTAAAGCATCATTAACCCTCTAATCGAGGTTTAGTGAGTTAAACTCACCAGAATCGCTTTCCGATGAGTCTCTGGTGAAGACAACGGCGAGGCGGTCGAGAAACCTCGTTGGGGCGGCACCAAAAGAGGACTGGAAGGCGTCCAAAATGAGCCTTGAAGATCCGGATTTGAGTTGGAACTCCGGCTTGACCTTGGCTAGAGGAGAGCTGTCTGGCGGTTGGTTGGGCACGAAAATGGCAAGGATGGACTGTGGCAGCTCAGGCAGGTCGAGGCAGCGGCTCACGGCGCCGTTGGCGACGATGGGCAGTGGCTGGGGACGGTCCAGGCGACGGTCGATGATGCTAGGACGCGCGGTTAACAGCAAAGCAACAGCACAAGCTGGCTGACTGGCGCGCAGAGCAGCGCGTGAACGACGGCGACGGCGAACGACTCCGTCGACAAGTGAGCGGGTGAAGGGGTAGACGAAGGGGGCATCGGGGCTGGCTGGAACCAGTCGGCCTCCTTCTCTCTCCTCTAATTTAAAAAAGAAACCAAGGTTGAAGATGATGGTGATTAGTTGAAGTGAAATCCCAACTTTTTGAGAGCAATTGTGCACCCCACACTTATCAAAATCCTCTTCACTTTAGCCCCACTACCATGACATCACATGAGGTCATCTTCCACTAACTCAAATCCTCCACAACTATCTTCAATGGGTCCAATTTTTTCCTCCGCCGTGGCATACGAATTTTGCAAATTTTGTACATCACATTACTTCAATTTCCTTCCAATTGAGTTAAATTGAAATCTATAAAATTAATCAAATGTCACCACACTTCAATCCACATCTTTACTTGACCATAGAATCATCTTCTTCACCCCAAAAGCATGACCAAAAGCGGGCCTACCAATTTTCTCGAACCAAAATAACCATATGCTGATTTTTCGTTGAGAACTCAGCTTGCATGAAAAATCTTCCGAAGATGAGTTATTTGGATTCGATTTCACGGTTAATTTCAATTCGGCGTGAATTTAGCGCATCTTAATCTACTGGGTAGCTTTAGGAATTTTCGTGCATTTGACCTATGGTTGATTATTTTCAAGCCACAAAGTACATATTCGACACATTGGCGACTCTCGATTGTCGTAGAAATCTCAAGGTTTTAAATACGGACACATGGTACCAAAACGATAGAAGAATCGGTCTAGTGCCGATTGAGAATAATTGTGCAATTAGGTGGAGTCACCCACACTTAATCATATACCTTTGTCGAGTCGACCTATCTCCGATTTCTAATCAATCTTACTGTGTCGTGATGATCTTTTGCAGATTTGCACGGTCGAGCAGTCGTTTCTTGGTCGAATTCTCAAGTATGATGCGTTAAAATCCCTTAACGGCTTCACCTGTTAGACTAGTTATCCCATGAGTGATCAATTCAGGGAAAATAACTATAAGTGCGTCAATGAAATGCCCAACTATTTCGATCAAAATCAGAACTCGAAATTCAGGATGTCACAACTCTTCCTCTCATATAAAAATTTCGTCCTCGAAATTTAAACATTTACCAATTCTTAAACAAAAATGTGGGAGTATGGTCGTCTCATCTAGTCTTCTCTTTCTCTGGTTGCTCTTTTTGTATCGGTGTTGCCAAATCACTTATGTCTTGCCCAAACCACTTCGGATCCAAAATGCTAAACACTTGCCCACTTTTGCAAAAATAGAAGTTGCAAAAATTTGGTTATTTTTTTTCCTTTTTCCACTAAGCGGCTAACTACCGCATCGATTTGAAGAATCGAACCCTTTTTCTTCATTCTCGGGTACCACTCGGCTAAAGGTGCCGACAGTGTCTTGAACTAATTTCTTTATCCTTTTAAGACAAAATCCTTCTTTGAACCCAATTTTCGAATGATCTCAACGTAAATACAATTCTACCATTTCTTTCTCAACAAAACACGATGTCCCTTTCATAGGTGACATCCAAGGAAAATACACTTCCCCACTTAAAATTCCAAAGGTTTGTGACACTAATCTAGAAAACTTTTCTGGTGGTATTGAGCGGTCTCAAAACTGTCTTTGATAACTGTGACTGAATCACTAATTTCTGAACCAACTCTGGATCTGCGATTTTCCGATCTCTAACCTCATCTCAACCAACTAAAGTTTTGAACACTCCACTCTGTTCTGCTTCAAAAGGAACCATCTGACTATCCTACTGAAACTAGGAACCAACTGAAAACTTTGCTGGTAATTGTTGCTGTAAGTGAACTCAATGAGAAGAAGTTGTTCCTTCCAACTTCCTTTGAAACCAACCCACATGTTCTCAACATGTCCTCAAAGTTCTGAAATGCCCTCTTTGATTGGCCATTGGTCTGAGGATGATAAACATTACTATACAATAGCTTCGTTATCAAAGCACTTTGCAAACTTTTCCAGAAGATAGCTATGAACCTCGGGTCTCAAGTCAAATACGTTAGAATCTCTTAACAGCTTTACATGATAGACTAGTTATCTCATGAGCGATCAGTTCAAGGAAAAGAACTATAAGCACGTCGATAAAATGCCCAACTATTTCGATCGAAATCAGAACTTGAAATTCAGAATGTCACATAATAGGTTGCCATTTTTTGTGAGAATTTATTCTTAGATATAGAGAGATTCATTGAAGGTGTTGAGTAAGTGATGACCAAAAGATAAGTAAATCTTGAAGAATCCATTTCATTTAATGAGAATATGCTTGATATATGATCTAGTTTAAAGATTTGGATTTCTAACCAAATATCAAGATCAATGTGATAATAAGTAGCCATTTTTTATGAGAATTTCTTCTTAGATGCAGAGAGATTTATTCAACTTGTTGAATAGGTGATGAAAAAAAAGATAAGTAAATCATGAAGAATCCATTTCATTTAATGATAATATGCTTGATATATTTTCTAGTTTAAAGATTTGGATTTCTGATCAAATTTTAGGGTCAATGTGATAATATGTTGCCATTTTTTATGAGAATTTCTTCTTAGATACAGAGAGATTCATTCAAGGTGTTGAATAGCAGATGACCAAAAAAGTAAGTAAATCATGAAGAATCCATTTCATTAACATCTAGTTTAAAGGTTGAGATTTCTAACCAAATTTCAGGGTCAAGGTGATAATAGGTTGCCATTTTTTATGAGAATTTATTCTTAGATGCAGAGAGATTCATTCAAGGTGTTGAATAGGTGATGATCAAAAGGTAAGTAAATAATGAAAAATCCATTTCATTTAATGAGAATATGCTTGTTATATCATCTAGATTAAAGATTTGGATTTCTAACCAAATTTCAGGATCAATGTGATAATAGGTTGCCATTTTTTTTGAGAATTTTTCTTAGATGTAGAGATTCATTCAAGTTGTTGAATATGTGATAACTAAAAAGGTAAGTAGATCATGAAGAATCTATTTCATTTAATGAGAATGTGCTTGATATATCATTTACTTTAAAGATTTGGATTTCTAACCAAATTTCATGGTGAAGGTGATAATAGGTTGCAATTTTTTATGAGAATATATTCTTAGATGCAAAGAGATTAATTCAAGGTGTTCAATATGCGATGACCAAAAAGGTAAATAAATCATGAAGAATCCATTTCATTTAATGAGAATATGCTTGATATATCATCTAGTTTAAAGATTGGGATTTCTAACCAAATTTCAGGGTCAATGTGATGATAGGCTGCCATTTTTTTATGAGAATTTATTCTTAGATGCACCGAGATTCATTCAATGTGTTGAATATGTGATAATGATAAAAAAAGATAAGTAAATCATGAAGAATCCATTTCATTTAATGATAATATCCTTAATATATCATCTTGATTAAAGATTTGGATTTCTAACTAAATTTCAGGGTCAAGATGATAATATGTTGCCATTTTTTTTAGAATTTCTTCTTAGATGCAGAGAGATTCATTCAAGTTATTAACTAGGTGATGACTAAAAAGGTAAGTAGATCATGAAGAATCAATTCCATTTAATGAGAATGTGCTTGAGATATCATCTATTTTAAATATTTGAATTTCTAACCAAATTTCAGGATCAAGGTGATAATAAGTTGCCATTTTTTATGAGAATTTCTTCTTAGATGTAGAGAGATTCATTCAAGTTGTTGAATAGATGATGACCAAAAAGGTAAGTAAATCATGAAGAATCCATTTCATTTAATAAGAATATGCTTGATATATGATCTAGTTTAAAGATTTGGATTTCTAACCAAATTTCAGGGTCGAGGTGATAATAGGTTACCATTTTTTATGTGAACTTATTCTTAGATGCAGAGAGATTCATTCAAGGTGTTGAATAGGTGATGGACCAAAAAGGTAAATAAATCATGAAGAATCCATTTCATTTAATGAGAATATACTTGATATATCATCTAGATTAAAGATTTGGATTTCTAACCAAATTTCAGGGTCAAGATGATAATATGTTACCATTTTTTTTTAGAATTTCTTCTTAGATGTAGAGAGATTCATTCAAGTTGTTGAATAGGTGATGACTAAAAAGGTCAGTAGATCATGAAGGATCTATTTCAATTTAATGAGAATGTGCTTGATATATCATCTATTTTAAAGATTTTGATTTCTAACCAAATTTTAGGATGAAGGTGATAATAGGTTGCCATTTTTTATGAGAATTTCTTCTTAGATACAGAGAGATTTATTCATGGTGTTAAATAGGTGATGACCAAAAAAGTAAGTAAATCATGAAGAATCCATTTAGTTTAATGAGAAAATGCTTGATATGATCTAATTTAGATATTTGGATTTCTAACCAAATTTCAAGGTGAAGCTGATAATAGGTTGTCATTTTTTATGAGAATTTATTCTTAGATGCAGAGAGATTCATTCAAGGTGTTGAATATGTGATGACCAAAAAGGTAAGTAAATCATGAAGAATCCATTTCATTTAATGAGAATATGCTTGATATATCTTCTAGTTTAAATATCTAGATTTTTAACCAAATTTCAGGATCAATGTGATATAGATTGCCATTTTTTATGAGAATTTCTTTTTAGATGCAGAGAGATTCTTTCAAGTTGTTGAATAGGTGATGACAAAAAAGGTAAGTAAATCATGAAGAATCCATTTCATTTAATGAGAATATGCTTGATATATCATCCTTTTAAAAGATTTGGATTTCTAACCAAATTTCAGGGTCAATGTGATAATAGGTTGCCATTTTTTATGAGAATTTCTTCTTAGATACATAGAGATTCATTCAAGGTGTTGAATAGATGATGACCAAAAAACTAAGTAAATCATGAAGAATCCATTTCGTTTAATGAGAATATGCTTGATATATAATCTAGCTTAAAGATTTTGGTTTCTAACCAAATTTCAAGGTCATAATAGGTTGCCATTTTTTATGGGAATTTATTCTTAGATGCAGAGAGATTCATTTAGGGTGTTGAATAGGTGATGACCAAAAAGGTAAGTAAATAATGAAGAATCCATTTCATTTAATGAGAATATGCTTGTTATATCATCTAGATTAAAGATTTGGATTTCTAACCAAATTTCAGGGTCAATGTGATAATAGGTTGCCATTTTTTTTTTTTTATGAGAATTTCTTCTTAGATACAGAGAGATTCATTCAAGATGTTGAATAGGTGATGACCAAAAAAGTAAGTAAATCATGAAGAATCCATTTCGTTTAATGAGAATATGCTTGATATATGATTTAGTTTAAAGATTTGGATTTCTAACCAAATTTCAAGGTCAAGATGATAATAGGTTGCCATTTTTTATGGGAATTTATTCTTAGATGCGGAGAGATTCATTCAAGTTATTGAATAGGTGATGATAAAAAATGTAAGTAAATTATGAAGAATCCATTTCATTTAATGAGAATATGCTTGTTATATCATCTAGATTAAAGATTTGGATTTCTAACCAAATTTCAGGGTCAAGATGATAACGTGTTTCCATTTTTTTATGAGAATTTATTCTTAGATGCAAAGAAATTCATTCAAGGTGTTGAATAGGTGATGACTAAAAAAGTAAGTAAATCATGAAGAATTCATTTCATTTAATGAGAATATGCTTGATATATCATCTAATTTAAAGATTTTGATGTTTAACCAAATTTCAGGATCTATATGATAATATGTTGCCACTTTTTATGAGAATTTCTTTTTAGATGCAAAGAGATGCATTCAAGTTGTTGAATAGGTGATGACCAAAAAGGTAGGTAAATCATGAAGAATCCATTTCATTTAATGAGAATGTGCTTGATATATCATCTAGTTTAAAAATTAGGACTTCTAACCAAAATTCAAGGTCAATGTGATAATAGGTTGTCATTTTTTATGATAATTTCTTCTTAGATATAGAGAGATTCATTCAAGGTGTTGAATAGCTGATGACCAAAAAAGTAAGTAAATCATGAAGAATCCATTTCATTTAATGAAAATGTCACAAACAGTCTCTAAACTTCTACTTAATGTTTAATCTCGTCTCTAGACTTTTAATTTGTTCAATTTGGTCCTTGAATTATCGATAAATGTCTAATCTAGTCCCCGACTATTTGAAAATTGACCAATTCCGTCATTCCGTTAGTTAAGTTAACAGAATTGGGCATTTTGGTTTTTTTACATTTTAATTTTTTTTTCTTCTTCTCTCTTCCCTCCGCCTGCCATGACGGAGCTGGCCGAGGGAAGCTAGCGTCTGGCAAGGTCGCCCTCGCTAGTGTCGGGCGAGGGCCTCCCTTGCTAGATCTGGTGAGGGCACCTTTCGCCCAAGTTTGGCAAGGGTTTGGTGAGGGCCGTCCTCGCCCAATGTAGGCGAGGGCTGCTCCTACCAATGTCGGGCGAGGGTTGTCCTCGCCTGTTGCAAGTGAGGGTAGCTCTCATCAGCGTGGGGCAAGGGCCTCCCTCGCCAAATCGTGCAAGGGCACTTCTCACCCGACAAATTTAATATAAATGATTACAAAAAACCCCAAACTAGTGCATTCACGACAAATATACATTTCATTAAATTAACTTAATACCACAAAAATCACAAAATTAGTATAATTATGATAAATGGAGAGTAAAATATCGAACTAGTACATTAATCAACTATTATGTGTTGTCCAATTTAACAATTTGATTACAAAATTTAATGGAAACTAATAGAGAATAAATTTCTTATAAGTGCACTAATTTGGGTAAGTTTGTCAAAAGTGTACTAGTTTGAAGTTTTTTATGGTAAAAAAATTAGTTTAAAATAAATTTATCACAAATGTACTAATTTGGGATTTTTCGAAGTATTAACCTTTCTTGATAAAGGGCCTTAATTTTTAAATAAATTCAATCTAATCTTTGACAACGCATGTGATTCTAGTCTCATTCAGAGCTCCATCAAGTAGTCCCTTGTGCACGTAGAGAAATGTTAATCTTTTTGCTTTTGTGTCCTCGACACATCACATTATTCTTTGAACACTATTATATGTATCAAGTACTAAACCCAATCAATTTTACCCAACTAAGACTTTATTGATAGAGACCCATAAAATAATATTGCAAATCCTTAATTTAAGATGGCATACGTCATCTTTTGTGCTTACCATGACATCCATGGATTAATCACTCAAGGTATTGTCCACTTTTGGCCATCCCACACCAAGGCTGTAGTTTTATCTTTTGGTATACAAGCAGACACTTTTCCAAAAGGTCATCAATTCGAGTAGTACTCTAACTTGAGAAGGTTAAATTTGGAATTCCAAAGCAAAATTTGCCGTTATATCAAAAGGCATCTCTGTGAGTTAATTATAGTTTTTAGAAATCTCATAATCACTCTCTCCTTATTGGGTGCATAGTTTGCTTCATTCTTGCCGCCTCCATCATTTTAAAAGCCTTCAAGGAGTCTATCTTTGTTTGGGCGCTCATACTTCGATAATCACTCCTCACCCTCATTGGACCTAATCATTACAGGCCCACCAGCTTCTGCGTGGTTTGCCCCCAAACTACACATCTATCGAGAGAGGTGTCACTCTGATACCAACAGACGTTACACCTCAAAACCAACAAGAATGTGGGAATGACATGATCGTTCTTTCATCCAAAGAACGCAACCTCAAATAGAAACGAATATCCTATTATCAAAATATATATCTCCTTTCATGTATTTATATATATTTGATAAGCAAACAAGTTCATTTCTACATCAGAGTTTTTATAATTCATCAAAAAGAAATTTACCTCTCCAACTAACAACCAAACCTAGGAAACTCATCTCAGTGATATACAACTTAGAGATATACCACTATTTTCATACCCAAAAACTCCCTTATAAATAAAAACCTCGGCAACAATACGATACCTTTCGTTCTTTCTGTTGCTAATCGAGAAACTTGAAAAACATTGATGACGAATGGAATGAGTAACCATGGCCCAGTTAGGAGCATAACTCTTTTAAGAAGATCAAACATCCACTATGCACGTTTAAGAAACATAAATCATTAGACCAAATCCCAAATATAATAAACTTGCAAGATCAAAATGAGTTATATATGGTTTCTTGCTTTGCGATGTCACAACCCAATCTCACCACCCGATCCTTCTTGTGAGGAAAAGGAGAGGGGAAAAGTCGGATTTATGGGTACTTGATCATGAAAGTTCCTTCATGGTTCTCAACTACAGAGATGTCATCACCTCATCCCTTGGACGAACCTCTTATGAGTTCCCTTTACAAGGTCGTGAGTTCTCCCAAACTCGTACCTCGTGTGATAGCGGAGTGTCGTGACCCATACCCACATAGATGTGACCCATATCCACACGGATAACACACCTCGAGAGAGGAGGTCAGGTGTGAATGTCAGATTTAAGGGTACCTTTACCATGGTAGCCCTCCCTTTGGTACTTCTTCCTAAGGATGACGTCACTTTCTCCATTAGGAATTTTCAACGTGTTGATATGCTAAAGTATGGTGAGTCTTATTGGGACTCGTACCTTGCACGACGAGTTCATTTATATGGTATAGTTGTTTAGAACAACCTAAAAATAAGACGAGAGTTGCCACTAATCTCGTTTTTGGGGTTGGCTAGAAATCTAATTGATGGTTGGGAGTGTTCATTCAATTTCTACACAACCAAATATTTAGGTCCAGGGATTTAGATTACGCTAATATATCTATTAGTGCCATTTTGGTACTTAAACAATATGTTATGTTTACCTAATGTATTCATGCATTTCTTCTTATATTTTCGGGATCGTTAGTCCTAAATTAAGCAATCATGTGTGGTTGGTTGTTTTCATGCTAATATATTTCTAAAGAAAATGAAAAGGAAACACCAATTGAATTGAAAATTGCGAGACATAAAGTAAACAATCGAGGAAAATGGTAAATCTATCATGCAATCCTAGAAAATAAAAAATGGAAACACAATTGAAAAGGAAGAGAAAAAAGAAAACCCGTAACTTATCGGGCTTTTATATAGACGATGAGAACCCGAGACATATGTCAGGGATGAATGGTACGAAATAATGGTCGGAATGGATATCGATGTTTAGTCTAGGAAATCTATAACTAGGTACATACAATTGAAAGAAACAGACAAACATGTCAAAACAATCAAAAGTACAACATCGTATTTAAATCAGTCTTTCGAAAGAAATTCAATATAAAAAGAATCGACTTTTGATCTTCATGAATAGGTTCCTCTAAGTTACCTACCCAATTTATTTTATGAGTTACAACTATTATTAACCAATTGTGTTCTCGTATGACCAATAACACTTATAAATCTCTTAACTAAGCAATTTATGTGATCCAAGGGTTTTCCCTCGATATCATGCATCGATCTTATCAATACATCTAAAAGTTACATGCATTACAAGAATTAAACATGCATGTAGATCTTTTGGACTTTGTTTCTCAATCAATTAAATAATGAGTGAGCTGTCGATGGATCCATTATTACCAGGAGCATGCACCAATTACAAACATGGGCACTTTTTCATGAATGACGTGATTGTATGCATGGAGGTACATGTGATGTTTCAAAGATATCTTTCGAAATCACCCATGAAAAGTTTTAAGACAAAATGATGTCTCGGGTATGAAAGGCATTCAATTGTCAAGGTTTGCCTGGGCTCGCATAAATGCACTAATAAGTGTCGCAAGCACTTCAAATACAATTCAAACCATGACGTTCACAATTGTCAAATTAGGATTTAAGAAAAATTTTGAAATATTTCGAATTAAGGAATATACAGGCTATGGAACACATTCAATTGCCAAGACTAACTCATGGCTCTTTCACAATGAATATTGAGGTGTTTAAAGCAACTTTCATGAAGATGAAATGACTTAGGTTCATGCACAAACTAACCTAGGAAGTTTACTTAAATAATCACAATTAAGTTCATATCTAGAAATTTCAGAACAAGCATGTAAAAATAGTAAAATTGGAGAATGTTTAATGACAATTTGGCGATGACAAAATTCCCTAATATGCATGATAAGATAACAAACAACTTTCATGAAGAAAGTCTTCCTAAATGAGCTAAAAATCAGACAACAAGTAACATCATGTCAGAAAATTATCAAAATAGTAGGACACTCAACCAATATCACAAGGATTTGTCCTATCAAAACAAGTCTAAAAATCACCATATTTTCAAACAACATAGTTAACATATTAACCAACAAGTTTCATTAAGAGACCAAGTGCAAAATTCTAATAGAAAAAATGGAATGAAAATATGAAAAGTCTGTCCAAACAGGCGTTAGAACATGGGTTCGAATTTGATCTCATGTCTAGATTTTGATTTAGTTTTGAAAAAATGAAAAGTGATCCAAACATTGAGCGATTTGCTTGAAATCTACGGCATTGGAAACCTCTAAGTATGCCTTCCAACTTCCTAGAAGGGTTTGAGTCCAAACTAAGTCAATTAGATACCTTAAAATTGAGATCTTCAAAGGTGTGCATGTTAGTAACTAAGAAAAATAGAACACAAGCATGTACTAGAAAACTTCAAAATCATTCAAATAATACATGAACGGCATGAAGAAATCACATGGTACTTAGGATTGAATGCAACAAAAAATTTGGACAATCATCTAATCCTAAATCAGCATGCAGAAATGTCATACAATTTAAATGACATTACGCAATGATTCAAGATTCATAATGATATACTTGAGAATTCTAAGCGTGATGAACACTTTTGTGACACAAATTTAACGTGCATGATGACGCTCAAATAACATGACCTAAACATGTATGCAAACCTTACAGCATGCGGATCAATTGTCAAGAAAGCATAATAGCAAGATTTGGTCTATAGATGACTCAAATAAGCATGGCAAGGTGCATATATGGTAAGGTTTTGTTTTGGCATTAACTACATAGAACGGGCATGATTTCAGCCATCTCAAGACATGTAAAAATCCTACAAAAAATTCTATATACAGAGCAGACAATGAATTTATTGTTAAGAGTTTAAAACATAAATGTTAATGTAAAATAGCAAAATATATATGCATATCTAAGCTATATATTGATGCAGTATCTTTTCATATTAACTTATACAATTGACTCACTTGCCAACACTAAGACTTTACAAATTATGTATCAATTGAACACAATTGAACACATACAACAGGTGTATCATCTTTCATGAAGGATTGAGACCAAATAAGCTCATTTGTGGACTCAATTTCATCAAAACACAATTCGAATCGGTATATGACATATTGTCCTATGTTTGAATCTAGGCGATTTTGACCTAGTTAAACACATTCAAAAATTTCAAAAAAAAATCACAAGATATTCTCAACACAATTACAAAGTTTCTCTAGAAATCAACACAAAAATTAGTATAAAAATGACAAAATCAGGAATCAACATAAAGCATATTGACCTAGGCTAGATCTAAGTGGTTTTGACCTAACTAATCATATCCAAAAATTCTTTAAAAAAAAAATGCAAAACATTCTCAAGTCAATAACAAACAAATTTCATGAAGAAAATTTCCTTTAGAAATTAACACAAGAAATTGCACAAAAATAAAAAAGACAGAAGGTGGAACGAGAACAAAATTGAAAACAAATCTAAACTACTGAATAATCGCTCATCTTTGGAGATGTTTTTCAAAAGTCAAACGATGCTCGATTAAGGCATACAACCTATCAATTTGAAGATTGTGATATGTATTATCAAAGTCTAGAAGAACTCAAATTCAAATAAGGTCGTTTTGAACCTCATTTTAGCCAAAAATAACATATCAGTCCAAGTATACGAAAATGTAGGTTTTAGGCCAAATTAAATCAATTATTCATGATCAATCAAGAACACTCAACCAAAGAAAATCAACATTCAAATCTATCGATCTAACATCTAAACACAGCATATTAACCTAAAATTGAACCCTAGCCTTGACCAGTTACTTTGGTCTCACTTCACGGGGTTCAAGACCAAGATCATTACCTTTTACGCATTTTTTTTTGTCAATTTTGAGCACAATCGATTGTATCAAACGCTTTGGATCGATCCTTGACCTTTAGAATCACAATCGAACGTCATGAATCGTCACAGAATCGACTAAACCACTTGCAGCAAAAGAAAGCAGAATCGGTCCAAAATTGGACTGGTTTTAGTGCCACCATATGATATTGGGCTAATTGGAGGCCATCGGTGGCTAATTGGCTGGTTCTTGACCGCAGCTAGGTTAGGGACCTCCATAACAATTGATCGTCGGTGGTTGGAGGTGCCGGTGAGCTCTGGTGGTTGTCGATCTAGATAGGAACAAAACCGGTCTCGCCTAGACCGATTTTAAGACTTTCGAAGGAAATCAAGCCGTTGAATGGGGGATATTGGCCATCGCCTGGTTCTACCGAAGCTTGCGTCGGGAGGAGTAAGGGATGAGGCCCATCGCAGGGGATGGCGGTGACTAGTAAGCCGTTGGTTCAAGGCTAGCGAGTGATGACCGAGAGAGAATGTCGGTTTGAGACAGTTGAAGAGAGAGAGAAGAGAGAGAGGAGAGAGGAATGGGCAGGAAACCAAAGGAAATAGATAGAAAATTCAGAGGAGAGAGAGTGAATTTTGTGCTAAAATAAAGCCCCCAAGTTATGTAATTTTGTTTGTCGGTTCAATTTGACAGTCGAAATTTTGATCCAATGATTAAAATTTGATTTCAAAGGTTGGATTACGATCGGAGGTGTCGGCTAATCTATCCAATGAATTTTATTTGCAAAAACATGAGCCAAAATCGATAATTGCGTCGAAATGTTAAATTAGAATTTAATTTGCAATTTGATGAAATTCGGTGTAAAATTTCGAAAAATTGAAGGTGTAAAAGTAAAATTGACATCGAAAGGAATCTAGAATCGATTGTCGGAGGTTAGGAACTGGTTGGCAAGGGGTTGAACCGGCTATCCTTGCTAGCGGCCAATCAGACGAGTCAAATCGGTTCGGTCCGATTTAGCCAATTTTTGACCGGTTCTTAATCGGTTTGATCCGGTTTTGGCCATTTTGCACATTTAGGACCCCTATGGGTTCAAAAAATTATGTAGTTTGGTCCCTAGAAGATCAAATTGAAAATGAAAATCACCATATTTAAG
The DNA here is from genome assembly GCF_016545825.1 of Eucalyptus grandis. Taxonomy (NCBI): domain Eukaryota; kingdom Viridiplantae; phylum Streptophyta; class Magnoliopsida; order Myrtales; family Myrtaceae; genus Eucalyptus; species Eucalyptus grandis. The sequence goes on along the minus strand of NC_052618.1, from coordinate 53,308,068 downwards.
AATAAATTGGCCGATTATGATTCAATTAAGCTAATCAAACCTTATGAATGTGGTTTAGGGGTCTTTTATTGACCAAATTGAATAATTATTGTGAAAGACAACGGGTTAAAACCATGAGTGCTTTGAATTGGGGTTAAAGGGCTAAAATAGTCAAATTTGCAATTCAATTGACAAAATTGCGAATTAAGTAAAATTGAATTCAATTAAATTCACAATTGTCCTATCTAATGAACTACTCATGTGTAAAATCACTTATCATGCTCGAATTGGTCTTAAATTGATGTGCTCAAGCTTATGTTAAAAATGGATCTATGCCCGATATCCAAATTAGGCTTAAATTTATGAAATTAAACCATAATCATGAATGGGTCAATTCGAATTTTGATAATTGAAACTTTATTACTTGACTTTCTTATACTCGAGCAATAAAATTCTTCAAATTGATAAGTTCTGATGTGAATTTCTCAAAATTGATTTCAAATTTGGACTTATCTTAAGAAAATAAGTGAGAAACAATCGTTCGTTCACAAGTTATGAAAGATTGATTTTGGTCATGTAATTAAGACCTAACGACAATTTGCATTTTAAGTCAGCAATTTGCGAAATTGAATGTACATGTGAATTTAAAATAGTCCTTAAACCAAATTTTGAAAAAGGAATTACGCCAATTATAACTAAAAAAAAATACTTTTGGTCGATATAGAACCTAAAATCGAAAAATTCGGAAAACGAGATTCTTCATTGAATTTTTGCGAAATTTTTGACATAAGAATCAAATTGACATTAAAAGAAATTTTTTTGTGCATTTTTAATTTTTTCCAATTTTTGGTCAAAGCTTTGACCAAAAATCAACCATTTAGTTGATTTTCCTAAAAAGTTGATTTTTTTTTGTCAAATATTTGAATTTTTAAGAAATTGATCTGATTAAAGTAAAATTAAGGCTAAATAGCATCTTTTTGGGTAAAAAGCCAAATTTTGACCTAGAATTGACCTTTGGTCAAAGAGTTGATCGAAAAGTCAACTCGAAAGTCAATCATTAGACTTTTCAAGTTTTTCTTGAAAATGAGCTGGAAATCACTTAAAAACAATAATGTAAAAGGAAGAAATTAAAAACGACACTTTTTGACTAATAAATAGGACTTCGTTGTGATCAAAAACCCAAATCTTGATTTTTTTATCTTTTAATGATGCGTCTATAAAAAATTATATGTCAACAGCTGTTCCTCTTTGAGTGAGAGTTTGACAAAGTTTCACTCAAAGACAAAATTGATACTTGCGATTTTTAGTCGACTCCACTTTGAAAATGGGAAAATATCAAAGGAAATAACATTTGGTTAGGGAACGTTCCTAAATAGTTATGAGGACATAACGTCGGAATCTAATCGACAACACTATAACAACACTTAGTAGGTATTGCTCCTATATGGATAACGTCGAAATCTAATTGACGACATTGGACAGTGATAACAACACCCAATAGAACTGCTCCTAGATGGATATGATGATACAACATCGAAATATAATCGACAACGCTGGATGATAGGACAACACTAGAATCTAATCAACATCTCTACTTATGATATAACTTGTCAAAATCGAATCTACGATGGGAATATGAAGCTATAGCTAAGCTAAACTATGTTAAGATAACTACAAAGGGTAAGATAAAGGAATTGTGTGTTGTTTAAGGGGATTCTCTATTGGATTGCTTGTGATATTTATATGCCAATTTGGTAACTATTGAGAGTCAGTTGCTTCTTCCTTAAGAGTCACTTCATGTTCTTTGCTAAACCACTTTATCCATATATTGTTGCCTTCTCACCTGTTCGATGATGCTCGCATGACTTGTTCAACAAGTAGTAACCGCTCCTTTGATTTTGGCACCCCTTTTAAGCATCAATTGTTCCTGCCTAAATCTTGCCATCAATTTCTTTTGAATTATATGTCTTCAATAGCATCTCTTGGCTTGGACACATGGCAATCAATTGTTTTACTGTCGAATCGTGTATCTCCACTTGTAGGCCCATTGAAATCTAGCCTAAGGGCTCTTGGAATCCTTGGCCATCCTTTGTTTTTATGACCAACATAGGCCAGGTTGGCATTAATCACGGCTTGAACGTGACAATGAGGGTAATTTTGAATATTTTCATCCTTCGTGACTGGCACATAATAATATGAATAAGTTTGGGTGTTAACAGTTAACAGTTAGCTTTCCCCAAAATAGAGAAGATATGGGCTGAACAATCGACGGTTTCACTATCGGATCTAGGTATTCAAGCTTGGTAAGGTTACCAAATGAAGATGGGATCATTCCAAAGAACTCACAACTTGCCAAATCAAGACAACTCAAAAGCTTGTCGCTACCTACCTCTCGAGAGGGAGGGAAATAGGTTTAGAGGTATTATCAAATTCAGGCCAACGAATCTTGACTTGATTTAGGTTCTCTCAAACTCATAACTTGCATGACATCGGACGTTAAATTTTTAAATTCTATATAAGGAGTTGCTACTAACCTATTAAAGTCAACTATAAACTATGTGAGATATATTAAAATATCTCACTTTTCATGCAACCATAGATCTTGAAAATGGGAACTTGATTGCATTAATTTTAGACCTAATGTCCTTTCGATATCTATACATTATTACACACAACTAAAATGCCACGACAGCCTATCAAAGACTTTTAGGGTTCATTTTAACCATTCTATAATGAAAATAACATTTTAGATATTGAAGTGCACGACCAAATGTAATTAAAGTTTACACAAACAACCTATTATTGTCTCTAAAAAAGGTATATGAAAATTCCTGTTGTAAAGCCCTAAATGTTTATTCAATTTCGGGTTTTAAGTTAAAGGATTTTCCACTTTTTTATAGAAAAATACTTGAAAAGCTAATTCTTTTAAAGCTTTTTCCAAGGATTTCTAATTTTTCTAAATTTTTAATTTTTTTTTATCAATTCCAGAATTTTATGATTTTCATGAATTTTCTGATTTTCTAATTTTTTTTTATGAATTTTTGGAATTTTCTGAAATTTTTATGAATTTTGCTGATTTTATATTTTTTATTACCAATAATGGACTTCAGACCGGGTCACGATACCCGGTCCGAACAGCTGTTCTGACCCGGACCCTAAAAGTTCGGAATGGGTCTGAAATTGGACCAATCCTAATGCCCGGTCCAAGTCTGTCGGAACTAAATCAATGACATTGGCCCTATTTTCACTTAGCCCAGATCAATTCGCACATTAAGCCCAATCTCCAGCCCAATTTCAGTTAACCTAACGTAAAGCCTGATCGGCCCACCTCTCGAATCCGACCCATCCTTCGGATTGTAACAACAAATTTTTTACTTTTTATTTTTTTCTATTTCTCTTATTTTTTTCTATTTTCTATTTTTTCATCCTTTTCTTTTTGTGCATCTTCTTCCTCACGTCTATCTTCTTCCCGAATTTCCTTCTTTTCCTTCACCGAATTCGACCATTGAAAAAAATCACCGCTGGCTCTCTATTTCGACCAACGTCGGATTCCCACCTCCATCGTTCAGTGAACATCGCCGATCAACAACGGACCTTCTCTGCCGTCCCCCCCTTTTCAGCCCTCACCAAAAACCATCGTATCAATACCATCACTTATCATTACTTGACGACTCAAGAAAAAATGCAAGCCTAAAATTAGAACCTGCACGCAGACATTGTTGAGCAGTGTATGGTCCGACTCCCATTATTCCTCGCCGAAATCAGTCATCGCATGACGCAGGGACATTAAAAAAACACAGGACAACTCAGCGGCATTTTAACAAGCACATTGTATGCAAAACATTGAAGGAATGACAGAGAAGCGCAATGACCTCGGATTAGCGACCAAATCCAAACCTAACCATCCTATTACCTCTATCATTGCTCTCAGACATACTCGCATATAGTCAATTCCAACTTGATTTGGAACTCCGCATTCCAGTTCTTTTCATTCCATCAAAACAGAGCATAATCGGGAAAATAGATACCTGTTGCATTGTAGCTGTTTACCCACGACCGGCGCTCGGATTGGCTAATAAAACCTTCACAGCCGTCTAAGAACAGACCCACAACAGATTCGAACGTACTCCAGCCCGGCGAAACAACGGAGAACGACGGTTGTTTGGGCTTTTGGAGTGATGAATAGCGACGAACGACAGTCGTATTTTTTCTGAGCCTCCTTCTCAGTTCCTCGCCTCACTCCAAAAGAACCAGCTCTCCCCTCTCTTCCCCCCTGGCCAGCGAACGAATCTTTTTCCGTAATCATCCAACAGCCCAGCCAGCTGACACCTTCTAGAACTCCTCTCGGATCTGCTCTCGTCACTCACCGGGTTCTTTGCTCTCTCTCACGGACGCTTCCTTCGCTCCCTCACAGACATCGGCATCCTCGACCATCCCTCTTTCTCCGCTGGCTTGATGATGCCTTCATCCTTTCTCACTCTATTGGGCCAAAAGGAAATAAAATCGGTGGGCCTGAAACTTTGCTAGAAGAACTGGGTTTAGTATAGATAGGCCACCCGATTTTTATACTATTGCTATTTTTGTTTATTTATTTTTTGTTATTTTTCTATTGCTATATTTTTGTTGTTTTTACGTTTTTTTTTATATTATATTTTTTCCAAAAGATGGATGCCTGAATGGTCAACAAAAATTCATATGTTAATAAAACCAAATATTTCCAATTGATAGTGGTAATTTCTTAAAAAACACATATCGGTAACTACAATTCCTTAGGAAGACTGCTTGAGTTAGAGTCTGGTAAGTGTCTCGTGAGATAGTTGTTACCCATATTGAGATGCTGCGGCCTCGATTAATGAAATATTGTAGCTAGAAATACACCATATAGATCACAGCCTTGCATCCTAAGCCTTCTTAGAGAAGCCAAATATGCTAGAGCATTAGGCACTACTATCGAGATGTTCAAGTCACAAAGGACAAGTTGTTCTAGTTTAGTTAGATTTTGAACAAGGTTTCTAGGACCAAAAGAGTTCATTTCCAACAGAATGTGAAAAACGAAAAAAAAAAGGATACCTATTGCCACACAAATTAATATTAACCAACCTTCCCAGCTTCAAGATTTCCAATAGGACTTGGCCATGAAAAACAACACTTCAGAGATTGAGACGAGTCAATCTTGAAAGTTCCCCGATCTGGGATAGTATGGAAGAGTGGTTGAAGTGATCGTCTCCGAGATTGAGCTTTTCAAGATGAACTAAAGTGAAGAGGCTATTATTGTTGTTGTTAATAGAACCATAAATAAGACTACTTCCTAGGTCAAGAACAGTTAGTCAATCTTCTAATCACACTCTCACCATCCCAAAGCAGCAACCTTAGTTTGGTTTCCAAGTTAGAGTCTTTGGATAAGCAAGACCACTCGAGATGTTGGCAAGTACTAAGCTTTCGCGTTGAATTGCAGCGGAGTAGACATCTTTTGCATATGACGTTGTGCTTTTATAGTATCATTTAAATTGTGCACGGCCACAGGATGAAACCTTGCGTACAATGAAAGTATGTGCATGAACATAGAGAAGCACAATGGGAAAACCATTTCTTTTAAGTGGAGGAGCTCCGTTCCATTAAACAGTGTGTGATAACACAGTAGGTCTTAAGAGCAGTGTGGAAGTGTTGATGCAACAACAGGTCTAGTATCATGCTACGACACACCGACTCTTTTTTGTTTCTATTGGATAACCAAGTAAAGTTGTCTTGATCGACAACGTCGTCTACTAATTGTATCACATGAACATCATTCAAACAGCTGTCTTGATCGACAACATTGTTGGCTTAGTTTATGGCAAGCATGAAAATATTCATATAACGCCTTTCTTAACTGTTCAACTGATGTTCCACATTAAAATTTGTGTTGTATCCCGTGGAGAGCTGGGCTTACTGGAAAAACTATAGCAAACTCCCTTCTACTGATGATATGATGTGCTCAATATCTTGCAATACAGAAAATGCATGACTTTATATGATATGGTGTTTAGTATAGCTTGTCTGATTATCACATCATTACCATTTGCAGGTGTATCAGTGCTGGTACTTAGACTTGCCAGTTAATTGCTCTCAAACATTTCTGCAAAATACCTCTGAGCAAGTTAAATCTAGGTTGTCACAAATTGAAATTTTAGTGTTACTCGTGCTAAATTCTAGCGAAGATTTAGACGTAATGATCTGGTAGAAGTTATACCTAAATAGTGATCGAAGCACTCAGACACCACACAACCAAGATTGCATTGCTGAAGCACTATCAGAAAGGATGATTTGCCATCATAACAACCTCCCACACGAAGGCTGTAACAAATCCACTGCAAAATGGTAATTGCGCAAGCATGAGCGTGCCTTTTCTTACATTCCACAAATGCCTCAACGAGAAATGCACTTTATATTAGCCACGCCATGAACTTTATCACCACCTCTCTCTTCGATGCCTAGAACTTCACGTGGTTGCTCGCTTCTCTCTGTGTATTCTCGTTAATCTTGTATTTTTGTGGCGTGTTCCAAGGAAGAACCATATGTAGCTTAAGTGTGTGCAAAGTCACAGATTTATGACTATATCATATGTATCAAGTACTAAACACAATTAATTTTACCCAACTAGGACTTTATCGATAGAGGCCCATAAAATAATATTGCAAATCCTTAATTCGGGATGGCATATGTCATTTTTTGTATTTATCATGAAATCCCTGGATTAATCAGTGGGGGTACTGTCCACTAATAGCCGTCAAGCCTCATAGCTCTGTCTTTTGGCATAAAAGTAGACACTTTTCTAAGAGGTCGTCAATTCTAGAAGTGCTCTAACCTAAGCATGTTTAAATTTGGAATTCCAAAGCAAAACTTGCCATTATGTTGAAAGGCATCTTTGTGAGTTAATTATAGTTTTCAAGAATCTCAAAATTACTCTCATCTTATTTGGTGCACAGTTCGCTTCATTCTTGCATCCTCCGCCGTCCTAAAAGCTTTTGAGGAGTCTCTTTCTTTGGGTGCTCATCCTTCAATGACTCCTCACCCTCGTTTGACCTAATCATTACGAGCCCACCAACTTCTGCGTGGTTCACCCCCAAACCACACATCTATTGGGAGAGGTCTTGCTCTAATACCAATAGACATCACACCTTGGAACCAACAAGAATGTGAGAATGACACAATCCCTTTCATCCGAGGAATGCAACCTCAAATAGAAACCAATATCCTATTATCAAAATATATATATCTCCTTTCATATATATATATATATCTGATAAGCCAACAAGTTGGTTTCTACATTAAAGTTTCTATAATTCATATAAAAAGAAATATACCTCTCCAACTAACAACCAAACCTAGGAAACTCATCTTAGTTATATACAACTCAGATATATACCACTAACTATGTTCATACCCAAAAATTTCCTTATAAATAAAAACCCCAACAATAATATGATCGTTTTCCTTCTATTTGTCGCTAACCGAGAAACTTGAAAAACATTAATGACGAATGGATTGGTAGCCACAACCTAGTTGGTAGCATAAGTCTTTTAAGAAGATCAAGCATCCACTATGCACATTTAAAAAACAAAAACATAAATCATTACATCGAATGTTGTCTTCATTGACAACATTGTTGGCTAAGTTATGGCAAGCGTGAAAATATTCAGATTACGCCTTTCTCAACTGTTCAAATGATGTTCCACATTAAAAATTGGTGTCGTACCCCGTAGAGAGCTGAACTTACTAGAAAAACTATAGCAAACTCCCTTCTACAGTTGATATGATGCACTCAATATCTAGCAATACAAAAAATGCATGACTTTATATGATATGGTGTTTACTACAACATGTCTGATTATCACATCTTTACCATTTGCAGGTGTCAGACATGACATAAGTACTTGCACAAATATATCAGTGCTTGTACTTAGATCTGCTAATTAACTGCTTTCAAACATTGCGGCAGATTATCTCAAGTGAGTTAAATCTAAGTTGTCACAAATTGAAAATTTAGTGCTGCTTATGCTAACTTCAAGCGAAGATTTAGACATAATGATCTTGTAGAAGTTATATCTAAATGGTGATCGAAGCATTCAGACACCACACAATAAAGATAGCAAAGCTCAAGCACTGTTAAAAAAGATGGTTCGCCATCGTAATAATAATTGTTAAAAAGTGATCATTTTAGTATCAATCTTAATGAAATAGCAATTACTTCAATGCCAAAAAATGCGAGCTCATATCAAATTTTTAATTATAAAAATCACGTAATTTTTTAGCCTACATTTTTTGCTAGAGACACTTAAGTAATCATTTTTCATCGATTTTGGTACTCAAGTGAGCCAATGAAAACTTTTAACACTAAAGCGAGCGTTGTACACAATTTATAACACTTTAGTATCCTTTACCTTAAATCTACTGCGGAAACAATCAATACATGGGTTAGAGGGATAAACTGATGCAAACACCCCAAGAAACCATCACTCTAGAGAATGAGATGAGCCATTCCTCACCATTAATCACCAATGAAATGTACATATACATGAACACATGTTGCAGATCCAAGGTGGCAATGCCCCCACCAGCTTCTTATTGGGAACTACATAATTGTGGGGAGAAGTACAGCCCAAGTGCCAAAACTTGGAATGGAAGGACACTTAAGTGTTAAAAGTTAGGAAAGTGACACTTAAGTACCAAAATCGGAACAAAATAGATCACTTAAGTGCCAATCTGGCCAAAATCTAGCCAAAATCTGGCCAAAATGCCAACGTTGCGATTTTTTGGTGAAATAAGTGTAAAACGGTGTTGTTTTGCATGCTGACGTGGCTGGACAATGCAAAAACGACATCATTTTAGTATCGACGTAGTAAAAAATAATATAAAAATTAATAAAATTAAATTAGAAACTAAATTTATTCAAAACATTTAAAATAAAAATACAAATATTTAAATAATAAAAGGGGGGGAAGAGTGGCGTTGACGGGCGAGCCCTCGCCGCCACCGAGAAGGGCCGATGACGGAGGGGGAGGGTCGGTCGAGGTCATCGGCCCCCGGCCGACCGGCGGCAGGGCCCGCGAGCCCTCGCTAGATCTGCGCGAGGGCCACTACCCTGGCCCGAACGAGTGAGGGCTCGTAGGCCCTCACCAACACTCCCCCACCGTCGTCGGCCATTCCCGGCAATGGCGAGAAGGTGGCGAGGGCTCACAAGCCCTCGCCTAGATCCGACGAGGGCTTGCGGGCCCTCGCCACCGGTCGGCCAAGGGCCGGCGACCCCGGCCGACCCTCCCCCTCCGTCACCGGCCCATCCCAATGGCAGCGGGGGAGGCGCGGCGACGAGGGCTTAGTCCTCGGCTGCCCCTCCCTATTAATTTTTTAAATGTTTTAAATAAATTTAATTTTAAATTTAATTTAATTAATTTTATATTAATTATTTACCACGTCAAAGACAAAACGACGTCGTTTTTGCATTTTCTAGCCACGTCAGCATACAAAACAACGTCGTTTTGCATTTATTTCGCCGAAAAATCGCCACGTTAACATTTTGGCCGGATTGACACTTAAATAATCCATTTTGCTTCAATTTTGACACTTAAGTATCACTTTCCAAACTTTCGATATTTAAGTGTCTCTCCGTGCTAAATCTCGACACTCTAGGTGTCCGGCACTCCATAATTGTGTATGGATGGTGTGGTGTAGAAGGTGGTTCTTCTAGCATGTTATAAGAGGGGTCCATCATGTACATAGACAAGAATTACTCAGAGGAGAATGGTCGATTCCTGTCAAGAAGTCGCGTAAAAGATTCATGTACTTCTAGCCTATATTATTTTGCATGAGGTCTAACCCATGGATAGCCTCTAGGTTTTGCAGGAATATAGGAAACTACCCCAAATTGCATGCAACAAGTGCCAGATCAAGAAGAACAGGAAGAGTATCATTCAAGCTCATGTTCGTGTGTACAAATACCCTATTCTAGCTTGGCTGTATAACTGAACCGTTTTCTAGTAAAATTAAGGACTCCCGAATTTTGGAGTTGAGAGATCAATTAGGGTATTAGGCTATCAAATCTAATGGCATCAAGGTGGAGCAGGGTTAATCGAGTCCTGCTTAGGTCTAATTCAATGAGGTGTGAGGTTCATGAGTTGAGGCCACATAATCCCACTTATCTGACTGTCGAAGAGCCTTAATTTATTAAGCTGAGAAAGGCTTCTAATTAAAGGTGATATCTCACCTATTGGTATGATTCTTTTGAGGTTCAAAGTGGAGAGGTTTGTCAGTGTTTCACCAGTTTTGGATCCTGTAATGAAATATTTTTCATCAAGTGTTATATTTTGATTTTTATTAGAGGAGACTTAGATTCTTATGTTAATATTGGACAAAGAGGGTCAAATGCTAACGTAGATGTATATTATATGGTTCTAAATCTTACGAAGTTGCTTAATACGAGATCTAAATTAATGATAACCAATGTCGAAATCTAATCAACGGTTTGATCTAAACTTACTTCAACATACTGATGAATGCCCATTAAAATCAAAGTAATTTGCATAATATCGAAACTGATACAACAACATTGGGCATTGACAGCAATACTAGCACTATTTCTAATTGAGTTCGCGGACACAATGTCGGAACCTAATTGACGACGTTGGACAATGAAAAGAACACCATACATGTGCTGCTCTTAGATGGATATGAGGATATAATGTCGGAATCTAATCGATGACGCTGAATGTTGGTAACGACACTTAGTAGGTACTACTCCTAACTAGTTATGAGGACACAACGTCGAAATCTAATCAACAACGCTATAACAACACCTAGTAGGTATTGCTCCTACATGGATAACGTCGAAATCTAATTGACGACATTGGATGGTGATAACAACACCCAATAAGTACTACTCCTAGATGGATATGAGGATACAATGTTGAAATATAATCGAAAACGCTGGAATAGGACAACACCAGAATCTAATCAACAGCACTACTTATGATATAGATACTCATCAAAATCGAATCTACTATGGGAATCTAAAGCTATAGCTAAGCTAAACTATGTTAAGATAACTAAAAAGGGTACGATAAAGAAATTTTGTGTGTTGTTTAGGGGGATTCTCTATTGGATTGCTTGTGATATTTATATGCCAATTTGGTAACTATTGATAGTCAGTTCCTTCCTCCTTAAGAGTCACTCCGCGTTCTTTGCTAAACCACTTTATCCATGTATTGTTGCCTTCTCACCTGTTTAATGATGCTTGCATGACTTGTTCAGCAAGTAGTAACCGCTGCTTTGATTTTGGCACCCCTTTTAAGCATCAATTGTTCCCGCCTAAATCTTGCCATCAATTTCATTTGAATTATATGTCTTCAATAGCGTCTCTTGGCTTAGACACATGGCAATCAATTGCTTTACCATCGAATCGTGTATCTCCACTTGTAGGCCCATTGAAATCTAGCCTAAGAGCTCTTGGAATCCTTGGCCATCCTTTGCTTTTATGACCAACATAGGCCAGGTTGGCGTTAATCACAGCCTGCACGTGACAGTGAGAGTAATTTTTGAATTTTTTCATCCTTCGTGACCGGTGCATAATAATATGAATAATTTTGGGCGTCAAAAGTTAGCTTCCAAACCCAAAATAGAGAAGATATGGGCTGAACAATCGACGGTTTCACTATCGGATCTAGGTATTCAAGCTTGGTAAGGTTACCGAATGAAGATGGGATCATTCCAAAGAACTCACAACTTGCCAAATCAAGACAACTCAAAAGCCTATCGTGACCTACCTCTCAAATGAGGAAAATAGGTTTAGAGGTATTGTCAAATTCGGGCCAACGAAACAAGATTTAGACGTAATGATCTAGTAGAAGTTATACCTAAATAGTGATCGAAGCATTCAGACGCCACAAAACCAAGATTGCATTGCTCAAGCACTATCAGGAAAGATGATTTGCCATCATAACAACCTCGCACATTAACAAATCCACTGCAGAATAGTAATTGCTCAAGCACGTGCGCGCCTTTTCTTACATTCCACAAATGCCTCAACGAGAAATGCTCTTTATATTAGCCCCGACATGAACATTATCACCACCTCTCCCTTCGATGCCTAGATCTTCATGTGTTTACTCACTTCTCTCTGTGTATTCTTGTTAATCCGGTATTTTTGTGGGCGTGTTCGAAGTAAGGAAGAACCATATGTAGCTTAAGTGTGTGCAAAGTCAAAGATCTATGAGTCGTCATAGAGCTTCCGAAAATGCATCCCTTATTTTATAGAATGGTGAACATCACCTTTATGAGGAGGGAATTCTTTTTCCTAGACTTTAGGGTGTATTTAAATGGGTGACCAAAAACTATTTGATGTCATGTCTTATTTATAATTACCTAATTCACAAAGTTAAATTTTGATGAATTGATATATATATATATATATATATATATATATATATATATATATATATATATATATATATATATAATTCTGTCCTCTTTTTTGGGCTTAACACATTCTCATACATATCATATCGTATTATATCATATCATTGGTCGAGTTGGAAGCACTAATAAGTCATGCTCTCATGTCATGTGGCGCTAGAGATTGACATTCTTCTGGGCATCATAAAACTTTGATTGCGTGAAGACATACATTCATGTTTTGACACGAATCCAAAGAGGCATGACAAAGCCAACTTCGATATCTTGTAGAGGTTACCTTTTCTTTTGTATTTATATTTCATTATCTAATTCTGGATAATGGAGCGTAGACTTATTTTACCACACTTGAAATTTCATAGCAATGTACTTCACTCGTGGTCAAGCAGAAAATTCAAAGGCAATTTTTATTAGTGGAGGAATGAAACCATAAGTTCGATGACTTCAATTCAATGAATGAGTCTTCCGGCAACTCTGAGAGCATGAATCTGCACAAGTCCTAACCTTCTTCACATCCACTCCAACTTTCTTGGTATCTACATGAGGTCAAATATGAAACAAGAGATTAATAAAATATTCACATCAAAATTAAAATTGATTATTTTTTTTTAACAAGAGCATTATGTCGAAGTCCAAGAAAATGAAATGATTTAGTGCGCCACCATCCTTTCATAATTAAAATATATCAATGAACATCAACAAAGAAAACACATATTAAACAATGACTTTCTTGGTTCTATAAATCTCATAAGAAGCTGCGTTATATCTTTGATCTTAATGTGAAGATTATTACCACGATGGTAATCGAGGCAAGTAGACAAGAAACAACCGACATCACATTGCTCTGATGCAGACATCAAGGACTTTTTCGATTGACCATTTAAGCATCGTAAAACACATAGAAATGGGCGCTTGAAACATTTTACTGCACACTTGATTTTCTTCCATAAGGAAAGTGTGCGCACGTCGGCGTCAGCACCCATGGATGACCAAAGTATTAGAGCTGCCACAAGCAACACCGACCCTACTCTCTTGGATGTTGTTACTGCCATGGCTATTTCCACCTAAAATGTTCTTAGCCTCTCTCTCTCTCTCTTAATGAGTCTTGACAGCTTTGTGACCAAGTGAAGCGATGTGTGGAGATGAACTAGTGTAGCATCTTTACATACAAATACATTCATTCAAGTTGTTGAATGAGTGGTGACCAAAAAGGTCTATAGATAATAAAAAAAAAAAAAAAAATCCATTTCTTTTAATGAGATTATGCTTGATATATCATTTAATTTAAAGATTTGGATTTCTTACCAAATTTAAGGGGTAAGGTGATAATAGCTTGCCATCTTTTGTGAGAGTTTCTTCTTAGATGCAAATACTTGTCAAAATAAATCTCATTGATATGTTTCTTTATAGGGTCAATATCCCCAAAAATCTCAAACTGGTACACATGACACAAATTTAATCCAAATGACTACAGAAAACTCTAATAGTACACTTGTGATAAGTTTACTTCAAAGAAATTATTTTCCTCGATAAAAATCCCAAACTTGTGCATTTATGACAAATATACCCTCCGTTAAATTAGGTTAATATAAAAAAAAAATACAAAGTTGGTGTAAAAAAATACAAAGTTGGTGTAACTGTGACAAATGGAGAGTAAAACCCCAAACTAATACATTAGTTAACATTCACGTGTCGTCTAAATTAACAATTTGATAATAAAATTTAATGAAAACTAACAAATATAATTTTGTTGTAAATGCACCAATTTGGGTTAAATATATCAAAAGTATACTAATTTAGAGTTTTTTATGGCAAAAAAATTAGTTTAGGATAAACTTATCATAGATATACCAGTTTGAGATTTTTCAAAGCACAACTTCTCTTTATAAAAGGCCCTAATTTTTTTGAATAAATTCAATTTAATCCCTAACCCCTTGAAACCCTAGATTTTCCAACTCCTCACCTTGCAGTGAAGCTTCATGGCTGAATTAACACTGTTTCCACTTGACTAGGGTATTTCCCCTCTTTCTCCTTCACCCCAAAACCACTTACATCACCTTCTAGATACACCACTGAAAGAGCAAAAACAAATTAGTGGGAGTGATTCAAAGCAATCCCTCCTCCAGTAGGTCTCCGACTTCCACAAATCTTCACCCATAGGGTTCCCTTCACTCTCAAACCCAAAAATAGCCACCCATTTTGTCAATCTAACATCTTCATAATTTTCCCATATCCATCTTCATAAAGCTATCTTGCCACTTCAATACGTTGTAAATGAAATTGCAACTAGGTCAAGATGGAAGAAGAACACAAAAGTCACCTTAGAATGATGGCATTGAGCAGAAGAATGGGAGATTTGTGGGCTAAAGAGGATGTCACAGAACTGGATGCGGAAATCCCCAGAGAAAAAAAAGAAGGAAAGTGAACTGTTACTACATGGAAAGCTATTCTCTTAACCAAATGTCATTTTTCAAGCGTTCTTTAGTATAATGAAGAAAGCATTGAAGCTGGAGATAGTAAAATGTGAAATTATAGAACTGGGGTTTTTCCTCTTCATAGTTATATTGGTTGAGGAGAAGAATAGAGTGCTAGAATCGAGGCCTTGGTCTTTTGCTAGTAACCTCCTAATCTTGCAAGAAGGTGATCCCAACATCCAGAAGCATTGATACGATTTTTCCCACTATACATTTTGGGTGCATCTATTGGGGCTCCCTCGAGCTACAGTATCGGAAGACTCTGTGAGACTGATTGCTGCAAAATTAAGCAAAGTGGAGGAAGCAAAAATCAAAGCTAGAAACACCAACTCTCATAAAATAGGTAAAGTAAAAGTCAGGTTAAGTCCTCTCAAAACAGGCACTGTTATTAACTTGAGAGGAAGGAAATTGTGGATTAATTTTAACTATGAGAGGCTACCACATTTCTGTTTTTCATGTGGTTGTATGGGTCACTATGCTAATTACTACCCAAAAATATCTTATGAGGAGACTAGTTTAGCTCAAGACAAACTAGAGAGACATGGATTGTGGCTGAAGGTGGAAGTGAGAGAATTGAGCCCATGTTTGAAAACTTTCTATATGGATATTGATCCATCTCTTGAGGAAGAGGAAATTGTGCCCGAATCACCTAACCCCCTTCTAGTGAGAATCTAGATTATGACATTATAAGGCTAAATGAGAAGGCTTTAGTTTTATATAATCCAATGGTAAATGAGCCATCTAATGATGCAAAAATGATTTAATATGTATCCCCAACTCGAGGGAAAAGAATGCAGAAAACTCAAGAGCTTATTCGTACATGACAAAGCATCAGAAATGTGTAGAGTCATCCCAAAGAGGGAAAGCAGTACTTAAATCTCAAGCTATAAAGAAATAGAAACAGTTTTCTCCTTATGATACAATAGGAGCTTTGATGAATTTAGTTGACGAGGAGAAACTTTTGGACACACCAATCCAAGTGTAGGAAGGGGTGCACAAACAGGCTTTGATGACTAGCCCTAATAAGTCATAGGAGAAGACATGAAAATATCGAACTGGAACTATCAATGGTTGGGCAATCCCTTGACAATCCAGCATTTTCGAGCCTTAGTGGCTCAAGAGAGGCTGAACTTCGTATTCCTCATAGAAACCAAGAACAAAGAAAAGGTGGTTAATCAAGTAAGAAAGCGTCTTCAGTTTATCTTTTCGGTTATTATGAATCCAGTGGGAATTGCATGCGGACTTGCTCTTTTTTGGGATGGGGAGGTGGAAGTGGAAGTGGATTCTAGCTCCAGGGAGTTAATTGGGGTTTTATGCAGGGATCTTGGTAATGATACTATAATGAGGATTTTTTTTCTCTATGCTTACACCAACTTTTAGGAAAGAATCGGACTATGGAAAAAATTGTGTTCTACTAACTTGTCTAATTCTCTACCATGGTTATGCATAAGAGATTTTAATGAAGTTTTGTATCAATGAGAAAAGATTGGTAGATGAGAAGCTTATCGGTATAGAATGGTGGCATTTCAGGAGTTTGTGAATACATGTTCTCTTATGGATATTGAAAGTAAAGGTTGTGCTTACACATTGACCAATAATAGAGAAGGGGATGAGTTAGTTGAAAAGGGATTTGATAGAGCCCTGTGCAACCTTGAATGAAGAGTTTCATTCCTAAACGCTGAGGTGCTTGTGTTAGGGAAATCCCTTATGATGTTTTGAAGATGACAAAATAAATCAAAGGCTACTAACATGTTTGATGGTTGAGTAATAGACCATGCAGATGTTAGAACATGTAAAGGATATTATCAAAGTCGAAGACGGCGGAAGACTCGAACGTAACATATGTCCAGTATATTCTGAAGATTTCCAGACTTCGTGTCAAAGTCTCGAAGCGCCGTGTCAAAGTCTCGAAGACGCGACTTTAGTGTCAAAGTCTGTTCTACATCGAAGTCCGTCAACTCGCCTAATTCCGCATGAACGTGAATGCCGAAGGTAAGACGAGATTCTATCAAGCTGAACCGAAGACAGACTCTATGCTGAAGCTGAACTGGGTACATACCTTAAAGCTAAATCTGTTCAGAAGCAGATATGTTCAGACCCAGATTGTAAAGTCTACAGACTCAGATTGTAAAGTCTATGGCTATCAGACTTTACATCCAGATTCAATGAATCGTAACTCAAGCCCAATCATACAACGGCTAGTGATCTGGTTTGGATTCCACATCAAGATTGATTTGATTAATTCAATCTAATTGATTGACAATTGGATGTTGAAGACAAGATCTTTCTATACGAAGAAGCTTTACTTATGGAAACCAAGATTTCGTTTGTATGGGCGATCGGAATCAATTTGGGATTTTACCTTTGTCACTCAACGGCTACCAAATCTTCTAGATACAGAGCTGTCCAATGGGTATATTGGAAGACGATTCTTCGGGATACTGTCCAACGGGTAGTTTGGAAGTGGAGGAGTATTTAAGGAGATCATGGACCGATGAGCAAGTAAGAGACGGAGCGTAGAATTTATAATTCCAAAGTCGAGCGACTTTAGATCATATACTTGTCTCTTGAGAGCTTAAACGTTTGTAATCGTGAGAGAAATACCAAAAGAGTGACTTAGTGAGATAGTGTGATCTACTACTAAGTGTTTGCACTCGAAGTTGTAATCTCTTGTTGATTGCATAGTGGAATCCAGCCAAGAAGGTAGCGTGGGAGAGTGGACGTAGGCTTGGATTAAGCCGAACCACTATAAATCTTGTGTTCTTATTCTCTTCCCTAACTCCTTTATTTTGTTCATACTAGCACTCTCAGCTTGCTCTTCCCGCTATTAGTTCGAATTATAATCCGATTCTTCTCTCATTACATTCAGCTGGGATAAAAAGATAGAAACTTTTCAGGTTTGAAGCATATTGGCTAAAGAATCCAGGAAGAGCTAAAATAGGCAACCAGCAGAATATTGTAAGTAAGATGAGGACGAAGGTAACGAATTGGAGAGATGGAGCATAAAGAAGTTTAAAAATGTAGTCTGCCAATTGGACCCCCTTAAGGAAAAGCTCACAGAACTAACAAATGTTGAAGAAAGGACTTCAAATGGAGAGGAATACATAAAAATAAAAAAAAAAATTGAGCTAATAGAAGCCTTACGGGGGTAAGAAAAAAATGTACTGGTGTATGCAATACAGGATTAATTGGATGACATGGAGGGATATGGATACCAAATTCTTCCATGCCACCACGATCCAGAGAAGACAACGTAATAAAATCTCTATGCTAAGGCTAGATGATCACAATTGGTGCCAAGATCTTGTTGTCCTCAAGCAACATATAACAGACTTCTACAAATCATTATATACCTCAATTGGATTGAGACATTATCAACCAATTCTAGAACAATGCCTACTAGTGGTTACTAATGAAATGAACAAGGCTCTAGTCAAGCAAATCACTAGAGAAGAATGCGGAAAATGGTGTTTCAAATGGGAGCAACAAAGGCACTGGGCTCAGATGAACTAAATGGTTTGTTCTACCAAAGTAACTAGTCAACAATTCATGACGATATATTCAGGGTGGTGAATTCTTTCTTCAATCAAGGTACATTTGATCCTGAAATTAATAAGGTTCAAATTACTCTCATTGCCAAAGTCGCTAATCCTGAGAGTTTAACCCAATATAGATTCATTAGCCTTTGTAATTCCAAAAATAAAATCATTGCGAAGGTTATAGCGAATAGACCAAAATCTTGGCTTCCAAACATTATATCTCTGGAACAAAGTACTTTTGTAGGAGGTCAATAAATCCAAGACAACATTTTTATTGTCCAAGAGGTATTACATCAACTAAGAGTTAGAAAGAGAAAGCAAAAGTTTCGGGCGATTCTTAAATTGGATATACAAAAAGCCTACAACAAGATTGATTGGGACTTGCTCTGTGACTAAAATAGGTTTCCGTGACAAATGCGTCTCATTATTCAAGCGATGTATATCTTTAGCATCATTCAGCATTACAGTTAATGGGAAATCTTATGAAGCTTTCCGTCCAACTTGTGGGATTAGACAGGGGAATCCATTATCCTCATACCTCTTTATCATTATGGCTAGCGTCTTATCTTCCCTAATGTGAAAAGCAATGATAGATGGAAGTATAAAGGAAATCCAGCTAAATACTAATTGCCTTACATTCTCACACCTCATATTTACGGATGATGCCATTTTGTTCCTAAATAGAACTATCACAGAAGCACAAAATCTTGCAAACATTTTGCATTAGTATTGTTTTGCATCGGGTCAATCTATTAACCTTAATAAATCAGGTCTTTTTTTTTTTGGGAAAAACTATTTTCAGCGGCTAAAATTGAACCTTGTAGTAGAACTACAAATGCCTATTATTAAGAAAACATTAATATATTGGGCATACCCTCAAACTGGGGTCAAACAAAAAACAAATTTTTTCATAGGTATTAGCAAGGGTCGATAGAAATTAGAGGAATGGAAAGAGCAGTTAATTTCGAAGGCAAGGAAGGAGGTGCTTGTGACATCCTGAATTTTTCAATCTGTTTTCTACTGAATAAATCGGGTATTTCATTAACGCGCCTATAGGACTGTTCTCAGAGTTGATTACTCTCGAGATAATTAGATGATCTTGGGAAGCTATTAAGGATTTTAAAGCAAATAGACTTGGGAATTCAACTAGGAATTGGCTTCTCGACCGTGCTCATCTTTAGAGGCCATTACGGCACAGTTAAAAATCGATGTGAGATCGAGAGATAGCAGGTTCGACCGAGATGTGTAGCCAATCGTGGGTGACTCCACTAAATTAGAAAATTCTCATCAACCGACACTAATTTCATTTTATTGTCGTTTTGGTACCCTATGTCCGTAATTGAATCATCAAGATTTTCACGACAATCGAGCATTGCTATTGAGTCGAGTGCATTCATAGTGGCTCAACGAAAATTAATCATGGGTCATTTGTCCTAAAAAGTTCTAAAAACTGTCCGGTAGTCTAGGTCACGCTAAAAACGCACCAAATGGAAATTAACCGTCAATTCAAGTCTGATTTCAAAAATTGAAGATTCTGTCATATCATAATAAATTATAAGAGTATCGACTTAGTCTCAGGATATTTTTCTGACAACCGAGACTTTTTGGGAAAAAATTGGTTTATGACCATTTTGTGCAGAAAAGACAAAGGATTAATTTTGGTTGTGAAAATAGGAAGTAAGAATATATGGGTGAGGAAAAATGCTAAGACGATAAGTGAGGCATCAATTGAATTTACTATGGCCAATTGAGATTAAATCAAGTAAGTTGAGTAGTCCAATCGGAGCCATCCTCCCCCAAATTCGTAGCTTTCCTTCCCCTAGCCAAATGGACCATTTGAGAAGTTGTGAGGAGTGCATATGTGGCTCAATGTGAGCCAAGGAGATGTGCTTGGCCTAGGATGACTTGAGAGGATATTTTTGTGGAAAATTGAGGCCAAAGAGCCCCTCCACACTTCTCACTTATCCTCCCCATCTCCCTCTCCCTTTGGCCGACCATACCATTCCCTTCCCCCTCCATTTCATACGCCTCTAGCTAGCAAGAAGAGAGAGCAACAGCTGTCGCTAGCCAGCTCACTTGAAGCCAAGCCGCCGCCACGAGCAACCGCCGTCGGCGTCGCGCGCCTCCACCTGCGCCTGGCCGCGCACCACTTGCCCTCTCCACCCGTTCAGCCACCGTCTAGCAACCCCTCAGCCCGTGTTGAAGACCATTCAGCCTTGCCAGAGCCTCGCCGTTGGCCATTCGACCTCCACTGGTCCACCATCCACTTTGTCTCGCCAACCCAGCTCATTTCCCTTCTGTTTTGCAACAAGAACAGAGAGTTGAGGAGCGGGTTTCCAGCAACCTTGCAAGTCCATTTTGAGGTGTTTTTGGGCCCCGAACCCGAGGCCCGCTTTGGAGCTTAACGTCCCTTGTGACATTTCCGACATTTCAATCCGAGCGGATTGTTAAATTGGTGAGTTTAGCTCACTAATCCTTGCTTAAATTGTTAATTATGCTTAAAGGTTGATTAGTGTTAATTAAGTAGGATTATGTGGTTAGATTATAGTAGATTAGTGATTATTAATTAATTATGATACATGTTAGGCATTTGATTAGTGTAATTAGCTAGAGGATAGCCTATATTATTTATGGAATGCATCTCGAGATTTTTCCCAACCCGTCTCGGGCTTCAATTAGGCATTACATGCCTAAATTGGATTTTTAGTATTTATTTACTAATTTTTTAAATTAATTTAACTATTTTTTTTTTTTCGAAAATTAGGCGGGGATAGCCAACGACCGGAATTTTAAGCCGATTGTCATGGTGCAATCCATTTATTTATTTGAGCTCTACGTTGCGTGGAATTGAATTGATTGTGGAATTTTATGAATTATTCCCAATTGTATGGAATTTGAGTAATTGATTGGTAGATGGCTAAGTATGATTATATAGCTCAAGTAATATTTTGATGGGCTATAAAGTGGAGAAAATGGTGAGAGTAATCTGTTTATACTCTTGGCTAAGACCAGTTGGGTACGATGTTATCGGGTATGTTAAAGTTAAGGCAAAATTAGGTAGCACATGGCTCGGTGATTAAGTACATCGCCTTGGCAAAAACGGCGCCTGAGAGAATGCACGTGACTTATGGACTTACGTGGCTCGGTGATTAAGTACATCACCATGGCGAAAACGGTGCTTGAAAGAGAATGCGCGTAATTGGTTTGTATTGGCTTTGTGATTAAATATATCACCATGGCGAAAACGACGTTCGAGAGCATGTGCGTAAATTGTTTATATTGGCTCTGTGATTAAATATATCACCCCAACAAAAACGACGCCCAAGAACATGTACATAAAGTGTTAATTGTACATCACATTGGCGAAAACGACACCTGAAAGAGAATGCACGCAATTGGTTTGTATTGGCTTTGTGATTAAATATATCACCATGGCGAAAACGACGTCCAAGAGCATGTGCGTAAATTGTTTATATTGGCTCTGTGATTAAATATATCACCCCGATGAAAACGACGCCCAAGAACATGTACATAAAGTGTTGATTGTACATCACCTTGGCGAAAACGGCACCTTAGAAAATGTGTGGGATGGGTGATTGGTACGTTGTCTTGGCGAAAACGATGCCTAAGGGAATATACGTGACTCAGTGACTAGGTGTGCTATACTGGGAATTGTATAGTATGGTTGGGTATGACCAAGAGATGATCCGAATTGACATGTAATCGACTAGGTCGATTGATTGAGATATCGATCTGTGATGTGATTGCTTGGGTGCCTATTGAATTGTGCTGATATGCAGGTGGAATCTGAGGCCAAGGTAAGTCTTCTGACCCATGCATGCATAG
This sequence comes from Eucalyptus grandis, assembly GCF_016545825.1. Lineage (NCBI taxonomy): Eukaryota > Viridiplantae > Streptophyta > Magnoliopsida > Myrtales > Myrtaceae > Eucalyptus > Eucalyptus grandis. The sequence goes on along the minus strand of NC_052618.1, from coordinate 53,285,789 downwards.
GCAGCCCGATTAGCATATTGGTTTATTAATTGAGTCTTAGGGGGTAGAACTTGCTGAAACGTGGTCTCAATGGTTATTGTATAACAATTTCAGGCCCTTAGATGGCAACACCTCCACCTCCTCGTCCTCCTAGGCATTTTGGTGTTCCAGTGGAAGTTGTTGGATAAAGCTCATTTATTATTTTGAAGTTTACAAAACGTTTCCATCAGTCTAGTCTGAAAATTTCCAAACTCTGTAGTCAAAGTCTGAAGACTGCAAGACTCAAGACTCAAAATCTACCCTCACCGACAGTTTCCAGACTAACGAAGAGAAGACTTATCCAAATGTGATTTTATCTTCAAGGATTCGGTTCGTACGGTTTGTAGAAGATCTTACGGCTAGAGATAGCACCTCATAATCCTTTATTCTTATTGAAATCAATTCAAATAATCAGATCTGTTGAAAGGCAAAGTATACTTGGAAGGTTCTACTTATGAAAACCTAACTTCTAATTGTGTAGGCGAACAGGATTGGTGGGCTATCATCACATTCCTTAATTGACTCTTGATCTCCTTAATTGATTCAATCCAACTGGTAGATTGGAAGAACTCCTTTGGAAAGTGCCAACAGTTGTAAAGGCATGAAGGAGTATATAAGGAAGACACTCAAGTTATTCAAGTGTGTGTGTGAAAGAAGAATTCCAAAAGCTCTTAGTTCTTTACTATTTCAATTGTAGAGCTATACTTGTACTCAAGAGAGAGAGAGAGAGAGAGAGAGAGAGAGAGAGAGAGAACACTTGTGAGACTTTGAAGAAATGTAGTAGAGTCTCTACACTGTAAAGTCAATGACGTAAGACTGTAACATCTCTTTTGATCCTTAGTGCAAACCAGCCAGTGGGCTGTCAGCACGAGAGAGTGGACGTAGGCTTGATCTAAGCTGAACCATTATAAACATTGTTTTTCTATTCTCTTTCCCTTAAACTCCTTATTTCAATTTATAACTTCATATAACTGTTTACTACTGTTTACGTTGCTAACAAATTATTCTGAAGTTTCGTAAAAATTTCTTTATCACCTATTCACCCCCTCTAGGTGATCTTACTAGCCCTTTCAAAAGTCACGGAGATGGAGACCCACTTCCCGATTCATCCTCATCTTGAAGGACTGGAATATGTCCTAGTTCAGTCGACCATCTAGGTTGACGTGGGAATAGATGCTCTGAGGCCCCACAAGTATCGGTCATGGTATTATGAGTATTACGACGGGCGAAGATTGGGCCCTATGCTTGAGACCGATGTGCCTATGTTTGTCCTGGAGGAGGCATTCGGGAAGGGGACAGCCGATCACAAGGATGGGTCGGTAGTGGATGCAAAGGACCCAAAACTCGAGAGCAAACCTAAGTCACCTATGTACTAAGCAGCGGGATCCAACTGGAGCATGCTAGAAGAAGGGGAGATAGTCGAGCAAGAGGAGGGACGGGAGGAGGATCAAGAGTGGGAATGGCCAGAGACGGAACCTATAGCAAAGGAAGCTGAGGACGAGCCAGAGGTGAATTTTGAAAAAGAAGAGCTCGAGGACAAACCAGAAGAAGAAGAGGAGCTAGAAGAAAAACGAGCTTAGTGAAGAGGAATCGGAGGAGGATGACCTCGAGGAGGATCCTGAGTACAACCCGAATGAGGACTGATATCCGATCCTGTTTTGCAAACTTTGGGTTTTGATCGGACGTATAGTAGATTAGACTTGTGAATAGTATTGTATTATACTATGGCTTGCCTTGTATAAAAGTGTGGTTATGCGTTTTCATGTTGTGAAAATTATGGCTTGCTTTTCTATCACAATGTTTTATTGTCTGAGAATTATTGTTTGCTTCCGCATGCGTATTAATATGAAAGGGGTGGACGATGTGCCCTGGGACGTCTCTATTAATCGACCAAGTGAGAGATGGGCACGTGATCGAGGATCAAGGCGTGCATCCCGTTTAAGTGGTATCAGAGCAAAGTTCAAGATTGGAGTGATAAGGAGCAATGGGTCTTGGGATAGTAATAAGAAAGGCTTTTAAATTCATGCTAGTGCATGTTTATGTTAGTTGGATGCTAGAATTGCTTATCGTTTGAATCACTCTGTTTCTAATTCAGTGCTGAATTGGAAGCGAATGTTAGTTGATTAAAGCTACACCATGAGCGATCAGGAGCCTAGAACTCCTGCTAAAAGGGCCGGTAGGGTCGTAACTCGGGGTAGAACGCCAACCAGGATCGGTGTCCGAGGAGGCCATGGTAAAGCGTCAGTTGTGGGTAGCGCTAGTGGCGAAGCATCACCTCCTGTTGGTGTTGGGGTAGTAGCCCCCGATGATCCCAAGTTCGATGGGATCATGCGTGTACTTGAAGCCTTGGGTAACAGAATGGATCAACAAGCTCAGAACCAAGCCGTCGTTGTTGAAGCCGTCGCTCAAGCCACCTTTGCCGCCGCGCGAGCCGCCCCCTATTTGCACCACCCGCCACCGTACCTATTGGAGGTCCGCTGGGGATTGTGGTCGCTAAAAGACCAATTCACAAGCTGGTGAAGCAATTCTTAAAATTGCACCCACCTCAGTTCATCAGGATAAGAGATCCCGAAACTGCTGCCTTGTGGGTTCAAAAACTTGAGAAAGCGTTTCCACTGCTGATGTGCAATGAGACGGAGAAAGTAGTCTTAGCAACTTACCAGCTGGAGGGAGTTGCAAATACTTGGTGGATGACTACTCGGGAAATGATCTTTCCAGAAGGCGCTGTTCAGGAGTGGAACATTTTCCTTGAAGCCTTCAATGATAAGTATTTCTCTAAGACTGCCAGGGAGGTGAAGATGGCCGAATTTCAACGTCTTCACTAGGGTTCCCTAACTGTTGATGAATATGAGGTGAAGTTCGCTAAGCTTTCGCAATATGCCCCTGAGCTAATTGAGAATCCTGTAAACTGACCGAGAAGGTTTAGAGATGGATTCAGACCAAACTTGAGAAGCACTGTAGTCCTTCTGGATCTGAAGACTTCCAACAATCTATATCGAAGAGCCTAGAAAATTAAGAAGGATTATAACGAGAGAGAGTTTGCCTCATCTAGATCGAGGTTTAGCTCTCATTGAGAAAGTATTCGCCAAGGAAAAAGACCTATGCCTGGAGATAAATCCCATGCTCCACCCTTTAAGAGGAGTGGATTCAGTAGGCCGATGCCTAGTAGGATTGATACATGTTGCTCGTGTGGAAGGCGACACGGGTCAGCTCCGTGCCCCACCAGGTCAGAAGCATGTTTTGAATGTGGCCAACAGGGTCACATCGCAAAAAATTGTCTGAAGAAGCAAAGAGGGCAACCTCAGTTGCCACCACCACCACCGATGAAACAGATAAGAGGGTATGCCCCTCCGAACGTGCCGCGGGGAGGACAGTTGAGACCTCCAATTCAAGGCACGGTTTATGCTATCACGTAGGGTCAGGTAGAAGCTGCACCTGACGTGATCACAAGTATGGTATCGCTCAACGACCAACCTGCTTATGCTTTGTTTGATTTGGGAGCAACCCATTCCTTTATTACCGAGCAGTATGTTAAGTTGTTAAGATTGAGTCCTGTATTGCTGGAGTCGGCAGTTTGCATATTTACTCCATTAAAGGAAAAAGTGATTGTTGCTTTTGGTTGTTCCAGTTGCAAGTTAGTGATTAGTGAGCGAGAAGGGAAAATAGACTTAGCCATATATGACTTTGATTTGATAATTGGCATGGACTGGCTCACCAAGCAATGAGCTATAATAGATTGCTATCGTAAATCGATTCAGTTTGACCCGTTAGAGGGTAAGAGCTTCGAGTTTGTCGACAATCAAGGAGGACCCTCAATTGTCCTAATCTCGTCGCAAGAGACAACTTGTCTATTAGACGAAGGTTGTCAAGGTTACTTGGCAACTGTCGTGGATACGAGAGTTGTAGAGCGGAAAATGGAAGACATAGCTGTGGTACGAGAATTTCCAAACGTCTTTCCAAAAGAATTGCCAAGTCTACTGCTAAAAAGAGAGATAGAGTTTGTGATTGAGCTAGCATGCGCCATCATGGACCTAACCATTTCTAGTAGGGTTCTGTTTCTTCTCTCCGCAACATCATTTTGTTGAGGAGTATATGGATTAGACAACTGTCTTTCTATTCCTTTTTCATCACATAATTTTCTGAACTCATCAGATAAATATTCTCGACCTCGATCGGATCTCAATGCTTTTATTTTCTTATCTAATTGATTCTCTACCAGGTTCATAAACCTTTTGAAACAACTTATTGCTTCAGATTTATGAGAAATCAAATAGATATATCCGAATCGAGTATAATCATCTATAAAAGTGATGAAATAAACAGCCCCATGCCTTCCTCTCACATTCATTGGACCACGAGACATCAGAATGGATTGAATGCAGAGGAAATTCAGCTCTTTTACCTTTTCCAAATGGTTTCCTTGTCGTTTTCCCTTCTAGGCAATGCTTACATATGGGCAAATCGACTTTTTCAATGTTTCTCAACAATCCCTCTTTAGCTAGTCTATTCATACGCTGTTGGCCAATGTGACCAAGTCTAGCATGCCGCACATTCACATCATTATCATATGTATTAGGAGACGTGAAAAGGGAATAACAAACATTTGCATTAACATAATCAATATCTAATACAATGAAACCATCCAGAAAATAACCACAACCATAGTAATTTGTATTCAAAAACAAATCCACACCTCTATTATAGAAGTTCATATTAAAACCTAATTTAACCAATACTAAAACAGACACTAAATTCCGACGAATCTCCGGAGCATACAACACATCATGTAGGAACAAAGTGCGTCTACCACGCATATTCAGTTGGCATGTGCCAATTTCTTTCACTTCAGCTCGGGAGTTGTTTCCCACATAGATCCACTTAGTTCCAGTTGGTACTCGTCGGAATTCCACGAAGGATCCTCTATCCTTCACTACATGGTCTGTCGCTCCTGAATCCACAGTCCACAAAGGATTAGACTCAATCAAGAATACAGAACTCGACACAAAAGCAAAGTTCTGAAAAGTACAAGGGGTGTATACCTTCTTTGGCTCACAACAGTCGCGAGCATAGTGACCTTTCTTGTCACAGTTGTAGCATTTCACCCTTGCAAGCTTCTTCATGCGAGGACGCTTTCCTCTTTCATGTTGGTTAAACCTGGATTTCTTCCCTGAAGGACCTGCTTTCTTGCCTTTCCCTTTATCAAACCAGCTAGGGCGTTTGCGCTTGGAGCTCGAAGCTCTATGTGAGCTAGAACTAGCATGATAGAGTTCAGCATCCGGCTTAGCCGCCAAGAGGCGGTCCTCTTCCGCTCAAGATGGCGCACTGCATCCTCAAAAGTTTTGATATTTTCATTATGGGTCAGGTGCACCTTCATATGCTCCCAACTCTGAGGCAATGAACAAATCACTGCTTGCACTTGCTGCTCATCAGTGAGGACATGGCTAGCATGTTTCAGATCATTTATCATGTTTGACATCTTTCTAAGATGTTGCTTCATGGTCTGACCATGAGGCTTCTTATATGAGTCAAACCTAATAGTGAGCTGTCTCGGTCAGTCACCGAAGTATGACCAAATCTAGCTGCCAATGCCTCCCACATTTCCTTGGCATTGTCAAAACGCCTAAACTCTCGCATGACGTCATTTTCCATGCTACTCAGCAACGTGATGCGAGCAAGAGAGTTCTTTCTTTTCCATGCAGCAAAAGCTTCTTTATCTCTCTTGTCTTTGTGCGGTGTTTCCTTCTTCAGGTTCTACCATAGTCAGGTTAAGAGCTTCAAGTGCCTCTTGCTCCTCCAGCACATATTGGATTTTCATGTGCCATATCTCATAGTTGTCACCGTTGAGCTTTTCACCTTTGTTCAGCTCGGCAACTATGCTCTTCGTGGCTGAAGCCATTGATCTGAACACATCAGACATATATACACGAATTATTAATGCCTATCATTTATGCATCCCTTTTGCACAGACCCATCATATTAATGAACAATTTCAAGCAAGGTTTCAGAATCAAAAGGTCACTAAATTTCCAATCATCCTCCAAAAATCCTAACTTAAAACTATCATTAATATAATTGTCTTATGCAAAATAAATTCTATGAAGTTACAAAAACGTCTATAACTACCCACAGCTAACTACCCACAGCAACCAGCAATAACAGAAAACAACAGATAATTGACATCCAATAAAATAATAATGCTTTCATCTAATACAATCAAGATATCAGTTGCTATATCAACAACAATCAAATAGTAAACATTACATAAGATGTCCACAAAGCACACTTAACTAAGATCAGCCAATACATCTAACACCAAGTCAGCACACAACGGGAAAGATCCTCTTTTGTTCAATTTCTTGATCATTTCCTTGTAATAATCCAGTAATATTCATTTACAAAATCCATCAATTTTCTTATAAGAAGCAGCTGTTGACATCCCATATGCGATTCAACACTCCTTGCCATTCAGGTGGAAGGGTGTTCATGAAAAATCACACCATCTCTGACTATGGCATAGGACGACCATTCCATATGACCTTTTGAACTTTCCCGTTGACTTCAAGGACGTGATCGATTAAGTCACCACTCTTCCATCGATGATCCGTCGGCTCAACTATCAACTAAGAAAGCCTTTCCTTTTTTTTTTTTTTTTTTTTTTGGTGACCCAGGGAACCCCCGTACGCTGCTTCGCGGTGGAGTAAACCCTGGGAGGGAGTAGAGTCACCACCACCCTTGCTCCCCAGGTAAGTCAGCACAACGCAGCCGGGATTCGAACGCTGGACCTTTTGCGAGAGGAACAAGCGCTTGAGCCAACTGCGCCGCAGCGCTGGGTGGTAAGCCTTTCCTTTTGTTCATCGGTAATTACGCAAATAGGTGTGCGCAACCTTAGGGGAGGCATTGTTCCTGCAACAAATGCAGAACAAATAAGGGATCACATATAATCCACATAGACTTAATTGAAAAAGAAACACATTATTTTCCTCTTCTTTTTTTTTTGGTCAACGGTCAACGGTCGTCGGTCAACGGTCAACGGTCAACGGGTCAATGGTCAAGTCGTCGGTCGTCGAACCGATCGGACCGGTCGGCTCGGTCGGGCCGGGTCGAAGGAACCGTCGCATGTGTCGCGCGCGTGCGCGGGTTGACGTCACGCGGGCGTCGGCGGCATGTGCGCGCGCATGCCGGCGTCCATGGTCGGGTCGCGTCACGTCGCCGATCGGTGACCGCCCAAGCCGTCCGTCGGCGCGCGTCATCGATGACGTCATCCCAGCGATTACCGACTATTGGGTGATGTCATGCTGTCGTCAAGCACGCGTCGGTTCGCCGACCGACGCGTGCCGGTTCGCCGGCCGGCGACACGCACGTGCGGTTCGCCGACCCGCAGCGCGCACGTGCGGTTCGCCGCCCGGCACGTGTGCCGCATGCGTTAGGCGAGCCAGCGCCGGGCGCGTCGCACCCACGCGCAGCGGCTTCTGGCCGCGTGTGTGGGCGTGTCCGGTGGCGCACGACCCATCAACGGACTCGTCTCGACGAGCCTTTTCACCCAATGTCTTCAAAAATCGATTTCGAGTTACGGAAACTCGAAAAAATGGACGAACAATGCTCGGGTGTCGGGATTTTGCGCCCGATCGTGTTGGCTGAAAATTTTTGCGAAAATTCAATCAAAAAACATGAAAGGGGTCGAGAAAACATGAACTAGGGCTCTAATACTAATGTGTTGGGATTAACGGATCTCCAAAAACCGGATTCGACACTAAATCGAACCCCTAAAACGAATGCGGAAGACAAGCCCGGGAAAATCACGTATCACCGATCTTAAAGCACACCACGAATTCGAGCGTACCTTGTTAGCCACAGATTAGACACCGGCAGCCGACACGAGGAAGAGAATTTGGCCCTGTTCGATCCGATGACGCCAAATCGCCGGCTTGAAGGGAAGAAAACGTTACTGTTTTCTACTTTTGTCGGAGAGAGAGCGAGAGGGGGAGAGGAGACGTACGTACGTTCTGATTTCCAAAAGGTGCGTTCTCCCTCTCTCTCATCCCTTTTATACGTCTCTCCATCCACAGGCCCTATTCCTGTGGGCCGGGCTTTTAGGCCCAACATGGGCAGACGGGCCTTAAGCCCATCACTAATAAAACCATCAGTAGGGATATTGAGTATTGATTATACATTCTCTGTTGATTGTCATATACTAATAACGTAAGGGACAACATAGGTACTTCCCTCCCAATATTGTTTTATGTCAAGTCTACCCCAAATTGCATGCAGCAAGTCCCAGATCAAGAAGACGGGGAAGAGTAACATCCGGGCTCATTTATGCGCGTACGAATATCTTGTTACATGATAATTGCAATATCTCCACTTTCTTTGGATTAATAAAGCTATCTAGCTTGGTAGTAGCACTGAAGTGGTTTCTAGCAAGGTTAAGGACTTCTAGATTTTGGAGCTGGGAGATCAATCAAGGTATCGACCCAGCAAATTTAATGGCATCAAGTGAAGCAGGGTTAGTAGAGTCATGTTCATAAGACAAGTTGGGCAAAAAAAAACTCGATAGTTGATTCATGCGTGGGTCTAATAAAGTGAGAGGTATCGTTGGAAAATATGGCTTCGAATTGGATAAAACAATCAAGTTGGACTTTGCGGCATGATATCACTTTCTTTAAAGATTTATTTGTCCACAATGTTATTACTGGTCACTAACAAATATCCTCAAGATATAATAAAGTCTCAAATTAGAATACTAGATAGTAATTCTAGTATATGTTCAGGGTCTCTCAAGGAAAATTATTGAAAAATAATTGACGTATTTTCAATCAAATAAAAACGAAAATGGAAGGAGAAGATTATCATTGAAAAAACACATTCAATGATTTATAGCAACAAACAAGAAGTTATATCCAAATAAACACAATGATTAAGAAGTTATATCCGAATAGGTATAAATTTTGAGATAACCGTTAGAGGAAATAATAAAATTTAAAATTAAATAAATAAAAATAATAACCGTAACTCATTCGTGAACAATCAAACTGTTTCAACAAGACTATATGGTTAATTTTTTATAAAAATAAATCTAAATTTTAAAAATAAAAATAATCATTATCAATTAGTGTCAAATCTCGTCCACATACATACTTATATATTTGCGATGTGGGACAAGGCATCTCTTTCAAAATAATCCCCACTTTGTTTGTAAAACAAAAATTGGAAATAAAACGTTAAAAATATACAACTAAAATTTCCGTAAGATTAATATACATATAAAAAGGTATCTGTCAAATTAAACATTTACTTACTGCAAGTATCTCAAAACTCTATCAAAGTGATAAGTAACCCAGCTTTAAACTTGTACTTTTAAATAACAAAATCGAACATACCACACATATGCTAACCTCACGTTTCAATGAAAATTTCTATATTACTCCACACTACAATGGCCTTGTGCTTGATCTTCTTTCATGAACTCTCTAGAAAGCAACCTAACTTTCATAAGAAACGACACCTTATATAGGTGAAGTATTTACCACATGTTTCTGTTACTATTAACACATTATAAATTTGTACTACACTGTATTAAGAATTCAATTCAACCTATAAAACGTAACAAACGATATTGATTTTTCATATCAAGGTTAGCGTCAATTTCAAACAATCACATTCAATAACTTGTTCTTATTTATTAAACCTTATAACTAGTGATATTTTAGAAAAAGATCAAATTACCAATACTGATGATTTTAATTAAAAGGTTTCAACCCCATTTCTTGAGAGGTCATTTCTACAATATCTCTTGATAAAGCCTTTGTCAAAAAATCAGCTAGATTATTGCTTGACCTCACATTGACAATATTACGGTACCATCTTTAATCAATTGTCTTACATATTCATGCCTTAGACTAATATGTCTAGACTTACCATTATAAGTGCTACCATAAACTCCTGCCAAAGTGGCTCGACTATCATGGTGGATAAAAATGAGAGGCAAAGAACTAGGCCATAACTTAATATCCAATAACAAATTCCTAATCCATTCAACATCTTTCCTAGTTGCCACTAAAGCAACGATTTCTAGTTTCATCGTTGAGTAAGTTATACAGATTTGTTTCTTGCTCGTACAAGATATAGCACTTCCAACTAATGTGAAAATCCATCTAGAAGTAGAATATTTATCACCCACACTTATAATCCAACTAGCATTGGTGTATCCTCTTAATACAACCAAATTATTATTATAGAACAATTCCAAATTTTAAGGTCTCTTAAAAAACCAAAAATTCTGGTAATGACCTTCCAATATATATTTGAATTACTAATATACCTACTCAACTTGCACAAAATAAGCAATATCAGGTCTAGTATAATGCATTGCATACATTAAAAACCTTATAACACTAGCCAATTCAAGTTGTGATATTGCTCTCCCAATATTATAACTTAATTTGATATCAAAATCAAATGGAGTACTCAAATTCTTTGAAACCAAGATGTTGAAATCGCATAAATCCTTTCCACATAATCCCTTTGGCTTAAGAATAACCCTACTATGTTTTAATTTTAATATCTAAGATAGTATCTGCTTCACCCAGAACTTTTGTTTTGGAAAAGAAAGCTCGATACTTCTTACTCTCAATAACTCTAGTCATATTGGTTCAAAAAATAAGCATTAACCATGGCTCCAAAGAAACTACAAGTGGATGTGATACTTATTAGGCTTACTTCTTTTGTCTCAGCCGCCTTCACCTTTTCCCTATGGAACTTTGAAGCCTCAGAAGAACATTTAGCACAGAGACAAGAAACCAGGGGACCGGGAAACCGAGAAGCAAGTACGACCAAGCATTATCATGAGGCATGAAGCATTGGCCGCAAGAAGACAGGTTTTTCTAGTTCTTTCCACATGAAAATCCCGAAACATTCGGATCAAATCAATCCACTCATTGATGTCCGTCATGGCTATCGTCACCAGTAGAAGTTGTATGGAAGCATTAATGACAGCATTCTAACACACAGTCTGCCCATGAGAAGTGGACTTTACACTTCTCAAATCCCAATTCACGCTACGCCCAAAGAATGGGACTTCATCAATCATTAACTGAAATCCTCTGTCCACTTTGCATGCCACAAGTTTTGCATATAAGGCTCTTGCACATGAAGATGTTATCACGATAACAATGTAATAAATAAATGTATAGCATCAGAAGACTTCATCAATCATTAGCTGAAATCCTCTGTCCGCTTTGCATGCCACAAGTTTTGCGTATAAGGCTCTTGCACATGAAGATGGGGAAAAGTGCCAAAAAAGTTCTAAACATTTTGCCTTTGTGCCAATTTAGTCCTAAACCTTTTTTTCGGTGCCAATTCAGTCCTAAACCTTTTAAGTTGTGCCAATTCAGTCTTTTCCGGCAATTTTGACCGGATTTTGCTGATTGGACACCGGCCGGCTGACGTGGCCTGATCGCGCTGTAACGTGGACAACTTTTAATAATTTTTAATATTTTTTTATTTTTTTATTTTTGTCTTTTTCCTCCAGCCAGTCGCCGGGGTCCGGCGACCGGCCAGAGGCGATCGCCGGCGAGGGCGAGCCTCGCCCATGGCCGCCTCGCCGGATCCGGCCATGGGCGATGGGCGAGGCTCGCCTCGCCGAATCTGGCAAGGTCGAGCCTTGCCGGCCCTCGCCCGACCTCGCCAGATCAGGCCATGGGCGAGGCTCGCCGTCGCCAGCCTCGCCCATGGCCGGCGAGGGCCGGCGAGGCTCGACCTCGCTAGATCCGGCGAGGCTCGCCTCGCCCTTGCCGGCAGTCGCTTACGGCCGATCGCCGGACCTCGGCGACCGGCTGGAGGAAAAAAATAATAAAAAAAAATAAAAAATATTAAAACTATTTAAAAATATTAAAATATTATTAAAAGTTGTCCACGTTAGCGCCGATCATGCCACGTCAGCCAACCGGCGTCCAGTCAGCAAAATCCGGCTAAAATTGGCCGAAAAGGACTTAATTGGCACAAAAAAAAGTTTAGGACTGAATCAGCACCAAAAAAAGGTTTAGGACTAAATTGGCACAAAGGCAAAAGGTTTAGGACTTTTTTGGCACTTTTCCCCATGAAGATGTTATCACGATAACAATGTAGTAATAAATAAATAAAATCTTCTGATGCTATATCAGGGAACCTCCTCTCCACATGAATTTCCCACAAAATTAATTTACCATATCTATTGGTCAATTAAGGACCAACCACTGATCTAGAACTCATAATCTACCCATGGGACATGTTACCCATGCCTTCCTTGCCTCTTGTGCATGTCTTCCATGACATTTAGAAAGAACGATTTCAGAAAAATATTTTTTAAATTATTTATTTTTTTGCAAAATAAACGGAGCATCAATGCGCTTGTAGGTGCGACTCATGCCTTTTGTGTAGTGGGTTGGAAGTCACGTGCTTCGATATGAGATGCAAATCCTCTTCTAACATGGAAGCGACCACGTCCAATTAATAATGTTGAATCCTAATTCTAAGTTCTCGTGACACATACTGTTATTCTTAGGTAACATTGTGTATATGCGTTCGATGATTCTTAGTCATCTCTCAACAAATTAATTATTTTATGAGTTTGTCTAGTGATAACATGAACGATTTACATTTGAGAGGAGAAAAAGAAGTACCTAAACACTAATAGGGACAATTGAAATTATGTTATTAATAGTTCATGCATTTAAACCCTTCACGTTGAATAATCTCTATAGATATATGCTAATTACCTGTCCACATACATCAACTAATTGATGTAATTGTTTATCAATGGCTCGGGATATTCCAAAAGTCCTTAACATATTATACTATTTAGTTGTAAACCTTTCGATTGTGCCAATTTAGTCTTAATTCTTTAGATGATTTGTCAATTTCGTCCTACATCTTTCAATTGTGTCAATTTAGTCATATACATTTTAAACTTTGCTAATTTGATCCTAGACATTTTAACAATTTGTCAATTTTGGCTAAAAATCACTGATGTGGACACCAATTGACTGTGTGTCATTCTACGTGTCATGGCCAGCATTGACATGGCTCATTTTTGCATTTTTTTTAAATTCTGAATATTTCCTTCTTTTTCTTTTTTCTTTTTCTTTTCGCCTATGGCTGGAAACCAACTGCAAGCCTCGCCGAATCTAATGAGGGCTCTCGAACCTTGCAGCCTAGTGAAGGCCGTCAATGCTTGTAGCCAATATCGATCATTGGTCACGGCCAAGTGCTAGCTACAAGCAAAAGGTAAAAAAAATAAAAAAGGAAAATTCAGAAAAAAATTTAAAAAATACAAAAATTGTCTATATTACCGATTTTTGGCCAAAATTAGTCAAAATGACTAACTTAGTAAATCATTAAAAGGTTTGGGATCAAATTGGTACAATTAAAAAATTTATAACTGAATTAATTATCGTATAATAAGTTTGGACTTTTAGACAATTTTCCCTCCGTGGCTCGTTATTGTCACATCCAAAGGGCAAATAAAGGTAATTGACAAAAAGGGGGATAATATTTATAGGTTTAGAACAAGAATAAAATCTAGGGTAATGACATTGATGAGTTCCAAATTTCTGTTCAATATGTAATGGAATCCTCGAACTTTTAATTTGTCGATAAGATTCTTGAATTATTTCTAAATATTAAATATAACTGATTTTGTTAGATCAAATAAAAGAGAAAGTCAACACAAATCCCTAAACCGTTAATTTATTAAATTCAGTCCCTCAACTTTACGTAGCAAGTCAAATCAATGATTCAATTTTATTAACAAATTTTCTTATTTACTTTTTCAATTTTCGTAAGTATTATGATAGTTACGTTTAAGTAGATTTTAGCTTATGGTATCTATAATCGTAAAATTATAGACTTATTTAAAGTTGTATTGGATTGATATTCCTTCTATTGCAAGTCTGATTGTTCTCTTAAGAATGACCTAAAACGATACTAATTTATATAATTATACTAATCTAAATCATTCTTTAAAATTTTTAGATAGATAACATTTTCAAATTTTTGTGTTTTCTGTTTTCTAATTAAAATTGGTCAAATCTGTATCGACCAAAAAAAAATGCTCTACAGTTAATGATCCAAACAATAGAATATTTTACAAAACTAAATAGACCCATTAATGGCCATCTAGCAAAAGGTTTTTTTTTTTTGGGGGGCGCGGCAAACTAGCAAAGCGAATTTCCCAACGGAAGGGCGTAATGGAATTGGAACGAAAATGATTTGGCCCTCGGACAGGGCCGTTCCACATTCCATACATTGCATATTGAACAATCTGCTAGAATCTGAAGTTTCTTGCACTTGCACATAATAATGAGCCACACCATGAGAAACTCAAATCTATATGATCATCATTTGTCATCAATTGATTTTATAGCCAATAGACCCATCACAAAGTAATACCCCCTGAATGATTACATCATCAACCGCCCCCGCCGCCACGGCCGCCACCAAAATTTATCGGAGGACTGACCATCAGTGAATTTTACAATTGCAATGCCCACCAAAGAATCGGAACTCCTATGTAATTCCCCACGCCAATTCGCTTCATGTGACATAGCAGCCAAAGCACATCTTCTATGCATTTTATCTCCTCTTCGTGTTCAGATCATGGGTATAAACATTACACCAAATTTGCTAAAATATTCGTCACTTTCTTTTCTCGTTTTCCACCGGAACTTGATTCTTCAAGGCTGTACTAGGACTGATTTTGATATGTCCAGATGATTTAATCGACATGTACCGAGAAGGACCTCAGGAGCTCGTCTGGTGTATTACCCTGGGGAATTAAGTTTCACCAAATAAGCATACTCGTCTACTTGATACCATAGGAAGGAATAAGCAGAAACAAGATAGTCTAGTGGTCAAAATTAAAACATGTATCCTTGGCCTATGGCTCACTCGTAATGCAAGCTTTTCATGTCAAACGGAGTTTCTTGGTACCGTTGCCAATTGTGCATTCATGCAACTTTCTTGAAACGACTTGCACAAAGATAAATTGTCATTCTTAAGTGTCCATCTTACAGGCAAACGATAATGGATAATAGTTTTCCTGTTGTAAGAAAAATATAGCTACGCATACCTGGATTAGGAATGCCATTTCAATGACCAAGTTGTTCAGATATCCGAGAACAAGACTGACGACTCCTCTTGCCACTGTTGAAGACCCAACATCGACCCCAAGCTAAATTTTGAAAAGTCAGCCAGGATTCTAGTTAATACAAACTGAATAGGGAATTATATCACACAACAATCGAAGAAATTGAATAATATGAAGAAAGAGCAAACTTCAGCATGGAATGCTTCTGTTCTATTATCTCTCTGACTTTCTTCGTTCTTTTCTTTTAGAAGAAGGTTGTTGTGGGAGGGGGGAGGGGGTGGCGGCGGCGGGGAAGGAGGGGGTGCATGTCCCATTCTACCCAAGGCATGGCATGTATTCGTGGAAAACAGTTTATATAGCCAACCCTAATGTTATGAGTGTTGCGACATTTTCCCCCAGAGAATTCAATCTCTACAAATTGAGGAGCCGTGTTCATGAAGAGACAAACTTAACCCTCCAGCAAATCAACATACCATAAAACATGAAAGAGGTTTGCATACCTCCAAGTAATTCTTTCCACGAAAATAATTAATTGCTAGTGCTTGACCCACCAAGCATGCTTTTTTCCAACACTCTGCTTGACTATCCATGATCCCTATTGAGAAGTACCCAACAATAGATTTATTAGATGCATATCCCTCCATGGCAACTGAATCCAACATGGTCGTCTAATTATGAAATTATCACACAACAGTACTTACCTTGGAGATGTATGGTATGAGCTTAAATCTCGAATTCCTAAATGTGTCGTCTCCATTAACAAATCTATGCAGCAGAGGATTTTCTTCGAGAGGAGTTTTCATCATATAATACAATGCCAAATTATATGTGGTGGAGCCCGGAACCTGATCCAATATATGGCAGGATAACATACATTAATTCTCAAAAGTACAACACCAGATGAGAACAAAAGATAGAAGCAATCACAAATACCTGTATGTTTACAATGAAAAAAAATTCTGGACCACCCAATGCAGCGTATTCCTGCATGAAGTTAGTAGGTTAAGCAGATGCACCAATCCCTCAATGCATTTGGATATTTACATTTCACATCTAGGATTATTAAAAGTTCAAACCTGGACCACCCCACCAGGACGCCCTGCAAGATCATCCTCACGTTTGTCAGATCTCAGCCAGTCTGCACCAACCATTTGCATCAATGTTCCTTTGGCCTTGATCTGTGGAAATATGTATGAGTCATGAATAATTCAGAGAAATCTGAGAAACAAGATGTTTTTTTCTCCAAAACACACAAGATAATATCTAGGTTGTCAAATCACTTAAGTCTCTTATTATTCTTGTGCTTATATCAGAAATGACATTGTCCAAAAGCTTTGACAAAATGTTTTGGATATCATCCTATGTATAGTTATTACATTCACAAGCTGACTGAAACTGGATTGCAGATGTACAGACTTCTCAGATTCAGCAAAGTAGAATATACTTTCGGGCAAATAGTGTTTTATGCTTACAAGATTCATTCATGACAATAACTTGGCAATTTACAAAATATACAAATATATAATTGTCCCATAATCTCTGCTTAGCCTTGTCTTTCAAACCTTAACTGCATTCGTTTGGTGCCGGAAAACAGAAGATCATGCTACACAAATGGCCAAAAATGGGCCAAAAGACCATCCATGATATTGAACTCCAATTTAATTTTTGCCAAACAATGCATCTCTGCACTTTCAAGTACTTTTTGCCCAAAAAGACCTCTATTTCGATAAGACCCTTACGATCTACATTGACCAACTGCAAGACTCGAAAACCTACATGCATTCAAAGGACTCACAAAATCCTTTCATAAAATTCTACATGGTTGACCAACCTCTTTCCAGCAGAAAATATCTGCTCTTCTGCATTACATATATAAGAGCCTTCTTCAAAAGAGGAATCATTCCATTGTTGACCTTAAAGCTTGTCCAGAAAAAATTATCTCCTCTTACCTCGTTCACAAACATCAGCAAATATATCTCAGCTCTATTTATGCCTTCAATGTGAGACTGCCTCTTACCCACGACAATCCATGAGGCAGTGATCTCCTAGTCCTATTCCCTATTTCCTTTTGCAAGAATGACAGTAGTTTTTACAGCATAGAGACATCAGCATCTTTATTGTCTGAATCATTTTTCAAAGTTCACTTGGCAGCATTTCACCTCCTTCCAAAACCTTCACCAAAACCCAATCCCTCTTATTAAGTCAACTTTATTAACACCTTGCATGACTTCAGTTATTCTACCACTCTGTTAATTCTCCAAATTGGTCATATTCTAAATTAAATAAGCATTCATGCAAATTTAGACCACCAGTAGGATTGAACCCTCTGAAAAATGAAAGAGAAAACACCATAGACGGACTCCATAGTGATACAATGTTTTTAATTCATCGCCTAGCAAGTATTGAACAGTCGGCACAACAAATGATTTCGTGCAAAAGACTGCTGTTTTTCATATATGGAAACTGGAAAGTAGGTAAAAAATTTCAGAACCATTCAACTAGTTAAATTATTGTGGTGCTTGATTTGTTTAATAGATTTCATGATTCAATTTGTCATACAGCATATTGATGGAGCCTTCCAATCAAGGTTTTGAGCTACAATTTCATCGTACTTGATATTCTTGTGCAGCTTTCCATTGCTACAACCTTTCAGATGACAGTTTGTTCAAAGGGAGATACCTTCTGATGGTCTTTCAAATAATTTTCTCCACGTATTAGGAAGGTAGAAGGATCAGTCGTTGTCCAACTGCAAGGCAGATTACAGCTTGGGTCACATTGGAGAGTCGATCCGTAAGTACATGCTATGCTATCCTCTCTCGCCAACTCTTGTAGATCCATATAACCTTTCTTTTGAACTGCAGTAACAATGAAATTCCACATGTTGCTATCAGAAATGCTTGCTAAAACACCGATACTGGCATGGTGACAATCATATCGAGAAGTTTTGCTGTAAAGACAGGACAAACCTGCTAGATCATGCAACTTTTTCACAAAAATGGCCGTTGATGATAACTTAGGCTGGTACATATTCTGTTGAAGAAGCAATATAGAAAGATCAACCACATGAAATACTCAAAACCTGTTCATCACTAGCAACCCTTCATGTGTTGGCTGCAAATGATAGAAAAGGCTAATGCAGGAACTCCAACATCAACCACATGAAATACTCAAAACCTGTTCATCACTAGCAACCGTTCATGTGTTGACTGCAAATGATAGAAAAGGCTAATGCAGGAACTCCAACATAAGATTTACAAGAAAGACGATATCAAATTAAGTACAGTACCGGAGCATGTAGTTCTGGGATCAATTCAGATGACCAGTTTTCTAATTGGTCATAATCTGTCGGCTCAGGAACATCAAAGAACTCGTCATCAGCATCATTCAGTCCCATCAGGCTGGAAGATTGAGAAGGTGGCCTTTCAGACTGGTCTTCTGTAAACTTGACCTCCTGGATTTTGACAATTTTTTCATGATCCTCTACTTCAGCTTTAACATCCTCCTTTACAATCTGAGGTAACCCAATATCCCTCATCAAGTCCCCACAAGAGTAGTCTGAAGAAAAATTTCCTGCTTTGGATTTGAACATCTCCCTTAATGCTGCAAATAATGGCAAATATATTTTTTTAAACAGAGACTCTCGAAGGGAGAAGTTAAGGAGAAGCATGAACTGCAATTCCATGGTTGGGGAAACAGGCACCATTTGCCTATCTCTACAAGGGATCTTTGAAATCACTCTAACTAAAGCAATGTCGACACAAGTTATGAATGAAAGAGACGGTAACATTAATTTTCTGAAAACTACCTGCAACCCTCTCAAGCATACGAATGGTAGTGGATCTTGCAGATGATGGACGCAGATACATTTTCCAGAATTTCCAATCAATCGAAAGCATGTGTTTCACCATGGACTGTTTTCCTTGGTTTATTGGAGAAACTACATATCCCCCCACCTGCATGATGGGCAATAAATTACACAGAAAGTTCAAAATCAGAAACTAGAAGACCTGATTCTCTGACACATTAAGGCCAATAGCATTAGGAGAGATGACAAATGATTGCATAAGTGGGTTTTTGAAGTAGATAATGACAGAAGTCATGTCAAAGTCTCATATCTCTGCAAACACGGCATTCACTTTCTTCAGCCAATGCTTTGTGGGCAAAGAGGAGATCAATGATAAACCTCCATGCTATGAATTATCTTGATTGTGAGTCTCAACTGTGTTACTGTAACCAATTAATGCACTGGATGCTCGAATGATCCATCCTTAGCTTCATCAGTTGTTTCAATTAGACCAAAAAAAGCTACACTCAGCAAAAACCTTTTTTTCATACGTCCACATGCAGAACAAAAATATGGTCCTTATGATCATCCAATTAAAAATCAACTTTTGTTATTGTGTGGCAATAAGTTTGCAAAGACTACAGAAGGAAAAGGACCATTTTTGTAAAGTAGCAATTTGCAAATATGTAATCTGAGTACAGTTGTTGAACTCAGACTCGATGTTGGAAGCCTTCATTGCAAGATCAAAAGAGTCTTTTCCCATCCAAGTTTTAACAAGTACTTTTAATACACAAGATGGTAGAACCTACTTTTAAAAAGGGCATATGCATCATGTACTCATCATGAGGAACTAAAATGATAAGTGTCTATATCATGTCTCAGTGAAGTAGTTTGCAAGTCATTAGTTGTGATCATAGGCAGTACAAAGTACTATGGGAACATCAAAATTCAAAGCATACATTACTTTTAAGGCAAGCACGAACATAGCCTCTCTGGGGGCGACATTTCTTGTGGAAAACAGAATGGTAAAGTATAACTGTGACAAGAACAAATAAAGTAAGTTAGGGCATAGACAGCAAACCAAGCGTTATAATATACGTTACAGAATCATTGTAATCTAACAACCATAGGTGCCATCATCCTCTCTTCTCCAGTAGCGTCGTAAGAGTAAGTCTCTTCGTCTCATTCCCCTACAAATGATAACGAGTTAACTAAAGCTGGATAACATAATTGAGTTCTTCCTAAACAAAAAATTTAATCTAACCATGGAAGCCAATCGCTGTATAGCTGCATGTGAATAATATCTGTATGACCATCAAGGTGCTCCACCACACTACCTCGGTAAAAGCAGAAATCCCATCTGCAATGAAGGATCAACCAATATTATTGTAACTGGTTGGTAGACCAATATTAATTACCCGAGATGCCTTTTGAAGTGAGTCTGGTGCAATTGGCATTTAGTGTCTATAGGATTCTTCCATCTAATATGTGAGGAGAGACATGTTTGAGGAAAATATGATGTGGAGAAGATGCCTAGCATCAATTGTTAAAGCTCTACAGTAGTAGCTGAAGTGACATCAGGGGCTTGATCGACACTTTAATTAATCTCATTGCCCCAGGGCTTCTTGGAATCAATCATGTGGACGAATAACTTACTAGTTGGTTATAAAGTATTCCATTTAGGCATTGCAGCGGTTGCAAAGTGATGAAGTTAACTGTGTGGAACTCCATAGAGTAAAAGTGACTGGACAGACATACAGTTTTGGTGGTTAAACAAAAAGATAAACTACTTAAGTCTGAGCATGTTGGTGCCATAAATTTAATTAGGCAGTTTCTGAATTGGAATGTTGAGCAGCTTAGACTTCCGCCAATAAATAGATTAGGTACTTGTATAGTTCCCACTTCCATTGACCATTAATTGCCACGTCACATATGCTTGAAAGGGTAAGAGGACTCATCCAGAAGGTCACAAATAATTTAGCACATCTAGTTCTACCACAAGAAATGACCTAAATCATCCTGTGACTTCAGCCATCGTTTCAGGCAAATAAAGCAGCATTCTGGTAATCTTACTCAGAACGTGAAGAACCAA
Source organism: Eucalyptus grandis (assembly GCF_016545825.1). Lineage (NCBI taxonomy): Eukaryota > Viridiplantae > Streptophyta > Magnoliopsida > Myrtales > Myrtaceae > Eucalyptus > Eucalyptus grandis. The sequence continues at coordinate 53,264,774 of NC_052618.1, read as the reverse complement.
GAGACATAAGACACCGGAAAATAGCCTCTGAAGTTCCATCAACCACTCCAACAGCCATGATTGCTGGATGATCGTCCCAGTGCTAATATAGTAACAATATTCAGTCAGAAGAAATCTTGTAGATATTAATAATTGCAAGTTAGCAGAAAAGCAACGCACCCCTCCACGAGAATCCCAATCTTTTGCTTCTTTGAAAAGGCGCAGTCCTTCAAGATGAGTTACAATTAATTTCACCGGATTCAGTCACTCCACAAAGTAGAAACAAGCTTAATATTTACCATTCTGACAACCAAATATTTTCCACGGTGAGGGTGCGATAACATCAGATTTCATTGCCTCTGTCTGCATGGATGAGAAAACTGTCCAGTCTACAGAGTGTTTACTGCTTGTCCTTTTTGAAGGGGTGCAGATCCTGTCACAAAAACATGCCACTAAAGAATGTCAAACAACTGTTCATTTGCATGAAAAAAAGAAATGAAATTAACTTCATTCGTCTTATTTATAGATAAATAAATATTTATAGCAGTAGGAGCAGTATATTGATAGAGTTATCTAAATTATGGTAAACACCTAGAGGTATGGGCAGAGGAAGATGGCAAATAGAACCAAGATCGTAATAATGAATGCAATTAGATGAAAGGAAGAGAACATTATGAGGGAGAAAATAACTAAAGGCTGCAGAGAAAAGATCATCAAATTAAAAGATATTCTCAGATGATAAGGGCCACATGAATTCTTTCAAAAGGGGAAGGCCACTCCTGCTTCAGCAACTTGCATTGAGGGTCCCAAAAATTGCATTATTTCTTTGCGAGGATCCCGAAATTGCATGTTAGAGCAAATTGACCAGTAAGTGCAGTAAACCTCTTTGATAGAACTACAGATCTGATAATGATGAACTACAGATTCGATACTGATGGCATTGAGTGGCATGAGACACTAATTTCCATGAGGAAATGAATCTATCAGAGAAAAGAAAATCACATGCAAAAGCACGGCCATTCACATTGCCACACCACACCCCAACACCCCCACCGAAAAAAAAAAAAAAAAAAAACCAAGAAAAATAAACTGGATGAAAGGATGAAAATTTTCTGTTCCCTTTCCTTGACTGGTGTACACTTGAAATTGCATGTTACCAATTTCGTCAAACTTGTCATTCGACCTTGGACATGTACTGACACAGCAAGATGCTAGAGCAGGTAAAGTCTCTATAATGTGATAAACTGCAATCACTTTACTCTCCCAAATTGCACACTCAGATATCAGAGCACAGATAAGTAGCATAAAACAGATGCTAAATAACAGATAGATATACCTAAAAGTCAGCCATTTCCGCTTAGAACATGAAACGAAATTTGTGGCTGGGTTTGGATTTTCCTGAGAATGCACAAGAAGTCAAATTCACGCAATGAGCAAAAGAGTTTCTCATGAGATCACTAGATAAGGTAAATTGGGACCTTTGCCGCTGCATCCTGCAAAGAATGTATCCATCTTGCCGCATCCTCTGAACTATCTGCTCCCAACTATATTGTTGAATAGTCATCTTTAGATATGTGAAATCATCAGAGATAAGAAAGGATGAATGAAATGGATAAATCAAATTACTGCACCTTAAGCTGATCATTGTGATTAGCTGTATTGTAAAGGGTGAAAATGAAGACTACCTGTAAGTTGGAAATAAGTCAAATATACATTAAATGCTAGAGGAATGAATTTATATCTCTTCAAAGCAAACCACAAGTAATCATATTATCTGTACTTTTCGATGAATGCTCTCCCTTCCATTATCTATGACCCGAATGCAAGAGTCAATAGCTGCACTTCTGATGGGCTCCTGAACAAAGGGAATCATTCTGTTAGCTGGCCCTTCCCTAACAGATGGAACTAGAAACGGACTCTCAGCTGCCACAGCAGATGATTAATGCTGTATATATAAGATTTAAATGGTACAAACAACTGTAAGAAATATGTTAATATAACAGGAGGAACACAAATAGTTGGATTTTGTTGCGATGTTGTTGTCTGTCCATTTACTTGGGGAATTCTTCCTATCATCTGTAAGGGCCATGTGAACCGATCGGGAAACATCAGATTTGATAACCGATAGCTCTAGATCAGCAAGTGCAAGACTTCAGACTAAGATGCACGAATAGAAATAATATGAAGAGACTAATACACGACCGAACAACATAGATGGATTTCACAATGATCATTCTATTTCACACTCAGTTGATTTCCGCTCATTTCTATTGGTAAAGGAACACGCCTCATTCATGCAAGACGACCAGGACCGTGTCTCTGAAGCCGACAAAGCCACGAGAAGATGCCGTTTCAGGTATCATTCTGCATAAATCAATGACCGTACAATTCCTAGAACAAGACTCCTCGTCCAACAGCAACAAAACCGTATGCAATAAACCCCCGCGAGCAAGCTTTCGCAAATTGTCCAAGCAAACTAAATTCGGAAACTAGCGGCTCGTCCAGAACATATTCGATACGACAAGACGACATCCAGGATAACAGCAACAAACCGAGCGCGGCAAAATCACAACCCCAACCACACCGTTCACAATCCGCGACGCGAGCTTCTAGATATTGTGCTCCGCGCAAATTAAATCCGACGACAAGAAAATCAACTAACTCGTGCAGCTCCAAATGCCAACCGCAAAGATATCAAAAGAACAAAACTAAATAAAAATAAGAAAAAGAAAAAGGCGACCACCTCGTCGTCATCTATAGGCAGGTTTTTGAAGCTCTTGAGGCTGTTCTCCTTGAGAACGAAGTACCGCCTCCGCGAGTACTGGAGGCCGAACCTGTTGGAGCGGATGAGGTAGAGCCACCCCTCCATTGCGTCCATCGCGGAAGACGGCGAAGTTATCTCTCTCGCTCCGACGCCGGACGCTCCCCCTGCCTCCCTCCCTTGCCAGCCCCGCCCCGCCTCCCTCAGCAGAGGCTCGACGCCACGCGAGGAGCGCGCCCTCGACGTCCCGTCTCCGTCTCCGTCTCCGTCTTCGTCTTCGTCTTCGTATTCGCCTCGCCTCCTCAGAGCGCGGAAGGACCGGCAGCAGGGCCCGGCAATGGCGACGCGCGAACCGCCCCGAGGAAGGAGGATTGCATGAAACAGAGCACTCGAAGATGACCACGAACTGACGGAACGGACGGACGAGCTAGCACGGTTGTGGCGCGGCGAGGACGCTAACGCGAAACGAGAGGAAGGAGGAGGAGGTGGTGGTGGAGGAGGTGGAAGGTGACGACGGGGATGGAGATGACGCAAATCCTCTGATTCCACGAGGAATCAGAGAATCGGAGCTCGAGGCGAAGATCAACAGGGGCCCGATCGCTTTTTCACGGGGGGGAAACGAAATTGCCTGGCACGGTTTTTCCGGCGTTCGCTGTTTCTCTCTATTCTCTCGTTGTTTTTTTTTTTTTAGGGGGGGGTGTTGCTGGTTTCGTTCTGGTTTTTGAAAACTAACCGATTTGGTGCCGATGAAATCGAGCGAGACAGCTCTGAAACGAGCGCGAGCGGTTGGAGCTGCAATTACCGGAACGCCCCTCCCCTCCTTTTCCCTCCACTTCCTCTTTTTGTCATAATTTTTCGGATTTCCATTTCCCTTTTTTCCCGGAAAAAGTTAATTTTTTCCCTTTTTTGGCTTGAAATCTTCTTCTCATTCGTTGGGTTTCTTACAGCTTGGAATTTCTATTTAATGCAGGAATAGGGATGACGATGAATTTTAAGTCTGAAATTTATGGAGAAGGGCGATTTTGGGATTTCGATTTTTTTGCGATTTAAATCTGTGACGCCCGAGGGAAGACAGTAGGGCAGGTTGGATCCATTTGCACGCTGACTATGTTTGTCTTGTGGTCAGGCCTGTGCCGCTTAGGAGGACGGATTTGGTCAAATGACAATTTGTTTTTTACAAGTAATCTTTCAATTTTGTTTTCGAAAAAAAAAAAAAAAAAATGAGGAGGAAGGAAGGAGCTTATGGCTAGGAAAGGAAGGAGCAGCTGCCATTGGGTAGGCCCCACCTGAAAAAGAGCGCATGCTGTCCCCTTTGGGGCCCCGCCTTGAATAATGAAGAAAAAAATAGAAAATATTTTTGGAGGCTGGGATGTGTTGAGGGACATCCAAGTGGATGGTGGTGCGAAACATAATCCTCCCTTTGATTCCTAAGATGTTCCAAAGAGATTTTGCCTCCCTCTCAGGCTCTCACTCTACGATATATATATTGGCAAATTGGCCAAAAAAAATAAAAATAAGAATCTAGATGAGTCAATTATCCCAGGTTGGATCATAGCTGGGACAGTTCTTAACTGAGGGGGATTATTTAGGGGGGTAAAAAGGAAAATTTTAAATAAATCAAATAAAAATCATTTTAACAAGGGGAAAAAGAGATTGACATTGGGGAGGCATGTAATGGTGGAGTCTTGCCCCCACAAAGACCTAAGTTGACCCCCCTCCAATCTATTCAATTGACTTTTGCCCACTCTTATCTCTCCTTTCAATTCTTTATTTTATGCTTCTGTCCATGGTCAATGGACTTGATGCGGTCGGGTGCACATTTCAAGCTTTTCAAAGGTGTTCTGGCTTTTTGCCCGAATAGATGCGTGTTCTCTGGGCTTTCTTGAACGCACCCACATTTGGTAAGATTTGAATTTGATCCTACTTTAGCGTTTACTTTATAATGTGGAGACATTCGTTTTTCCCTCAAATCTTGTTGTTCTGTCATGCTGTTCGCAAAACTTCAGTAGCTACAGGAGCGAATGAGGATGGAATTCAAATGATGAAAAAAGTCCGAATTCACATAGACAGTGTGGAAATCCCAGACTCAATTCGTGAGGAGCCCACCAAAAGGAATGGACAACCTACTTTTAACGATCAAAGCCAAACCCTTCAATGGAAAAATGGGTTGTCCGCCAATTTCTCTAACTTCGCTGTGGGTAACTCAGTTTCAAGCAAACTAGGATAGGATGCCACCTTACCATAATAAGAAACAATTCAAAATCCAATAAGATATGGTCTTTCAAGACTTGTGACATAATCATAGGAAACATAGATCCTCCCGTTGATTGTCATATCGTGCACTTCACACAATTTTCATTCACTGGACAGCAAGCACATTGCTAAGGGCGAACTCCATTCCATTTCCCAACTTTGATAATTTCCCGATTCTTTATTCACTTATTCTCTTCATTTTTGGCCCCTTTTTTTTTTATCATTTTCCCAAAATTATGCTGAAAGCTGCATTGACGTTCAGTGGTCATGTGAGACCCACCAATCATTAAGATTAATTAATAAACCTAAATAGTTTATGGTCCCCACCCACGTTTTCATTTATCGAAAATTATAAATTTATTAATATTCATTTCTTAAAGTTGCGGCAACCAATGAATTAGGTATACGCCATGGGACAAATTTTAGTGCTAAAATCGATGCACGAAAAGGGCATCGTTGGAATATAACGAGGGAGGTGATGGTGGCCGGATAATGTGCAATCAAGGTCGATCCATATCTCGGCTGGCAATAATTTGGCATGCTACCTTTCATGCACGGAAAAATAAGTAAATAATTAACTCTCCTTTTATTACTATCATTGCGTCGTCGTCATTATTATTATTTGGCTTTACTGAAAAAATCATCATGATTAACTATGGTGTCCCAGTTCATGAAATTAAGTTTAAATTGTTCGAAAATGATATTATACGTATTTGGTGTTGTGATATAACAAAATAACGTGAAAATGCAGTAGATGCTCTCTACATTAGAAATAATATATCCGTAAATTATTTAAAAGAAATTCGTTGTTTGGTGCAAATTGATGTTGCTTATAATAATCGGGTGGGTCATAGTCATCAATTTACGTAACTTTTTTTTAAAAGCTTCCAAGGAGTTTGTTCACGGAAGTTATTCCTTGGACAAAGTTTGCGACGGCAAGAAAACATGAGCAGGGCAGGGCAGGATTCTCTTCGGATTGCTAAGCCGTTAATTAAATTATTGTAACCATAACTTGAAGTGTCTCTCTTCTCCTCCACTCCAAGTTCCCACCAACCCAATTCTCATGATTAATCCGTGAGGCTAATTAGCAATTTGATAGAATGCATAAGGGCATCGCGCAACGGTTACACGTGTTTGAAAATGAGGCCAACGTATGCGAAGGCATTTAGAATTTAGATGCAAAATCGATTAGATCTAATGCGCATAAGCAAGAATGGGATTGGCTAGTTGCTCTCGCCGACGAATGAAATACTTTCTTCACAACCTACACCTTTCGTCTCTCTCTCCCTCTCGATTTGGCTAACAACCTTTTTTTTTTTCAAATGCGCTTAATAGGAGTCCTCTAAAAGTATAAAGAAATTTTTTTAGTCCATATTAAAACACAATGATATGTCATTAACAAAGAACATGATTTCACAATCAAATTCAACAGTTGTCTAACATCACTTTTATAGAACAAATAACTATCTTGGCTTTTGTTTGAATGGTAGTTAAGCTAATTCCTTTTCCCTATATGATAAACCGGGAATCATTGCCACTATCACTATAAATTATGTGGAAATAGCTAATAAGTTCTTTGGGAATTGACCCACCGTGCGCCTACCCGAAACCCCTCCTTAGCCACTAGGGTCAAGAGCATAAAAAATACGATTAATGATAGAATAAAAAAAAATTGATTTATGAAGTGACATGATAATTTCCTTTTGATGTTTATGTTTGATCAAATTATCTGAAAATTAGATATGTAAAAAGAAAAGAAGAGTGAAGAAAAGAAGAAGAAGAAGAAGAAGAAGAAGAAGAAGAAGAAGATTGCAAGAGAGACTAAGGGGACAAAAAATGAAGAAGATTGCAAGAGAGACTAAGGGGACAAAAAATGTTAACAAAGAAATGATTAAAAAATCGAGGTGCGTAGGAGATAGGGGTTGACCCACCAAGGAGAGTGAGTGAGACAGTATATAAAACCCGAGGAATAAGGCAACTTTTATTTCAGAATCTTCCTGGCGGTGACAAAAAGCAATCCAAACCTAAAAGTAATATATAAATATATAATTATATATATGGGGTGGAAGATACGTAACCCAATCATACTCAGTGAATTCTGTCTCGTGTAGTATTGGGCAATCATAGTTTTTTTTTTGGGGGCAATCATAGTTCACATGAGCCTAAAGCTTCCCTAGAAGAAGAGAAAAGAGGAGACTCTTTCCAGGGAAGAGAGTGAAGGTGACACTTCTGCTGCGGCAATGGAATATGCTAAGAAACCAAACCAGACTTTTCCACGAAGGGACACGGACATCGCCTTCCCTACGAAGAAGCTATCAAGCGGGTGGGATCAAGCCACATTTTGTGTTAAATAAAACCAGACTTAGTCAAATTCAATTCGTCCAAGTTTGAGACCGTGGCGTCAGTATCCCTAATCAGAACTCATCTGATTTAGGTGTTTCAACAGAAGCAACCTGAAACGTTTTCGGGTGGGACTTTGTTGCACAAGGATCGTCTGTAGGTCGGGCCTGTGCAGCCGCCCGCAAGAACGACTCTTTCCATGGTCGAACGGACGATTCAATCGTGGACAACAAGGCCTAAAAGATTCTAAGTTTGGTTAGGTCGTTCTACTGTGACCAGCCTTACCAGCCTAATATCCAACGGGTTGGCCCAACATGCTTGGGCCACTGGAACCGTGATTGGTTTTCGACCTGCATTCATCAGCCCAAAGATGGCGTCGTTTTTCTTCTTCGTAAGGCGAATAAATAGTCATGCAATTCAGGAGACTTCTCACCGCAACCAAATTATTCAGTAAAAGATTTACTACATGATCTGAACTATGAGGATTTATAACCACAAAATTTTCCTGCTACATATACCATTCAAAAGTTACAGCACCAAATTAACTGTCATTGGTGCACTACGAACTGCAGCCGCTAGCAAAGGCTGTAACCCCGACAAGAATTACCAGTAACAGTCTCATCCATAAATATAGCTTCACTCTTCACTAATTTGTTTATCTGTGAGCCTATGCCAAAACGCTGATCATTTGCGCAAAGACAGATCGATGTGTAGGTAAGCTACGCAAGTCACGAAGAGTAAGAAGAATACGGATGTCAACATTAATGGCTCCGCAAGCATGAAGATCGGGTTGAAGTGGTAGTAAACCTGCAAAATAGCAGAAAGAAAGAAGTGAGAAATTGTGGACTTTTTGGGGCACAAAACTTGATATTGAGACTGCATGCTATACTTTAAGAGGAAAATATCTTTCTTCCAAACTGAATATAAATCAAACATTCTAGACATCATCCTTGCAGGAAATCTTATGATAGACAGGTCTTCCTTTTTTCTTAAAAGGAAGGGGGATCCAAGAGATCACATTCCACAGATCAGTAATGTTCTGGCACGCAGGCAGTTTAAGAAGTTGCAAACATGATGGAAGATATATTAAGAAACGATAATTGTGCAGAAATATTAAATCAGCCAGGCTCTTAAGCAGGCACTGCAGAAGCGCTAGTTTGTCTCACCTAAATGCCAAATTGCCAATTATATGGCAGAGCGTCCCCTTCATAATTCTTGGTTTTGCAGAATTAAGTAAAATCTTGTTTATCAAAGTAAAATTACCTGGAAGGGAATGTTATGCTCAGGGACAACATTATTCTTCTCCAGAACTACCACTGTCCTTCCAACAACATCGAGGTATGAATATTTTTTCTGCAATCACAAATAAATGTGACATCCGAGTTAATAAGGAAAAGATTTCAGATTCTGTACAGGAATTTAATGAAAAGTCCAAAAAAGATGGCCATAAGGCACTCGGCCTGGTGTTGAAGGCATTGGGGTGTGGGTATGCTTTCTAAGCTCAGGGGTTAGACTCCTGACCAATTAAAAAACATAGAAAGTCCACATGAAATGAAGCGCTGCATTTGAGCAGGACCTCAACTGACATATTGAGGTGAAAAAAAGGTTAATGAGGCACGGCACTCGTGTATGATTCCTACAGAAAGCAGTTACCTCCAGATATTGATTCACAGGAAAAGGTACGACAGCAGATGGCTCTTTTGATCCCTCAGGCAGCACAACCTGAGATACAGAAATTATCATACACTAAACCATGCCAAACGCATTAAATGCTACATGAAGATAGAATAAGAAAATACTGAATTAAATTAGATTTGATAGGTAATAAAACCCACTTTAATAGTTAACTTGTCCACCACTGTCTCCACTAGAGGACATCCATAACTGAAATTGAGGTAACGCTTGCCATCAGGAGACTCAAAAAGGAAATCTTCCAGTGGCAGACCATACCCAATAACAAAAGTTGCTTTCCAACCTCCAAACAAAGGATAACGAGGCTCAATTTCTAGTTCAGACTGTCAAAAAAGCAAAATTGAGTCAAATATTCAGCAACTAGAATAGCATGCTGTAAATGATAGTATACTCTAAGTTGATGTGTTTAGCAATGCATAGAAGGTAATTTTTTTAACAACGCAAATAATTAAGGAAAATAGTTGGGAAGAGAAACACCCAGTAAAATTCAAATGCTCTCTATGTTGTTATAAATTGCAAGGGCAGCAATGCAGCTACAAAAATAACATCAGATTGAATATCTTCCTCATATGTGAAAACAATAAGTGACTAAACAAGAGCACAAGTCCTAAAATTTGTCAACTTTGTGCACTCAAGTTCTTCCTTCAATTTCGTTAGTTTTTAATTAAACCAACAGAGGGGTGTGGCATTGTTTAATTCGTTTTTTACTGTCACTTTTTTAGTCATCTTTTCAATCCTTGAACTCAAACCGAAGTCGTTTTAACCCAACAACAGAATGTTACAAAATCCGAAATTAAATGAAGCTTGAAAACTCAAAATGATCTTCAAAGTAAAAAAAGACGATAGCAAAATTAGGGGCTGCAAGGGTGGCGCTGCCACTGCTTGATTTAGCAGGCAAGGGCCAACAACCCTCGCCTGACCATCAGTGAGGGCCGCAGATCTCGGAGGGCAAGCACCCTTGCAAAGCTCAGTGGTGCTACCACAGTCACCACCACCAAGTGAGGGTGTGCTTGCCCTTGCCAGTCAAGGGGCGAGGCAGTGCCGCCCACAATGGCCCTACCCCTCGTGATCTGTTTTGTTTTTTTGTGAGTCCTTTGTTAATTTTCAAATAAACTTTTTTTTTCTTTCAATTTCAATTAATTATTTGGAAATTTTAACTTTTTTATTTTTATTGTAATTTTAATTGTTTTATTTTCTAAAAGTGGAATAAAAACAATGTCATTTTTGTGTTGAAAGTGCACCATCACAACATTATTGGCCACGTGAGAAAAGAAAATAACAAAAAAAGCCACACGGCATTTTCCCTTCAAGAAGATAATGGAAGGACTAAAGTGCACAAAGTTGACAAGTTTTAGAATTTAAATGCACAAAACAAAATTTTTATGATTAAAGTGCATGAGGTTGACAAGTTTTAGGACTTGCGACATAATTATCTTGCTAAACAATTAGCTCAAATAAAGCACAGGACCAACAATATTTTTGATTGCAACATGTTTCTCTCTGGTGTAAGATTTCATTAATGAGGAGAAAGATCATGCATCACCCAACTTCATGGTATAGGCATCTTGTCTAGTCTAATTCGATCTAATACATCAGTATAAATAGGGGCTGGACAGAGGGTTATGGTTGAATCATATTTTTTACATCACAAAGCTCCATTCTACTAGGCCTGCCTCTTATATCCTAATGCAAAAATTAGACTACTCTTTTTATATTCCACTAATTCAAACAATAATGCTTTGAGAAAAAAGAGTTCCGACATAAGCTATATACTCAGGGTATGAATTTAATTAATCTGGATAACTGCACATGATGAATGGCAAAACCAAATTCTTCCACAAGATAGTTACTTAAACATCAATTATTCTTCAAGCCAATTTCTTTTATTTACAATAAGTATCACGCAAAAATTATCCCCGACAACCACCTGCAGGAACCTATATCCTGCAAGATAGTGCATCTTATCTAAAACAAAAATATGAAGGATGTACCTTTAGAGCACCCAAACGTAGGCGTGATGATGAAATGTTCCCTATTTCATCACGATAGTATACGGAGTGCACTCTAGGTGGGAGTCTAGCTAGAAGATGTCTGAACGAAGAGACACCACTGTGACCTGGCCTAGATTGATATTCAACCCTGCCAAAAGAGAACTTCTGAAGTTGAATATCTAGGTGTGCAGTAAATTAACCAGATTGAGGAATTCAAATGAACTAACACCAAGAACCAATTCTCTTTTCCTCAATCCAATTATCCAACAAAAGCATCACACCACCTGAGCAACCATCTCTAGATAGGAGAGACCCACAAATGCAGCTATAACCATGAGACACTAAAGTTTTTGTGACATCAATGAGACTGTACCGAGTCGATCATGGATTGCACATTTATAACACAATAAGATCTTTAGAAGTCAATTATATAAAAGAAGGATTCAAGCATCAATCTAAAGTTCTGAATAAATTCCACATACTACTAACAAGCTTTGAACACTAAAAAGAGCAGGAATTAAAGAGGACTCGGAGTATGGTTAATTACAACACAAGAAATAGTATCCTCTGTAATTTATAATTATTCCAACTTAAAATTAAGATACTAATATTTATTTAACAATTGCAAGATTGAATTAATCAAACGCAGCCTACTGCATCCACACATCACTTTGCAGTAGAATTCTTACAAAAACATACTTATAAGACCCAGAAAAGTGAAAAATCAGAAACTAGTTGATAAATAAGCAGTGTTTGCATATTTCAAAATGATAGGACGAAGCATCTTCAAAAGTGAGAAGCCTACCTTGAAAAGACACCTTTGTGGCGAGCACCAGCGTGAGCCAACTTATATTGCTCAGTGATCTGAAGGCTTCCCCAATGAGATATTTCCACCTCCCGTACAAGCTCCTCAACAACAGCGAAGGGACTATTATTTTCCAAGTGCACAATCACTGGTGAATATGAATGCGGAGGACGGTCATTGTAAGGCCCATATTTCAGTTCAGTACCAGCACGATGAGTAGGGTCTACTACAGTGAAAGACTCCACTTTTGTAGTTGGTGTCTTAATAAATGTTATCTGCTGCTTGATATGATATGGCGACAATATTAGGGCACTGTCATGGTAGTAGACCAGCTGTGACTCTGACTGACTTATCTCCACGGGAAAGGGTTCCAGAGAATGTGTTAGTATACAGAGTACCTCCAATGTGACAGCTTCACCAGCGGCCAATGGATTTAGCAGGGATATAGATAAGTACTTAGTTCCATTGGGTGCATCAGGTAACTCTTTTGGATTTACATCTAGAGGGGTATAGGTTTTCTTCTTCCGTTTTCCTGTTGCCACTTGTGCCTTCACAACTGCTAGATGATCAACCTGTGTCGGTGGAAAAGCAAGCAGAATTTCTGAAGCAGGAGAAGCCCCAGTATTTTCAACCTGAAAGAGGCCCATCAATTAAAAAACTAAACTTATGGACAAAGAGCAACTTTACAAGCAAAACTTGGCAATTTATTGTTTGGTATTTATCAGTGAGATTCCTGAAAGGAATTTCATGTAAGATGAACCAAAAGAAATGTAAACAGGAAGATTCTATATGTTCAGAGAGATAAAATCAAACAAAGACACGTGCACTTACCTTCAAAGTCAGGAAAACCTTAATGATGTGAGAAGTCAGGTCAATCTGCAAGAAGTTAACAGCACAAAAAGGAAAATGCATCAGTCATCAGCAATGTTCAAAGAAACATTCCATGAGTAATCAGTGGTATCTTATGCAATTGATGTACCATGAAAATGTAACTTAAGGGACAGGAAAAACAAACAACTACCAGAAAGGCCATTCTTAGTTTCTAGCGTCATATTGAATAAACTGTAAAGCCTTGCATTTTCAGAAAACTATCTTTGAACCAACATTCATGGGACGGAGGAATTGAATAAGCTATGAGCTACTCCCTGGCTCTTCCTGTTCACAGCGATAGACAGACGGGAAAAAGAAATCTCGACAAGATTGAGAAGCTGTGGCAGACTGAGGCAGTGAAAAGTCTATCATCAACAAACAAAATTCCATCTTTTCCCCCAAACTTCCTATAAACTAATCATTCCCGAGTAACCATCAAATGAAGAGGAGAATCGTCCACAAGGTCCACGACCGCCACCGTAAGCAGCATTCCATACGTAACACGACTCGATCCCTTATGTCGGAAAATCCACGGCTCCAAAACCCCTCTAAACAAACTCGCGACCACAACGACGTCCATCCACGGCTCGACAAGGACCTAAGCCCCGTCACTCTTATCACTTCCGGTACGAAGCGATTCCACGTGCTTCGATAAATTAAGAAGGAATTCCACGCACTCCAATACACAGTCTCGGCAGTCAAAATCGATCGACGACGTAGTCAACCAATCTAAGCTCGGACGAGCGGCGATTCCGAGCTCAAGATCCGCGATCTCGAGGGAACGCAGGACGCACTCGCGGGCGCGAATCGCTTCGGGAAATGGAAAGAAAAAACGAAGGAGGAGAAGGGGAGGGAGAGAGAGAGAGGTACCCTGCGTTCGGCATTGACGACCTGGATGTCCTGCGCAGAACAGGAGGGCAGGATCAAGAGGAGAGCGAAGATCGAGATGGAGACGGCGGCTCGAAGCCGCAGCGGAATCGCCATTGGACGCTGCACCTTCTCTTCTCTCCCCTGCTGCGCTCGCTTGACGAAGAAGACGACTCGCAGTCGCGCAAACTGGTAAGTCTTCGGAGACGAGAGACGAGGACGAGGACGAGGACGAGGAGGACGAGATTGTGGGCTTATGGGCTTTTTAAGTGGTCCGTTCGATTGATTTTGGGCCATTATGTTGCGTGGAACGGGCTTCCGGTCGGGCCCGGTCCAGGACAGGCTCTCGGGTTACTTGGAGAATAATTGAAAGGCTTCCCAATTCCATCCGGGTCAGGCTAAATATCGTATGCTTATCGATATCAACGTGTATCATGAACTCCGTTTGTTTTTCCAAAAATAAGTAATTTAAAAAATATTTTCCTAAAAATAATCACTTTTTATTACTTAGAATAATTAGTTAACAAAAAATATTTTTATCATCAACGACAATTTATGTTTAAACATTTTCAAAAAAGATTAAATTATTTTATGTTCATTCATTTTTGTAAGCAATCATTAATGGAAAATATTCTCTAAATCATTTGTTTTTTTATGAAACAATGCATTCTCTTTTTCGTTCCAATTGTATTCTGTCATGGGTTCTTCAATTCTCGGATCATAACCCATTTTAACAACTTTTATCTCTTTGTAATAAATTATCGTGATACACGATTGATGAAAAGTTAGATTCTAAATCCAAAAGCTACCAATCTATCAATTTACAATTCATGACAAGCTGTGCAGTGAAGAGCTTGCCAAGCCAATATGGGCATCGATTGTCCTAGTGGATTGAAAAGGGTTTTTTTTTATTTGTTAGTTTTACTCTAGTTCTCAACTTATTCTGAAACTTTTGTTTTGCCTTTTTATAGAGCGTGAAAGTCTAAACCCAAACCTAAAGCTAATCTCTTCACTCCAATCCCTTGAAAAAGTGGATATTTGAATTTCCTACCTTCCCCTTTTCCTACCTTCCCCATCTCATGTAAGAAATGTTGTCACTGGAGTAAACCCCAATGATTAGAAGAGAGCTCTTTAACTTACCCATCATTATTAACCCAAAAAAAAAAAAAACCTTACCCATCATTTAGTACAAACTTAATGAGGAGGCATACCAAGTTAGAGCTTCACCGTGATTATTTCATTCTTTCTTTTTCTTGGAAAAGAACTTCTATTTCGTGAGTAAAGAATATATTATCGGGATATTAGAAATGATGGAGTGATTGCAATAATGAGTTTTCCTTAACCACCGCACCACATGAATCACACTCAAACTTGATGAATTGCAAGGGGCCCCCTTGGGCATGCTCTCGAGTGAGAGTAGAAGAACCAGCACATTGGATGATATATAATACATGTGGTCCTTTCTCTAGTCTCTTGAGGTTCGGTTCAAGACGCGTCCGACTATTTCGCCCGTGCGTACGACTATTTTTTCATTGCTTGTGCGGTGTCATAATGAATTAGCTATAAGAGTAATAACTCTAACTGAAACTAGACATATAATATTTTATTTTTACAGCTATAATGGTTCTTTTCCGGGAGACAAACATTTGAATCGACATTTTATGTAATCGAACGAGGTAACAGGATATTCAAGGTTGTTTTCATTTTTTATCATTATATTGACTATTTTCCGGAAAGCAAACATTTGAGTCAACATTTAGTTTTTGTCTTAATAATTAAAAACGAACATTTAATCTACATATACAAAAAGGAAAATCAACGACGATAAAGTTGGTTGTTGCACCGGATATTCATTTAAAGGTTTTATTTTTTCTTTTTTTCTTTTTTTTTTGGGGGGGGGTGATGATTTAAGGGATTTTACTAAAAAAGAATGTAGATGAGGGTTAAATGAGAAAGTAAAGAATGAAATAAAATTCACTTTAGGCTTGAATGCATAGAAGATGTCTAAAGTGGCCTGTATTTGCATAATGGACCGACAACAACTTGACTTGGAGATAAAACATGAACGTATGGAAAACGATCAAACGCGCTCAACTGATGCAGTTTACATGCAACGACTGATGCAGAACTCTTGAGATTCCGAGCGGAAGGTCAAAACATCAACATCATGAAAGCTCAAATGTCACTCACCTAACATGAGAGAGAGAGAGAGAGAGAGAGGGAGATCCGAGAATGGCGTCCAAGAATCCAGAGGTTTGAATGGACCCGTTCTTGGAGTCCAAACGAAGATAACCATCGAACGAAAGCACACTGCACTTGCGTTTTCTTTAATCGCCGCCTTTTCGTATTTACCCTCGTAACTGAACTTTCTACCCTTTTGGATCCCTCCCTCTCTCTCTCTCTCTCTCTCGGTAACAGAAAGATCACATTCTGCACAGAGAAATAGACGCCCTCTCGACTTCTGCACTCACCGCTACACTTCCTCATCATCACCATCATTATCGCAATTATCATATTCCGTTCTTGTCATTGCTTTCTTGATCGTCACTCCATCCTTCGGGATCGTTGCTATATATTTCGGTGCTGGAGCTAATGCTTGGGTGGTAACTCGGAGAGTGTGATCAGCTCCCGTGCTCGTTCATGGCGTGCATGAAGTTGGGTTCCAAGCCTGAGGCCTTCCACCTCGATGGCAACTCCTGGTATGCTTCGTTTCGTTGCTTCTCTTTGATCACTTCTTTAATCTTTTTTACTTTCCTTTCAGCTTGGCACTTTCAGTTTCTTTGGAAAATGAGATGCGTAATGTGGGTGATAGGTTGAAATTTGCTTCGTGGGTGTGGTTTATCTGGTGGATATAAATTTGAGGCTGTCGAGTTGTTATATGTTATGGTCGTTAACGTTATGAGCTAATATTAGAACTTTGCTGGTTGATGTTACCATGAAAAACCAAAGCTTAAACAGCATAATTGGAGAGTGTGATTGGCCAATTTCATTATTCTTCGCTCATTTTCAAATTGTTGACCGTGTAGTTGACCAGTATACCTTCACACGTTATGCTATTGCTGGTTACACCAGAGCGTTTGCGTTTTTTTTTTTGCAGTAGCCCTTCACAGGATGAAATTTGGAAAATGTTTTATCTTTCTTTCATAATCTGTGTCTTTTGGACTGATGCTGTCAGCTCAACACTTGGGTTGTCTCTGGACGAATGGTTTTTGGGTCATACTGGAGCTGAAGTTCCTTGGTTTAAGCCGCCAAAGGATGGCAAAGTCCATGGAATTGCAGTAGCAAGAATTGTTATTCCAGTTTGTCTGAAAACACCAGATTTGTTGTTCTTTAAAAGTTGTGTTACTTTTTGCTTGGATTTACACAGTTGTGCAGGGAACTATTTTTTGCATCTAAAACTATTTGGGTCTGTTTAAAGATGGTTCTTTTAACCTTACTCTTTTGGAACTCTCCATTTAAATTGAGCTTCGATTGTTTTTGTAGGATTTGCTCAACAGGGTTACCGAGTGATGTTGTAATTGAAGTTGGAGACACATCCTTCCATTTACATAAGGTTAGTTTAATTGTCGAGTTCAAGACTGAGCCTTTCTGGGGTGTTGCTCTTTTCTTGGTTAAATGCAAACCAGAGATCTTAATACTGGTAGGTAAACGCCAACATTAGGAGATAGGAATTGTAATAACATCTAATGCAACTTCTTCAGTTCAATCCCTTGGTTGTCAAGATTAAGTATTGAATTCTCTTGTAAGAATGACGCATGCGAAATCTTACTTACATGGGGGGTACTTTACATCCCGGATGGATATTTTACACCATGACATTTCTACAGGATTTTTATTTGTCTTTTTTCTTGGTTGTTTAATTTTCAGTTCACGCTTCAGGGGAGGCATTTAAGCAAAATGTGGAATCTTCTATGTTGAAACATTTGTATGAGCACTTGTGTCAATGATCTACTATTCACTGATGAGTTCTGAATCATTCATAAGAGAATAGTTTGACAGTTGCGATGGTCCTGAATATATTCTGTCAATTTCTGGTTGTCAAGATTACAAATCCAACGTATTATTAAACTTTGATCAAAGGGGAAATCATTCCCTGGTGATTTATGTCAGATTAAGCTATTTACCAAGAATTAAGGTAGGAACATCCGACAAAGAAGGTCAAAATCCAAAATCGTAGCCAGACTCAGAGCTATTGTCGTTTGAGCACACAGATACTGATCAGACATTGAATTTGATCACTAGATATCTTGAATCTTCCGATTTTTCAAGTCTAATGAAGTTTCTGTTTCCTATATTTCAATCAGTTTCCCTTGCTATCTAGAAGTGGGTTATTGGAGAGTCTTATCGGAGAATGCTCCAGAGATGATGAGCAGAAATGCACAGTGCATCTCAACGATATACCTGGTGGTGCCAAAACCTTCCTTCTCGTGGCGAAATTCTGTTATGGCGTCAAACTTGAGCTCACCGCAACAAATGTGATTGGTATTAGATGTGCGGCCGAGTATCTCCGGATGAATGAAGACTATGGAGATGCAAACCTCATAGCACAAACCGAGAATTTCATGAATGAGGTCTTCGGAAGCTGGTCTGACTCGATCAAAGCGCTAGAAACCTGTGAGGAGGTCCTGACACAAGCAGAAGAGCTTCATATCGTTTCACGATGCATCAATTCCTTGGCAATGAAAGCCTGTGCAGACCCGAGCCTGTTTAGTGGGCCAGCTTCCTCTCATAGCGGATCAGAAAGTCCGGCCGGTGCTGCATCCTGGAATGGAATAGGTGCGGCTGGCAAGGCAGACTCTGTTGGCGAGGATTGGTGGTACGAGGATGCCTGCATCCTCAAGTTACCATTTTATAGAAGGCTGATTCTAGCCATTGGAAACAGGGGCATGAAGCCAGAGAAGGTTGCTGGTTCGGTCATGCGCTATGCAGTGAGGCACCTGCCGTTGATGCGCAGGCAGTCGAGCGCAACCCACTCAACTGTTTCATCATCATCTGAAGCGGATCAAAAGAATGTTCTCGAGCAAATAGTTGAGTTACTCCCCTACCAAAAGGCCGTCTTTCCTACCAATTTCCTGCTTCAACTTCTGAGGACATCCATGATCTTACATGCTGGATCGTTGTGTCGAGAGAATTTGGAGAGGCGCATCGGGGCACAATTAGAGCAAGCCCTCCTCGAAGACCTCCTAATACCAAACATGGGTTGTTCGGTGGAGACGCTCTATGACATTGATTGTGTTCAACGGATCCTAGATCACTACATCGGGGAAGAACGCGACGTGAATTATCCTAACGCAAATTGTGTGGAAGGACAGCTGATGGAAGGTTCTCACGCCTTGACTCCGATGACGATGGTCGCAAATTTGGTGGACAGTTATCTTTCTGAGGTGGCGCCCGATGTTAACTTGAAGCTGCTGAAATTTCAGTCGCTTGCTGCTGTCATCCCTGATTATGCCAGGCCACTGGATGACGGTATCTACCGTGCAATCGACATATATCTCAAGGTGAACGAGAATTCAGAGCTTGACTACTTCATTGGACAATTGGGCGGGAATGCTCTATTCCTATCTCTCTTTCATTTCAGTATGAATTCATGATCTGTCTCTCACCACAGCTCTCTCTTCTGACTGCTAAATTGTATAAACATATTAGGCACATCCCTGGCTTACGGACTCAGAAAGAGAACAACTATGCCGGCTAATGAACTGTCAGAAGCTCTCGCTCGAAGCCAGCACGCACGCTGCCCAAAATGAGCGGCTTCCTCTTAGGGTGATTGTACAAGTTCTTTTCTTTGAGCAACTCCGTCTCCGCACTTCAATGGCTGGCTGGTTCTTTGTGTCCGACAACCTCGGCGCCTCGCAGAACCCAAGTTGCAACCTCGTGCTCGCGAGGACCGAAGCCCCAAACCCAGCAACTACAACCCAACAATTGGTCGTGGCAGCCGATGACGTGAAGGAGAGGGTTTGCGAGCTCGAGAAGGAGTGCTTGAGCATGAAGCAGGACCTGGAGAAGCTGGTGAAGACGAGGGGGAGCTGGAACATCCTCTTCAGGAGATTAGCTTTCCGACTCAAGTCGAGATCTCCAAAACTGCCAAAGCCATCCAATGATGCCAAAGATTCGGAGACGCCAACAGCACCTCTGATTGACGGCAAAGAAAACCATTGCAACGCCAACAAGGAAGAGCTGTCGAAGATTTAGTTGATGATGTTTGAAGAAACTTCTCTATTGAGTCGTGCCTTTCTCCCTCTTTTCCGTATATCGTTGTCATCAGTTAAACCTGTTAGTGTGCGGCCCTTGATTTAGTTCTATCCTCAAGTTTCTATTATGGTCAGTCTAGATCTGTTTTGCTTTGTTCTCTTATGGAAGCAAAAGGTGCACGTTACCTTATGGTTATTTCAATTGTTCCTGTAACTAGAATGTCTGCATGAGAGAAAATGCTTACGATCACAATATCTGCAATATGATATTAGACATTTTAGAACCTGCAGCAATCTCATCGGAACTATTAATCAATGTCGCTTGATTTGTACGAGAGTTGCAGGGTAAGATTGCTCAAAATCTTTGACCTAACAAAGTTATTTTCTCTTCCATTGCCTAATCATGTACATCCTAGATGCCAAAAGAATAATAGAAAAAACTGGTGTGTACTCAAAATAATCAGCAGTTCTACATTGTGCACAGCAGTCAATTACACTGTTGTCCACCGTATCTCCACATGTATCACCCCATTCTTCGAATCGATCAAGTGATATTTCTCGTTGATCCGTCCATTGTGCACGACATCGTTAAGATTGATTTGCACGTGGCCTAAAGATTCCTGCAATGCAATCTCACTTTCAAAATGTGAAGGTTGTATAAACGGGAAGAAAGTCCATGATCCAGATATAGAGGGCAATCAGCACTAATTAACATGGTACCAACCTTCGACCGAAAGCTAATGCTGGTTCGCTTGCTCATTACTGCAATGTGGATCTTGTCGCTCAAAGGAGGCTCATCAAGCATGAACTGGAATTCTTCATTCCAGCGAGGATCGCGAGTCTTCCTCAGCATCTAATGAAACAGAATATACCATAAAAAGGTGGCTCCTAGACTTCCCAAACGTTATCAAACAAGACAGCACAGACACCTTGCTGACATTCTACAACTAGGCTACTTTGAGAAATGGGTCCAGAGCAGAAGATGCACCGAGTCAAAAATTACCTTTGTTTTTTTCTTCTCTCCTCTGAAAATCACTAATGCATAAGGATTATTGTGCCTCTCCCCTTCTACGTCCTCAGCTCCTTGAACAATAACCGAAAGTAAGCCCGCTCCGCTCAGAGCGCTGTCATCGGATACTTTATCAATTCCACTTTCGATTCTTCCGTAGCCATTGGGAAGTTCCTTAAAGCTTCCACTTTCTTCCTTGAAAGGAACAAACGTTAGTTCCACCACCAGCTGGCCTCTTCTTTTCTTATCCTGGTGATCACTAATATCTGTGTGCTTCATCAAGTTGAGAACAAACTCCTTTTTCTCATGGGGTTTAAGCAAGTTCAGAGGAACTAGCTGTATCCCCAGTCTGTCGTGTGCACCTACCTGCCAACAAGAGGGACAAAATGAAGGAACAATTGACCGTTCAATAAAAGTTGTTCAGATTATAAAAAGGGAAAGGAATTTCACATTAAGGGTGCATCTATTTAGAGTAAAACAATTTCCAGGAAAATGCTTTCAGACTTTTTCCACCTATTTAAACACCAGAAAATGAACCCGTCAACAGAAAACATTTTCCATTAACCAAAATTGGTATGCTAAGCCTTTAGAAAATGAATTCCCCTCCCATGAAGGGGAATCATTTTCCCCAAAGAGACACATAGTACATAGTGGTGCTGCCAATGCAACATCAGTGAGCACCCCTCCCACTCTCAGATAAAACCATTTCCTTCAACATAAAGTTGTTCATAAAACAAAACACACCCTAAGCATAGGTAACAATGTAATTGCTGGCAGTCAAAAGAGCAGAACAAAGATCTCTAAGATTTGAGATTTTTCCATAAGTTTTGGAAGTTTCTTTGAACAGGTCAAATTAAATGGCAGTTTTAATCTCTCAAAGCAGGAGCCGCCTATTATTGTCCATTGTCTGTATTTTTGTCTAGCTTGAAAGGATGAAGAAATATAAAACTGCTTCGACCTCAGCTTTTGAGCTTCTTTCAAGCTACTAAAAAATGGGGAATAGCAGAAGAACCTTGTCCCAGTCAAAGACTTGCAAATGCAAAATCTGAGACTGCGGATCCTTCACTATAAACTTGAAGTTCTCGTTCCATTCGGGATTCAAGTTCTTCCTTATGATGGAAGTCTTCTTTGCTGGAAGTCTGTCTCCGCTCAGTTTGAGTTTGACATAAGGGTCTGACGCCCCCAAAAAGTCCATTTTCAAGAGTTTCATTGCGCGGACAACTTTCACGTGCAGTATTCCTACTGGTTGTGTCGCAGCCGCTCTACACAAGATATTAAACGGACAGAAGTAATAAATTGACCATTTGTTAATCTCTACATGTAAGCAAGATGTGATCCCATCATATGGTTTCAAAAGCTTACAATATTAATGCGTTTGCTAGTACCAGTGATCTACATGAACTTACGTTGAAGCATCAAGGATAGGTACTTCAAGTGTTTGGGGCCAGAGATACATGTTCGCAATCTGTTTCTTGATCGTCTCCTGCATTGTAGATGGAATCAAATTAAAGTTACGTGTAAACAACTTTTCTAGTCAACAAACTTGATCATGATCCAACTCTTTCCATAAGAGAACTGATAGTTCTGCACCTGAACAAATCTGTACAGGCCAGGTATCGACATAATGTCCCCTCCCAAAATTTTCAGTCCGAAATCCACGTGTGGCTGCAACAATTGATAACAATTTATCATAAGAAAGTGCTCTTACACACTCGTCCACAAGTTTTTTCATATACTCTGAGCCAAGACCTACCTTCTCCATTAATGATACCACGAGATTTGCGAAACATGGGAAAGTAGGGACTAGGGGCTTCAGTTTGATCCTCGGAGCCATAAATATTTGCAGATCAACCAACTGGAGAAAGAACAATAAATCTTCTTGTCGGCATCATCCTCTTCATATAAATCAAAAAACATTATAACTGTTTGAGGCATGTCTTTAACCTCTTCTGACCTGGATTTTGATATGCAGAGACAACACTCTCAAGCCCAAGATGATGTTGGGATTGCCTGCCCACTTAATGACTGGTTCCATCACTAGTTCTTTCTCGTTAGTCTCATAAACTTTCATTCCTGAGAAGCACACAATGAGAGGGGAAAAACAAATGAAAAACAGGGCAGAGAAAGGATTTCGATAGAGAAGTGTATCCTCAAATTGTTTTAACGATGTCACTAAAGCATGCGAGCAAAGCATTTGATTCCATAGACAGACTGTTCAATCATTGTATGAGTTTGCAGCTTTTCGTATATAAAAAAGAACAATATTAAAACGATTTTTTTCCTTTTCTTAAGGGAAGCCAGACTTTTTGGACAACCCCTAAAATACAGAAAGCTCTTGCATCATTTTGCAGGGGAATCTGTTTTTATACTTCAGAGTTGCTTCAAATAGAAACCATGAATTAATCATTTTTTGGCGGCATCTTGAAGGAAACTCAATCTTTCAAAGCCTGGGAGGGGGCTATGGTAAACATACTGCTTGCTTACCGTGAAATGTGGGCGGAAGAGTTCCAAGACTTAACTTCTCAAACTCAATAGCTTCAATTTTATACTTTCCAATGTACTCTGCAAACATAGGTTCCGCCGTGCTTCTTATATTACCACAAATTGCCTGTACACGAGACTCGAGTAATGCTCATATGCTTCTACATGCAACAGAAAAAGGTAAAAATAAAAAACCTTATATGCTACGACATTACCCTATCGAGGTATGGCCACATGTCCAAGATGAACTTGTTCAGCCAGTCGACCTGTGCAAATCCAAATTATGGTCAAAGTAGCACGTAGAAAATGCAAACATTTTGCGATATCGTGAAAGAAAACCCAAAGAACTTACCCTATCATAGTCCGGACTCTTGATCCATAGAGGAATCTCTGGTAGTATCTCCTGCAAGGCACTTGTATCCAACTTGTGCAGGGGCGTAGTAACTGGTTCCTGCGAGTAATGCAGATACCAGCTAAGCCGAGACACTTTCGTCACAAATTTTGATCTCTCTCAGAATTTTGATAACACGAATTAGAATTAGTTGTGTTCAAAACAATGGTGGATGAATGGTATGCGTTCGGTCAATATGGCACTGAAAGATAAAGTCTCTTCCTTTTCTTAATCATTAGGAGCCATAGAAAAGAAGCTTCCTTTTGTAATGCTTTACAAAATAAAGATGAAGTTGTTTTTCCTTCGCCAGCCACTCAGGTAACCAATGAACAGAAGAGCTTCGCGTCCTTAAGTATCTTTGAGAAAAGGGGGCTAAAAAGAATTTCAGGATTAGAACCATTAGAACCACTTTAACTCGGTATCAAAACACAAGATCGAGCTTGCCAACTCAATAGTCATCTTATTGGATAAATTTTGAATGCAATGACAAAGAATGTGGTCATTTACACCTCCTAGGTATTCTCATTGTCCTGCCCATTTTACGTTCAAGTTTGCAAAAGTTTGCATTTGTCCAGAAGGCAAAAGACCAAATAATTGGCTTCAATTAATCAGGATAAGAAATTACAATCAAAACCACAAGAACTCCAAGTGATACAACCGTCTCGTGGACATTAGAAATGCCACTTTTCTTGCAGAGCCCTCCCCCCCCTCCTCTCTCTCTCTCTCTCTCCAGTAAATAACAGAAGGAAGAAAGGGTCAAATGACGTGCAAAATTTCAAATCTCATATGTGTAAGAAACTTGTCTGCTTTGACCATCAAGACTGATCGTAAACAAGACGCAACCTCATCATCAACTCTCAAATCAAGAAACTTAGCTTTCAGAGAAGAAAAGATATTATCGATCTCTCGACACACGGATAGACGAAATCATCCGCCACTCAATCTCATTCTGACCTCAGACATTAGAACTCCATAGGAAACTCACCATCCAATTGCATTTAGAAAAAAAAGAAAGAGAAAAAAAACCCAAATCTCTTTTCTGGAAGAAGGTGGCAAGCTCAAGTTTCAGCCGACGAACACTGCGAAAAGTGCACGACATGGCAGCATCGACAAGATTCCAGAAAGAACTGATCGTTGCCGTTAAAATCCCAATAAAAACACGAACAAGAGAGTCCTTCTCAAAGCCGAGTGATGACCAAACAAAACAAAAGCACAAATCCACAGAACAGTTCTCGCGTGCATCCACGGAGTAAACAGCAAATGCAGCACGGCGGATGATCAAAAACGCTCTTACCTCTACATCCTTAGGCTGAGAATAAACGAAAAGATAGAAACCCAAGACGAGGCCGAGAGGAAGGCCGATCGCGAACCCAAGAATTCCGAAGATGGTGCTCAAAAACCCCATCTTGAGCACTCTCTCCCTCGGCCGTCCTCACTCCAAGAAGCTGGAGATGGTGGCGTTCAAGAAACAAGAAAGCACTCCCGAGCGCATGCAGGAGAAGAACAAGAAGAGGACGAAACGGAGGAAGCAGCAGCCGAAGGTGGCGATGACAAGGAAGAGAGACGTTGGTGGTCGGGAACACGCGACCGAGAGACGACGATCGACTCGTGAGCGAAGCTTTGAGGGGGAAGCGCCGAGGAAAGAAGTGTTTTCTATCGCTTCGCTCTGCTCGACGACTCTTTCAAAATGAAGTCCGCCGTCCCTGTCTGCTCGAAACGAATGCTTCCAAGTGGCGACCCTTCCTCGTCGTCTGATCACGCGCGACTCCCCGCCGGCAATGACCATTTTCTCCCTTCGTCTTTTGATTTTTTTTTGTTGATTTTTCCACGGAGAAGTTTACTTGAACGATCCGATGGGACCAAACGGGGAAGACTATGTACGAAAGAATATGTGCAGAATATTATTTGAAAGGGGCAGAGCACGTCGGCTTTAGACTAAGAAGAGGTAGATAATTACAATTTGCTTTTTCCGCAAAAAAATCGAATATTATCGGATGCGATCCTCCTATATGGAGGTGATCATCGGGCTTGATGTTCTTGAGATCGACCAACCTGCCATGCCTGCTTGATGATCAAATCCGTGCTTGAAACAATGAAAATCTCTAACTTATTAATTGTGTATCCGATGTGACTTTTTTTAAACTTTTCCACATTCCTATTGACATGAAATTAAAGGAATAAGAAGCACGTTATTAAATTCATAATTGCGAAAGGCAAAATAATATAAATGATCTTTGAACATTGATTTAATATATAATGTGATTTTCAAACTTTTAATTTGTTCAATATGAATCCTAAACTTTAAATTAATGTATTATATCACTATATCGCTCATGAACTTTTAATTTATTTAGTATAGCCATTTAATTATGGTATATATTCAAATCCGTGAACTATATGAACATACTCAATATTGTCTTTGAATTTATATTTAGTGAATGATAATATTGGATATTTTTATTTAATCTAGTGACTAGTTTGAACATTTACTAGAATTTCAAGGATCACGTCGGACAAATTAAAAAGTTGAGGATAATGATAGGGTAAAGTAGAAGGATTATTCATGTTGTTATCCCATCATAAAATGAATTCAAGCGTTTCACACACGTACACGCGCCTGCGAAGTTTCAAAGCTCTTGAATATTAGATAAAATCAAAATCCGATGGGCTGAAAGGGAAGAAAAACGCAAAAGCGAAACGCCTTTCTAAAAAGATCCAGAAAGATGCCCCATTAATTTAATCCTTTTTGCTTCCTTTCCCCCCCTGGCGAGAGAGAGAGACGGGGCAAGGCAAACGGAGCAAGCGGTTCAGGAAAGGAAAGGAACAAGCGACCCACGCGGCATCCAGCTCAGCGTTCGCGCTGTCAATACGGCGAAGAGAGCGAAGCACCTGCCCCAGATCGAATTTGGCCGGATGGATCTTACCTGCGACGCATGCTAAGACGCCCGACCCCGGATTTTCACTTCGTTTCTTTTTGGGTTCGTGGAGTCCGATGTTCGATCATTGTTTATGTGCGGTGGGTCGGTTGGGCCGGCTAATTGGTTTTTTTTTTTTTATACTTTTTTTGGAGGGGAGGAAGGTGACAAAGCAGAGATACTCCGCCTTTGCTTGCAAATTTTTTTAACCCTTTGCTTGTTAATTTGATTAATCTCTCTATCTCTCAAAAGTTGGCTTTGTGCTGTCGTTGGCCAACTTGCGAAACTACGGTTCCGGGGGTTGGTCCATAGTAATCTTAGCTAGTAACGAAGGGATTCTGTTGAACAGCAGCAGCGAAGCTTACAAGAAAAGGCATTCATTTTTGTTCGGATCTTACGCAAAACTTGCTGAATTCAAGAATCGTTGATGCATTTTGTACGCTTAAGAGATGGTATAGATGCTCATAAGATTTTTCTATTTCTCGAGCCTAGAATCATGCCTGCTTCAATAAAATTATCTACATAACAAAGTTTTCCGCATGACTTCTCCTTTTCCAAACTTGGAGAGAGAAATTTTTTTCTCAAGAGGAGAAAATGAAGTTATGCGATATTGCTAATTTGCACCGCGGTGGATTCTTTTTTCTTTTATAATTTTTGTCAATTTAGTTATCCATTATTGAACAAAAAGTTGATTGATGCTTCTATCATGACACACTCACATAATTTTGCGAATTTGTGCCTTGGTCCCAATATGAGCAAAACATAATAGTGCCACATCAATCATCTCATCTTAGATTCTTATCTCGCTAATTTTCCCTCTTATTTAATTTCTTGAGAAATTCTTAATAAGTATTTCCATGCACCGGCTAAACCAATGATTAAACGAAGAAAAAATTCACAATCTTTTCGTCCGTTGCCCTTTTGAAATCCGTGCATAATCAATATTATTTTAAAAAGTTTAAAGTTTTTTTTTTTTTTGGTCGTAAAAAGTTCAAGTTGTCATGCCTTTCGAAATCCACATAAAATTAAAATAATAATAATACTTTATGGGGTCCTCCCCCAAGTGTGAACGCAGGAGGTGGTGAATCGTACGTGGGCCAGCGAGATGTCTAAATGCGAATAACGACACGATTGGATTAATAATTAATTTTATCGGATTGGAACGTTTTCCCGATCTTCTAAGCTTTTTACTAATCATGGTTTTGCTTTGGTGGACGCAGTGGATATCCTGCATAATTAAATATCTTTTCTCTTTCTGATCCTCGGTGTGAACGGGCGAACCCGGGTCCCACGTACCCGGACTTGAAATTGCTTCGACAGTTTTTTTTAATTATGTACTTTGTTTTTTCTTCTCTTCTTTTTGCCCTCACATTCGACCCGACCGCAGCATAAATGAAATCTTGCCACGTGTGATGGCAGAGTCCCGTACGAAAGTTTTTTTAATTTGCCGAATTTGAGTAAGAAAAATGGGTCTAAACTAGTGGTCCAACAAAAATTTGAATTGTCTTCGGCGAGATTAAGGATTGGGGGGAGGGAGTTTGAAATTTCAAGATCAGATGCTCCAATCAATCGCTTTCGTGCCATGAATAATAAATTGCGATTGAATTTCTTCTTGGCTAAGAATTGCATTGGTGACCAACCTAATTACCAACCGCAATCTCCTTTGTCTAGGGATATGCCATCTGCCGTGGCACATGGAATATATAAGCACTTGGAAAAATCAATCCAAAAGGTTCTAAATTTTTTGTACTTTTAACATTTTATTTTTTCAAAACACTTCGACCAATTTCGTCATAAAATTTTCAATTATACTAATTGAATCTTATACATTTTACATTTTCACATTTACCAATTGAGTCCATCAACGTGACACTCGCCCACATCTAGTGATGGCCAACAGGGGCGACAAGCGATAGTCTCCCCCATGTAGGGCCGATGTGAGATTGTTCCTCCCTAGGGTAGCATCACCCAACTCTCTCCGGCGATTGTCTAAGATTGACTATCGACAAAAAGAAAAAAAAAGTAAAAAAAAAAAAGAAAGAAAAAAATTAAAAAAGATGAACATGTCAATTGATACGATATATACAATTGGTCTAAATTTAATAAATTTATGATTTTTTAGATAATTTTTCATGGAAAAATCTATTATTGCTATTCAAGAAACATGTACGTGGTCAAGATTGATAAATAATAATCTCAATGTTTATAATAGTCATCACAAGATGTTTAAATGTGAATGCCAACACAATTAAACTAATAAATAATAATTTCATATTAGAATGTCTTTTCGATCTCATGCATTTTTACTAATCATAGTTTTGCTATGGTAGATGTGGAAATCCTGCATAATTAAAAATTCTCTCTCTCTCTCTCTATATATATATAGAAAACGATATAAATGGTCCATAAATATAGCCTAATGTGTAATATGATCATAGTTTATAAACTTTTGTCTAGTATTTAATATAGTTCATGAACTTTTTAGATGTTTAATGTGTCATAAACTTTTGGTACATGCTCAATGTAGTCCATAAATTATATGAAAATGTTTTCATATAATTTATGGACTACATTGAGCTTGTATCAAAAGTTTATGAATTATGTTAAACAAATTAAAAGTATAGGATCTACGTTGAACATAAAGTTAAAGTATACAGATCATATTGAATAAATTAATAATTTATGGATTACATTATATATTAATTAAAAGTTAAGAAATTATGTACGTCGTTATTTTTTATTTTATTTTTTCAGATCCTCGGTGTGAACGGGTGGTCCGGGTCCCACGTACTTGACTTGAAAGTGCTTCGACAGTTTTTCTTGGGTATTTGGTCTTTCTGCTCTTCTTTTTGCTCGATGTTCCATCTGATCACAGCTAATGACTAATGACAGTTTGCCACGTGCAATGAGGAGTCCTTGGTTTTTTTTTTTTTTTTTTTTTTTATAATATTTGTGCTGAGCTTGAGAAAGAAAATGGGTCTAAATCAGCGGTCCAACAAAAATTAGAAGTGTCTCCATCGACAAGATTAAGGAAAGCGGAGGGGGTAAATTTCAAGATCAGCTGCTCCAATCAATTGCTTTCGTGCCCAATAAATAAATCGTGAATCAAATTTCTTCCCGATAAATAATTCTATAGGTGACCAACCTAATTACAAACCGAAATCTCCTTTGCCCAGTGAAATGACATATGCGTGGCACATACATATGATGTATGGAGTATGTACGCACTTGGAAAAATTGAGCAAATTATACCAAAGAAATTATAATCTTATTGTATTTTGACTAATTCAATTATAAACTTTTTAATTGCATCAATTGAATTATATGCATTTTCACAGCTTGCTAATTGAATTCGCATTGCCAATTTTGAATGAAAATTACGAATGTAAGAGTCAATTACTCTATATAACTCCGTCAATGGTGATAATGAGATTTTTTAAAAATAATTTTTGAAAATTTTTGCCTTTCTTTGTTTTCTTTTTTATTTTTTTATTTTTTTTTCTATCGAGTGTCGATGAGGGTCGCTAACAACCCCCGTGCAATACCGAACAAGGGCATTGCAAACTTGTCGATCAGCCCACGAGTGAGGCGACTCTTGCTTGGATCTAGTGATATACAGCCTGTGGGCTGTGGCCATGAGGGCACACTTTGCCCAAGCAAGGCCATCCCTTGCCTTATTGTGGTCATCAAGGGTGGCCTTGCTTTGCGCTCTACGACCATTGTCTAAGATCAACCACCAACAAAAAGAAAAAAGAAAGAAAAAATTAAAATAGTTATCCATGTCAATGTTAATACACCACATCAGATGATCAAGTGGACTACCATGTCATTATTTTATGATCAAAATTAATCAAATGGACTTAATTAGTATAATTGAAAATTTTAGAATTAAATTTACCAAAGCACAATAAGTTTAAGATCTTTTGGACAATTTTCTGTAGAAAAGTCTAGTCGGAATTTGAAAGCATGCCATTGAGTTCAATTGTACCGTGTCTTCAATAAACTCAAGCTCAACTCTACTTAGATTCGACTCGATCGACTAGTAAATCTTACTCAGCACCCTAATTAAACTCGAGCCTGGGCTCGAATTCTAGAGATTCATGATAAGAAAATAAATAAAATAACATATTTCATTTATTGATTTGTACTTATAAATATTAAGTACCCAAAACATATCAACATACGATCACTCGACCAGGCGCGCAAGTTATGCACGACGGACTTGCGGATACTGGGGGAGAGGAAGATGGAACTTATATTACGTGACGAGCATAACATTAGGCGGATCACTCAAGATCTCCAGCTAAGCTCATTAGCCTTTTGCGTCCCGACACGGCCGAAATCACGATCTGAATTCATGTCCCACAATCTGCCAAATCGTTTCCAATTGTGCCCAACCAATCCAACGTACAATCAGTGGGCCAATCCGTCCGCTTTTCGCTGTCTTCGAATGCTAGAAGTTCCTTGTGTAAACATGAGTAATCATCTCTCGATTAAGCAATGTATGGTGGGATGCGGACAACCTTATAATGACCGATTAACCGAAGACTTCTTGGACGACGAGGCAGTTGATTAGTCAGTTCTAATCCATACGAGCTTCATAATGGATATGCAATTGACCAATTCTTAATCACAATGTTTTACTTTGGGGAAGATTATCAATCCTAGCTTCATAAAAAAAGTGGGGAGGAGAGAATTATTCAAAAAGTCCTTAATCTAATGCCTTTTTACCAATTTAATCATAAACCTTCAATTATGCTAATTGAGTCTTAAACATTTTTTGTGCTTTACCAATTGAGTCAATTTAGTCAATTTTAATTGAAAATCGCCAGTATTGACGTGAATAATTTCTAATAATATACTTTTTATTATTTTTTCGAATTTTTTTATGTCTTTCTGCAAGATTTGAAAAACTTTGTGTCAAAATTCGGGTCAAGCCCATCTTGGATTGAACCGAGCCATGCCATGACTTTAAGGTTTGCACAACAATAGCACTTGGGCCATGACTGTAAGTAGGCCATGACTACTTGGGCCGGACCGAGTACCTTATATCCCTCGCTCGTGAAAGTTGTATTTGCCGGTCCGTCTTATAGACTGTACCATTATATAAAGTCAAGAGAGGAGAGCCTCCCCCTTTTGAGGAATCTCAATTGTCGTTTTAATTTACCAAAAATTCTTAGTTAACTATTTTAAAAATATTGTTTCCAGGGACAAAATATATATATATATATATAATTTTATTTTCTCACTAACATCATTTCGATATTAGAAAGTGGATATCTTATAGAGATTTTAAATCTCGAAATAATCTTCTCTTTTCATAAATACAAATGTATATACATCGATTGCTCCTTTCCATTACGTGATAATTTGATTGTTCGGTGACAAACTTAATTTCCCAATTGTCAGTTTCTCACATCCATGCAATGCGCGTGCCCATGTTATCAATGCGGAGCATCTAATCACGCGTAGTTGAAACCTAGGCTTGCGAGAAAGGTTTGTTACTAATCATGAACACAGTTTTTTTATTAACGTTCAGTTAACAGTCATAAACTACTCTAGCTGAGTATAGAGGGATGGATGGTCCAGGACGAACGGAATTTGTCGAGAGCTAAATTTTGGGTTAAGTAAGGATGAGAAATTGCTCTTAGAAAACAAATCACACCCTAAGCATCTCTAGAGGTTGATTTATGTAATAATTACGTTCGTCAATTTGGAGTGGACTTAAGGGGCATCTTTGTTGATGCAAAGACCATACCGATTGCCTTCCCAGTCAGGTTTGCTCGTGAATATTGGTCAAACCGAGTTGTTGAATCCCACGCCGTCTGCTGCCCTCTGCCTAAATTATTCAGAAAAAATAAAATAAAAATCGAAGCTTTGAGAATAAATAAATAATTTCGAAAGCAACCTGGTCCATCTTTCTGACTGCATCTGAATGATAATTCCTTCGTGATTAAATAGACCAGTTAGGACTGTGGTGAAAGATTATGAATTTGAATTTGATTGCATACTCATTGGTGTGGAGATTTATATTATATTTATAGTATGTACATAAGCGGGAAAATCACAATTGCAAAGATTTTATAAAAGATAAAAATCTACAATTTATCGCATTCTATAAAATTTACTATAAATGAAATTGACTCTATAAACAGGATTGATGCAGATTGTAAAAGATGCTATATTTTAGGAGATTTACTCACAAATCATGGAAGATTGACCCATCAACAGGATTGGCGTAGATTGTGAAAAATGCTTTAATTTGGGAGGCAGGCTGAGCAGATCGTAGAAAATGCTTTATCTTGGGAGACAGGCCAAGCCTAGTGCGAAAGATTAGTAATTTTATGGAATCACTAATTATTAAGGATCCCTCCTTTTTTTTTTTTTTTTGGCTTTTCTTTTTGTCATTTTTCAGATTTGACCATCCACGGTCACTCTCGATGGGTTTGATTTCATGCAAGCTTACGCACGACTCTATCTAAAAGTGGATAATTTATTCCTCGCGACTGTTAACAAATAAAAAAAACACAAGATATTAGTTAATTTAGCCATTAAAAAAAAAGATGCTATTTCCACTTCTTTTTTTAATACCTCTTTTTTTTTTTTTTTTTCTGGCAACTTTTTTTCCGACGTCGGCTTCTAGTTGAAGAAGGGTTTGACATTCATATGGTCTAACTTGATCCGGATTTTCTTGATATATTAAGTATAAATCCACAAGTACCCAGAATGCATATATAATAAGTACATAAAATCCCATTTTTCTTCTGGACTTATCAAGAAACCTCATGGATGGAGACACCCTTTGGATTCTGCTTGTTGAGTGGACAAATAAATTCACAATTAGATTCCCATCATCAGGGACTCAACGATCATACTTGCATGTACACATGTTTACCTCATTTATATGTTAGCTGAAGGAGAAAAGCCGATCTACGTAAACCTAGGTCGAAGAAATTCAATATTTGATTTAATTTTGAAAAAAAAAAAACCCTGAAATCTCATCGTGTGTGTATATAATAATTGGATACATGAGAATTTCGAGGTTCTTGTTCTAGTTGGTTGATGTAATTCGTGTGCGTTCGCAAACCATACACGTTTCTCATGTAGTGACTAGCTTTTAGCCTTTTTAAGTGAAGAGCATGAAATGTAGAGGGGGAGTTGGGACTCGGGATGTAGATGCCTTCTCCATCTATTATCTTATGTTTACGGGTTGAAAATTCTAATATAACATCAAAGTTGGGGTATTGAGAAGTACATCTCACATAACTTATTTACCGATACATCATGATTTTGTATGCATTTTAATCATTCCGTTAATAGTTTAAGATGAAACTTCTAGGAACCCGTAAATCTATTGTTCCGTGTTCAATCCTAAGGAATTTTTCTGTCGTGCAAACAAATTTAAAAAGTGGTGGTAAGTGGAAGAAACCTATTCGTAAAAACAATGATCGTTGATTTTATTTTATTTTTCAAATACCGTTTTATGAACAAATTTATAAATTACCAACTTATTTGGAGCTTGCAAATTCCCAAATTTTGTACAAAATTATCTTCTTTTATTTGCATATTTTACTAGGGAAAATTCCAAAAAGAGACCTAAAGTGCCGTCTTTTTTTTTTTTTTTTTTTAATAAGGGTTTGAAGTTGATCTTATTTCAAATAAGAACTAGAAGTGCCATCACTTTCTCAAAGAAGAGCCTGAAGTGGATGCTGTTTCAAATGAAGATTTGAAATGGTTATGTTTATTTCAAATAAAGTCTAAAGTGACTATATCCGTTTCAAATAAGGACTCAACTTTCCGATGGTCAAGGTATTTTCATCATTTGTCATTTTTCCCCTTTTTTGCCTTTTTCTTTTTCCTTTCCTTTTTTTTTTTTTTTTCCTTTTTTCTTGGTTCTTCTTCTTCCTCTTCACCAATGACACCCACCGGCAAAGAGGAAGAAGAAGAACCAGAAAAAAAAAAAGGAAAGAAAAAGGAAGAAAAAAAAGAGAAAATGCCAAATGATGAACTGATCGGAAATTTAGCCGATTGGTGATCGGCAAAGTCAGGTCTTTATTTGAAATAATCAAAGTCACTTCATGCCCTTACTTGAAATAATCAAGGCCACTTCGGGTTTTTATTTGAAACAAAATCCACTTGAGACCCTTATTTGAGAAAATAATAGCACTTCGGGTCTTTTTTTGAAAATTTCTCTTTTACTAATGCTTTGAATTTGCTAACTATTTTTTAAAATTCATAAGCTAAATTAGTATTATTTACTAAAATTTGTCAAATTAAATTTTTAGTTTTGAATTACCAACTATTATTAAATTATTTACGGACATTTAATTTTTTTTAATCTACCAACTGTCCTGTTAAAGTTACCAAGTTTGTTTGTCTTGAAGCTATTTTTTAAATTTATAAGACTCATTCAAAAATTACCAATCAAAATTAGCTTGATTTACCAACTTTTCTTCCATTAAATGATCACATAGTATTAGTGCCTACTTTCATTTGAATTACTTACCACACTTTAGTTGTTTAAATTTTCAATTTGCCTACCTTTCTTATCGTTTCTGAACTTTGCTTTTCCTAGCAACTCTTGTGATTTATAGACTCTTTTTTCAAATATTATCACTAACCTAATTAAATTGACATAACAACTTCTCTTCAATAAAATTATCGGCTAGTCCTGGATTGCCAACTCTCACTTGAGTTATTTACTATTTTTCTTTTAAATTACCAACTTTTTTCTAAAAAATCTTTTATGATGTTTTATCTTTCTGAACTACTCCATACATATTATGCACAATACGCGAGATGATCATACGCAATCACATCTTTTTCCGTCGATCTTTTTCACACAAAATATGTAGGACTTCTTGGGCTCCTGATTAATCTTCATTAAATGAACTAGTTATCTCAACTCAAATAGTGCCTTATGGTACATTATTGTAGGTTTATACTCCTAACCATCATCTCGATAGGATAAGCTAACGCTAACAATTGCCAAATATACGGATTAGGTATCAGTTTGGCCATGGTTCGATTAAGTCCAGGTAATTAGCTGCACTTTTGGGTGACTCCAAGTTCGAGACTCTTACCACCAAATCAAGACTCGAAAAAACACAAGAGATTAGTTAATTTAATCATTTTATTTAAAAAGATGCTATTTCCATTTTATTTTATGATTTTAATACCTCTTCTTTTTTCTTGCAAGTTACTTCTCCGATGTGGGCTTCTAGACGAAGAAGGGTTTGACGTGCATATAGTCTAACTTGATCCAGATTTTCTTGATATATTAAGTAATAATCTACAAGTAAGTACCTAAAATACACATATAATAATCACATAAACTCCCATTTTCTTCTGGACTTATCAAGAAACCTGATGGATGGAGACACCCTTTTGATTCTTCCAAGGTTGCAACTTGTTGAGGACAAAATAAATTCAAAATTAAATTCCCAACAGTAGGAACTCGTTGATAATACTAGCATGTGCACGTGCATATTAGTCAAAAGTCTAGAAAAACTTCCCTTGTTTATAGGTTAGCTCCAGAATAAAGGTCAATCTAAATATATCCAGGTTGAAGAATTCGATAATAAATTTAATGTTGAAAAAAAACCCAAAACCTCATCCACACACACACACACACACACACACACACACACACACACACACACATATATATATATATATATAGGCAAAAGATTGCTTCAAGTGTCAAAAGTTGACACAAAGAGACACTTAAGTGCCAAAATCGGAGTAAAATTGATCACTTAAGTGGCAATTCGACCAAAATGTTGACGTGCACAATTTCCGGCAAAGTAAGTGTAAAATGGTGTTGTTTTGCACGCCGACATGGCTAGATAATGCAAAAACTACGTTGTTTTGGTGCTGATGTGGTAAAAATTAATATAAAATTAATTAAATTAAATTTAAAACAAAATTTATCTAAAACATTTAAAAATAAAAATAAAAATAAAAATATTATAAAAAATTTAAAAATATATTTTTAATTTTTTTTTTAAAAGGAGGCGGTTGAGGGCTGAGCACTTGTTGTCGCCGCCTCCCTCGCTGCCGCCAGGAAGGGCCGACCCTCCCACCATCGCCGGTGGGAATCCCCCCTTCGTCGCTGGCCCTTCTTGGCGGCGGCGGTGAGGACTCAACCCTCAGCCGCTTCCCTATTTTTTTTAAATGTTTTAAATAAATTTAGTTTTACATTTTATTTAGTTAATTTTTATATTAATTTTTTACCACATTAGAACCAAAACAATACCATTTTGCACTTGTTTTGTTGGAAAATCGCTACATCAGCATTTTAGTAGGATTTTGGCCAAATTGACACTTAAGTGATCAATTTTGCTCCGATTTTGGCACTTAAGTGTCACTTTCATAACTTTTGGTACTTAAATGTCCATTTGTGCCAACTTTTGGTACTTTGGGTGTCCATATATATAAGATACACTTAAGAATTTTGAGGTTCTTGTTTTAGTTGGTTGAAGTAGTGATTAGCTTTTAGCCTTTCTAAGTAAAGACTATGAAATGTAGAGAAGGAGTTGGGACTTTGGGATTAGATGCCTCCTCCACCTGGTATCTTGTATCTACATATTGAAAATTCTAATAGGACATCGAAGTTGGAGTGTTAAAGTATATCTCGCATAACTTAGCTACCAGATTTATAACGAAGTTATATACATCATTAAATTGATTAATAGTTTAAGATGCACCTTCTAGGAACACAAAAATCTATTGTCTTGTGTTCAATTCTACGAAATCTTTCTATTGTAGTGGCAAATTTAAAAATTGTTCGCTAGTGAAAAAAATGGTCATCGATTTTTTTTTTCAAGTAAGGTGTTGGTGAATTTACCAACAACTTTATGAAATTGCCAACTTAAAAGTTTGCAAATTTACAAATTTTGTACAAACTTATCTATTTTTATTTGTCTATCTTGCTAATGCTTTGAATTCACTAATCTTTTTTTTTTTTTATGAAATTAATAACCTAAATTAGTGTGATTTACTAATTTGTCAAATTAAGTTTTTAAGTTTTGGTTTATCAATTCTGTACAAATTATTTACCAACATTTTTTTTTTTTATTTAATCCTCCAAATTTCCCGATAAAGTTACCAACTTGTATTACTTTTTACCACCTTTTAAGTATCTTTACTAACTCCTCCAATATATGTTTTTGTGCGACATGTGTCGAAGACGTGATCGTACGCAATCACATCTTTTCCGTCGATCTTTTTAGACAAAAACACAAAACTTCTTGAGCTCTCAATTAATCTCTACTAAACGAGCTAGTCATCCCGACTCAAATAGTACAAGGTCCATCGTAACATTATAGGCTCATGCTCCCGACGGCCATCTCAAGAGGATAAGCTAACCCCTAACACAATTGCTGGCTGAATCCACAAATTATGTATCGGTTTGGCCATGGTTTGATTAAGTCTTGGTGATTAGCTGCACGCCGGTCGACTCCAGCTACCGAAACACACATTAATTAATAAAACTCAGGAAAAGATTCGCGCCCAATTACTGCTATCTGTCAATAGGACCCGATCGAATATTTGCGTCACCCTTTTTATGTCGGATGTAAATTTCTTACTGGCTTCACCAACTCGAAGGAACTGCGATTTAGGTGGTAGGTGGCGACCCTTTGTTTTCTCTCTTGTCTTCTTTTTCTTTTCTTCCCTTGATTTTTCTTTATTTTCTCCGGGGTTGGTGGTAATTGGTAGGCAAGACTTTAATAAATTCTTTGGCCTATGTCCGCATTTATAATGTGGTCTGACCGCATCTGAATTGAAAAGCTAGCTACCGTCTCCCTAAGATGACAGAGACTGGCGATTTGATCGAAAGTGGTGGGACAAAAGGATAATGATATCCAGTCTTTGGATTGGATGGATGGGATTTAGTAATCCCCAGCTAATCTCAATTTAATTTACTTCGTCTCAAAATTCGGGGCTGAGTTCTTTGAATGATTCCCTTGTGAGCATGGACCTGACTCGCACGTGATTTGCGAAATGAAGTGGATCTTTTCATGCAAATAGATAAAAACGGCATTGGAACTTACGGTTTTATAACTTAGTCATCATTACCCAGATTTCTGAATATCTTTTCATTGTCGGTAGAGGTGTGCAATGGGAACCGCCCAAACTAGGAACCGCCTAAACTGGACCGAACCGGCCGGTTTTGGGCGGTTCCCACGGTCGGCGGTCCGGTTCCCGGTTCCAAGATGGGAACCGGACCGAACCAATTTTTTTTTTTTTTTTTTTATATATAATTTTCTATGTATAAAATATATAAACATTATAACTTATTGCAACCAAAATTGCAATTTGAGGTAGTAATCTCTTATGTGGCCAAGAGACCATTAAAACCCTTCTTGTTACTCTTTTATTTATAAAGAAAATCTATTTGTTAGTTTCATCTTCTACTCGATGTGCGACTAAGGCTCCAAGATCCACAAGGCACTTCAAGTCTCCAATTCAAAGAGTATAAGAGAGATTGTATATAAAAGTTAAGCCAAGTACAACCTTTAGACAAATTGTTCATGGTTTTCATGGTTAGGGTTTAAGTGTGAAACACACGAAGTGTGAATTACACAAGTGAAGTTTGAATATTTTTGCACGTGGAAACATGTGTGATTAGCCTTGTTGAATCGCTTGAGAACCGAATTGGATTGATCGGGCCGGTCCGGGTCTAGAGCGCGGTCACTCGTTAGTGCAAAAAAGTAGAGCTGATTTTGTTGGACCGGACCGGACCGGAACCGATGATCCGGTCCAGTTCCTGGTCCTAGGACCAAACGTTCCGGTCCAAGGTGGAACCGGACCGAACCGGGAACCGATCACCCCTAATTTTCGGGAAGTAACAAAGAAAGACATGACTTGGGATTTACTCTTTTTGGGTCAACAACTTAACATGGGATTTTTGGAACATGACTTTTCAGATTAATACAGTCAACAAATTCAAAAATATGATCATTCCTAAATTCATTTAATAATCAATTTTGGGCATATTTAATCTTTATATAGCTTCACGACCTACTCCCAAAACAAAGTAGTTTTGTCTTTACCAACAACTCATCGAAACCACGATTCCACAACGGAGTTTAGCTTAGGAATCGAATTTTCATTTGACATTTTATTTGGTATGTCCTATGTTGCTAACATCCCACATGGTCATGGAATAAGGAAAAAAAAAAATTCATGTGAATGCAGTTTCTTTCTTAAGGAAAAGTCAAAATAGAAAAATGAATCTCATCGTAAAATCTTTCTTCAATTATGTGAAGACAAAAGGTCCTCATATACTCTTCCGTTTGAGTTGAAATTATCACGCATGGCACTACATCGAGATTTATAGCTTGCACTGAATTTTGTGATTGGATTGAATTTTAATTTTAATTTAATTTAAATGTTACGGTCCACAAATGTTAATTTTTTTTTTAACCAAAGAGTTTGAGACTTTCACATTATATCTATGATTTTTTTTTTGGAATCTAAGTATTCTAAATTATGATGGAAAAAAAAGGGAATAGATTTTTCTTTTAATTATTTGCAAACAAGCAAGCTCATCTTATTAAGTCATCGAAATAATAAATTTAGTTTATCAGTGAAAAATAGAAATTCTTCAGCACGCTTGTCTCTTGCTATCATTGAAGTGTTTAGTGTCATGCGAAATATAAGCAATTTATTAATTATTAAGTATTCACAAAACCATTGGGGTTTGTTTGAGTGATCACCCTTCCAATATAGAAGGGGGAGGTGGGGGGTTCGAATCCCCATTTTCTTAAGAAGAGTTGGGGTGGGGACGAATTAGTTTTAGGAGTGGGTTTCGACTCCCACGCCCTGCAAGGAGGTAGGGTAAAAGTCTGAGAGTGAGAGTTAGAGTAGGAATAGAGTAGGACTGACAAAAAAAAAAGTGTTCACAATACATGCGAGGTTAATAAATTATCGAGATATTGAAAGTATAGTCAATTGCAACTATTTCTGTTCCCGGAACAATTATTTATGTTCTTTTGTATCTAGGGAACGAAAAAGAATAGAAATATGTTTAGTAAAATTTTTATTCTCTGAAATAGATTTGGGATAGAAATAAGAAGTAGGAAAAATAGCTTCTTATTTCTAAGAACAATTTTTTCTTTTCTCTTCTCTTTCCTTTCCTTCTTCTTCCTTTTGGTTGGTCGCTAGCCTTAGCCATGGTCGGCGATTCGTAGATGAGGTTCGGTGATGCCGAGCCATGGCAAGGCTCGGCCTCGCTAGGCCATCGCTAGGCCGACTTTGCATTGCTTGGGTGAGGTTGAGCCTCGTGGTGGCTAGGCAAGCCTTTGGCGAGCTCGCCGGTCCTCGCCCTGGCTTGGCGAGACTCCGATGAGCTTGTGGGACCTCACCCAGCCGATCGTCGGCCGTTGCCATGGCTGGCAATCGGCCACAAAGGAGGAAGAAGGAGAGAAAAGAAACAAGGAAAAATATTATAAAAAAAAAAGAAACACTAAATTTATACAATTCTACCAAGCATATTTTTATCTCGGGAATATAAATTTTGTATAATTATCAAACGCGTTTTTATACTTAGAAATTGTTTTAGGGAATAGAAACATAAAAAACCATTTCTGATAAAAAATTATTATCGAGAGCAGAATCATTACCAAACCGCCATTAGTATCTCAAAATTGAATTACACATATAAAACAAATGTCCACGACTTTCATTATGACTTACGTTAAAAAGTACCTGATGCACTTGTTAAGCAATTTGGATAAGCATGGCACTACATTGATTGAATTTTGTCATTGGATTGAATTTTAATTTTTATTCAATTAAAATTTTATGGTCCACAAATGTTTGATTTTTTTTTTTTATAATCCGAAGCGTTCGAGACTTTCACATTATATCTATGATTTTTTCTTTTGGAATCTAAGCATTTTAAATTATGATGGAAAAAAAAAGGGAATATATTTTCTTTTAATTTTTGCAAATAAACAAGCTCGTATGATTAATAAATTACATCACTTAGATAATAAATTTAGTTTACCGGTGAAAACGAAATTCTTTGGCATGCTTTGTCCCTCAAAGATGTTAGCATCATCGAAATATAAACAATTTTTTAATTATTAAGTGTTCTAAAAGGTCAAGACATACAAGATTAATAAATTATTGAAACGCGCCCTTAGTATCTCGAAATTGAATTACACATATAAAACAGATGTCCATGACTTTCATTATGACTTATGTTAAAAAGTACCTGATGCACTTGTTAAGCAATTTGGATAAGCATGGCATGACATCGAGATTTATAGTTTGCACTGAATTTTGTCATTGGATGGAATTTTAATTTTTATTCAATTAAAATTTTACGGTCCACAAATGTTGATTTTTTTTTTTTATCCGAAGCGTTCGAGACTTTCATATTATATCTAGGGTTAATATCTTGAATAACCCCAAACTGGTACACTTGTGACAAATTTACCCAAAACTATTTTTTTTATTATGAAAAATCCCAAACTGGTACACCTGTGATAAATTTACCCCGACTAACCATAAAAAACCCTAAACTAGTACATTCATGACAAATCTATCCAAAATAATTTATTCGACTGCAAAAAAACCAAAAACTGGTAAATTTGTGACAAATATACCATCCGCTAAATTAGATTACTATCACAAAAAAAAAATGTAAATTGTGACAAACATAGCGTAAAATCTCAAAGTTGATATACTAGTCAATTGTCACGTGTTATTTAACTTAATATTTTGACAATAAAATTTAACGAAAACTAACATAGGGCAAATTTATCACAACTGTATCAGTTTTGGGTAAATTTGTTAAAGGTATATCAGTTGGGGTTTTTAGTGGTAAAAATAATAATTTGGGGTGAATTTGTCACATGTGTATTAGTTTTGGGTTTTTAAGAGTATTAACCCTTATATCTATGATTTTTTTTTTTTGGGAATCTAAGTATTTTAAATTACGATGGAAAAAAAAAAGGGAATAGATTTTTCTTTTAATTATTTGCAAATAAACAAGCTCGTCTTATTAATAAATTACATCACTTAGATAATAAATTTAGTTTACCAGTGAAAAACAGAAATTATTCGGCACGCTTGTCCCTTGCTTACATCAAAGATGTTAGCATCATGTGAAATATAAACAATTTGTTAATTATTAAGTGTTCTAAAAGGTCAACTATTGGGGGTTTGTCCTAGTGGCCACTCTTCTAACTTGGAAGGGGGAGGTGGGGATTCAAATCCTCACCTTCTCGGGGGTTTGGGGGAGGGGACGATTTCATTTCAGCAGTGGGTTTCAACTCCCACGCCCTGCAAGGAGGCAGTGCAAAAGTCTGAGAGTGTGTGTTAGAGTAGGATTAGAGTATAATCGACAAAAAAACAAGTGTTCTAAAAGGTCAAGACATGCAAGGTTAATAAATTATCGAGATATCGAAAGTATAGTTGATCGTGATCAAGCTGTAGATACGTTCTACACAATTAGTGTCTTGAAATTGAATTACAAATAAAATAGATGTCCATGACTTTCATTATGACTTATGTTAAAAAGTACCTAGCGCACTTAATAAGCAAATTTAATAAGAAAATATTTTATTTCGTGAGTATCAACGGTACATATTGAGAAAGAAGTTTTTTTTTTTTTTTTGCAGGGAAGCGCCATACGACCGATAGCTTGCGGCGTAAACCTGGGGCGACCCGCATGGACCCACCTCCTACGTGCCGTAGGTAAGTCACGCAAATGACGAGATGGGGAGTTGGACTTTGGTCTTGCGGGTGAATAGCGTGCAACTCCACCATCTCTGCCACCAACGGGGTGGGTCATATTGAGAAAGAAGTTGGTGCGTAGAAACTCTACTTATTTTCTTTTTATTGAATTGTTCATCTAAAAATGTCTTAGGGACCCGCTTTGTGATTTATCCGTTCCTCTGCTCAGTGGGAGGACCCGCATGAGTTGGTGGACTGGTTTGGCTGGTAGGAATGACATTGTGCTCTCTCCCGAATGACATTGTCGGAACCCATTTCTTAATTTTTGGAAGGACGGAGTGTTTTATTCATTGAAAGCTCCACTAGTTTCGGATAAGACTTGGCGCCCCGGACTCACGGACTCGCCATGCCGCCTTGACGGAGTCCTGAACCCGATCGTCTCCGAATGGACACAAACATGATGATAATATCCATTGGTATATGTTATCGGACCGCACATTCATAAGAATTGTCGAAAGAATAGGTCAAAAATGGAACGTGTACAAGTAAAACGCGCGGGATGGTCGTGGACATATATTAAAAATCAGAGGATATGATCAGTTCCTGTGCAAAATGATGATGAGATGGATTGTTTCAATGAATCTAGGGAGCGCAATAGTCAAATAATGGGGTTGGTGACCGCACAGCGCAGGCTCATGCAAAGCGTGTCAATACCATGGTGTCAGCTAAGACCGTTTTATAATTCCACTTGTATTTCAAAAATATTGAGAAGAGCACAAGTAATTTGAGCAGAAAAAGTAATTTAGTGCTAATTTCTAGGGGTCACAATTTCGTGGATTTTTTTTAACGATCAATTTTTGGTCTGTGCCCTTTAAATCATTTTCCTTTCAAGATTAAAGTAAATTGCCGAATTGGGA
The DNA here is from genome assembly GCF_016545825.1 of Eucalyptus grandis. Classification (NCBI taxonomy): domain Eukaryota; kingdom Viridiplantae; phylum Streptophyta; class Magnoliopsida; order Myrtales; family Myrtaceae; genus Eucalyptus; species Eucalyptus grandis. The sequence goes on along the minus strand of NC_052618.1, from coordinate 53,220,617 downwards.
AATAAACATTTTACCAGAAAAGACAGAAATATTGAGCAAAAGAAATGTTGAAATGAAACGAAATAAGCCTAATTGAAATCAATCACTCTTATCTTTTTTTTCCTTTAACATCGTCATTAAAAGAATTTGTCTTGATATTACTTATTAGATTCCTCAAATGATGCATTTCCGAGGTTTTCCTTCCCGTGATGTGACCCGAGAGCCATCCTCATTGTTCCCCGAGTGGGAGGCCATTTCTTGTTAGTGCCCATTGCCCGGTGGAATAGGGTCAATGTGCCTAACCATCACTCAAACGACACCAAATAGCAGTTAACTCCCTCCCATGATTTCCCAATTCAAAATCTCCACCCAGTCGGGAATTTCAATTCGGAAACCGACTTCAACCGGCAAGAAAAAGAGAAAAACCTGATATTGCTACTTGGAGGGAAAATCTCTGTTCGATCCGGCATAGCAGGAACGTGACATTAGAAGCGAATTCTCAAAACACATTAATTGTCTAATGCCTAATGCAACGTAGTTCAAATAAGAAACTTGAGGGAGAAAAAAGAAAAAGGAAAATATTTGCGCCGTTGACGTGGTGCTTTCGTTCGTCCACCGAGTCCCCCGGCTCTCACCTACCCCCGGCAGCCAAAATCCCCGCCTCCCTCCCCCACCACACCCCTTTGACGAAACGCCCGCTCTTTCATTTCTTCGTCTTTTCTGCTTTTCTTTTTCTCTCTCTCTCTCTATATATTTATTTATTTGTTTTTTATTGCACGCGCCGAGGCGGCCGACGAATTCCTCGAAACGAGACTACATGCACACATGTCGTCCACGTGTCGCGATCGCGCCCCTCCGGGGGCAATCCGACGGCCCCGGGAGGATTTCAACTAACCCATCCGCCTAACCTACCCGACACTCAATGGCGGGCGGGCCTCTCCTCCTCTATTTAAACGTCCGATTTGTAGCTGAGCAAACTCAGGAAATTCACTAGCTTCCTTAGCGCATGTGAATTTCCTTTAGAGCAAAACACAAACAAAAAAACGCCAACGCGCCCTTCCTCTCTCGCCAGCCCTCACCTCGATCTCGATCTCGATCTCGTGCTCGCGCTCGCTCGCTCCTCGCTCGATTTCGACTCCTCTTCTCAGGCTCTCGGCCGCTCTAGACGTTCGCATTCACACGAGCACGAAGATGGACATGGACACGGCAGCGTGCAACGGCAAGGGCTCCCTCGGGCTCTGCACGGGGGCAGGTGGTGACCCGCTCAATTGGGGCGCCGCTGCTGCGGCCCTCACGGGGAGCCACCTCGATGAGGTGAAGCGGATGGTCGAGGAGTCCCGGCGACCTGTGGTCCGCCTCGGCGGTGAGACGCTGACCATCGCGCAGGTGGCGGCCATCGCGGGGCGCGAGGCCGGCATGGCGGTCGAGCTGTCGGAGGCGGCCCGGGCGGGGGTCAAGGCCAGCAGCGACTGGGTGATGGAGAGCATGAGCAAGGGCACGGACAGCTACGGGGTCACCACTGGCTTCGGCGCCACCTCGCATAGGCGGACCAAGCAAGGTGGTGCTCTGCAGAGGGAGCTCATAAGGTAAAAAAAAAAGAAAAGTGCTACTTTAATATATTTCTTTAAATTCTCATTCGGTTGTTTTTATTGACATATATTTGTATAAATATCGAAAATACTTGTTAAGCAATCAAATAATGAAAAAAAAAATGCTGATTTCGGGAGATGGGTGCGATAATACGTTATTCAGGAATTGTAATTACCAAGAAGTGCTCTTAGACATTTCTTGAACGCGATTTATTTATTTATTTGTTTATCTTTTTCATTTATGTGGTGTTGTGAAATTATGTACGTGGAGGAAACTTAGCTCTATGTTTCTATGTGGATGGGGGGGTAGGTAGGGTTGTATCGGTGACGTGCCAGTTTCTAAATCTAGGTGGACGGTTTTTTTACATTGAAGTCGACGCATAAATTTGGGCCGGCAGGAAATTAATTATCTAATGCTGTCATGTTACATAAAATTTCTTAACTAGATTCTGTATTTTATTTCTTGTCTGTCGCTTTAATGGGGCCTGTCTTCGATAGCAAATTTCACCCTACAAAAGTTATTGAATCCATTTGAAAATTCGTCCACATAGTTATATAATTTCTTAGGGCGAACTTCAAAAAGAAAAAGAGAAAGAAAATGTATATGTGTGGACTAAAGTAGGGAGATTAACCGAATGATTTCGAGAAATAGCCTTCGTGTAGTACGTGGTTATAAATGTTAGATTAGCAATTTGTTAGATGGATTTTAATGAGAAAAGAGGACAAGAATGTTGCAAATTTAGGATAATAAAGTCATTCTCGCTTTGAGAATGTCCAATTCATTAGCATAAATAACCAGAAGAAGAAAATCCTAATATTTAGGAAATTTTTCGAGTTCTCATATCTTTTTTAGCAAATTATTTTCTACGAATTACTTATAAGACGCCAAAATTAGTCAATCCTAACTCGTTAGTCAACAGTCGTAAGAGATTAGTCTACTTTCGGAGACATTTCCTCGAGGTTTTTTGTTCTTTTCTTTTTTACATGTGCAGACACTATTCGTAAGGCTCACATGAGGCCGGAGACAGTAGTACCAATTGGCACATCAACATTTTTTTATTAAACGTACAAGCAACAAATTTTAAAAAATAAAATAAAAAAGGAATTTTCAATAGTATTTGCTCTGTTCAAACTCCTGGTAAAGATCCACCAGCGGAAAATAAAATAAAACAACCAGTTAGCCTGTCCTTATCACCCCATCTTCCACATCCAAATTTCTACAAGAATATTTCAAAAAAAAAAAAAATCAATTAAAATCCTTTATTTTAATTTAAAATTAACACCTGTCATTTGCAGTATAAATGGTCCCCTCGTGAAGGGCTGCCAAGTGCTGGCTAAGCTTCTTTTCCATAAAAGATACACATACCCATTGCCCAAACGTGCAAGTATCAACCCAAAGGCAAAAAATCAAATTTTGCTTTTTTTTTTTTTTTTTTTTTTGAAATATCAGGTAACCAAAAATAAAATGGGAGAAGATTAATTAATTTCGAAGATGACCCGTAACAATTACTTTTTGAATACCTAATTTCTCATTTTTCAATTAATGAGACTTATCTTTGCTATAATTAAATAAGTGTCTAAATTGAGATTCACATTTCCTTTGCTATAATTAATAATATGCGGCTGATGAAATTTTCTGATTGGGCCAGGTTCTTGAACGCCGGCATATTCGGCAATGGGACTGAGTCGTGCCACACGCTGCCCCACTCGGCGACCCGGGCTGCGATGCTCGTGAGGATCAACACCCTCCTCCAGGGCTACTCGGGCATCCGGTTCGAGATCCTGGAGACCATGGCCAAGCTCCTCAACCGCAACATCACCCCGTGCCTGCCTCTCAGGGGTACGATAACGGCCTCGGGCGACCTGGTCCCCTTGTCCTACATCGCCGGGCTTCTGACGGGCAGGCCCAACTCGAAGGCGGTCGGGCCAAACGGCGAGTCCCTGAACGCTGTCGAGGCCTTCCGCCTTGCCGGGATCGAGCACGGGTTCTTTGACCTGCAGCCCAAAGAGGGCCTTGCGCTCGTGAATGGCACGGCAGTCGGGTCTGGGCTCGCTTCCATTGTCCTGTACGAGGCGAACATCCTGGCCGTCCTCTCAGAGGTTCTGTCGGCGATCTTCGCCGAGGTGATGCAAGGGAAGCCGGAGTTCACCGACCACTTGACCCACAAGCTCAAGCACCATCCCGGACAAATTGAAGCTGCAGCTATAATGGAGCACATCTTGGATGGGAGCTCCTACGTGAAGGACGCTCAAAAGCTCCACGAGATGGACCCTCTCCAGAAGCCGAAGCAGGACCGATACGCGCTCCGCACGTCCCCGCAGTGGCTTGGCCCCCAGATCGAAGTGATCAGGGCCGCCACCAAAATGATCGAGAGGGAGATCAATTCTGTCAACGACAACCCGCTGATCGACGTCTCCAGGAACAAGGCTCTCCATGGAGGGAACTTCCAGGGGACCCGATAGGCGTTTCCATGGACAACACCCGTCTCGCCATCGCCTCCATCGGCAAGCTCATGTTCGCGCAGTTCTCCGAGCTCGTCAACGACTTCTACAACAACGGGCTGCCCTCTAACCTGTCCGGGGGACGGAACCCAAGCCTGGATTACGGCTTCAAGGGAGCTGAGATCGCCATGGCCTCATACTGCTCGGAGCTGCAGTTCCTTGCCAACCCTGTGACCAACCATGTCCAGAGCGCGGAGCAACACAACCAGGACGTGAACTCCTTGGGCCTGATCTCGTCGAGGAAGACTGCCGAGGCCATCGATGTGCTGAAGCTCATGTCCTCCACCTTCCTGGTCGCCCTGTGCCAGGCCATCGACCTGAGGCACCTGGAAGAGAACCTCAAGAGCGTGGTCAAGAACACGGTGAACCAAGTGGCCAAGAAGGTCCTCTACGTCGGGTCCAACGGCGAGCTCCACCCGTCGCGGTTCAGCGAGAAAGAGCTGATCAAGGTGGTCGACCGGGAGTACGTCTTCGCCTACATCGATGACCCCTGCAGCGCCACGTACCCCCTGATGCAGAAGCTGAGGCAGGTCCTCGTGAACGATGCGCTGGACGACGTCGACCGGGAGAAGAACCCCAGCACCTCCATCTTCCAGAAGATTGGGGCTTTCGAGGAGGAGCTCAAGGCACTCCTCCCGAAGGAGGTCGAGAACGCGAGAGCTCAGTTCGAGAGCGGGAACTCGGCGATCGCTAACAAGATCAGGGGGTGCAGGTCGTACCCATTGTACAGGTTCGTGAGGGAAGAGCTCAGGACCGGTTTGCTCACGGGGGAGAAGGTCGGCTCGCCGGGCGAGGACTTTGATCTGGTGTTCTCCGCCATGTGCGAGGGCAAGCTGATCGATCCTTTGCTGGAGTGCTTGAGGGACTGGGATGGTGCTCCGCTTCCCATCTGTTAGAAACTTTTCCAAATCCTGAAGACTGCCTCATAATTTAACTTGCCCTATTCTTGGTATGTACTTAGAGAGTTTTTCATGGTCGAGAAACTGCTGTTAAAATTGTAATCTCTGGTGTCTTTTGTTCAGTTCTTTCTTATTCAAAACACCCCCCCTCGATGTATATTTGTACTTGGCACTTCATGGTTGTAACAACAAAGTTGAAACGCGTGAAGGAAAATATTATGCAACATACATTTCGTTACATTCTTCGTTCTTATAAAGGATCGTGATATTTACTCAGCATTGTGAGCTAATTGTTATTGGGTACATCTTACTGTATCTCCCAACTTGACCCTACCAAATGTAAAATCAAAATGAACATGTATTTCTTAAAGGGAGCTATCTTCATTAGGAATTTGCCCGGACTTATCCTACTCGATCAAGTGGGTTGCGTATTAAGAGTCGATATTATATTTAAGCTCATGAAAAAGAACACATTTATATAATATGAAAAGACATTCAGACAATATATGCATCATGATTGATTTAGTCCGTCACATTATTTTAATTAAATGAATGCATATTATTTCAGGGCTCCACATGTGTAAAAAAGTTAAAGGTTGCTCATCTTTGCTTAGGCCTAGAATGATGCCCGACCAACCTCTTTGCCATGACTTTTGGAAGAGGTTGACCTACCGAGCATGAATTTCTTTGTGGGTTGGCCCGTAAAGGCAATAAATCTTTTGGGATGTGACATATATTCCAAATTGAGTGGTTGCCTCCAGAGAAGGATAACTCTATGATTGGCAATTATGAGATCCCGTTCCTAGACAAATATCACAACTTTGGATTTTCCTCGATGCACTCAGCCTAATCCATGAGGAGGTTTTTGCCCAAAATGGGAACCTAGCTAGCAAAACCGAAGTGTCACATGGATCTATTTAGGACATGTCACGGTCGATTCCCAGTGTTCGAACCTCAGAATTATGGCCCCAAAGCCGAAGAGAATCTCAAGAATTAGGTGAGCCCGGCCCAAGAGCCTGGACAAGAAATGGAGAAGAGTTTCTTTTTGAGCGTACATTCTGCCAATCGTGTCAATGGTTATCTTCAAAAGAATTTTATATAAGTCATTCATGCTCTTTCAAAGGGTGTCTTTCCATCGTAGCGTATCAAGAACAAAACGGTGTGTTCTCATTGTACCCCATCATTGACGTATTGATTAAGTACAACATCTCCCACTCGGACATAATGGCTTGATGGCGCTCTATCAAGAATATAAGGCATTCAACATTCATCAACTTTAGAAAACAATTCATATTGGCAAGTAAACCGTGCAACAAGTGAGTACACCTATATTTGGGAGCTCAAATTATGCATCTGTTAGAGATGACATAATGGCTACAACCCCGAAAAAAAAAAACAATCGATGTCCCACAGTGCCCCAGACATATTTTGTTACATCAATTCAAGTATACATAACCTTTAAAGGTTATACTTGATTATTCTCATAATATCGTGTATTTACAATTATATCCAAATCCACAGAAGGTGATATAATTGGTCGATCAGTAAATACATGTGATAGATGTAAAACAATAATAGTCTTCCTTCGCACTCATGTCTCTCTCCATTTCAGAACAACTGCTTTTCTAGACACATCTCATAAAGCCATATCTATTCATGACTGCCGGTAACATGCTAAAGTAGCAACATTGATCTTTCACTTAGAAAACATAGTCAGAAGAACATAGGGTACAAAATGAGGTAAATTATAAATTACCTCAAACACTTACACAACGAGTAATTAGGGATAATTTCACTCACCTTCCCTTGTCAGTTGTACAATTTACATGCTATAGTGGATTTCTCTTTCTATAAGAGCGTATGTCATTTATTAAATATATCCACTATATGGATCTTAGCCTAAACATAGTCACGTGCTTCTCACGTACTCATGTTTAGCTCGAGTGCTATATCATCTCGTTTTCTATAGCGCCCAATTAAATATTCGCATCCGGCATCTTTCAGGCATACATGATTGTGGGACTATTATGTTCGGTCTTATTATAAACAAATCACAGACCTCATCTTGACTCCAATCAATGTGACATATTTTATGTACTAAACCTGCTTTTCAGCATTTATTTGTACATAATGTCTCATCTCAACGCGCTAACTATAACACTTGAGGTGATTGCTCGTGTGAATGAGCCAATCATTGTCTGCTGACATACTTTTCAATAATATATGTGTGTTTGTACTAGTCTCATAATAGATTTGTACTTATTGATAAAACATCAAGTCACCAATAAATAAACAAGTACAATACATATTTCCACATATACATAAACTATGATCATCTACAATAACACATATCACATTTTACGCAATCCTAGTGACATCCTGTGGGTCAAGAATATGTCTCTAATGAAGTCAACCATTCTATTGGTTGAAATGTATTGTAGGATCACTTATTTCTGCGCTATTATATCTCTTATGAAGTTTTCCTTATGTCAATGCACTTTATCCTTCCATGATACTTGGGATCTTTCATATAGGTAATGGCCGCTTGACTATCGCAATAAACTATCACCAGTTTTGGAACCTCAATAACAATGGCTAAATTTTCCAAGAAATGTTTTAGCCATACTACTTCTTGCACTATGGCAGAACATACAATAAATTCTGCCTTGTTGTAGACAAGGTCGTGCATGTTTGTTTCTTGCTATTCTAAGAAATTGTACCTTTATTGAGCAAGAACGCATATCCAAAAGTCAATTTACGCTCATTTAGGTCTCTACCTCAATCGGCATCTGAATAGCTTAATAGGCGTAAATCAAAGTCAATAGTCCATTGTGCCTTTTAAGTATCTCATGATCCTCTTCACTGCTTTCCAGTGTACTTGATCGGGATTTGATTGATATCGGCTCACCAATCTCACAACATAACATATGTTGAGTTGAGTACACATCATAGCATACATCAAACTTCCGACTACACTAGCATAAGGAACAGTTTCCATTACTTTATTTTCTTCTGGAGTCTTAGGACATATATAGGGGTGTCAATGGGATTACAATGTTGCATATTGAAACGTTCAAGAATCTTCATTATATAAGACTCTTGTGATAAAGCAATGAGTTTTCTTGATTGATCTCTTTCGATCTTAACTCCTAATATATAAGCAGCTTCTCCCATGTTGTCACGTCTCGATCCTTCGAACGTGTGCCCATCCCTCGGTGGTCAATTAAATTACGACATCTTAGGATGCATTGCCGACCCATTCATTTTAATGCACATGCAGAAGCGTATAAATAAATCCCTAGACAACAGAAAGATGTGATAGAAAGGCAGGGCCACAAAAACACAACCACACAACACACCTTTATACAAAACTAACTAGTTTGTTTACAATGCTAGTCTATTCATAGAGTTCTACTAAAATAGGAAAGCTACAGGCCCTCTAAACATTCCAATCCTCAATCGAAGGCTTTCATGTCTTTGGCTCGGGGGAGCTCGGGTCTACCATTGAACCATCAGGAGGGTCAGCCGTACCCTTACTAAAAGCAGTCTCTAACACCGACACATGCACCTCAGATTCCTGTAGGGGGCATTCTCTAGGTCCATCTCGCCCTTAATGATACCACGATTGGAATTGATTGGGTACCCTTTGGGACAGATTCACATCAACCTGCACAACCATCGCACGAGCTCGTAGATCTAGGCTCCTTGGCTCCTAGGGAGGGGAATCTGAGTAATCTGTTCGATGACCTTCTTTGGCTGACCAAAGTGCTCAGGAGGAATAGTTATCTAAGGACTTGAAAAGGTTAAGCTCACGATGGGGTGATACGGTGTCTTATCAAGTCCACTCCTTAAACTCTAACTAAGAAGGAAATACACCTAGAGGCAGCTATATACACTCAAGTCAGAAGACTTACCTTGCCTCAGTTCCCTTCTGCACGTCAGCACAATTTATAAATCTCAACCAATCAATCATTCAATATCAATGATCGCTCAATCCAACGATCAATCGATCCAATCAATACTATCTATCAATTTAATACTATCTATCCGGTACCATCAACGCAAACCATGCTCTCACAAGCTGAAAATGATAGATAGTAGCTCGCACAAGCTGATATAGATAGATAGTAGCTTTCATAAGCTGAGATACGGATCGTTGCTCTCACAAGCTGATAAACGATCATTGCTTACATAAGCTGAATAAGTATACTGCTATCACAAGTTGATATATCAATCATTTATTGGCTGATATAGTGTACTGCTCTCACAAGCTGAAATCACAATGCTCACGCAAGATGAACAACGATAAATCAATCCCGGCCAAGGATCTTGTACTTTACACACCAATTCCTCAATTAAATCCCGAACTTGGCCTAATTTTATCGTGTTAAAATATACCCAATAAAAATAGTCGTGTGGGTACATAGTCGGCCTGAGCCAAAAACACAATATCTTTTTTTTCAAAAATCCCACTATTTATATAGTGTCTGAAAACATTTTTGGCGTTGTAAACTGACGCCCGGTATTTTCTAATTTAATACCAAAATTGTAATTAGCACAAAATTTCGGTCACCGGGCTATCCCAGTCTAATTTTCAGAAAATAATAAATAATTAAATAAATATCAAAATTAATTAAATAAATACAATTAAATGCCATAATTGCGAACTTAGGCCGAAAAGCCTAATTAAATACTGAAATGTGCTCGAAAAAATTATGAACCTATCTAGATAAATAATACAACATATCTAGTTGCTAATTAAGCCGATCTAACCACCTAACATGCAATAATGAGTAATTAAATCACTAATATGTTCTAACCAACTACCTAAACCATACTTAGTCTAAACTAATCAACTTTAAAGCATAATTAACTCAATAAGCAAAGTTTAGTGAGTTAACTCACCGGTTTTGAAATCCGATGAGTTCACGGCGACGGCAAGGCGGAGACGGGCGACAAACTTCGAAGCGGCAGCATCAAGTGAGGCCGGGAAAGGCTCAGAAAAGCCTCTCGAAGCTCACAGCCCTTGCTGAAGCTTCATTTTTGGTCTTGGATGACAGGGGTTGAACCGATAGTTGGTTGGGCTGGAAACGACACAAGTGGTTGGCGGACGGCTGTAGTGGGCGGTGGTGACGTTTGACGGTCGCTGGACAGCAACGGAGAAGCTTCAGTTGAGCTTTGACAGCGACCAAGTGGCTTGGGGGATGGCTGCCGGGTGCAAATCGAGCAGGGCGAGCGGGTGGTGCGCGCGACTCGCGGGTGGCATGCGACGTAGCTAGACGGTGCGACAAAGGGGCGGTCAACGGTGAGGGGCTTGGGGCTCGGTTTCTCTACAACTTTTAGAGCTCCAAGGTGCTGGAAATGGAGAAAGCAACCGATTGGAGAAGAAGAAAGGGACAGCTGCCTTGGAGGGACCCAACTTGCTTCAATCTCACTTATTTGTCCCCTTGAAGAGGTCCCACCATTGCTGGTTGTCTTCCTCAGCCGTTTGCAGCTCCTTGGCTTTCCTAACAAGTCTCCCAAGTGGTCCAAAAGTGTTGAGGACCATGGGACTACAAATTCTGAAGCATCCTCTCCAAATTGAACGAAATCCCATTCAAATTGAAGTCAATTTCGGTCCTATAAATTCCACCAAGGTGCCCATGATCAAATTGGCATTTTTTCTCGCCAATAGAACCAACTTGCATCTTAAAAATGCGATAAAAACGGTCCCCTAAATTTTTCAGTCGAAAACGGTCTTATATTAAATTTCGCCAAAAATCTCGGTTTGCAGAAAAATCTTTGGAGGACGAGTCGATGTTCCTAAAATGACTCGTGACATGACAAGACTTTCAATTTCTGAAATCGAATTCAAATTCACGGTTAGTTTCAATCTAACACAATTTTAGTGTGACCTAACATACCGGGTAGCTTTCAGAAATTTTTAGTGCAATTGACCCATGGTCGATTATTTTCGAGCCACATTGTACATCTTCAATATATTGGCGACTCTTAGTTGTTGTGAAAATCTCAAGGTTTCAAATGCGGACACAAGGTACCAAAATGACAGAAAATCAGTCTAATGCCGATCGACGAGAATTTTATAATCCGATGGAATCACTCATACTTAATCACATATCTTAGTTAAATCGACCTATCTCCAATCTCTGATCAATTTTTAACTATGCCGTAATGACTCTTGCAGACTAGCACGGTCGAGCAGTCGGTTCCTGATCGAATTCTCAAGTCTATTGCATTAAAATTCCTTAATGGCTTTTCCAGATAAACTAGTTATCTTCTGAGTGATCAGCTCAGAGAATAAAACTATAGGCGTGTCGATGAAAGGCCCGGTTAATTTAATTGAAAACAGGATTGGAAATTTCAGGATGTTACACATGTCATTCATTTCAAAATTGGAGGACAATCATTTTTTTATGGTGATAATCAAAACCTTGGCATTTCCAGCCAATAGAATATCGTTTACATAAAGTGATAAAATCACAAATTTAGTTTCGGACCGCTTGATATATACACAGTGATCTTCTTCGATTATCGTGAAACCAAAAGTCATTATGGCTCGATGAAAACGAAGATACCACTGTCTAGATGATTGCTTAAGGCCATATATTGAGTGATCAAGCTTTTATACTTCATCCTCTTGACTTTTAGTTATGAAACCTATTGGCTGCTTCATATAAATTTTCTCATATAGTTCTTCATTGAGAAATGTCGTCTTTACATCCATTTGATGTAATTCAAGATCCAAATGTGCAACGATGGCTAGAATAAGGCGTATTGAGGCAAACCTTACAACATGTGAAAATGTTTTTTCATAGTCTATACCCTCTTGTTGAGCATAACTTTTCGCCACAATGCAAACTTTATACTTTTAAATTGATCCATCCGCCATTCGCATAATCTTAAAAACCCATTTGTTTCCAATGGCCTTGCGATTGGGTGGTAGATTAACTAAGTCACAAATGTGATTTGCCCTTATTGACTCAATTTCATATTCTAAAGTTTTTCTCCATTCTTCTTTATCAAAGGATGAGAGAGTCTCTTGAACAGTCTTAAGCTCGGCATCGTCTTTTTTAGTAATCATAAATGCTTCCCTTGAATACTTTTATGATTATTGTTACGTAACTGAATTTCTCTTGAATTCAGTTCATCAGGCGATGCAACACTCCTATTAGGTCTTGTATGTTGAGGTAAATCTTCATTTCCCTCTACAACATTAGTAGGTGTGTTATCAGGATTTTCCATCTCATAAAATTGGAAGTTCTTATCAATCTCACATTTATTAGGAAAATCGTTCTCCAAGAACATGATATCTCGTGACTCCATTTTGGTCATATTTCCATTAGCTTGTTCACCTATGAACACGTACCATTTGAAGTGTTCAGAATATCTTATAAAGATACATTTCTTCCCTCTAGGACATAATTTACCATATTTATGAGAAGAATCATGAATATAAGCTGCACAACTCCATGGACGTAGATTACTTAAGTCTGGTTTCCTTCCAGTCCATAATTCATAAGGGGTAGAAGTGACTGATTTTGAGAGTATTTGGTTAAATACATAGATATCAGTTAATAACGCATCTTCCTAATAAAAGATAGGTAAATTTGCTTACGCCATCATAGACCTAATCATTTCCAATAGGGTTCTAATTCTTCTCTCAACTACTTCATTTTGTTGTGGAGTATCAAGAATAGTCAATTGTCGTACAATTCCTTTTTCATCACAAAGAGTCTTGAATTGCTTCGATAGATACTCACATCCGCGATCGCTTTTCAATGCCTTTATTGTTTTGTTCAACTGATTCTCTATCATCAATATATATATATATATATATATATATATATATATATATATATATATCGTCTAAAGTAGTCTAATGCTTCTGATTTATGGGAGATCAGAAAGATATAATCGAAACGTGTGAAGTCATCTATGAAAGTGATGAAATATGAGGCTCCATGCCTCGCCCTTACATTCAAAGGACCACAAATGTCAGAATATATGAGTTGCAATGTAAATTAGGCTCTAGTCCCTTTACTGAATGGTTTTCTAGTTGCTTTTCCCACTAGACAATGTTCACATACGAGTAGATTAACATTAGTGAGTGACCGGCCTTCTCTAACTAATCTTTGCATTCTTTGTAACCTGATGTGACCTAATCTAGCATGTCAAGTACTTGCATCAATCTCAACATTACTAGAAGATGCGATTAAAGAAAAACAATCATCGACATTAACATTGTACTTATTATAATCAATGTCTAACACCATAAAACCATTCAATACATGACCTGAACTATAATAAACTGTTCCAAACAAAATGTCAACACAATCACCATGAAAATTCAATACATAACATAGGCTAAGAAGAACAACTACGGAGACCAAATTTTGTCGAATATCTAGAGCATAAAGGATATCATGTAGAAATAGACTTCGACCACCATGTAAAATTAATTTACATGTGCCGATACTCTTCACTTCAATTCTTGAATTATTCCCCACATATATCCATCTTCTTCCATGCTGTATTTGACGATACTCCACAAATGCTTCTTGATCTCTAGCTACGTGGTCTGTTGTTCCTGAGTCTACAGTCCACATTGGATGAGATTCAGCAAGTATTATAGTGTTAGAAACAAAATCATTACTTAAAGTAATGGAGTAATAGGGTATTTGTTTCGGCTCAGTGCTCCACGAGTAAAGTGACCTATCTTGCCACAATTGTAGAACTTCATCTTGGCCTTGTCTTTCTTCCCACCACGCTTCTTGCATTGGAAGGTCTTAGCCCTCTTACGTGCCTGATCAGTTTTCTTCCATTTGTTGTTGAATTGATAATTCCTTTTGCACTTAAAGTCTAAAGTTTTGCGCGAATTCGATTCAGCAACATAAGCATGGGTAGAGGATTTCACAGCCTTTGGACACTCATCATCTAATTTCATATGACGTGCTATATCATCAAAAGTAACAATATTCTCATTATGCGTCATGTTGATCTTCATATGCTCCCAATTATCAGGAAGAGACCTTATAATAGCCTGAACTTGTTGTTCATTAGTAAATGAGTGACCTACCGACTTCAGTTCACGAATCATGTTTGACATCTTCCGAAGATGCTGCCTTATTGTTACATTTGGGCGCTTTCGGTATGTGTCGAATTTGATGGTGAGTCTCTTTAATTTAATAGCGAATGTACTTCCAAACTTATCTTTTAAGGCAACCCACATAGCTTGAGCTTTATCATAATTTTCAAATTCACACATGAGATCATCTTGCATACAACTCAGTAACGTGATGCGAGCAATGCTATTTTTCTTCTTCCAAGCTTGATAAACTTCTAGATTTCTCCCGTATTAAACTGAAGTTCCATACTCATGTTCATCCATAGTGTGGTTGAGAGTTTTCAAAACCTCCTGCTCCTCAAAGATGTACTGAACCTTTTGGTGCCAAATATCATAATTGTCACCGTTTAGCTTCTCACCTTTATTAAGGTCAACCACAATAGTCTTGGATGCCGAAGTAATACTCAATTGTTATAACACATTGACATAATAAACGCAAAATCAATAGTAGCACAGTTTTCAGAGTAATTTTTTACCAAAAAAAAAAAGCACACATATTTAATTTGCAGCAAAGACAAACAAAATTAATGATAATTCAACAAAAGACATAGAAACAAAAGTTCACTATATTCCTAATCAGCTCCCATGTATGATTGTTCTATTATCATTTATTAGTTTAATTTGCGCAAATATTAAGTTCTAGGTGAGAACTTCTTCGAATTCTACCAACCTACGAACTTCCACTAGAAAAAATAATTACATGACCTCATGTAATTTCTACTTTTTTCCATTAACACAAAAGCATAGCATGATGTAAACTAACTTACAAAAAACAATTATGCTGCAACTACAATCAAAACCACAATTCAACATTTAATGGAAAAACAATGATTTCCTACAATTGTTTTAATTTTTGTGGAACTAAAAAATTGCAAGTATATTAAACTATATACATGCTATCAACAAACCAAGCTCTACATAACATATATGATATCATTTTTATGTATGCAAGCTACTATATTTCCAAAACCACAAGAAAATACAGGCCAAAAAGAATAAACGGTGCATTTAAACCCCAAAAATATGCGTACTTAGGATTCCCTACACATTTTTATACATTTAAAAAACTCAAAAATGAAAAATAACTATACCACAGTGTAGAATACATCCATATGAACCAAACACCACTGACTACACTCCAATTGGAGCTCTCACACGCTCACACGTGCCACCTGAGTATGCGGTGTGTGTGGCGCACACGCCAGCAATCCTCAAAGGATCTTGGCTGGTCCAATCGGTTTGATTGCCATATTGGTAGACCGGCCTGACCTGTTTGACCGGTTAACGGCCTGGTCGGGTTGGGTCTAGGTCATGGGTCAATCCTCGGGTCGGGTCGCAAGTCGGGTCGCCGGCCAATGACCGGCAAGCCACCTGCCACCGGCAATGATGTCATCAGCATGCATCGGTTCGCTGACGCGCGCATGATTCTCACGCCTCGGCGTTCCCAGCGCGTTAAGTGCGTGGCGCCCACGCGTCACGGCTTTTGGCCGTGTGTGTGGGCACATTTGGCTTTCTCTAGCGGCACTCGACCCACCGTTGGACTCGTCTCAATGAGTACTTTCACTTTGTATATTTGAAAGTTGATTTTGGCAGAAAAAAATTCCGTAAAATGACCAAAACCGTATGGGTCTACGCGGTTCCGAACTCGTTCTTTGTTTCGGTTCGTTTTCGACAATTCAGATTACAATTCCAAGCAATAAACATCCAAACAGAGTGGTTTTCAATTTCTTGATCTCGATATTAAGTAGTACACGAGAAAATTCGATGAAAAAACAAGGCAGAAATCACAACCGGGCTCTAATACTAATATTGGAAGGAAGTTGGCGGAAGACAACTTACCTGTTTCTGATGCGTAGTCAACAATTTACCCGAGAACGAATGTTGAATTGCGGATGAATCACGAACAATATTATTTCACGTTGGTCTAAATGTAATCACGAGGAAAACATCCGATTTTCACAGCGTAAATGCCAATTGTTCTCGTAAAGGAGAAATTAAACGCCTTTTTTTTCTTTGATGGAAATGGGACAAGAAAAGGAGAAGAGTTTCTTTCTAAGTATATGTTCTGCCAACTGTGTCAACGGTTATCTTCAAAAGAATTTTATATAAGTCCCTCATGCCCTTTCAAAGGATATCTTTCCATCGTAGCGTATCAAGAACAAAACGGTGCGTTCTCATCGCACCCCATCGTGGACATATTGATTATGGACAATAGATATAATGAAAAAGATTGTTGTTTGTTTATGCATAAGTCCCATCAAGTGAAACTGTAGGAATCGGGAACAAAAGGGCAGTGATATCATGGGAAAACTCGTAAAATAAAAGTTGCAATGTATTTGAGAGAGAGAGAGAGAGAGAGATTCCCTCCAAGTTATTGGTATAGAATATGAAGTGACGAGCACATATGCATATCCGAATCTCTTCTTAATGTCCCAAGGGTTCCAAATTCCAACGTGATGAGGTATGTCATTACATGTTACTTTAATCAACTCTTGCACATGTGGATGTCGAGTCACGAGCGGTTCCGTGTTGGCAGATATGGAGCACGAGTCATCAAAAAATAGATCTTGAAGAAGAGAATCCGTACTTTTCTGAAAGTAGGAGGTAGAATTCAAGTTGAAGTTGATGAAAGTAGGTAACCACATTTGAACTTCGATTTGCTATTAACTCGATGGTAAACCCACACTGTCTTCCGTGCCCTTTTGTGCTCTTCGCTATTATCAAACCATAATTGATCGAGTTTGTATCAAACTTAACCTCGTGCATATTGTGTAATCGACAGATTGATAAGGATGTTAGGTCGGCTGCCACATCATCTAATGACGGATTCTGTTCAAGTTTAGCTGAACCTCGACTGGTTCAAAGGTGGTACAGTCCCACTTTTTAGTCTCTAATAAGTTGTTGAAAGCACAAGCATGGATACCTTTGATCTTCTCACTCAGTTTGAGGTCCATATAGGAGATTTTTTTTTTTTGGTCGAAAAGAAAGATTGTATTCATATATTTGAATGTGGAGAAATGGGTGCGCATCTGGTATCACCGAATTCTCTGAGTCACTGACAAACTCCATCATCTAGTTACCTCTCTTTTGTGGAAAGTTCCCTTGTGTAGCATCAGTGCAGAAGAGCACACAGTTTCAGCTTCCTGGGGACAAGTTGTCTAGGGCAGATAAGGACAGAAAGTGGAAGATCCTCGTTTAGACACATCACTCCAATGTAAAACAGCCAACGGATTTCCCCAGACATGGGCAATTCCAATCATTCCTAATCCTTGGTCGGATGTCAATGCGTCTGTCTCTCTCCCTACCTCACATGTTCAACGTTTCTTGCTTCATGTCTTCGAACTTGGGTTGGCCTGGCTGGTGAACTCAACCAAATGGGGAAGTGTATAGCTCGCTCTTCTTCTTTTCGATTGACCTCTTTCGAATGTGAATTCTGGGTTTGTCTCTCCCTCTAGAGATCGACGGACACACACATCGATCAAAGCGGGTGAGTGAACTTTGACGTGTTCTTACTCTTTCGCTTTCTAAACAATTTTGGTTAGGGATGGCGAAAGACTGTGATTCTAATGTTGTTTTTCCGAATAGGCCTCTCTATACGTGTTGACAATAGCCCTCTATTTTGGAATAATATGAAAAATGCAAGCAATAAAGGGATTGATTTTACCTTCTATGTTCATGGAATGTCGAGTTTTCTTTGTGACGAAAACTCGTGGCGACAAATCACTTTATATATATATATATATATATATACGTCTAAACTTATTTAAAGCATAGACCTAAAAGTGAGATGATCATAAATATATATAACCATAGCAAAATTTAATTGTCTCGTAATCAAGGAGTAACCCAAGAATCTATCCATCAATTCAAAAACTACCATTCCCTTCACGTACCAGATAGGATATAAAGGATCCCACGCCGTACCAACTGCCCGAAGTACAAATAACCAGAAACCATAAAGTGAAGATCAATTATTTGCCTTATGAAGAATTTTAGGGGAAATTACTCTCAGTTTTTTTTATTCTCCAGAGATTGAATATTTACACGAGACACTAACATTTTTATAGTTGCTACAGCACCCTAAAAAGGTAGTAAACAAATTCCTAAAAACTAACAAATAAATTTGGAAAAATAAAATCTGGAAAATCTAGAAGATCTGGAAGATCTGGAAAATCTAAATCTAAAAGATCTGAAAAATCTGGAAAAACTGGAAACAAAATAACCAGAAAATTCGATTATGATTTTCAACAATCCCCCTCAAGCTGGGTTATGAATGTCTATTATACCCAGCTTGCACCTTAGAGTCTCGAAACTAAATCTGGATAAAACCTTGGTCAGTATGTCCGTTGTTTGATAATTGGTTGGAACATACGAGAGCTTCAAGATTCCTTCATCAAGTTTTTCTTTGATGAAATGTCGATCGATCTCCACATGCTTTGTTCTATCATGATGAACTGGGTTCTTGGCAATCTCAATAGCAGCTTTGTTGTCACATAATAATGACATAGGATTGGTATTAGTGAATCCCAGTTCATTTAATATTCTTCTCAGCCATATGCCTTCACATATTCTTTGACACATTGCTCTAAACTCTGCTTCAGCGCTGCTCCTAGCAACATGTTGCTTCTTGCTTCTCCAAGTAACCATGTTGCCCCACATGAAGGTACAATACCCTGTTGTTGACCTTCAGTCCATGAGAGATCCAGCCCAATCTGCATCAATGAATATCTCTACATTTCTCTCCTTCGTTTTCTTAAAGTAGAGCCCCTTTCCAGGATTTTTCTTCAAGTATTGTAAGATTCGAAAAACTGCCTACATGTGTTTCTCTGTTGGTCGGTTCATGTATCTACTAACTATACTTACTGCGAAACCAATGTCTAGCCGAGTATGCGAGAGATAGATCAGTTTGCCAACTAATCTTTGATACCTCCCTTTGTCCGTTAATGGTCCTTCTTCTTCCATCTCAGTTTTATTTGTAGAATCCATGGGTGTGTCAGCTGGTTTACACCCAAGCATACCAGTTTCCTTCAAAAGATCAAGAGTATATTTGCATTGGGAAATTGCAATTCCTTTCCGTGACCGAGCTACCTCCATACCTAGGAAGTATTCGAGTTGACCTAGGTCTTTAACCTCAAATTCTTCTGCTAGGATATTCTTTAGTTTTTCAATCTCCAGATTGTCACCAGTTAGGATTATATCATCGACGTATACAATCATTACTGCTCTTTTACCTTCAGCTGACTTCTTGACAAACATTGTAAGATCTGTTTGACATTGAATGAAATTCAGCTTCTTAACGAGCCTTGTTAACCTCTCAAACCAAGCACGAGGTGATTGCTTTAGGTTGTATAGAGATTTCTTGAGTTTGCATACCTGTATAGAGATTTCTTGAGTTTGCATACCTTGTTAAAGCTCTCTTTAGTGTCAATTCCCGGTGGAACCTCCATAAAGACTTCTTCCTCCAATTTCCCATTCAAGAAGGCATTCTTTATGTCTAATTGATGTAGGGGCCAGTCCAAGTTAGCTGCAAGGTAGAGCAACACCCGAATGGAATTTAGTTTGGCCACTGGAGCGAAGGTTTCTTCGTAGTTTATACCATATGATTGCGTGAATCCCTTAGCAACCAGCCTTGCCTTGAAACGATCAACACTACCATCAGCATTGTGCTTAACTGTAAAGACCCACTTACATCCCACCAATTTCTTCCTAGCTGGCAATTCTGTATATTCCCAAGTATTATTCTTCTCAAGTGCATGAATTTCCTCAAGAACCGCTTTTTTCCACTCGGATTGAGCAAGTGCCTCCTGGATATTTTTGGGAATTTGAATGTTGCTCAATGTTGAAACAAATGCCTTATATTTAGGAGACAACTTTTCATAAGACACAAAATTGTTAATGGGATGTTGAGTGCACTGTCTCTTCCCTTTCCTAAGAGCAATGGGCTGATCAAGATCATCAAGTACAACAAAATTTTCTGAGCTTATAGGAGCATTACCTTCATCCATTGTAGGTCTTGAACTCAGGTCTGTCTCTTAGGCCGGCTTTGATGTAGTAAGGTCCTCCAACTCCTTTTGAGTTTTCCGCCTAGAGTAGACAATTACCTCTTTATTTTTGTCTTGTGTAGCATCTTGAATGGGTAGACTCGGAAGACAAGCAGAGTTGGTATTTGTCTGTTGTGACTCGAGTGAATGAAAAGTGTCCTAAAAATAATATTCCTCACAACTCTCCCCCTGAATGGTATTTTTGGAGTGGAAGGGCTGGTGCTCAAAGAATGTAACATCCATGGTGGTATAAAAATGCTTTGTTTGTGGGCAATAACACTTATATCCACTTTGATTTGGAGCGTATCCTAGAAACACATATTTGAGAGACTTAGGATCTAGCTTGCTACGATGTTGCTGATTTATATGAACAAAAGCTGTGCAACCGAATACTTTGAGTGGGATATGTGAGGCAAAACGAATATGTGGATAAATACGAAGTAGACTGTGAAATGGTGTTTGGAAATCTAGGACACAGGAAGGCATACGATTGATGAGATATGTGGCTGTCAATACCACTTCTCCCTAAAAATGTTTAGGAACATGGGTGGTTAACATAATAGAACGAGCGACTTCCAAAAGATGCCTATTTTTCCTCTCCGCTACTCCATTATGTTATGGAGAC
Source organism: Eucalyptus grandis (assembly GCF_016545825.1). Taxonomy (NCBI): domain Eukaryota; kingdom Viridiplantae; phylum Streptophyta; class Magnoliopsida; order Myrtales; family Myrtaceae; genus Eucalyptus; species Eucalyptus grandis. Next base: position 53,199,858 of record NC_052618.1, on the reverse strand, counting down.
TCTACACAAGAGCTAATATGTATGATACCATGGCTATTTAGATATGACCCGAGTTGTGAGTGAAAGTATTCTTTCCCATTATCCGTTTTGAAAACTTGGATTTTTGTGCTGAATTGGGTTTGGATCATTAGGTTGAAGGTTTGAAAGATTTGGCCAATATCTGATTTTTCTTTCATTAGGAACAACCAAGTGAGTCTTGTATGATCATCAATGAAAGTAACAAACCACCTAAAACCAGAAATGTTATTGACACGAGAAGGTCCCCAAATATCGCTATGAATCATGTGAAATGGATGGGAGGACTTATAAGGTTGCAAAGGATATGAACTACGAGTATGTTTGGATAATTGACACACCTCACATTGAAGTCTTATTGAATCTTTATTGAACAAAGAAGGTAGCAACCTTTTTAAGTACGAGAAATTTGGATGACCTAACCTATAGTGCCACAATCTTACATCACTCTCTTCTTTAGCACGAGATGTTACACATGACATCTTCTTGTTTTTCCATTCTGAGGCATTAACTCGCAGAAGGTAGAGACTCGCATCCATCTCAACACTGCTAATCGTCATCCCCGAATCCAAAACCTGAAATTCACATGAGTGTGGGAAAAATTTAGTAATGCAGCCTAAATCTTTGGTTAACTTGCTGATGGAGAGAAGATTATAGCTGAGTTTGGGAATAAATAATACTGAATTCAGTGTTATATCTTTTGAAATAACCACTGATCCAACACCAGCCACCTTTGAGTAAGAACCATCAGCAATTTGAACACTAGTGCCATTTTGACATGGATTGTACTCGTTGAACACCGTGATATCTCCGGTCATGTGGTCAGATGCTCCTGAGTCTACAACCCAAGAGGTGATCTTCTCCTGTTTAACATTAAAAGCATTTAGAGAGTTACCTCGTTGAGCTATCGTTGATGTACTAACCTCTTCTGAATGGGTTGCCTTCTGAACTGATTCTTGTAGCAGCTTTTTAAGCATCTCCAACTACTCTTTGTTGAAGGGACTTGAATCTATCGAAGCGATTGTTTCGGTTTGGACTACGTTGCTTATGCTCTCTCGATTTTGAGTAGGATATAAGCTGATGGCTTCCAATCATCTGGCCGACCATGAATTTTCCAACATGTGTCTTTTGTGTGACCCGTTCGTTTGCAATGATCACACCATGGACGACCACCCCTTCACTGGTTGTTGTTGTTTGATTGAGTGCCTTGACTGTAGGATGGTTGAGATCCTCGAGCTATTAGAGTAGAATTTGCTAGATTGGTCTGGTTGTTTAAGGAACCAAGCATCACCTTTCGCCGAGTCTCTTCTCTCCTGACCTCAGCAAAAACTTCACGTACACTAGGTAGGGGCTATAAGCTCAGAATTCGTCCACGTACCTCATCAAGCTCTTGGTTCAAGCCTAACAAAAATTTGTAGATGCGTTCTCGATCTTGAATTTGCTTGTACCGCTTGCTATCTTCAGGACAACTCCACATCACATCTTCCGGCATGTCAAGTTGCTGCCAATGATGTATAAGTTGGTTAAAATAATCAATGACAGAAGATTCCCCTTGCCTTAGGTCATCGAGAATGCCCTTGATCTCGAATATTGTGGCACCTCGAACCCTTCGTAGGTCACCACCAGGGCCATTGTTACACCTTATTACCTTTCTCCTTAGAAGAAGTGTCGTAATTCATAGACACATTTTTTTTTAAAAAACAAAACGGTCCCAGCGTGACTCACTAGCAGAAGCAAATTAAAACATCACCATCTCTCCCCGTACCAACCATGATACAAATACACACCGCTAATTATCATGATTTTATAGACAAGCCACGACACTTTATTTACATATATTTTCAAGATGGGACTACTTTTGGGTCGGTACATCAAAAAGAAAAGCTAGGACTCAGCCATGTCTAGCCTAAAACCTCAAAAAGAATCCTCGACCCTCTACATCACATGTGCACAACCCCCATCATAAGTGTCGGCTAACTATCCAAAAAGAAACAACCCCTACTCGTCACGCACATGCCTCACACCCAGTCCGGTGCGTCAGGCGGCGGCGGTGGCAGCATCCCTCTCATCACCCCATCGTGGCGAACGTGGACAGAGACAAACTCCTGGACAATCGAGCCCCCAGCTAGGCCTATGTCGTACGAGACAAAACATCGCACACGTATGTAGGTGAGTCCAGGTACAGAAGGACAGCTGAACTCCTCACACTCTACCTCGACGTTGGACGGTAACCCATAAAATGCACCCCGCGTGACGGTAGGAAGCGGCATACTGCTAATCTGAAATGTTGGTCCCCAAAAGGGGTGAGTACAACCACTCAGCAGATAAGGAATCCAATAACAACTCAATGCATCAGGCAAATCATACATGCATTGCAGGCGTTATTTACCTTGAAGCCATGCACATACTATCATGCATCATCATATCATACGTGTCATCATCATCATGGCATCATTATATCATACATTTCATCATCATCATGACATCACCACATCACACATGTCATTATTGTCATGGCATCATTTTATCATACATGTCATCATCATCACGACATCACCACATCACACATGTCATCGTGCCATATCATATATCATCATCATTATCATCATCATGTATATCATCATGCATGTCATGCCATGGGTGATCATCATTATTTCCCATTACATATCATCATCATCATCATCATCATCATCATCATCATCATGCATATCATCATGCATATCATATATCATCATCATTATCATCATCATGCATATCATGCATGTCATGCCATGGGTGATCATCATTATTTCACATCACATATCATCATTATCATCCTCATTATCATCCTCATCATCATGCATATCATCATGCATATCATATATCATCATCATCATCATCATCATCATCATGCATATCATGCATGTCATGCCATGGGTGATCATCATTATTTCACATCACATATCATCATTATCATCCTCATCATCATGCATATCATCATCATGCATATCATGCCATGGTTTAATTTCCACTTTTAGCTTTCAATTTGATCACCACATCACCCATTCCTCGAATCATCAATTTCATCATCCCCTCGGGCAAAGACCTCCGAGGCTTCCGGCATTCAGCCATCTCAGGCCACCGGGCATCCGGCCCCCCACATTCCGGGCATCTCGTATCCCAACTAGCATCACAAGGCATTTCTTTAGGGCAGAAACCTCCGACAGGGCTTCCGGCATTTACACTCCCTGGCCGGGCATCCCGCACCCCAATCCTGGCATCGCGAGGCATTCCCTTCGGGCAGAAACCTCCGATAGGGCTTCCGGCACCCCCACGTTTCGGGCATCCTGAATCTCCCAGGGCCATTCGGCAATGCATCTCTATACATTCCGGGTATTATCCTCCACCACAACCACCTCCTCACTTATCATCATCCACATTTACCATTATTTTGATCTCAATTTAACATGGCATATGGCGTGACATCAAACAAGTCATACTTGGCATATGATTCACACATGCATCACAATTCAATGTCATGCACACACCAAGACCTTATCATACATGTAACAATGTATAATTATTTATTAATAAATTTAATGGAATTTATGGCCAATAAAATAATCCGTTTTTCATGCCCTTTTTCATTTATTTAAATTTCAGCTTTTGTCATTTTCAAAAATATTAAATTTAATATCTATAAATTCCCAAAAATTATAAAAATTCAAGCAATCATCAAACAAACCAATAGGATGACAATTTCATGCAAAATTCATGGCCAAATTGAATTTTACACAATCTCACCATTTTCACAAAACATCCTATGATTCTCGGATGAAACCAGAACGCACGGTTTTCGAAGAAATTCAATTAAAATATCCATATGGCCTTAAAAATTATGAAATTTTACTGAGTTATATCCAAGACATTTTCGTACAACTTTCATGAAGAACTCCAAGCCAGATTATTTTTAGATTATTTTATACAGTCTCACGAAGCTTCTGGATCCATTACCGCATCATCCAGTGTATACTTCTCCGAAATATTGAGCTTTAACCTGCCTATTCTATTTTTTTTCTCTGAAATTTGGATATGTTATACATCAAGATGTCCTCTACAAGTTTCATGAAGATATCTAAGTCAAATAACCAGAGTATAGTCATCATCTATGTCCATGAAGTCTCGGGTGTCTCTGAATACATCACCAGAATCACCGTCTTCAAGATCTAGTTGATTTACTAGGATATTATTGTTAATTTCACTTAAAATTTGAGTATGTTATACTTTAAGATATCCCCTACAAATTTCATGAAGAAATCGAAGTGAGATTCTCATCACAAACCAACATGCAATCACGAATCCAGCAAGAGGTCAGTAAAAACTCTCCAGATCTGAGGTCTCCGTAGGACGAGACTTTAACCCCTCAAATATCCATCATTTTCCACGAAATTTCAGTATGTTGTAGTTCAAGATGTTAGCTACAACTTTTATGAAGAAATAAAAGCCAAAATCGGACTCTAAACACACATGCAAGCTCAAACAACATTCTGACTCACATGATCCGAGCAAGAACAGTCATGCGATTCAAGAATAAGCCAACCACACCTCGGTTTTTCTCACTTAAACACCCAAAAATTTAACATGCAAACAACATTCAAGCATGCAAGAGAAGCTAGAGGACTCCCACTTGCCTCTAGACCGGTCGGTCGACGGCGTAGGGCGGCGAACACGGCGGCACACGGCGGCTCCCTCCTCGGCTTCTCCTCTCTCTCGCACGATCTCCCTCTCTCTCTCTCTCTCGAAATCTCTCTCTCTCTTGGCTGAATGGAGCAACCGGCCACTCCGTTCTCTCTCTTCCCTTTTATCACCCCTAAAGCTCATCATTAGTAATCATTAGGCTACCTCCTAATTAGCCAATGCATGCCCTTCTTCGTGCCACTTGTTACAACACTTGCATGATGGGCTTGGGCCTCCTCTTCTTGGGCCTTCTTTTGTGGCCGACGGCCACATCTCCTTGGGCCTAAATGGGCCGGCGACAGCCCCTTTCCATGGGCTTCTATTGGGCCGACTAGCTTGGCCCATTAAAAGCTTAGGCCAATGGGCCTAAGGCCCATCCCAAAAATTGACTTTTTCCTTCTTCTTTTTTTTTTTGAAATTCTTTTATAAATATTTTTAAATTTCAATTTTCATCTTGGCCAAAGTCTTGGGGCATTTTGTTTATTGAAATTTAATTTATAAAGTTCATGGCCAAGCATAAATTATTAATCTATCAAATTTAAATTTTCACAATCATATGCACAAATCATCTAATTAAAAGACTAATGGCTAAAGCATAAGCCATAGAAATTTTTATCACCTAATTAGAGACTTTAACACACCTTATGGCTTGTCATTGAATTTTGGGATGCCACAAATATGGCTGAGGTGTTATCCTTGTTTGAATAAGTTTCATGAACAGCATCCCAAATCTCCTTTGCTGTCTTGTAGTACATGAAATTCTCCCCAGTTTCATTTGTCATTGAATTCAGTAGCCAGCACATCACCATGTTATTTTCCGCCTTCCATGTTCGATAATTTGGGCTCGTCTCCTCAGGTTGTATGGCAGCTCCAGTTAGGTAATCTTCTTTACCTTTTCCGCAAACGAAAATCATGACAGAATGGGACCATTGATTGAAGTTGTGACCGGTAAGTTTATGACTAGTGATGAGAAGAGTTCCACCTTCAGATACATTGATAGGTTGGATAATGTGAGGAGAGTTCTGAGCTCTAGGGTCTGAGGTTTCACTCTCAACCTCGCTAGCCATGGCAGCTCTAGGGTATTTTGTCATGGTGGAAACTCTCATAAATAAGGTAGAAGAGAATGGTCCTGATCGTGCTCTAATACCATGAAGAATTTTAGGAGAAATTACTCTAAGTTTTTTTATTCTCCAGAGAATGAATATTTACATGAGACACTAACATTTTTATAGTTGCTACAGCACCCTAAAAAGTAGTAAACAAATTCCTAAAAACTAACAAATAAAATCTGGAAGATCTGAAAAATCTAAATCTAAAAGATCTGAAAAATCTGGAAAAACTGAAAACAAAATAACCAGAAAATTCGATTATGATTTTCAACACCTTCATTAGCCATTACATTGTCTCTTCGAACTTGTAAATCTCCCTTTTTGGCTAATACGCTAATCAATCCACAAAACGTTATCAAGTAAGGACCTGTAAATTCAAGTGTTGTAGGCCTGAAAGATTCATTTGCTGACAGCATTCTGTGCAAGTTGGGAACTAACTCAGGAGGAATGGTTGAGGAAGCTTCGTTTGCTAAGTATGTTAAGGTATTCATGTACTGCGTATAGCACACCAAAAGCAAAACTCATTAGTAGTAAGTAACATATGTGGAGAGAGATCCCATATAAATATGTGTGTCCACCAATCCACCTAAACGGCCACACACTTGGGTTACATAGAGATGGAAGGACAAGCCCAGCGTTCGAAAGAAAAGTAACATTTTGACATTGTTATGGCAGTCAAACAAAGGCTTGCGAGCAATTAAGTAGTAAGCAAGCATCCAAAACTAAATATATCAGAAGCACACCCAGCTGAAGCCGTTTTGCACCAGACCACTTTAGGAGCAGTGCAATTGAGTGATGGCTGCAAAAGACAGTACAGAACCCTCAACATCATATTCCTGCACGATCATTACAAAAGCTGGCATAAGTAACCAAACTGCCATCATACTAATATCCGCAATAACATGCTGAACAAAATGTGAGAATTGTACCACACAATACTGTCATGACTTGCATACAAGAGAATTTTCAGTCTATTTCCACAGTTTAACATCACTAAGTACTAGATCAAGAATGGTTGGGATAGCAAGAGAACAAGAATCGAGTAGGGAGAAACTACAAAAACACAATCAGTCACTAACTTGAAGTCAGGATGAGTAAAATCACTGTGAATAAAGGAAAATGATAAGTAACTTTCACCAACCTCTATTGTGAGATCAAAATAAGAAAAGGAATGTGCAACGGTTATGTCCCAAAGAATAGAGAGATGAAAACAAAGTCAGTTTCCTTCACTCATCATCTTATTGAGTTATCCACACACAGAATAATGAAAGAGTTGTAGACTAGATAAATCCACGGTGGCCTGATATGAGGAAATGGCAAAACCAAATCCACCAAGCTTCCAAGATCCACTTGATGTAATAAGCACATTCTGCAAAAGGATGTTTCGACAATTACTTATGCATGTCCAAATACCCATATGCTCTTCTTAAATCCCGAATTTAAGAGTGAAACAACATAATTTAACTTAAAAGGGTAGAAACACCACCCATTAAAGGGAAAGACAAAGTTATCTTCTTTTAAGAGTGAAACAACATAATTTAGAAATTACCAACTTATTTGGAGCTTGCAAATTCCTAAAATTTTGTACAAATGATCTTCTTTTATTTGCATATTTTACTTAGGGAAATTTCCAAAAAGGGACTCGAAATGCCATATTTTCCTCAAATAAGGGCTCGAAGTGAATATTGTTTCAAATGAGGATCTAAAGCGGTTATGATTGTTTCAAATAAGGACTTGAAGTGGCTATGTCCATTTCAAATAACTTTCCGGTAATCACGGTATTTTCGTCATTTGTCATTTTTCCCTTCTTTTTTTTTTTCTTCTTCGCAAGTCCACCAGCGAAGAGGAAGAAGAAGAACCAGAAAAATAAAATAAAGGAAAAAAAGGAAAAATGCCAAATGACGAACCAATTGGAAAATTTAGTGGGTTGGGGTGCGTTTGGTAACGTTTCGTTTAAAAATGGTTTATGGGAATAGAAATAGAAAAAGTGTTTTGTTCCAGGAACAATTTTGAACAAAAAATGCGTTTGGTAAATCTGTTCCAGAAATATAAAAAGAATAGAAACACGTTTGGTAAATTTGTATAATTTTTATTTCTTTTAATTTTTAAATATTTTTATTTAATTTTTATATTTTCTTATTTATTTTTCCTTTTTTTTTTTTTTTTCTTCTTTGGCGGGCGAGGCGGAGCCTCACCTTGGCGGGCGAGCTCGAGCTCGCCAGATCCGGCAAGGCCGAGCTCGCCCGGCGGCCGGCGAGGCTCGGCCTCGCCGGGCCACCACTGGCGACGCCGACCTGGCGGTGGCCGGGCAAGGCCGAGCCTCGCCGGCCGGGCGAGCTCGGCCTCGCCCGGCCACGGCCGAGCTCGGCCTCCTGGGGGGCCGGCGAGCCTCGCCGTGGCTGGGCGAGGCCGCCGGCCCTCGTCGGCCGGTCGCCGGCCATGGCCAAGGCTGGCGACCGGCCAAAGAAAAAAGAAAGAAAAAGAAGAAGAAAAGAAAAAAAATAAAAAAGAGAAGTGTTTCTAGATTTTGTTCCAGAAACAAGAAACAACTTTTTTGTGTTTCTTGTTTCTGTTTCTTTTTTGTTCCTGGGAACAAAAGAACAAAAAAGGAACAGAAACGCACCCAAACGCGTTTCTGTTCCTTTTTTGTTCCCAAGAACAAAAAAACAGAAATTTCTGTTCGGGAACAGAAATAGGGTGCAGCCAAACGCACCCTTGGTGACTAGTAAAGTTAGGTCATTATTTGAAACAACCAAAGCCATTTCAGGCTTTTATTTGAAACAAAATCTACTTTGGGGAAAAAATAAGGGCACTTCGGGTCATTTTTTAAAATTTTCCCTTTTACTAATGCTTTCAATTCGCTAACTATTTTATAAAATTCATAAGCTAAATTAGTATTATTTACTAAATTTTGTCAAATTAAAATTTTTAGTTTTGATTTACCAACTATCCTTGAATTATTTACGATTTTTTTTTTTTAATCTACCAATTATCTTGTTAAAGTTGTCGCAACCTAATATCGGGTGCACTACTTAGGGTTTGGTTAATGAATTACTAAGCTTAAACTTAGCTTGGGCTTTCCCAAACACATACCAATTCGCGACTTAGGTTCAAGTTCTTAACATGCAATTGATTTTTAATTAGGAGTTGCTATTAATCTATTTTTTTGGTGGATCGATTGGAAACCCAAATAAAATAACATGAGATTTACTTTACTCCTGCGAACCGAGATTGTAAGTTCGGGGACTTTATTACGCTAGATTTTTCTAACGCCCTTTCGATACCTTTCTCCTTTATTTTGAAAAAAATGTTTTGCATGCGGCTTGAATTGATTTTAATTTACTTCCTTAACATGTAAGGTGATCATGCGGGTGTGCAAACCACCAATTTAACACTCAAATAAAGCAATAAATGAATTATGGGACTTACCTCATAACAACGAAAGTATCTGCAATGTTAGATTGGAATTCACATCAACAGTTCTAGATATGATTTCTAATTAACACACAATCACTCAATTTTTTTTTCAAGATTTTCTTTTATTTAAATGAAGCCTAGAAGTTATGTGCAATGCAATGCAATGCAATGACGTACAAAATTATTTTAACTAAAATGACACGCAACATGCAACCTAACATGCAAACTATATGTCACGCGTCATTTATTAAATGACCTAATCTAGTGATAGGAAAAGATTAATGCAAAATCCTAATTTAAACTAGAACGTTATCTTAACTAAGTAATCCCTAACCTAAAATGCAACCTATCTAGGATAAATTATCTAAACTTATAATTAATTATAAAAGAAAATTAAACATGCAATCTTATCCTAATATGCAATGACGTGCAAAGAATGCCCTAATTCTAGTTTTTTTTTTTAATGAAATTCGAAATTAAAATTGTCACATAATTAAACGTGCAACTTAAATTAATGAAAAAAACTAACATCCTAAATTAATGTTTTTTTAATTTTTTTTATAAAAAAATTGAAATAAATAAATTTCCTTAACTATGCAAAATAACCCTAAAACGAGTAATATTCTAACATGAACCTAATCTAACTCAAATATATTTTGGGGTTTTTCTTTTACGGGAGCAATCAAATAAAGGCACCAAGAACAACACGACAACAAATTAGGCGAGATAACATTCATGTCCATTTAATTTTGGAAATAGGTCGATGAATCATATCTCGCGCATGAGATCAGATTAACCAATATTGTCAATCGTATGCACATTGTGAGATTAGGGAAATTTCCAAATTCATAAGAATTCAAAAGATTTTTGGATATGGCAATAACGAACAAATATTCAAAATAAATCGCAATCCCATGGATCAGGCAATAAAATATGAGAAAATCGAGTCAATTAAGAATCTTACCTAGCTCTCGATATCGCGTGGATAACGTTTTCCAAATTGGGATGGCAACTTGCAACTCGCAACAGCGGACCGGACGGCAGCCTTTGAGCTTAGGGATCACTGGTGAGCCACCAAGTTAAATGCGTACCTCGACCCTCAATATTCAAATCTCTTCGTGAATTTATATTTGTCCGGAGCTTCCATTGAAGACTTGATACTCTGACAGGGCAATCCTCTGTATGATGGCTCTCTCCCAATGGTGGCCATGTATGGAATTGTGTGGCCTCCCTCTTTTGTCCGTATGCGAGCCAATTTATAGGTGAGGGACTGAATATTTTATTTCCTTTTCATGTCAACGGGCACAAAGATTGCCTATAACCTCCTGAATGCAATATATATTTTTAGTTTCCTCATCTCTTTGAATATTCTCCACCAATTTTTATTGCATATTGCTAAAGATTCAAGATTGTAATAGGATTTTCTCGAATTCCAAATCTTGTGAAGATGAGCTCGTATTATCTCATTGTCACACTTGCCATTTCCGAGTATATATGAATAGATTGCATAAAAATACCAAAAATCCTCTATCATATCACCAAAAATAAATATCAAATCGCCAATTCGTTAATTTTTGGTCATCAGAAAATAATGGGTTCCGAACCATCAAATCCATCCTGGTCCAACGCAAATGCAATCATAATAATAAATGCTCCTAAAGCAATATGTTATGCAATTTCGTTTAATATTTTTGTTTATGGGTTAAAAATTAATCCCTAATTTTGTATGTAATAAATAAATGATTGGGTCGCCAAAATTTAGTTGTCAACAAAAGTTACCAAGTTTGTTTGTCTTGGAGCTATTTTTTAAATTTATAAGACTCATTAAAAAATTACAATCAAAATTAGCTTGATTTACTAAATTTTCTTCCATTAAATTATCAAATAGTATTGAGTGCCTACTTTCATTTGAATTACTTACCACACTCTAGTTGTTTAAATTTTCGATTTGCCTACTTTTCTTAACGTTTCTAAACTTTGCTTTTCCTACAACTCTTGTGACTTACCAACTCTTTTTTCAAATATTATCACTAACCTAATTAAAGTGACATAACAACTTCTCTTCGATTAAATTATCGGCTAGTCTTGGAATGCTGACTCTCATTCGAGTTACTTACCAATTTTTTTTTTTAAATTACCATCTTTTATTATCTTTTACGACGTTTTATCTTTCCTAACTCCTCCATACATATTTTATCCACAACATGCGACGTTATCATACGCAATCACATCTTCTTCCGTCGATCTTTTTCAAACAAAATATGCAGGACTTCTTGAGCTCTTGATTGCAGGACTTCTTGAGCTCTTGATTAATCTTCATTAAATGAGCTAGTTATCTCAACTCAAATAGTGCCTGATGGTACATTATTGTAGGTTTATACACCTGACCATCAACTTAAATGAGACACCCTTTCGATTCTTCCAAGGTTGCAACTTGTTGAGGGACAAAATAAATTCACAATTAAATTCCCAACATTAGGAACTCGTTGATAATACTTGCATGTACACGTGCATATTAGTCAAAAGTCTAGAAAAACTTCCCTTGTTTATAGGTTAGCTCCAGAATAATGGTCGATCTAAATAAACCCAGGTTGAAGAATTCAATAATAAATTTAATCTTGAAAAAAAAAAAACCAAAACCTCGTCCATACACACAAATACATACATACATATATATATAAGATACACTTAAGAATTTCGAGGTTCTTGTTTTAGTTGGTTAAAGTAGTGATTAGCTTTTAGCCTTTCTAAGTAAAGACTATGAAATGCACAGAAGGAGTTGGGAGTTGGGATTAGATGCCTCCTCCACTTGGTATCTTGTATCTACATATTGAAAATTCTAATAGGACATCGAAGTTGGAGTGTTAAAAGTATATCTCACGTAACTTAGCTACCGGATTTATAACGAAGTTATATACATCATTAAATTGATTAATAGTTTAAGATGCACCTTTTAGGAACACAAAAATCTATTGTCTTGTGTTCAATTCTACGAAATCTTTCTATCATAGTGGCAAATTTAAAAATCGTTCGCTGGTGAAAACAATGGTCATCGATTTTTTTTTTCAAGTAAGGTGTTGGTAAATTTACCAACAACTTTATGAAATTGCCAACTTATTTAGAGTTTGCAAATTTACAAAATTTGTACAAACTTATCTATTTTTATTTGTATATCTTGCTAATGCTTTGAATTCACTAATATTTTTATTTTTTTATTTTATGAAATTGATAACTTAAATTAGTGTGATTTACTAATTTGTCAAATTAAGTTTTTAAGTTTTGGTCTACCAACTCTCTGCGAATTATTTACCAACATTTATTTTTATTTAATCCTCCAAATTTCCCGTTAAAGTTACCAACTTGTATTACTTTTTTCCACCTTTTATGTATCTTTCCTAACTCATCCAATATATGTTTTTGCATGACATGTGACGAAGACTTCCTAACTCATCCAATATATGTTTTCTGCGTGACATGTGACGAAGACGTTACGCAATCACATCTTTTTCCGTTGATCTTTTTCAGACAAAACACACAAGACTTCTTGGGCTCTCAGTTGATCTCTACTATAAGAGCTAGTCATCCCGACTCAAATAGCGAAGGTCCACAGTAACATTATAGGCTCATGCTCCCGACGGCCATCTCAAGAGGATAAGCTAACCCCTAACACAATTGCTGGCTGAATTCACGAATTATGTATCGGTTTGGCCATGGTTTGATCAAGTCTTGGTGATTAGCTGCACGCCGGTCGACTCCAGCTACCAAAAACACACATTAATTAATAAAACTCAGGAAAACATTAGCGCCCAATTATTGCTATCTGTTCATAGGACCCGATCGAATATTTGCATCACCCTTTTTATGTCGGATGTAAATTTCTTACTGAATCCACGAATTATGTATCGGTTTGGCCATGGTTTGATCAAGTCTTGGTGATTAGCTGCACGCCGGTCAACTCCAGCTACCGAAACACACATTAATTAATAAAACTCAGGAAAACATTCGCGCCCAATTACTGCTATCTGTTCATAGGACCCGATTGAATATTTGCGTCACCCTTTTTATGTCGGATGTAAATTTCTTACTGGCTTCACCAACTTGAAGGAACTGCGATTTAGGTGGTAGGTGGCGACCCTTTGTTTTCTCCCTTGTCTTCTTTTTCTTTTCTTCCCTCGATTTTCCTTTATTTTCTCCGGGGTTGGTGGTAATTGGTAGGCACGACTTTAATAAATTCTTTGGCCTATGTCCGCATTTATAATGTGGTCTGACCGCATCTGAATTGAAAAGCTAGCTACCGTCTCCCTAAGATGACAGAGACTGGCGATTTGATCAAAAGTGGTGAGACAAAAGGGTAATTATATCCAGTCTTTGGATCGGATGGATGGGATTTATTAATCCCCAGCTAATCTCACTTAATTTAATTTACTTCGTCTCAGAATTCGGGGCTGAGTTCTTTGAAAGTTTCCTTGTGAGCACAGACCTGACTCGCACTTGATTTTCGAAATGAAGTGGATCTTTTCATGCAAATAGATAAAAACGGCATTGGAACTTATAGTTTTATAACTTAGTCAAGTATTATAGTTACACCATTACCCAAATTTTTGAATATCTTTTCATTTTCGGGGAGTAACGAAGAAGGACATGACTTGGGAAATACTCTTTTTGGGTCAACAACTTAACATAGGATTTTTGGAACATGACTTTTCGGTTTAATACGGTCAACAATTTCAAAAATATGGTCATTCCTAAATTCATTTAATAATCAATTTGGGCATATTTAATTTTTATATGGCTTCACGACCTATTCCCAAAACAAGGTAGTTTTGTCTTTACCAGAAACTCATCGAAACAGCGATTCCATAACGGAATTTAGCTTAGGAATCAAATTTTCATTTGACATTTTATTTGGTATGTCCTATGTTGCTAACATCCCACATGGTCATGGAATAAGGAAAAAAATAATATGTGAATGCAGTTTCTTTCTTGGGGAAAAGTCAAAATAGAAAAAGGAATCCCATTGTAAAATCTTTCTTCAATATATGTGAAGACAAAAAGGTCCTCATATACTCTTCCATTTGAGTTGAAATTATCACGCATGGCACTACATCGAGATTTATAGTTTGCACTGAATTTTGTGATTGGATTGAATTTTAATTTTTATTCGATTTAAATTTTACGGTCCACAAATGTTGCATTTTTGTAATCCGAAGCGTTCGAGACTTTGACATTCTATCTGTGATTTTTTTGGAATCCAAGTATTTTAAGTTACGGTGGAAAAACAAAAGGAATACATTTTTTTTTAATTATTTGCAAACAAGCAAGCTCATCTTATTACGTCACCGAGATAATAAATTTAGTTTACAAGTGAAAAATAGAAATTCTTCAGCACGCTCGTGTCTTGCTATCATTGAAGTGTTTAGTGTCATGCGAAATATAAGCAATTTATTAATTATTAAGTGTTCTAAAGGGTCAATACCTACGAGGTTAATAAATTACCGAGATATTGAAAGTATAGTCAATTGTGATGAAGAGGCAAATGTCTTCAATGCTTTGACTGTCTTTGTGTTCTATGAAAGAAAGCAAGGAAGAACAAGGAAAACGTAGGAATTTTTTTGTATATTCTATTATGTATATCAAATAGTGTACAATGCTCTACAATTATAACACTAGGCATGTACAAGAAAAAGAAAATAAAGAATATTACAAAATCAATTCTGATATTAGATAGATAATTGATCTAGCATATCAATCCAAATCCTAAAGAATATTGCACAGGATCGCATATCTTCCAATACTCCCCCTCAAGCTGGTGGCTTGTAGATATCCAAGACACTTAGCTTGCTTAGTAGATATGCGTGTTGTCTCTGACATAGGGGTTTGGTGAAAACATTTGCAGTCTGTTCTATAATCCCAATTCCTCTTGTTTTGATTACCCCATCTTGAATCTTGTCTCGAGTGAAGTGATAGTCCACTTCTATGTGCTTTGTTCTTTCGTGCACTATAGGATTGGACGCAAGTTTAAGTGCTGTGTTGTTGTCACAAAACAACATGGTGGGTCCCTTTGTTTGCACCCCAAGGTCCTAAAGCAAGCCTCGCAGCCACACTATTTCACAAGTGGTCTTCGCCATAGCTTGATATTCAGCCTCTGCTGAAGATAAAGACACGGTTGGTTGCTTCTTCGTCTTCCAAGAAAGTAAAGATTTTCCCAGCATGATACAGAATCCTGTAATTGATCTCTTGCTCATCGGACAAGTTGCGTAATCAACGTCACAATAAGCTGTCATCTCCGTGTTGCATCTTTTTGAAAGAAGAATTCCAAGTCTTGGACATTTCTTCAAATACTTAACAACCTTTAGAGCGGCATTCATGTGTGACTACTTTGGCTTATGCATAAACTGACTGAGTGTTTGCACAGCATAACATATATTTGGTCTAGTCATGGTCAAATATATGAGCTTTCCTACCAGCCTTTGATAACCTGACGGGTCTCTGAGAACAGGATCATCTTGGAGATTTCTTTCATCATGGTTCACCGTAGTTAACTTGACATTTTGTTCGATTGGAACAGCTACCGGTTTGCTTCTTGATAAACCTGCATCTGATATGATCTCTAGCACGAATTTTTGTTGATTGAGGGAAATCGCTTGATTAGATCAAGCAATTTCTATTCCCAGAGAATATTTGGGTGATCCCAAGTCCTTTATGTGAAATGTCGAATGCAGGTATTCCTTGAAGCTCTTTATGGCAATTGCATCGTTACCCATAATAAGTATATCATCAACGTATATCATTAAAAATATGGATGACGTACTTTTTGTCCATGTCAAAAAGAGTGTAGTCATATTTGGACTGTTTGAAACCTGCTGCTGTGAGAGCATTCGCGAACTTGGCATACCATTGCATGGATGCTTGTTTGAGACCATAAAGAGATTTGCGAAGATGACATACTTTGTTCTCCCCCTGTCTTTGTAAACCCTAAGGAAGTTCCATATAAATTTCTTCATCCAAATCACCATGGAGAAATGCATTGTGGACATCCATTTGGTGTAATGACCAATCTTGGGAAGCTATAACCGATAGGAAGGAGCGAACCGTGACGTCTTTGGCCACTAGAGAGAAGGTCTCATGATAGTCGAATCATTCTCACTGTGTAAACCCTTTGGCCACCAATCGAGCTTTATATCGTTCAATCGATCCATCTGCTCGAAACTATATCTTGTAAACCCATTTGCATCCTATTGCCTTACGATCAATAGGTAAAGTCACAAGATCCCATGTATGGTTGTCATTTAATGCTTGCAATTCTGCTGCCATGGCCTTTTGCCAGCGTGGATCCACGAATGCTTGATCATAACTAGCCGTTTCCCTTTCTTCAGATATGCGACTAATACATTGTCTATGTTCCGAAGACAATTGATTGAAAGAGATATAGGACGAGATGGAATAATGAATACCTGGTGAGTTGTGTGTGGTACAAATATAATCCTTAGTCCAGGTTGGTGGGCATTTGATGCGCCCTGAACGTTGAGGAGGATCTGGACATGATGGTAGAGGCTCTTCCATAGGTGGTGCCATCATGAGATCTGGAGCTTCTTCAGTAGTTGCTTCCTCAGAACTTGGAGAAATGTCCTTAGCAGTAGCCCGATTGCTTGTGGAAGCACTGTTGAAGATTCCTGGATTTCCTATCACAACATAATTAGGATCCTTCGATATATCGTCTTCAGGGAAAATAGCTCAAGAAGGATTGAGATCGTTTTCCTTTGAGGGTTGATCTTCAGCAAATGGAAACATGTCCTCATGGAAGACTACATCTCTACTTATGAGGAATTCTCATGTAGAGGGTTGAAACACACGATACCCCTTATGAAGATTTGGATATCCCATGAATATGCACGGTTGGGCACGGAGACTCATTTTGTCCAGAGGGCTTGTCACAGTGACGTAGCATAAACACCCAAAAATTCTTAGGTGATCCATTTTTGGCTTCTTTCGAAAAAGGACTTCGAAAGGGCTTCGACCGTTAAACACCTTCGTTGGCATCTAATTAATTAAGTACACTATCGTGATCATGCAATCTCCCCAAAAATTATTTGGAATAGAGACCTGAAACTTCAAGGCACGTGCCACTTCCAGAATATGTCGATGCTTTCTTTCCACTACTCCATTTTGTTGTGGAGTGTACATGCACGAACTTTCATGCAAGATGCCATAGGATGAAAATAATGATGCGCATTCATGGTTAAAAAATTCTCTTCCATTTTCTGTCTTAATCCACTGGACAGATTTTCCAAATTGGGTCTTTGATAAAGAGATAAATGCCTTTAAGTGAGATAGAACCTGACCCTTAGTTTGCATGAGGAAGATTTATGTTGCTCGAGAATGGTCGTCAACAATAGCAAGAAAATATCTTGATCCATCATGATTAGGTGTATGATACGGTCCCCATACATCAACATGAATTAGCGAGAAAGCACTAGTGGACGACTCATGCTAACTGGAAAGGGTGCACGTGATTGTTTTGCAAGTGGGCAGATATGACACTGAGAGTAAGGAAATAAAGCACTGTGGCCCATTCTAGAATGCAAAAGGAAATTTTTTTTTATCATTGGTAGTGACATTACACAATGATTGTTTATTGAAGGAAACTTGAGATATATCTAAAGTTCTTGAAATGCTAGTCTAGAAAAATAGTTTGTTAGAAAGATTACCCAAGCTTATCAGTTTCCCAATCGAAAGGGCCCGAAAGAAACATATATCAGCATTGAAGAAACTACGACAAGAGTTTTCCTTGCAGGCTCTAGACACAGAAATCAGATTGAACTGGAAATCTGGAACATAGATGACATTTCTTAGTGTTATTTGAGGGCTAAGGTTGACAATTCCTGTAGTGGTCACATAGGTAATGCTTCCATTTGGCAATCTTACAGAAACATGAATACTTAAAATTTCATGAATAACGGAAAAGAAGCCCTTATCACAAACAATATGATCACTAGCCCCTAAGTCGATTAACCAAGAATTTTGGGAAATAGAGTTTATCAGGCAATGAGAAATACCTGAGAAGCTACTTCCTTTGTTGGAAATGTCCATTTTTTGCAATGCCTGCATAAGCAGTTGATACTGCCCTTGAGCGATAGGCTGATCATTATTTGAACCTGAGGTCTGATAAGTTGCTACCAAAGATTCCTTCCCCCATTTTCCTTTTTCACTGAGCTTGTCGTGCAATTTCCAATAATTATTAATGGTGTGGTGGGGTTGCGTGCAGTATTCACAAAACAACTTATTTTTCCCTTTTATATTTGGCCCATATGCCTTTGAACTCGTGGAAAAATGTGGACTGTTGGATCCTTTAAAAATAGTTGTGTGCCCACCATCCGATCCTGATGAGGAATTGGGCCCTTTCCAGTCGTCCGATCGCACCTCATGATCTACATTGTCAATTTTAGACACTTTAAAAGCATATGAAGCTATCCCAAATCCTAGCTCTTCTGGCCGCATGCCCTGTTCTGGAGTCTTCTAGTTTTGGTCTCCCTTCTCACCGCGAGCAGCCAAGGGCAGCATCCCTTTGAGTTTCTCCTTTGCTGCCTCCAGCTCGTTCCAAAGAGCTGATAACTTATTAAAAACTGTTGTGATGCTCATATTCCCCCGTTTCAGTTCGGAAAGTGCTTGGGTCAAGGAAATTTTTTTTGCACAGTCCAAGTTTCCATACATTTCCCGTATATTGTCTCACATCCTTTTCGAATCTTCTATGGGAGGAAGTCCAGTTGCAATTTCTAGACTGATGCAGTCCCCCTATCCACGTTCTTACTAGTTGATTACACTTCTTCCATTGTCTTGCCATCCTCTCGTCTGTCGGAATTGGAATAGATCCATCAATAAATCCCTCTTTATCTTTGGTAACAAGGGCTCGACTTAATTCTTGAGTCCAGATTGAGTAGTTCTTAGATCCCCTTAGTTGTTGACTGATGAGTTGTCTCTCCGGTCCATCGGCGGTAGATACGTACAATGGATAACTGAGTTCTGGCCAACTGGAAACGACTGAGAGAGGGTACAGCAAGAATCTGGGTCTTATTGTCGGGTAGGTATTTGAACCCATACCTGGGTTAAGCGACCCACTAGATAATACTGCATCTTGAAATCTAGACCCAGTATCTGCGCTTGCCCCATCTATGGTTGGTGAGCCATTATTGGGCTGGACATTGTCTTTGGAAATTTGAATTCTAGGCCATGGAGTACTTGGGCTTGGCCCGTAATACCATGGGCTGGGTTGAACAAGAACGGGTACCCACTGGTATGGTTGACCTGCCATGGCCTGACCTGATGTGGATTGGCTTGGAATGGCTTGCCCAAGACCGGGCTGCCATGGAAAAAAACCTGCATTTGGCTGGACTTGGAATCCGATAGCTTCAATAGGTAAGTTCACAGTAGAGTTTTGAGTTTCTTCTTCTGTGATATGCTTTCCAGTAGATGGTGATTGATCTTCTGCCATGGTGACGGTAAGATGTTCCTTTTCTTAACTTGCTCTTTTTCCTCAGAAATTGATTCCTACGTCGGAGTGCTAATGTTGTTTTGCAAGTTAGCGTGTTCTTCAAAGATACTGGCAGGCAATCAAAGAGGAGAGGTGCGGAAGCTGAAACTGAATAAGAAGTGAAGCCTGCTCTGATACTGTGAAAGAAAACAAGGAAGAACAAGGAAAAATGTAGGAATTTTTTTGTATATTCTATTCTATATATCAAATAGTGTACAATACTCTACGATTATAGCACTAGGCATGTACAAGAAAAAGGAAATAAAGAGTATTACAAAATCAATTCCAATATTATATTGATATTAAGTGATCTGGCATATCAATCTTAATCCTAAAGAATATTGCACAAGATTGTATATCTTCCAACATTCTACACAATTAGTATCTCAAAAATGAATTACACATATAAAACAAATGTCCATGACTTTCATTATGACTTACGTTAAAAAGTACCCGATGCACTTGTTAAGCAATTTGGATAAGCATGGCACTATATCGAGATTTATAGTTTGCACCGAATTTTGTCATTGGATTGAATTTTAATTTTTATTCAATTAAAATTTTACGGTCCACAAATGTTGGGGTTTTTTTTTTTTTTTTTTTTTAATCTGAAGCGTTTGAGACTTTCACATTATATCTATGATTTTTTTTTTGGAATCTAAGTATTTTAAATTCCGATGGAAAAAAAGGGAATAGATTTTTCTTTTAATTATTTGCAAATAAACAAGGTCGTCTTATTAATAAATTACATCACTTGGATAATAAATTTAGCTTACTAGTGAAAAACATAAATTCTTTGGCACGCTTGTCCCTTGCTAACATCGAGCATCATGCGAAATATAAACAATTTGTTAATTATTAAGTGTTCTAAAAGGTCCAGACATGCAAGGTTAATAAATTATCGAGATATCAAAAGTATAGTCAATGGTGATCAAGTTGCAAATACTTTCAATGCTTCGATTGTCTTTGCATTCTACACAATTAGTGCCTCAAAATTGAATTACACATATAAAATGGTGTCCAAGACTTTCATTATGACTTATGTTAAAAAGTACCCGGCGCACTTATAAGCAAATTTAATAAGAAAATATTCTATTTCGAGAGTATCAACTGTACATATTAAGAAAGAAGTTGGTGCGTAGAAACTTTACTTATTTTCTTTTTATTGAATTGTTCATCAAAAAATGTCTTTGGGACCCGCTTTGTGACTTATCCGTTCCTCTGCTCAGTGGGAGGACCCGCATTGGTTGGTGCATTGGTTTGGTTGGTAGGAGTAACATCGTGCTCTCTCCCGAATGACATTGTCGGAACCCATTTCTTAATTTTTGCAAAGACGGAGTGTTTTATTTATTGCAAGCTCCACTAGTTTCCGAAAAGACTTGGCGCCCCGGACTCACGGACTCGCCATGCCGCCTCGACGGAGTCCTGAACCCGACCGACCTAGAATGGACACAAACACGATAATAATTTCCATTGGTATATGTTATCGGACCGCACATTTCTTAAGAATTGTCGAAAGAATATGTCAAAAATGGAATGGGTACGAGTAAAATGCGCAGGATGATTGTGGACAAATATTAAAAATCAGAGGATATGACCAGTTCGTTCGCAAAATGATGTGAGATGGATTGTTTCAATGAATTTGGGAGCACAATAGTCAAATAGTGGGGTTGGTGACCGCACGACGGGGGCTCATGCAAAAGCGAGTCAATACCATGGAGTCAAATAAGACCATTTTATAATCCCACTTGTACTTCAAAAATACTGAGAAGAGCACAAGTCATTTGAGCAGAAAAAGTAATTTAGTGCTAATTTCTAGGGGTCACAATTTCATGGATTTTTATTTTTATTTTATTAAATCAATTTTTGGTCTGTGCCCTTAAAATCATTTTCCTTTCAAAGATTAAAGTAAATTGCCAAATTGGGAACTAAACATTTTACCAGAAAAGACATAAATATTGAGCAAAAGAAATTTCGAAATGAAACGAAATAAGCCTAAAAGAAATCGATCACTCTTATCTTTTTTTTTCCTTAAACATCGTCATTAAAAGAATTTGTCTTGATATTACTTATTAGATTCCTCCAATGATGCATTTCCGAGGTCTTCCTTCCCGTGACGTAACCCGAGAGCCATCCTCATTGTTCCCCAACTGGGGAGGCCATTTCTTGTTAGTGCCTGGTGGAACAGGGTCAATGTGCCTAGTCATCACTTAAACGACACCAAACACCGGTTCACTCCCTCCTATGATTTCCCTATTCAAAATCTCCACCCGGTCGGGAATTTCAATTCGGAAACCATCTTTGACCCGTCGACTAACCCGTCGGCCTAACCTACTCGACACTCAATGGCGGGCGGGCCTCTCCTCTATTTAAACGTCCGATTTGTAGGTGAACAGACTCAGGAAATTCACTAGCTTCTTTAGCGCATGTGAATTTCCTTCAGAGCAAACACACACAAAAAACGCCACCGCGCTCTTCCTCTCTCTCGCGTTCGCTCGCTCGCTCCTCGCTCGATTTCGACTCCTCTTCTCGGGCTCTCGGCCGCTCTAGACGTTCGCATTCACACGAGCGCGAAGATGGACATGGACACGGCAGCGTGCAACGGCGAGGGCTCCCTCGGGCTCTGCGCGGGGGCAGGCGGTGACCCACTCAACTGGGCGCGGCTGCCGCGGCCCTCACGGGGAGCCACCTCGATGAGGTGAAAAGGATGGTCGAGGAGTCCCGGCGGCCTGTGGTCCGCCTCGGTGGTGAGACGCTGACCATCGCACAGGTGGCGGCCATTGCGGGGCGGGAGGCCGGCGCGGCGGTCGAGCTGTCGGAGGCGGCCCGGGCGGCAGTCAAGGCCAGCAGCGACTGGGTGATGGAGAGCATGAGAAACGGCACGGACAGCTACGGGGTCACCACCGGCTTCGGCGCCACCTCGCATAGGCGGACCAAGCAAGGTGGTGCTCTGCAGACGGAGCTCATAAGGTAAAAAAAGAAAAGTGCTACTTCGATATATTTCTTTAAATTCTCATTCGGTTGTTTTTATTAACAAATATTTGCAGATATATCGAAAATACTTGTCAAGCAATCGATAATGAAAAAAAAAAATGCTGATTTTAGGAGATGGGTGCGATAATACGTTATTCGGGAATTGTAATTATCAAGAAGTGCATATTTAAAAAAAAAATCAAGTAAAATCCTTTATTTTAATTTAAAATTAACACTTGTCATCTGTGGTATAAATGGTCCCCCGTGAAGGGCTGCCAAGTGCTGGCTAAGCTTCCTTTCCATAAAAGATATATACCCAAACGTGCGAGTATCAATCCAAAGGCCAAAATCAATTTCTCTATATTTTTTAAATATTAGGTAACCAAAAATAATATGGGAGAAGATTAATTAATTTCGAAGACGACCCGTAATAATTACTTTTTGAATACCTAATTTCTCATTTTTTCAATTAATGAGACTTACCTTTGCTATAATTAAATAAGTGTCTAAATCAATATTCACATTTCCTTTGCTATAATTAATAATATGTGGCTGACGAAATTTTCCGATTGAGCCAGGTTCTTGAACGCCGGCATATTCGGCAACGGGACCGAGCCGTGCCACGTGCTGCCCCACTCAGCGACCCGGGCCGCGATGCTCGTGAGGATCAACACCCTCCTCCAGGGCTACTCAGGCATCCGTTTTGAGATCCTGGAGACCATGGCCAAGCTCCTCAACCGCAACATCACCCCGTGCCTGCCTCTCAGGGGTACCGTCACGGCCTCAGGCGACCTGGTCCCCTTGTCCTACATCGCCGGGCTTCTGACGGGCAGGCCCAACTCGAAGGCGGTCGGGCCAAATGGCGAGTCCCTGAACGCCGTCGAGGCCTTCCGCCTTGCCGGGATCAAGCACGGGTTCTTTGACCTGCAGCCCAAAGAGGGCCTCGCGATCGTGAATGGCACGGCAGTCGGGTCTGGGCTCGCTTCCATTGTCCTGTTCGAGGCGAACATCCAGGCCGTCCTCTCAGAGGTTCTGTCGGCGATCTTCGCCGAGGTGATGCAAGGGAAGCCGGAGTTCACTGACCACTTGACCCACAAGCTCAAGCACCATCCCGGACAAATTGAAGCTGCAGCTATAATGGAGCACATCTTGGATGGGAGCTCCTACGTGAAGGACGCTCAAAAGCTCCACGAGATCGACCCTCTCCAGAAGCCGAAGCAGGACCGATATGCGCTCCGCACGTCCCCGCAGTGGCTCGGCCCCCAGATCGAAGTGATCAGGGCCGCCACCAAAATGATCGAGAGGGAGATCAATTCTGTCAACGACAACCCGCTGATCGATGTCTCCAGGAACAAGGCTCTCCATGGAGGGAACTTCCAGGGGACCCCGATTGGCGTTTCCATGGATAACACCCGTCTTGCCATCGCCTCCATCGGCAAGCTCATGTTCGCACAGTTCTCCGAGCTCGTTAACGACTTCTACAACAACGGGCTGCCCTCTAACCTGTCTGGGGGACGGAACCCGAGCCTGGATTATGGCTTCAAGGGAGCCGAGATCGCCATGGCCTCATACTGCTCGGAGCTGCAGTTCCTTGCCAACCCTGTGACCAACCATGTCGAGAGCGCGGAGCAACACAACCAGGACGTGAACTCCTTGGGCCTGATCTCGTCGAGGAAGACTGCAGAGGCCGTCGACGTGCTGAAGCTCATGTCCTCCACCTTCCTGGTCGCCCTGTGCCAGGCCATCGACCTGAGGCACCTGGAAGAGAACCTCAAGAGCGTGGTCAAGAACATGGTGAACCAAGTGGCCAAGAAGGTCCTCTACGTCGGGTCCAACGGCGAGCTCCACCCGTCGCGGTTCAGCGAGAAAGACCTGATCAAGGTGGTCGACCGGGAGCACGTCTTCGCCTACATTGATGACCCCTGCAGCGCCGCGTACCCCTGATGCAGACGCTGAGGCAGGTCCTCGTGGACCATGCGCTGGACGACGTCGACCGGGAGAAGAACCCCAGCACCTCCATCTTCCAGAAGATTGGGGCTTTCGAGGAGCAGCTCAAGGCACTCCTCCCGAAGGAGGTTGAGAACGCGAGAGCTCAGTTCGAGAGCGGGAACTTGGCGATCGCTAACAAGATCAGGGGGTGCAGGTCGTACCCATTGTACAGGTTCGTAAGGGAAGAGCTCGGGACCGGTTTGCTCACGGGGGAGAAGGTCGGCTCACCGGGCGAGGACTTTGATCTGGTGTTCTCCGCCATGTGCGAGGGCAAGCTGATCGATCCTTTGCTGGAGTGCTTGCGGGACTGGGATGGTGCTCCGCTTCCCATCTGTTAGGAACTTTTCCAAATCCTGAAGACTGCCTCATAATTTGATTTGCCCTATTCTTGGTATGTACTTAGAGAGTTTTTCATGGTCGAGAAACTGCGGTTAAAATTGTAATGTCTCTTATGTCTTTTGTTCAGTTCTTTCTTATTCAAACCCCCCCACCACGATGTCTATTTGTACTTGGAACTTCGTCAGTGTAACAACAATGTTGAAACACGTGAAGGAAAATATTATACAACATACATTTCGTTACATTCTTCATTCTTATAAAGGATCGCGACATTTGCTCTGCGTTGTGAGCTAATTGTTATCGGGTACATCTTATTGTATCTCCTAACTTGACCCTACCAAATGTAGAATTGGAATGAACATGTATTTCTTAAAGGGAGCTACCCTCATTAGGAATTTGTGTGGACTTATCCTACTCGATCAAGTGGGTTGCGTATTAAGAGTCAATATTATATCTAAGTTTATGAAAAGGAACACATTAATATAACGTGAAAACACATTCATACAATATATGCATCGTGATTGATTTAGTCTGTCACATTACTTTAATTAAATGAATGTATATCATTTCAGGGCTCCCCATGTATAGAAAAGTTAAAGACTACTCATCTTTGCTTAGGCCCACAATGATGTCCGACCAACCACTTTGGCATGACTTTTGGAAGAGGTTGATCTATCGAGCATGAATTTCTTTGTGGGTTGGCCTGAAAAAGCAATAAATCTTTTGGGATGGGACGTATATTCCCAATTGAGTGGTTACCTCGAGAGTAGGATAGCTCTATGATCGGCAATTATGAGACACCGTTCCCACACAAATATCACAAATTTGGATTTTCCTCAATGCACTTGGCCTAATCCATGTGGAGGTTTCTGCCAAAAATGGTAACCTAGCTAGCAAAACCGAAGTGTCACATGGATCTATTTAGGACATGTCACGGTCAATTCCTAGTGTTTGAACCTGAAAATTATGGCCCCAAAGCCGAAGAGAATCTCAAGGAGTGTCGGACACTTGGAGTGCCAAAACTTAGCATTGAGGGAAAGTTAAGTGCCAAAAATTAGGAAAGTGACTGCCAAAATCGGAGCAAAATGGATTACTTAAGTACCACTCTAGCGAAAATTTGGCCAAAATGCTGACGTGACGATTTTCTAGCGAAATTAGTGCAAAATGGCATTGTTTTGACGCCAGGCGTGGTAAAAAATTAATAAAATTAAATTTAACAATAAATTTATTTAAAACATTTAAAAATAAAAATAAAAATATGAAATAATATGAAATAATTAAATAATTAAATAAATTTTTTTAAAAAAAAAGGGGGAAGGGGTGACTAAGGTTGAGCCCTTGTCGCCGCTGCCTCCCATTGCCCGAGAAGGGCCGGTGGCGAAGGGGGAGGGTCGGCCGAGGTCATTGGGCCCGGCCGGGCCGACGATCTTGGCCGACCGGCAGCGAGGGCCTGCGAGCCCTCGCCCCCGATCTAGTCGAGGGTCGCGGCCCTCACTTAGATCCGTTGGGGGTCGGCGGCCCTCGCTTGGCCGGGCCAAGGGCCGTCGCCCGCTGATGAACTTCATAATAAAAAGTTTCAAATGATATAATACAAAAGATTGTTGTTTGTTTATGCATGAGTCCCATCAAGTGAAACTGTAGGAACTGGGAACAAAAGGGCAGTGGGATTTGTGAAAGCTAGTACGAGCACCTAGAGAGGGTGAATAGGTGCAAAAACAAATTTTCGCAATGTAAAGAAAATGATTTTGCTTTTAAACCAATTTTGTTTAGCAATAGATTATGAAAATGAAATTAGACTCTAATAATCAAACAGAGTTACGATCAAAGTAAAGAGCTTAGGGAAGAGAATAAAAACACAAAGATTATAGTGGTTCGGCTTGATCCAAACCTACGTCCACTCTTTCGCACTGACAGCCATCGGCTGGATTTCACTAAGAATCAAAAGAGTTGTTACAATATTGCTTTTCCTTGATTCTACAGTGTAGAGACTCTGCTACACTTCCTCAAGGTCTCATAGAAGTATAAAGCGATATAGCTAGTATAAACACCTAGAGGGGGGGTGAATAGGCGCACAAACAATTTTTCTTGAATACGGAAGCAATTCTTAACAGATTGAAATAAAGAGAGTAAGGAAGAGAGAATTAAACACAGGATTTATAGTGGTTCGGCTTATTCCAAGCCTACGTCCACTCTTCCGCACTGACAGCCCACCGGCTGGATTTCACTATAATCAAAAGAGAAGTTACAGCACAGCTTTGCCTTGATTCCAAAGTGTAGATGTTCTACCACACCTCCTCAAGGTCTCTCACAAATATAGACTCTCTTTTGTATACAAGTATTCGCTCAAGAGATTTATCTAAACAAATAGGAGCTTCAGACTTTGGAATTTTTTTATCGCGCACACCTCGAACAACTAAGAACGACTTCCTTATATACTCCTTTATGCCATCATATCCGTTGGCACTTACCAAAGGAATTCCTCCAATCTAACCGTTGGACAGAATCAATTAGGAAGATTGTTCGAGTTATTAAAGGAACATGTTGATAGCCCATCAATCTGTTTGCCCATACAATCGGGATCTCGGTTTCCATAAGTAGAACCTTCCAATAATATATAGACAATCATCGAATCTTCAGTCATTGAATCAATCTTTGATCAATCAAAGGATTACGATACGTCTTCTCCGACCACGAGATCTTCTCCGAGATGATAAGGTTAAATCTGAACAAACCACTTAGTTACGGGATAACCTTTCTTCAACGGATTCGAGACTGTCAATGAGGATAGACTTTGAGTCTTGAGTCTCGGCTGTCCGGAAGTCTTCGACTTTAACCGACAGAGTGCAGACTTTCGAGACTAGACCGAAGGATACGTTTTGTCAACTTCAAAACTCTTCATGAGGATTTCTCCAACATAAACGCTCTTTTGAGTATAAGTTTTCTCTCAACAAGTGAATTGACAAAGAACAAGGAGCTTCAAACTTTGGAATTCTTCTATCGCGCACACACTCGAATAACTGAAACATCTTTCTTATATACTCCTCCATGCCTTTATACCCGTTGGCACTTACCAAATGAGTTCTTCCAATCTACCCTTTGGACAGAATCAATTAGGGAGATTTCGAGTCATTTAAGGAATATGACGATAACCCACAAATCTTGCTCACCCATACAATCATGATCTAGGTTTTCATAAGTAGAACCTTCCAAGTATGCTTCGCCAATCAATGGATCTAAATTATCCAAATTGAAATCAAAATGAATAATAGATTCCAAGATGCTATCAATGAGGATAGACTTTAAATCTTGAGTCTGATGGTTCGGCAATCTTCAGACTTTGACTAAAGAGTCTGCAAGACTTCAGACTAGATTCCAGCCGAGAGATCTTCTTTAGTCGATAGAATCAAATCTTTAACAAGATACTCAGTTCTAGATAAGTCTTCTTTGACGGTCTAGAAGCTGTCAATGAGGATAGACTTTAAATCTTGAGTCTGGCGGTTCGGCGATCTTCAGACTTTGACTAAAGAGTCTGCAAGACTTCAGACTAGACTGATGGAAACATTTTGTCAGCTTCAAAACACGCAAGGAAGTTTTCTCCAACAATCTCCCCCTTTTTGATGGTGACAAAACTTTCCTGCAGATTTGAATAAATTTGACTTGCAAAACAATACTCAAGCAAACATGGATATCTCACAATAGATAATTGACTTAGTATAGACAACATTAAATCTGCATCCACAGGAAATAAGTTAGTCCTGTAAATAAACAACTATCTTTGCCATGAAATACCAATAGTGCTTAAAATAACCAAATGATCAAACAAACCAAACCAAATCCAGTCACAGCCAAACAACCAAACAAAAGTCATTCAAAAAGTAAAGTCAAACGAAAGTCAAGGGTCAAGTTTCAAATCGCACACCATCTCTCCCCCTTTTTGTCAGCATAAAAAAGGTAGAGATAAAAAAGATAATGGAATTAAGGTTGCCTAGGAACGCGAACAAACTGGAAATCTCCCATTGACTAGACAATCCCTTCCAGGTTTTTCAAATCCTTCTTCAGTTGAGTCACATCTTCACCCTTGGCATTTGCTTGAACTTGAAGAGCAAGGGCTTGAACTTGATCATGCAAGGAGATTGAAGAGGCTTGACCCGCGTTCTGTAAGTTCTGAACTTTGCATCGCAGGGCATAAATCTATCCTCGCATCTCCACAAGAACATCAAGAATTCTGCGAAAGTCTGCTGTATTTTCAGTCTGAGTACTGGCTTCCACAAGACAGTGGGAGTATTTGCAGATGATGGTAAGCTAGCACGATCACTCAGATTTGGCGATGAAACATCATGACCTTCCTCTGGGAATTGAGAGGCAAAGATGTCTTCTGGATCTGCAAGTGAGCGACTAACACCTTCACTAGTAACAACAATTGAAGATGTACCTCTTTTCTCAGCAACTCCCTCTGTTTCAATGCCCTAAGGAGGTGAGAAGTATGCTTCATGCTCTGTTTCTACCTATTCTCCTCTGCCTTCTTCTTCTTCTTCTGCAATCCTTTCTTCCTCTGCTTCTTTTCACATTGATTCTCTCTCTCCATTCCTTTCCTCTGCTTCTCCATGCTCTGTTTCCTCCATGTCTCGATCCTCTCTCTCCTTAGTCTCTGGAACAACACTTTGAAGATTTCTTAGTGCAAGAGCAAAGATGGTAATATCATCCTCATCCTCTTCATCCTCCAGAACAAGTGCTCTTCTTTTTCTTGGATGGAGCTGTCAAGGGCTCCTTCCCTTTCCGTTTATCAACTGAATAATCCTGTTGTGACTTGACGGGGGTTTTCTCTTTCAATCGCTCCAAAGCTTTGTCCAGCTCTTTCAAATGCATTTTGGAAACCATTTTCAGTCCCACTACCATTTGATCACATAATCGAACACATAAAATCCCGGGAGGCTGAATATTGAATCGTTTGAAAAGCTTTGTAACAAGCCCAGAGTAAGGAAGTTGCCCTCTATCTTTTGCCATCGTTCTGTACATGTGAAACGTGATTGTGTGAGGCAGAGAGAATTTCTTGCCAGTGTTGATGGCATACATCAACTTTGCTTCAAAGTTAGAGACGTCTGTCTTCGAGATTGACTGGGTCTGAGGCAATTGATCACAATCTTGTGAAGCAAAATGTTAGAGACATTCAACCTCAAGTATGAAATTCTTCCTTCAGCCATTCCATCCCGAACAAGCTCTATTGTTGCATGACCAATAGACACACTAATCGATTGAAATGCCCCTTGCTCTACTCCAATCACATCCGCCAATATGTCCATGTCAACGATATAGTCCTGGTCTCGAACACTAAACGAAAATCTATTCACATCCAAGAAGCTTAGATTAGAATAGAAGTAAGCAAGTAAGTTTTGGATATGCCTCAGTTGTCTCCGAACAAAATTGCTCAAGCTGAAGTTTAGTGAATTTCTCTCGCAGCTTCACATTCACAGAATCAAGAAAATCAAAGTCTACACTTCTCGGATTGATTACCCCTCTTTTTAGCAACTTAGAGTAAAGTCGCCTATGTTCATCCGAGCAAAACAAATTTGTCCTTTTGCTTCGAATATTCACCCCAATACCCATTCTAGGCTTGAACTGAGTGTACATTTTGTCATCATCATTCCCATCAGGCTGACTAAGACCTTTAACACATGGATCACTAGGAATATTCACAAATGCTCGATTTGCCGACCCCGCAGGAGCAATCTCCAATCTTTCCATTGTCTGCAAAAAGTGGTTTTCATTTCGATACCCTTTATCTTTAAAAAATTCATCGATATATTTCAAGGGAGTCCCTCCCTTCTTCAAAGCAGAGTAAAGCTTAAAAATAAAAGCGGGCTTTTGAGATCTTACGGGTTTTGCGCCTTCAATGATTTCTTCCTCCACTTTTCGAACATTACCTTGAGGTCTAGCTTGAGGAGATTGATGTTGTTGAGAATGTTGTGGGCTTTGCTGCTGTCTTGGAGATTCTTCTTCCTCGGTGAGGTCAAAATGAGTAGGACCTTCACGCATTTATTGCGGTCCCTTGTTCGCAATCCTTGAAGACTTTCTTTGGGATGCCATTCTCACAGTTTTTGAGAGATTCCAAACTCGATTTGCAAAAAAAGATGAGAACTTTGAAGATTAAACTAGAGAGTAAAAGTAAGAAAACGAAGGTCTGTAGTTTTAGGGTTTTTGAGGAAGACGAACAGTATATAAAGTAGTCGAAAAGAGGCATAAGGAATGACACAAAAAGGAAAAAAAATAGAAAATGCATATTTAAAAAATAATTGCCTTTTTGAAATAATAGATAACCGTCTTTTAAAAAATAACTCCTTTTTCGAAAAGGAATGATTGCAATAATCATGAAAACTGGGGAAGATGATCGTACCTTTTCAAGATCAATCAATTACAGATTAATAGATAATCATACATTTTCGAGATTTTATTCGACAGATAAATTTCTAAAAATACTTACGGTCGCAAATCTTGAACTTCGAGTCGAATATCATTAGACTTTTATCCCCGAGTCCGAACTTCTTCAGACTTTAAGATAATGAGTCCGGAACGAATAAGCTCGAATTGACTTTTCTCCAAAGGCTTTGTGAAGATGTCCACTAGTTGATTCTTTGAGTCAGTGAATTGAATCGAGACTTCTCCATTTTGAACATGATCTCTAATGAAATGATGTCGAATCTCTATGTGCTTTGCTCTTGAATGAAGAATTGGATTCTTGGGGAGATTGATTGCGCTGATGTTGTCACATTTGATCTCAGTGCACGAATCTTCACTTCTAAGAGCCACATGTTTTGCTTCTGTTGTAGAAAGAGCTATGGTGCTTTGCTTCCTCGAAAACCAAGATATTGTCTTGTTCCCAAGCAATTGACAAGTACCCAAGGTGCTATTCCCATCAACTTTGCATCCTGTTAGGTCTGCGTCTAAATATCTAAGAAGAGTAAAGTCTCATTTTTTAGGATACCGGATACCTAAATTTGAAGTAGATGCAACGTATTTGATGATACGTTTTGCAGCACTTAAATGAGATTCTTTGGGATCTGATTGAAATCTGGCACAAATACAAACACTAAATAGAATGTCAGGTCTAGAAGCAGTAAGATAAAGAAGTGAACCAATGATACTCCTATATAGTTTTTGGTCAACTTTCTTTCCTCCTTCATCTTTGTCCAGCTTTGAGGAACTTGACATTGGTATGTCAATCTTTTTGCAATTCTCCAAGCCAAACTTTTTCACAAGTTCTTTAGCATATTTTTCTTAGTGAATGAAAATTTCCTCATTCAATTGTTTTACTTGAAGTCCGAGAAAGAAGGATAGTTCACCCATCATGCTCATTTTAAACTCATCCTGCATAGTCTTAGAGAATTTCTTGCACATATTTTCATTAGGAGATCCAAAAATAATATCATCAACATAAATTTGAACAAGCAAGAAGTTTTTGCTTTCTCTTTTGATAAACAATGTAGTATCTACTTTACCTTTAACAAAACTATTTTGGATTAAAAACTTACTTAGTTTGTCGTATCAAGTTCGAGGTGCTTGCTTTAGACCATAAAGCGCTTTTTTTAGTTTGAATACAGAGTCTGGTTTCCTTGGGTCTTCAAAACCAGGAGGTTGTTCCACATAGACTTCCTCTTGGATGAATCCATTTAGGAAAGCACTTTTGTCGTCCATTTGGAATAACATGAAATTTTTATAACAAGCAAAAGCAAGTAATAATCTAATTTCTTCTAACCTTGCTACTGGTGCGTAAGTCTCATCACAGTCTATCCCTTCTTCTTGCGTATATCCTTTGGCCACGAGTCTTGCTTTGTTCCTTACGACTTTTCCTTTCTTGTTCATCTTGTTCCTGAAAACCCATTTAGCTCCAATGATAGATTTACCTTTCGGTTTATGAGTCAATTCCCAGACATCATTGATACTGAATTGCCTAAGTTCTTCGTGCATAGCTTCAATCCAGCTTTCATAAGTTAAAGCTTCTTCTATACTCTTGGGTTCTATTTCAGAAATAAGAGCCACGGAACTAGACTCTTCACGCCTTTTGGATCTTGTACGAATTCCCTCATTAATGTCACCAATAATGAGTTCTTTAGGATGACTAGACTCGTGCTTCCAGTTGTTGGTTAATTTGTCAGATTGTTGATCATTTTCTTCATTTGATTCTTCAATGATCATTTGTTGCTGGTCTTCTGAAGTCTGAGCTACTTCTAGAGATTTAGACTTTGTAGAGTTTGGAGCAGGTTCAGGTTCTTCAGGTTGAGTCTGAATCGATTGATTTTGCATAAAGTCTTGAAATTTGACATTCATCGATTCCTCCATAGATTGAGTCTTTTTGTTGTATACTCTGTAGGCTTTGATTGTGGTTGAATATCCAATGAAGATGCCTTCGTTTGATTTTTCTTCAAGCTTACCAATTTGATCATTTGCATTTTTCAATATAAAACATTTGCATCCAAATACATGAAAATAGGAAACAATTGGCTTCTTTTCTTTGAACAACTCATAGGGAGTTTTCTCCAGAATAGGCCTTAAGAAAACTCTATTAATAATATAACAAGCTGTAGAAACTGCTTCAGCCTAAAAACGAGAAGAAATGTTACTTTCGATTAAAAGAGTTCTAGCCATTTCTTGCAGCGATCTATTCTTCCTTTCCACAACTCCATTTTGCTCTGGAGTATAAGGAGAGGAGAATACATGCTGAAAACCATATTCATCACAGAATTTGACAAAGTCTTGATTTTCAAATTCACCTCCATGGTCTGTTCGTATACTTGAAATAACATACCCTTTCTCATTTTTAACTTTCTTAGCAAATTTGATAAAATAAGAAAATGTTTCGGACTTACTTGCCAAGAAATATACCTAAGTGAATCGTGAATAATCATCCATGATTACTAGGCAATATTTCTTACCACCAATGCTTTGAGTTCTGGTTGGTCCAAAGAGATCCATATGCAAGAGCTGTAGTACACGTTTAGTAGACACTTGATTTATTGGTTTGAATGAATTTATTACTTGTTTTCCCAATACGCATGGTGTACATAGGTCAGACTTTTGGTATGCCATATTGGGTAATCCACGAACAAGCTTCTTTGCTGAAATTTTGGCTATTTGCTTCATGTTGATGTGCCCAAGTTTTTTGTGCCATAGATTTGCTTCCTCTTGAATTGAGATTAGACATTGGGATTTTTCTGGTTTAATATCCAAGATATAGATATTTCCGTGTCTTCGCCCTCTGAAAGTTTAAGAGGAGTCTTTACTGGTTCATGAGCATATTCCTTCTTGAAAGTTAATTTTGAAACCGGTGTCGCATAGCTGGCTAATATTCAGCAAGTTGTAGTTGAG
Source organism: Eucalyptus grandis (assembly GCF_016545825.1). Taxonomy (NCBI): domain Eukaryota; kingdom Viridiplantae; phylum Streptophyta; class Magnoliopsida; order Myrtales; family Myrtaceae; genus Eucalyptus; species Eucalyptus grandis. The sequence goes on along the minus strand of NC_052618.1, from coordinate 53,165,412 downwards.
TCATTCTACTAAGGAAAAGTTACTGATCGTGAGACTTCCAATCTTTACAGTTATGTATCCCACAATTCTTTCTTTGCTATTTCCTCCAAAAGAAACTTTTCCACCATGAACTTGCACAAGCTTTATGAAGCAGTTTGAGTCTCCTGTCATATGTCTCGAGCATCCACTATCCAAGTACCACTTAACATTTTTCTTGATAGTGACCTGCATTTAAAAAAGAAACTCAAGCTTTCTTTGGTACCCATATTTTCTTGGGTCCAGTGGAGTTAGTGTGATATACAGTCTTTGCCCAAACATTCCTCAAGGGTTTCCAAACCATAGGACATTCTTTCTCAAAGTGTTCTGAGCTGTTACACTTAGAACATTTAAGAGCACTGCGGCCTACAAGTTTTACAAAAACTTTTTGGAAATGATTTTTGTAAGATATGTCTTTGTTTAATTCTTTCCTTTACCTTAGGAAAATCAATTAGAGGAATGGTTTCAGCAGTCATTTCCAAACCTAATTTGTTGAAGTAAGGTCTTTGCGCTAAAGGATCTTTTCTTATTTCTTAGATCCTATAGAAAACCTTTTAGAAATACTTGAGATATCATTTTTCAAAAATGCATTTTCTTTTGAAAGATTATCTGCATTTTCTTTCAAAGTAATAACATTTTTATCTAAACTTTCGACCTTTTTTTTCCAAACAATCTCCTGTTGTTTTAGTGTAGAATTTTCCCTTTTAAGTTTGGAAATCCTCTTGAGAGAGGTTTTGAGACTAAGACACAATTCATCAATATATTTGGAGACTTTAGCAGGTATTTTTAAATTACTTACCTCTATTTTACTGTCTGAGTCTGAGTCTGTCTCAGAGTCTGAATCTGATTCTGACTGTGCCATTAGACAAATATTGGCATAATCGTCGTCACTTTCTTCACACTTGGTATTACTCCAGGTTTCTGCTTTAAGTGCTTTTCGAAATTTTTCAGTTTTTCCTTTCTTTCTCTTCAGCAAGGGACAATTGGGTCTGATGTGTCCCTTTTTTTTTGCATTCAAAGCAGATTACATCCTTGTTGGATTCATCATCCTCGTTGATTTATTTTGTAGTTTTTGAAAAATTTGTTTCTTCGAATTGAATCTTCTTCCATTTCTGTTAAGTTTTCTGAACCTTCTTATCATGAGAGCAAGCTCTTCATCATCCATATTGTCTTCAGAATCTGTAACATCAGAATCATCATTAGATTTTAATGCAATGGATTTCTTACCTTTAGGATCTTTATTTTCATTGATTTGCTCCACTTCATAAGACTGAAGGGTGCCAACAAATTCGTCAACAGATAGTGGCATGATCTCTTGTGTCTCCTTTATTGAAGTCTTTACGTGATTCCAATCCTTGGAAAGTCCACGCAGTAACTTGTTAACCTTCATGGGTTCAGAGATTGGTTGACCTTGATATTCAAGACCATTCATGATTTCTGTAAAATGACTATATATGTCAGTGATAGATTCTCCTGGTTTCATCTTGAATGCTTCATAATGACCGATCAGAATATTGATTCTGGTTTCTTTCACTCGAACGGTTCCTTCATAGGTGATGTGCAATCTATCCCAGACTTCTTTAACTATTTCATAAGAAGATATTATGTTATATTTAGTAGGAGATAATGCATAATATAATGAATAAATTGCTTTTGCATCAAGAACTTGTCTCTTGGTTATCTCTTATTGAGTCATTTCACTGGACTCAACAGCTTTTTTTCATCTTTCGAGATCATTTGCAGCTTTAGGAATGATTCATTTGTCTACCATGTCCCATTCCAGAGGATCCTTTGATCTTAGGAATGCATTAATCTTGTTTTTCCAAATGTTGTAATCCTTTTCATCAAAATATGACGGTCTAGTGTTGCTTTTTCCTTCAACTAGACTTGGAGCCAACATATTAGCCATGGATCTTTAACTCTGAAGTAAAAATACTTCAACTTAAATGAGTACACAAGCTCTGATACCAACTGTGAAAGCTAGTATGAGCACCTAGAGGGGGTGAATAGGTGCAAAAATAAATTTTCGCAATGTAAAGAAAATGATTTTGCTTTTAAACCAATTATGTTTAGCAATAGATTATGAAAAGGAAATTAGACTCTAATAATCAAACATAGTTACGATCAAAGTAAAGAACTTAAGGAAGAGAATAAAAACACAAAGGTTATAGTGGTTCGGCTTGATCCAAGCCTACGTCCACTCTTCCGCACTGACAGCCCATCGGCTGGATTTCACTAAGAATCAAAAGAGTTGTTACAATATTACTTTTCCTTGATTCCACAGTGTAGAGACTCTGCTACACTTCCTCAAGGTCTCATAGAAGTATAAATGCTCTTTTGAGTACAAGTTTTCTCTCAACAATTGAATTGACAAAGAACAAGGAGTTTCAAACTTTGGAATTCCTCTCTCGCGCATACACTCGAATAACTGGAACATCTTCCTTATATATTCCTCTATGCCTTCGTACTCGTTGGCACTTACCAAATGAGTTCTTTCAATCTACCCGTTGGACATAATCAATTATTAATTAGGGAGATTTCGAGTCATTTAAGGAATATGACGATAGCCCACCAATTCTGCTCGCCCATACAATCAAAATCTAGGTTTCCATAAGTAGAACCTTCCAAGTATGCTTTGCTAATACAAGGATCTAAATTATCCAAATTGAAATCAAAATGAATAACATATTCCAAAATGCTATCTCCAGCCGAGAGATCTTCTTCAGTCGATATAATCAAATCCTTAACAAGATACTCAGTTCTAGATAAGTCTTCTTCGACGGTCTAGAAGCTGTCAATGAGGATAGACTTTGAATCTTGAGTCTGGCGATTCGGCGATCTTCAGACTTTGACTAAAGAGTCTGTAAGACTTCAAACTAGAATGATGGAAACGTTTTGTCAGCTTCAAAACACGTAAGGAAGTTTTCTCCAACAAGATCATAGGAAAACTCGTAAAATAAAAGTTGCAATGCATTTGAGAGAGAGAGAGAGAGAGAGAGAGAGAGAGAGAGAGAGAGAGAGAGAGAGAGAAAGAGAGATTGCCTCCAAGTTCTTGGTATAGAATATGAAGTGACGAGCACATATGCATGTCCGAATCACTTCTTAATGTTCAAAGGGTTCCAAATTCCAACGTGATGAGGTATCAATGCCATTACATGTTACTTTAATCAACTCTTGCACATGTAAATGTCGAGTCACGAGCGGTTCCGTGTTGGAAGACATGAAGCATGAGTCATCAAAAAATGGATCTTTAAGAAGAGAATCCATACTTTTCTAAAAGTTGGAGGTAGAATTCAAGTTGAAATTGATGAAAGCAAGTAACCATGTTTGAACTTTGATTTACTGTTAACTCGACGGTAAATCCACACCACCTTTCGTGCCCTTCTGTGCGCTTCGTTGTTATCAAACCATAACCGATCGAGTTCGTATCAAACTTAACGTCGCGCAACTTGTGTAATCAGCAGATTGATAAGGATGTTAGGTCAGCCACCATATCATGTGATGGCAGATTCTATTCAAGTTTAGCCGAACCTCGACTGGTTCAAAGGTGGTACAGTCCCACTTTTTAGTCTCTAATAAGTCGTCGAAAGCACAAGCATGGATACCTTTGATCTTCCCACTCAATTTGAGGTCCACATAGGAGATTGAATGTGGAGAAATGGGTGCGCATCTGGTATCACTGAATTCTCTGAGTCACTGATAGACTCCATCATCTGGTTACCTCTCTTTTGTGGAAAGTTCCCTTGTGTAGCATTAGTGCAGAAGAGCACACAGTTTCAGCTTCCTGGGGACAAGTTGTATAGGGCAGATAAGGACAGTGTGAAAGCTAGTACGAGCACCTAGAGGGGGTGAATAGGTGTGAAAACAAATTTTGTAAAGTAAAGTATAAAATTTTGCTTTTAAATCAACTTTGTTTAGCAATAGATTATGAAAAGGAAATTAGACTCTAATAATTAGATAGAGTTACGATCAAAGTAAAAGAGCTTAGGGAAGAGAATAAGAACACAAGGTTTGTAGTGGTTTAGCTTAATCCAAGCCTACGTCCACTCTTCCGCATTGACAGCTTACGGCTGGATTTCACTAAGAATCAAAAGAATTGTTACAGTATAGCTCTTCCTTGATTCCACAGTGTAGAGACTCTGCTACACTTCCTTAAGGTCTCACAGAAGCATAAACTCTCTTTTGAATACAAGTTCACACTCAACAATTGAATTGACAAAGAACAAGAAGTTTCAGACTTTGGAATTTCTCTATCACGCACACTCTCGAATAACTAGAACGTCTTCCTTATATACTCCTCCATGCCATCATAACCATTGGCACTTACCAAAAGAGTTCTTCCAATCTATCCATTGGACAGAATCAATTAGGGAGATTTCGAGTCAATCGGGATCTAGGTTTCCATAAGTAGAACCTTCCAAGTATACTTCGCCAATCAACGGATCCAAAATGCCTGAATCAATCTCAAGATGAATAATGGATTTCGAGATGCTATATCTAGCCAAGAGATCTTCTTTAGTCGATAGAATCAAATCATTAAAGAAATACTTAATTCTGGATAAGTCTTCTTCGACGGTCTAGAAACTGACAATGAGAACAGATTTTGAATCTTGAGTCTGGTGGTTTGGCGGTCTTTAGATCTTGATGAAAGAGTCTGCAAGTTTTCAGACTAGACTGATGGAAACGTTTTGTCAGCTTCTAAACATGCAATAAAGTTTTCTCCAACAATCTCCCCCTTTTTGATGGTGACAAAACTTTCCTGCAGATTTGGATATCTTTGACCTGCAAAACAATACTCAAGCAAACATGGATATCTCATAAAAGATAATTGACTAAGTAAAGACATCATTAAATCTGCATCAACATGAAATAAGTTAGTCTTGTAAATAAACAACTATCTTTGCCATGAAATAGCAATAGTGCTTAAAATACTGCAGCAAACATTTAAACGATCAAACAATCCAAATCCAAATCCAGTCACAACCAAACAACCAAACAAAAGTAAAGTCAATCAAAAAGTCAAGAGTTAAATCTCAAATCTACAACATCTCTTCCCCTTTTTGTCAGCATTAAAAAGGTAGAGATAAAAAGAGAATGGAATTAAGATTGCTTTGGAATGCGAACAAGTTGAAAATCTCCAATTTGTTAGGGAAATCCCTTATGATGTTTTGAAGATGACAAAATAAATCAAAGGCTACTAATGTATTTGATGGTTGAGTAATAGACCATGCAGATGATAGAACATGATCAAAGTCTATACTTGGAAGAACTAGAAGACAGACTCTATGCTGAACTAGAAGACAGACTTTATGTTGAAGCAGAATATGTTCAGACTCAGATTGTAAAGTCTATTGCACCTAGACTCAGATTGTAAAGTCTATGGCTCTCAGACTTTACATCCAGATTCGACAGAACGTAACTCAAGCCCCAATCATATAACGGCTAGTGATCTGGTTTGGATTCTACATCAAGATTGATTTGATTGACTCAATCTATTTGATTGACAATTGGATCTTGAAGACAATAAATTTCTATACGAGGAAGCTTTACTTATAGAAACCAAGATTCCGTTTGTATGAGCGATCGGAATCATTTTGGGATTCTACCTTTGTCACTCAACAGCTACCAAATCTTCTAGATACAGAGCTGTCCAATGGGTATATTGGAAGACGATTCTCTGAGATACTGTCCAACGGATAGTTTGGAAGTGGAGGAGTATTTAAGGAGATGAAGGACCGATGAGAAAGTAAGAGACGGAGCGTAGAACTTATAATTCCAATGTCTGAGCGATCTTCGATCATACACTTATCTTTTGAGAGCTTAAACGTTTGTGATCATGAGAGAAATACCCAAAGAGTGACTTAGTGAGATAGTGTGATCTACTACTAAGTGTTTGCACTCAAAGTTGTAATCTCTTGTTGATTGCATAGTGGAATCCAGCCAAGAAGGTTGTTAGCGTGGGAGAGTGGACGTAAGCTTGATCTAAGCCAAACCACTATAAACCTTGTGTTCTTATCCTCTTCCTTAACTCCTTTATTTTGCTCGAAGTTTATTTTATTCCGCATATATTTGCCAAAATTTATTTTAAACACCTATTCACCCCCTCTAGGTGTTCATACTAGCACTCTCACCATTGACTGGACAATCCCTTCCAGCTTTTTCAAATCCTCCTTCAGTTGAGCCACTTCTTCACCCTTGGCATTTGCTTGAACTTGAAGAGTAAGGGCATGAATTTGATCATGCAAGGAAACTGAAGATGCTTGACTTGCATTATGCAAGTTTTGAACTTCGCATCCCAGGGCATAAATTTAGTCTCGCATCTCCATAAGAACATCAAGCACTCTGCGAAAGTCTGCTGTATTATTAGTCTAAGTACTGGTCTCTGCATGATCAGTCTGAGGAGTATTGGCAGATGATGGCATTTTTGCATGAGCACCCAAACTTGGCGATGAAACCTCATGACCTTCCTCAGGGAAATGAGAGGCATAGATGTCTTATGGATTTGCAGGTGAACGACTAACATCTTCACTAGTAAATGCAATTAAAGATGTACCTCTTTTCTCAGTAACTCCCCTCGTTTCATTGACTTCAGGCGGTGATAAGTACTCTTCATGCTCTGTTTCCTCTTGTTCACCTCTACCTTCTTCTTCTTCTGCAGTCCTTTCTTTCTCTGCTTATTTTCTCAACAATTCTCTTTCTCCACTTCTTTGCTCCGACTCTTCTTTGTCTTGATCCTGTCTCTCCTCTGTCTCTGGAACGGAACGATGTAAGCTTTTAAGTGCATAAATGGTAATATCTTCCTCATCTTCTTCATCCTCCAAGACGAGTGCTCTTCTTTTCCTGGATGGAGCAATCATGGGCTTCTTTCCTTTCCATTTTGCAGTCGAAGAGACTGGGTGAGTCTTGACGGGGGTTTTATCCTTGAATCGCTCCAAAGCCTTGTTAAGTTCCTTCAGACGCATTTTGGAAACCATTTTCAGTCTCACCACCATTTGATCACAGGTTCGAATACATAGAATCCTAGGAGGCTGAATATTTAAATGTCTGAATAACTTAGTGACAAGTGCTGAGTAAGGAAGTTGGCCCTTATCTTTCACCACCGTTCTGTACATATGGAACATGATAGTGTGTGGAAGAGAGAACTTTTTGCCAGCGTTAATGGCATACATTAACTTTGCCTCCGAGTTTGAAACATCTGTCTTCGAAGTCGATTTGGGTCTGAGGTAGTTGATCACTATCTTGTGAAGCAAAATATTTGAGGCATTCATCCTCAAATATGAAATTCGTCCTTCCACCATTCCATCCCGAACAAGCTCTACTGTTGCACGTCCAATAGACACATTAATTGATTGGAATTTCCCTCTTTCTACCCCAATCACATCAGCTAATGTGTCCACGTCAACTACATAGTTTTGATCGCGAACACTAAATGAGAATCTATTCGCATCCAAAAAACTTAGATTAGAATAGAAGTAAGCAGTGAGTTTAGCATGAGCCTCTGTCGTCGCAGAACAAAACTGTTCTAGTTGAAGAAGAGTGAATTTCTCTCGTAGCTTAACATTAAGAGAATCAAGAAAATCAAAATCCACACTTTTAGGGTTGATCACCCTCCGCTTTAGCAACTTATAGTAAAGTCACACGTGTTCCTTCGAGCGAAACGAATCCGTCCTATTGCTTCGAATATTCGCCGTAACACCCATTCTAGGCTTAAAGTGAGTGTACATTTTATCATCATCATTCCTATCAGGTTGACTCAGCATGATATTTGTAAATGCTTCTTCTGCTGACCCCGCAGGGGCAATTCCCAATCGTTCCATTGTGCGTAAAAAGTGGGTTTCATTTCGATACCCTTTCTCTTTCAAGAATGCATCAATATAGTTCAAGGGAGTACCACCCTTCTTCAAGGCAGAGTAAAGCTTAAAAATAAAAGCGGGCTTTTGAGTTTTTACGGGTTCTACATCTTCAATGATTTCTTCCTCTACTCAATGATCAATATCCTGAGGTCTAGATGGAGGAGATGGACACTGTTGAGAATGTTGTAGGCTCTGCTGCTGTCTAGGACATTATTCTTCCTCGAAGAGATCAAAATGCGTAGGACCCTCACGAATTTGTTGTGGTCCATTGTTTGCGATTCTTGAAGACTTTCTTTGAAATGACATTGTTCACAGTCTTTGAGAGATTTCAAGCTTGTTTCGCAAGAAAGGTGAAAACTTTTTGAGAATTAAACAAGAGAAGAAAAGAGAAGTTGAAGATCTGTGCTTTCTTAGGGTTTTGTGAGTAAAACGGAGAAAAACCAACAGTATATAAAGCGGTCGAAACGAGGCATACGGAACGTCATAAAAAGAAAAGTAGAAAAATGCCTTTTAAAAAAAAATAGATAACCGTCATTTCAAAAGATAACTGCTTTTTCGAAAAGGAATGATTGCGATAATCACAAAAACTAGGGAAGATAACATCAATCAATTACAGATTAACAGATGAACGTACATTTTTGAGATTTTATCCGAGAGATAAATTTCTAAAACAGAAATAACTTACAGTTGAGATTCTTGATCTTCTGAGTCTGAGTATCTTAAGACTTTTTAGCCCCGAGTCTGAACTTCTTTAGACTTTAAAATATTGAGTCTGGAACGAATAAACTCGAATTGACTTTTCTCCAAAGGCTTTGTAAAAATGTCCACCGGTTGATTCTTTGAGTAAATGGATTGAATCAAGAGTTCTCCATTTTGCACGTGATCTCTAATGAAATGTTGTCGAATCTCTATATGCTTTGCTCTTGAATGAAGAATTGGATTCTTGATGAGATTGATTGCACTAGTGTTGTCACATTGATCTTAGTGCATGAATCTTCAATTCCAAAGTCTCTTAACTGTTGTTTTATTCACATAATTTGTGAACAACAACTTCCAAGAGCCACATACTCTGCTTCTGTTATAGAAAGAGCTACGGTACTTTGCTTCCTTGAAAACCAAGATACTGTCCTGTTACCAAGCAATTGACAGGTGCCCGAGGTGCTCTTTCTATCAACTCTGCAACTTGCTAGGTCTGCGTCTGAATATCCAAGAAGAGTAAAGTCTTATTCTTTAGGATACTAGAGACCTAAATTAGAGATTGAAGCAACGTATTTGATGATACGTTTAGCAACACTCAAATGAGATTCTTTAGGATCTGATTGAAATCTGGCACAAATACAAACACTAAACAGAATGTTAGGTCTAGAAGCAGTAAGATAAAGAAGTGAACCAATGATACTCCTGTATAGCTTCTAGTCTACTTTATTTCCTCTTTCATCTTTGTCCAGCTTCAAGGAACTTGACATTGGTATATTAGTCTTTTTGCAATTCTCTAGTCCAAACTTTTTGACAAGTTCTTTAGCATATTTTTCTTGGTGAGTAAAAGTTCCCTCCTTCAGTTGTTTCACTTGAAGCCCAAGAAAGAAGGTTAGTTCACCCATCATGCTCATTTCAAATTCATCCTGCATAGACTTAGAGAATTTCTTTCACGGATTTTCATTAGGAGATCCAAAAATAATATTATCAACATAAATTTGAACAAGCAAGGAGTTTTTCCTTTCTCTTTTGATAAACAGGGTAGTGTCTACTTTACCTTTAACAAAACCATTTTGAATTAAAAACTTACTTAACCTGTCATACCAAGCTCAAGGTGTTTGCTTTAAACCATATAGCGCATTTTTTAGTTTGAATACAGAGTTTGGTCTCCTTGGGTCTTCAAAACCGGGAGGTTGTTCCACATAGACTTCCTCTTGGATAAATCCATTTAGGAAAGCACTTTTGACGTCCATTTAGAATAACCTGAAATTCTTATAACAAGTAAAAGCAAGTAATAATCTAATTGTTTCTAACCTAGCTACTGGTGCGTAAGTCTCATCATAGTCTATCCATTTTTCTTCTTGCGTATATCCTTTGGCCACGAGTCTTGCTTTGTTCCTTACAACTTTTCCTTTCTCGTTCATTTTGTTCCTAAAAACCCATTTAGCTCCAATGATAGATTTACCTTTTGGTTTATGAGTCAATTCTTAGACATCATTGATACTGAATTGCTTGGGTTCTTCTTGTATAGCTTCAATTTAGCTTTCATCAGTTAAAGCTTATTCTATGCTCTTGGGTTCTATTTCAGAAATAAGAGCCACATCATTAGACTCTTCACGCCTTTTGGATCTTATACGAATTCCTTTATTAATGTTACCAATAATGAGTTCTTTGGGATGACTAGACTTGTGCTTCCAGTTGCTGGTTGGCTTGTCACACTGTTGATCTTTTTCTTCATTTGATTCTTCAATGATTATTTGTTGCTGGTCCTCTGAAGTCTAAGCTGCTTCTTGAGGTTTAGACCTTGTAGAGTCTGGAACAGATTCAAATTCTTCTGATTGGGTCTGAATCGATTGATTTTATATAAAGTCTTGAAATTTGACATTCATTGATTCCTCCACAGATTGAGTCTTTTTGTTGTATACTCTGTAAGCTTTGCTGGTAGTTGAATATCCAAGGAAAATGTCTTCGTCTGATTTTTCTTTAAACTTACCAACTCGATCATTTGCATTTTTCAATATGAAACATTTGCATCCAAACACATGAAAATAGGAAACAATTGGCTTCTTTCCTTTGAACAGCTTATAGGGACTTTTCTCCAGAATAGGCCTTAAGAAGACTCTATTGATAATATAGCACGCTGTAGAAACTGCTTTAGCCCAAAAACGAGAAAAATGTTACTTTCAATTAAAAGAGTTCTGGCCATTTCCTGCAACGATCTATTCTTCCTTTCCACAACTTCATTATGCTCTGGAGTGTATGGTAAGGATAACACATGTTGAAAGCTAGATTCATCACAGAATTTAGCAAAATCTTGATTTTCAAACTCACCTCCATGGTTTGTCCATATACTTGAAATAACATACATTTTCTCATTTTGAACTTTCTTAGCAAATTTTATAAAATATGAAAAGGTTTCAGACTTACTTGCCAGGAAATATACCCAAGTGAATCGTGAATAATAATCCACTATTACTAGACAATATTTCTTACCTCCAATGCTCTGAGTTCCGGTTGGTTCAAAGAGATCCATATGCAAGAGCTACAGTACACGATTAGTGGGCACTTGATTTATTAGTTTGAATGAATTTCTTACCTGTTTTCCCAACACGCATGGTGTGCATAGATCAAACTTTTGGTATGTCAGTTTGGGTAGTCCATGAACAAGCTTCTTTGCTGAGATCTTGGCTATTTGTTTCGTGTTGATGTGTCTAAGTTTTCTGTGCCATACATTAGCTTCTTTGAATTGAGATTAGACATTGGAATTTTTCTGGTTTGATATCCAAGAGATAGATATTCCCATGTCTTCGCCCCGTGAAAGTTTGAGAGGAGTCTTTACTGGTTCCTGAACATATTCCTTCTTGAAAGTTGATTTTCACTACTAGCTTTTAGTCCTAAGCAACCTGAAAGCTGGCTAATACTTAGCAAATTGTAGTTGAGTCCTTCCACTAAGGAAACATTACTGATTGTGAGACTTCCAATCTTTACAGTTTCGTATCTCACAATTCTGCCTTTGCTATTTCCTCCAAAAGAAACTTTCCACCATTAACTTGCATAAGCTTTATGAAGCAACTTGAGTCTCCTGTCATATGTCTTGAGCATCCACTATCCAAGTACCATTTAACCTTTTTCTTGATATGACCTGCATTTAAAAAAAAAAAAAAACTCAAACTTTCTTTGGTACCCATACTTTCTTGGGTCCAATGGAGTTAGTGTGATATACTGTCTTTGCCCAAACCTTCCTCACGGGTTTCCAAACCATAGGACTATCTTTCTCAAAATGTTCTGAGCTATTGTACTTAGAACACTTGATAGCACTGCGGCCTACAGGTTTTACAAAAACTTTTTGGAAATGATTTCTGTACGAATCTTTTGTAGGTCTTTGTTTAATTCTTTTTTTTACTTTAGGAAAATCAATTAGAGGAATGGTTTCAGCAATCATTCCCAAACCTGATTTGTTAAAGTAAGGTTTTTGTGCTGAAAGAATCTTTTCTAATTTCTCAGATCCTATAGAAAACATTTTGGAAATACTTAAGATATCATTTTTCAAAAATGCATTTTCTTTTGAAAGATAGTCTGCATTTTCTTTCAAAGTAATAACACTTTTATCTAAATTTTCAAAATTTTCTTTCCAAACAATCTCCTGTTGCTTTAGTGCAGAATTTTCTCTTTTCAGTTCAGAAATCCTCTTGAGAGATGTTTTGAGACTAAGACACAATTCATCAATATACTTGGAGACTTTAGTAGGAATTTTTAAATTACTTACCTTGATTTCACTGTCTGAGTCTGAATCTATCTCAGAGTCTGAATCTGATTCTGACTGTGCCATAAGATAAATATTGGCATAATCATCATCACTTTCTTCACATTCGGTATCACTCCAAGTTTCTGCTTTAAGAGCTTTTTGATATTTCTCAGTTTTTCCTTTCTTTCTCTTCAGTAAGAAACAGTTGGGTCTGATGTGTCCATTTTTCTTACATTCAAAGCAGATTACATCCTTGTTGGATTTATCATCCTCAGCTAATTTATTTTGCAACTTTCGAGAACTTTGTTTCTTTGGATTGAATCTTCATTTTATATTCAGTTTTCTGAACCTTCTTATCATGAGAGAAAGCTCTTTATCGTCCATATCGTCTTCAGAATCTGTGACATCATAATCATCATTAGATTTTAATGCAATGGATTTTTCACCTTTAGGATCTTCATCTTCGTTGATTTGCTCCACTTCATAAGACTGAAGAGTGCCAACCAATTCGTCAACAAAGAGAGGCATGATTCTTTGTGTCTCCCTTATTGAGGTCTTTATGTGATTCCAATCTTTGGAAAGTCCACGTAGTAACTTGTTAACCTTCATGGATCCAGAGATTGGTTGACCTTGATACTCAAGACCATTCACGATTTCTGTAAAACGACTAAACATATCAATGATAGATTCTCTTGGTTTCATCTTAAATGTTTCATATTGACCGAGCAGAATATTAATTCTGGTTTCTTTCACTCGATCGGTTCCTTCATAGGTGATGTGCAATCTATCCCAGACTTCTTTAGCTGTTTCATAAGAATATATTTTGTTATATTCAGTAGGAGATAATGCACAATATAAGGAATAAATTGTTTTTGCATCAAGAGCTTGTCTCTTGATTATCTCTTCTTGAGTCATTTCACTGGACTCAACAGCTTCTTTTCCTCTTTCTGAGACTGTTGCGGCTTTAGGAATAATTCTTTTGTCTACCACGTCCCATTCCAGAGGATCTTTTGATCTTAGGAATGCCTTCATTTTGTTTTTTCATATGCTGTATTCTTTTCCATCAAAATAAGGCGGTTTGGTGTTGCTTTGCCCTTCAACCAGACCTGTAGCCAACATACTAGCCATGGATCGTTAACTCTGAAGTAAAAACACTTCAACTTAAATGAGTACACAAGCTCTGATACCAATTGTGAAAACTAGTACGAGCACCTAGAGGGGGTGAATAGGTACGAAAACAAGTTTTGTAGAGTAAAGTATAAAATTTTGCTTTTAAACCAACTCTGTTTAGCAATAGATTATGAAAAGGAAATTAGACTATAATAATCAGATAGAGTTACGATCCAAGTAAAAGAGCTTAGGGAAGAGAATAAGAACACAAGATTTCTAGTGGTTCGGCTTAATCCAAGCCTACGTCCACTCTTCCGCACTGACAGCCCACCGGCTGGATTTCACTAAGAATCAAAAGAGTTGTTACAGTATAGCTCTTCCCTTGATTCCACAGTATAGAGACTCTGCTACACTTCCTCAAGGTCTCATAGAAGTATAAACTCTCTTTTGAGTACAAATTCACGCTTAACAATTGAATTGACAAAGAACAAGGAGTTTCAGACTTTGGAATTTCTCTATCGCGCACACTCTCAAATAACTAGAACGTCTTCCTTATATACTCCTCCATGCCATCATAACCATTGGCACTTACCAAAGGAGTTCTTCCAATCTACTCGTTGAACATAATCAATTAGGGAGATTTCGAGTTATTTAAGGAATATGACGATAGCCCACCAATCCTGCTCGCCCATACAATCAGGATCTAGGTTTCCATAAGTAGAACCTTCCAAGTATACTTCGCCAATCAACGGATCCAAAATGCCCGAATCAATCTCAAGATGAATAATGGATTCCGAGATGCTATATCCAGCTGAAAGATCTTCTTTAGTCGATAGAATCAAATCCTTAAAGAAATACTTAATTCTGGATAAGACTTCTTCGACGGTCTAGAAATTGACAATGAGAATAGACTTTGAATCTTGAGTTTGGCGGTCCGGCGGTCTTCAGACTTTGACGAAAGAGTCTACAAGTCTTCAGACTAGACTGATAGAAACGTTTTGTCAGCTTCAAAACACGCAAGGAAGTTTTCTCCGACAGACAGAAAGTGAAAGATCCTCGTTTAGACACATCACTCCAATGTAAAACAGCCAACGGATTTCCCCGGACATGGGCAATTCCAATCATTCTTAATCCTCAGAGTGGTCGGATGTCAATGCGTCTGTCTCTCTCCCTATCTCACACATTCAATGTTTCTCGCTTCATGTCATCGAACTTGGGTTGGCTTGGCCGGTGAATTCAACCAAATGGGGAAGTGTATAGCTCGCTCTTCTTCTGTTCGATTGACCTCTTTTGAATATGAATTCTGGGTTTGTCTCTCCCTCTAGAGATCGATGGACACACGCATCGATCAAAGCGGGCGAGTGAACTTTGACGTGTTCTTACTCTTTTGCTTTCTAAACAATTTGGCTAGGGATGGCGAAAGACCATGATTCTAATGTTGTTTTTCCGAAGAGGCCTCTCTATATGTGTTGACAATAGCCCTATATTTTGGAATAATATGATAAATGCAAGCAATAAAGGGATTGATTTTACCTTCTATGTTCATGGAATGTCGAGTTTTCTTCGTGACGAAAACTCGTGACGACAAATCACTTTATATATATATATATAATTCGTCTAAACTTATTTAAAGCGTAGACCTAAATAAAGTGAGATGATATATATATATATAACCATAGCAAAATTCAATTGTCTCATAATCAAGGAGTAACCCGAGAATCTATCCATCGATTCAAAAACTACCATTCCCTTCACGTACCCGATAGGATATAAAAGATACCTACGCCGTACCAACTGCCCGAAGTACAAATAACCAAAAACCATAAAGTGAAGATCAATTATTTGCCTTCGTTAGCCATTACATTGTCTCTTCGAACTTGTAAATCTCCCCTTTTTGGATAATACGCTAATCAATCCACAAAACGTGGGATAAGTACATTAATGGTGCCATAAGTTGTGTACGGCACTCACTTTGGTGCCAAAATTTTCTGTCGGATCACTTAAGTGCCAAATCGGAGGAAAAACGATCACTTTGGTGCCACTGGCGAAAGATTCCGGCCAAAATGATTATGTAGCTTTTAAAAAAAAAAAAATCGATAGGCCTTTAAATGACATCATTTTCGGTCCTCCTCAAGAAAACGACGTCATTTTGCCGTCCTACATGGATGGCTTCATGGAAACGACGCCGTTTAGTTCACATGGGGATTAAAATTAGGGTTTCTGCCGCTCGGCCATTGTCGTTCGCCCGCCGTCGCTCGGCCATTGTCGCTGCTCGGCCACAGTCGCTCAGCCACCATTGTAGTTGCTCGACCAGGTGAGCGAGGAGAGACTGAGATTGTTGAAGGAAAAATCGAAGGTGAGGGCGGAGGAGGAGGAGGAAGAAGATGGGTCGAAGGTGCTGCTGGTGCACTGCTGCTGCTAGTGCATTGCTAGTGTTGCTGCTGGTGTGCTGCCGGTGCTGTTGCTGGTGCCGTGCTGGTGCCGTACTGGTGCCATTGCTGGTGTGGGTCTTCGAGGAAGAAGAAAACACGAAGACGAGCCTTCCCTCTCTCTCAATTTGGGGATTAGGGTTTCAAAATTGGGGGAAAGATGTCAAACGGCGTCGTTTTGGTGTTTGGATGTTGACTCAACTCTTCGACAAGCCACGTTAGCTTCAAAAATTAATAAAAAAAGGCCACGTCGGATTTCCGGCCAATTTCGTCGGCGTTGACACCAAAGTGAGCGTTTTTCAAATTTTTTGGCACTTAAGTGATCCGACAGAAACTTTTGGCACCAAAGTGAACGCCGTACACAACTTATGGCACCATTAGTGTACTTATCCCACAAAACGTTATCAAGTAAGGACCTATAAAATCAAGTGCTGTAGGCCTGAAAGATTCATTTGCTGACAGCATTCTGTGCAAGTTGGGAACTAACACAGGAGGAATGGTTGAGGAAGCTTCGTTTGCTAAGTATGTTAAGGTATTCATGTACTGCGTATAGCACACCAAAAGCAAAACTCATTAGTAGAGCAACATATATGGAGAGAGATCCCATATAAATATGTGTGTCCGCCAATCCACCTAAACGGCCACACACTTGGGTTACATAGAGATGGAAGGACAAGCCCAGCGTTCGAAAGAAAAGTAACATTTTGACATTGTTATGGCAGTCAAACAAAGGCTTGCGAGCAATTAAGTAGTAAGCAAGCATCCGAAACTAAATATATCAGAAGCACACCCAGCTGAAGCCGTTTTGCACCAGATCACTTTAGGAGCAGTGCAATTGAGTGATGGCTGCAAAAGACAGTACAGAATCCTCAACACCATATTCCTGCACGATCATTACAAAAGCTGGCATAAGTAACCAAACTGCCATCATACTAATATCCGCAATAACATGCTGAACAAAATGTGAGAATTGCGCCACACAATACTGTCATGACTTGCATACAAGAGAATTTTCAGTTTATTTCCACAGTTTAACATCACTAAGTATTATATCAAGAATGGTTGGGATAGCAAGAGAACAAGAATCGAGTAGGGAGAAACTACAAAAACACAATCAGTCACTAACTTGAAGTCAGGATGAGTAAAATCATCGTGAATAAAGGAAAATGATAAGTAACTTTCACCAACCTCTATTGTGAGATCAAAATATGAAAAGGAATGTGCAACGGTTATGTCCCAAAGAATGGAGAGATGAAAACAAAGTCAGTTTCCTTCACTCATCATCTTATTGAGTTGTCCACACACAGAATAATGAAAGAGTTGCAGACTAGATAAATCCACGGTGGCCTGATATGAGGAAATGGCAAAATCAAATCCACCAAGCTTCCAAGATCCACTTGATGTAATAAGCACATTCTGCAAAAAGATGTTCCGACAATTACTTATGCATGTCCAAATACCCATATGCTCTTCTTAAATCCTGAATTTAAGAGTGAAACAACATAATTTTACTTAAAAGGGTAGAAACACCACCCATTAAAGGGAAAGACAAAGTTATCTTCTTTTAAGAGTGAAACAACATAATTTAGAAATTACCAACTTATTTGGAGCTTGCAAATTCCCAAATTTTGTACAAAATTATCTTCTTTTATTTGCATATTTACTAAGGGAAAATTCCAAAAAGGGACCTGAAGTGCTCTTTTTTTCTCAAATAATGACCAAAAGTGGATATTGTTTCAAATAAGGATTGGAAGTGCCATCACTTTCTCAAATAAGGGCCTGAGGTGAATATTATTTTAAATAAGGATCTAAAGCAATTGTGTTTGTTTTAATAAGGATTTGAAGTGGCTATATCCATTTTAAATAACTTTCCGGCAATTACGGTATTTTCGTCATTTGTTATTTTTCCTTTTTGGGGGGTTCTTCTTCTTCCTCTTCACTGGAGGAAGAAGAAGAAAAAAAAAAAAAGAAAAAAAAAAAAGGAAAAATGCCAAATGATGAACCGATTGGAAAATTTAGCGGGTTGGTGACCGGCAAAGTTAGGTCATTATTTGAAACAACTAAAGCCATTTCAGGCCCTTATTTAAAACAATCAAAGCCATTTCAGATCCTTATTTGAAATAAAATCTACTTTGGGCTTTTATTTGAAAAAATAAGGGCACTTCGGGTCCTTTTTAAAATTTTCCCTTTTACTAATGCTTTGAATTTGCTAACTATTTTATAAAATTCATAAGCTAAATTAGTTCTATTTACTAAATTTTGTCAAATTAAAATTTTAAGTTTTGATTTACCAACTATCTTTGAATTATTTACGAATATTTAATTTTTTTTAATCTACCAATTGTCTTGTTAAAGTTACCAAGTTTGTTTGTCTTGGAGCTATTTTTTATATTTATAAGACTCATTCAAAAATTACCAATCAAAATTAGCTTGATTTACCAACTTTTCTTCCATTAAATTATCACATAGTATTGAGTGCCTACTTTCATTTGAATTACTTACCACACTCTAGGTGTTTAAATTTTCAATTTGCCTACTTTTCTTATCGTTTCTAAACTTTGCTTTTCCTAGCAACTCTTGTGATTTACCAACTCTTTTTTCAAATATTATCACTAACCTAATTAAAGTGATGAAGACATGATTATACGCAATCACATCTTTTTCCATCGATCTTTTTTAGACAAAACACATGAGACTTCTCGGGCTCTCAATTAATCTCTACTATAAGAGCTAGTCATCCCGACTCAAATAGCGAAGGTCCACAATAACATTATAGGCTCATGCTCCCGATGGTCATCTCAAGAGGATAAGCTAACCCCTAACACAATTGCTGGCTGAATCCACGAATTATGTATCGGTTTGGCCATGGTTTGATCAAGTCTTGGTGATTAGCTGCACCCCGGTCGACTCCAGCTACCGAAACACACATTAATTAATAAAACTTAGGAAAACATTCGCGCCCAATTACTGCTATCTGTTCATAGGACCCGATCGAATATTTGCGTCACCCTTTTTATGTCGGATGTAAATTTCTTGCTGGCTTCACCTACTCGAAGGAACTGCGATTTAGGTGGCAGGTAGCGACCCTTTCCTTTCTCTCTTGTCTTCTTTTTCTTTTCTTGCCTCGATTTTCCTTTATTTTCTCCGGGGTTGGTGGTAATTGGTAGGCACGGCTTTAATAAATTCTCTGGCCTATGTCCGCATTTCAAAACGTGGTCTGACCGCATCTGAATTGAAAAGCTAGCTACCGTCTCCCCAGAGACTGGCGATTTGATCGAAAGTGGTAGGACAAAGGGTAATGATATCCAGTCTTTGGATCGGATGGATGGGTTTTATTAATCCCCAGCTAATCTCACTTAATTTAATTTACTTCGTCTCAAAATTCGGGGCTGAGTTCTTTGAATGTTTCCCTTTTGAGCACGGACTTGACTCGCACGTGATTTGCGAAATGAAGTGGATCTTTTCATGCAAATAGATGAAAACGGCATTGGAACTTACGGTTTTATAACTTAGTCAAGTATTATAGATACACCATTACCCAAATTTCTGAATATCTTTTCATTTTCGGGAAGTAACGAAGAAGGACATGACTTGGGATTTACTCTTTTTGGGCCAACAACTTAACATGGGATTTTTGGAACATGACTTTTCGGTTTACTACGGTCAACAAATTCAAAAATATGGTCATTCCTAAATTCATTTAATAATCAATTTGGGCATATTTAATCTTTATATAGCTTCACGACCTACTCCCAAAATAAGGTAGTTCTATGGGCATATTTAATCTTTATATAGCTTCACGACCTACTCCCAAAATAAGGTAGTTTTGTCTTTACCAGCAACTCATCGAAACCGCAATTCCACAACAGAGTTTAGCTTAGGAATCGAATTTTCATTTGACATTTTATTTGGTATGTCCTATGTTGCTAACATCCCACATGGTCATGGAATAAGGAAAAAAATTTACGTGAATGCAATTTCTTTCTTGGGGAAAAGTCAAAATAGAAAAAGGAATCCCATCGTAAAATCTTTCTTCAATATATGTGAAGACAACAAGGTCCTCATATACTCTTCCATTTGAGTTGAAATTATCACGCATGGCACTACATCGAGATTTATAGTTTGCACTGAATTTTGTGATTGGATTGAATTTTAATTTTTATTCGATTTAAATTTTACGGTCCACAAATGTTGATTTTTGTAATCCGAAGCGTTCGAGATTTTGACATTATATCTATGATTTTTTTTTTTTTTTTGGAATCTAAGTATTTTAAGTTACGGTGGAAAAACAAAAGGAATAAATTTTTCTTTTAATTATTTGCAAACAAGCAAGCTCATCTTATTACGTCATTGAGATAATAAATTTAGTTTACAAGTGAAAAATAGAAATTCTTCAGCACGCTTGTCTCTTGCTATCATTGAAGTGTTTAGTGTCATGCGAAATATAAGCAATTTATTAATTATTAAGTGTTCTAAAGGTTCAATACATGCAAGGTTAATAAAATATCGAGATATTGAAAGTATAGTCAATTGTGATCAAGAGGCAAATGCCTTCAATGCTTCGATTGTCTTTGTGTTCTACGCAATTAGTATCTCGAAATTGAATTACACATATAAAACAAATGTCCATGACTTTCATTATGACTTACGTTAAAAAGTACCCGATGCACTTGTTAAGCAATTTGGATAAGCATGGCACTACATCGAGATTTATAGTTTGCGCTGAATTTTATCATTGGATTGAATTTTAATTTTTATTCAATTAAAAATTTACGGTCCTCAAATGTTGATTTTTTTAATCTAAAGTATTCGAGACTTTCACATTATATCTATGATTTTTTTTTTTTTTGGAATCTAAGTATTTTAGATTACGATGGAAAAAAAGGGAATATATTTTTCTTTTAATTATTTGCAAATAAACAAGCTCGTCTTATTAATAAATTACATCACTTAGATAATAAATTCAGTTTACTAGTGAAAAACGTAAATTCTTCAGCACGCTTGTCCCTTGCTAACATCGAGCATCATGCAAAAGATAAACAACTTGTTAATTATTAAGTGTTCTAAAGGGTCGAGACATGCAAGGTTAATAAATTATCGATATATCAAAAGTATAGTCAATTGTGATCAAGTTGCAAATACTTTCAATGCTTCGATTGTCTTTGCATTCTACACAATTAGTGTCTCAAAATTGAATTACACATATAAAATAGGTGTCCAAGACTTTCATTGTGACTTATGTTAAAAAGTACCCGGCGCACTTAATAAGCAAATTTAATAAGAAAATATTCTATTTCGAGAGTATCAACTGTACATATTAAGAAAGAAGTTGGTGCGTAGAAACTTTACTTATTTTCTTTTTATTGAATTGTTCATCAAAAAATGTCTTTGGGACCCGCTTTGTGACTTATCCGTTCCTCTGCTCAGTGGGAGGACCCGCATTGGTTGGTGCATTGGTTTGGTTGGTAGGAGTAACATCGTGCTCTCTCCCGAATGACATTGTCGGAACCCATTTCTTAATTTTTGCAAAGACGGAGTGTTTTATTTATTGCAAGCTCCACTAGTTTCCGAAAAGACTTGGCGCCCCGGACTCACGGACTCGCCATGCCGCCTCGACGGAGTCCTGAACCCGACCGACCTAGAATGGACACAAACACGATAATAATTTCCATTGGTATATGTTATCGGACCGCACATTTCTTAAGAATTGTCGAAAGAATAAGTCAAAAATGGAATGGGTACGAGTAAAATGCGCAGGATGATTGTGGACAAATATTAAAAATCAGAGGATATGACCAGTTCCTTCGCAAAATGATGTGAGATGGATTGTTTCAATGAATTTGGGGAGCACAATAGTCAAATAGTGGGGTTGGTGACCGCACGACGCGGGCTCATGCAAAAGCGAGTCAATACCATGGAGTCAAATAAGACCATTTTATAATCCCACTTGTACTTCAAAAATACTGAGAAGAGCACAAGTCATTTGAGCAGAAAAAGTAATTTAGTGCTAATTTCTAGGGGTCACAATTTCATGGATTTTTTTTATTAAATCAATTTTTGGTTTGTGCCCTTAAAATCATTTTCCTTTCAAATATTAAAGTAAATTGCCAAAATGGGAAATAAACATTTTACCAGAAAAGACATAAATATTGAGCAAAAGAAATTTGAAATGAAACGAAATAAGTCTAAAAGAAATCGATCACTCTTATATTTTTCTTTTCTTATAACATCTTCATTAAAAGAATTTGTCTTGATATTACTTATTAGATTCCTCCAATGATGCATTTCCGAGGTCTTCCTTCCCGTGACGTAACCCGAGAGCCATCCTCATTGTTCCCCAACTGGGGAGGCCATTTCTTGTTAGTGCCTGGTGGAACAGTGTCAATGTGCCTAATCATCACTTAAACGACACCAAACACCGGTTCACTCCCTCCTATGATTTCCCTATTCAAAATCTCCACCCGGTCGGGAATTTCAATTCGGAAACCATCTTTGACCCGTCGACTAACCCGTCGGCCTAACCTACTCGACACTCAATGGCGGGCGGGCCTCTCCTCTATTTAAACGTCCGATTTGTAGGTGAACAGACTCAGGAAATTCACTAGCTTCTTTAGCGCATGTGAATTTCCTTCAGAGCAAAACACACACAAAAAACGCCACCGCGCTCTTCCTCTCTCTCGCGCTCGCTCGCTCGCTCCTCGCTCGATTTCGACTCCTCTTCTCGGGCTCTCGGCCGCTCTAGACGTTCGCATTCACACGAGCGCGAAGATGGACATGGACACGGCAGCGTGCAACGGCGAGGGCTCCCTCGGGCTCTGCGCGGGGGCAGGCGGTGACCCACTTAACTGGGGCGCGGCTGCCGCGGCCCTCACGGGGAGCCACCTCGATGAGGTGAAAAGGATGGTTGAGGAGTCCCGGCGGCCTGTGGTCCGCCTCGGCGGTGAGACGCTGACCATCGCACAGGTGGCGGCCATCGCAGGGCGGGAGGCCGGCGCGGCGGTCGAGCTGTCGGAGGCGGCCCGGGCGGCAGTCAAGGCCAGCAGCGACTGGGTGATGGAGAGCATGAGAAACGGCACGGACAGCTACGGGGTCACCACCGGCTTCGGCGCCACCTCGCATAGGCGGACCAAGCAAGGTGGTGCTCTGCAGACGGAGCTCATAAGGTAAAAAAAGAAGAAAAATAAGAAGTGCTACTTCGATATATTTCTTTAAATTCTCATTCGGTTGTTTTTATTAACAAATATTCGCAGATATATCGAAAATACTTGTCAAGCAATCGATAATGAAAAAAAATGCTGATTTTAGGAGATGGGTGCGATAATACATTATTCGGGAATTGTAATTATCAAGAAGTGGATATTTAAAAAAAAAAAAAAAATCAAGTAAAATCCTTTATTTTAATTTAAAATTAACACCTGTCATCTGGGGTATAAATGGTCCCCTCGTGAAGGGCTGCCAAGTGCTGGCTAAGCTTCCTTTCCATAAAAGGTATATACCCAAACGTGCAAGTATCAACCCAAAGGCCAAAATCAATTTCTCTATATTTTTTAAATATTAGGTAACCAAAAATAATATGGGAGAAGATTAATGAATTTCAAAGACGACCCGTAATAATTACTTTTGAATACCTAATTTCTCATTTTTCAATTAATGAGACTTACCTTTGCTATAATTAAATAAGTCTCTAAATCGATGTTCACATTTCCTTTGCTATAATTAATAATATGTTGCTGACGAAATTTTCCGATTGAGCCAGGTTCTTGAACGCCGGCATATTCGGCAACGGGACCGAGTCGTGCCACGTGCTGCCCCACTCGGCGACCCGGGCGCGATGCTCGTGAGGATCAACACCCTCCTCCAGGGCTACTCAGGCATCCGGTTTGAGATCCTGGAGACCATGGCCAAGCTCCTCAACCGCAACATCACCCCGTGCCTGCCTCTCAGGGGTACCGTCACGGCCTCAGGCGACCTGGTCCCCTTGTCCTACATCGCCGGGCTTCTGACGGGCAGGCCCAACTCGAAGGCGGTCGGGCCAAATGGCGAGTCCCTGAACGCCGTCGAGGCCTTCCGCCTTGCCGGGATCAAGCACGGGTTCTTTGACCTGCAGCCCAAAGAGGGCCTCGCGATCGTGAATGGCACGGCAGTCGGGTCTGGGCTCGCTTCCATTGTCCTGTTCGAGGCGAACATCCAGGCCGTCCTCTCAGAGGTTCTGTCGGCGATCTTCGCCGAGGTGATGCAAGGAAGCCGGAGTTCACTGACCACTTGACCCACAAGCTCAAGCACCATCCCGGACAAATTGAAGCTGCAGCTATAATGGAGCACATCTTGGATGGGAGCTCCTACGTGAAGGACGCTCAAAAGCTCCACGAGATCGACCCTCTCCAGAAGCCGAAGAAGGACCGATACGCGCTCCGCACGTCCCCGCAGTGGCTCGGCCCCCAGATCGAAGTGATCAGGGCCGCCACCAAAATGATCGAGAGGGAGATCAACTCTGTCAACGACAACCCGCTGATCGATGTCTCCAGGAACAAGGCTCTCCATGGAGGGAACTTCCAGGGGACCCCGATTGGCGTTTCCATGGACAACACCCGTCTTGCCATCGCCTCCATCGGCAAGCTCATGTTCGCGCAGTTCTCCGAGCTCGTTAACGACTTCTACAACAACGGGCTGCCCTCTAACCTGTCTGGGGACGGAACCCGAGCCTGGATTATGGCTTCAAGGGAGCCGAGATCGCCATGGCCTCATACTGCTCGGAGCTGCAGTTCCTTGCCAACCCTGTGACCAACCATGTCGAGAGCGCGGAGCAACACAACCAGGACGTGAACTCCTTGGGCCTGATCTCGTCGAGGAAGACTGCAGAGGCCGTCGACGTGCTGAAGCTCATGTCCTCCACCTTCCTGGTCGCCCTGTGCCAGGCCATCGACCTGAGGCACCTGGAAGAGAACCTCAAGAGCGTGGTCAAGAACACGGTGAACCAAGTGGCCAAGAAGGTCCTCTACGTCGGGTCCAACGGCGAGCTCCACCCGTCGCGGTTCAGCGAGAAAGACCTGATCAAGGTGGTCGACCGGGAGCACGTCTTCGCCTACATTGATGACCCCTGCAGAGCCACGTACCCCCTGATGCAGACGCTGAGGCAGGTCCTCGTGGACCATGCGCTGGACGACGTCGACCGGGAGAAGAACCCCAGCACCTCCATCTTCCAGAAGATTGGGGCTTTCGAGGAGCAGCTCAAGGCACTCCTCCCGAAGGAGGTCGAGAACGCGAGAGCTCAGTTCGAGAGCGGGAACTCGGCGATCGCTAACAAGATCAGGGGGTGCAGGTCGTACCCACTGTACAGGTTCGTGAGGGAAGAGCTCGGGACCGGTTTGCTCACGGGGGAGAAGGTCGGCTCGCCGGGCGAGGACTTTGATCTGGTGTTCTCCGCCATGTGCGAGGGCAAGCTGATCGATCCTTTGCTGGAGTGCTTGAGGGACTGGGATGGTGCTCCGCTTCCCATCTGTTAGGAACTTTTCCAAATCCTGAAGACTGCCTCGTAATTTAATTTGCACTATTCTTGGTATGTACTTAGAGAGTTTTTCATGGTCGAGAAACTGCGATTAAAATTGTAATGTCTCTTATGTCTTTTGTTCAGTTCTTTCTTATTCAAACCCCCCCACCACGATGTCTATTTGTACTTGGAACTTCATCAGTGTAACAACAATGTTGAAACACGTGAAGGAAAATATTATACAACATACATTTCGTTACATTCTTCATTCTTATAAAGGATCGCGACATTTGCTCTGCGTTGTGAGCTAATTGTTATCAGATACATCTTATTGTATCTCCTAACTTGACCCTACCAAATGTAGAATTGGAATGAACATGTATTTCTTAAAGGGAGCTACCCTCATTAGGAATTTGTGTGGACTTATCCTACTCGATCAAGTGGGTTGCGTATTAAGAGTCAATATTATATGTAAGTTCATGAAAAGGAACACGTTAATATAACGTGAAAACACATTGTCGCGACCTAAATTTCGAGTGCACCACCTAAGTTTAGGCTAATGGACTACTAAGTCTTTAAACTTAGCTCGGCTCTCCCAAGCTCATATCAATTTGCGAATTAAGTTTAGATATTTAACATGCAAATGATTATTATCTAGGAGTCGCCACTAATCGGTTTAGTGTGAGAGTGCTAGTATGAACACCTAGAGGGGGAGTGAATAAGTGTTTAAAATAAACCTTGGCAAATATATGCGGAATACAATAAACTTCAAACAAAGGAGTTAGGGAAGAGAATAAGAACACAAGGTTTATAGTGGTTTGGCTTAATCCAAGCCTACGTCCACTCTCCCACGCTAACAGCCTTCTTGGCTGGATTCCACTATGCAATCAACAAGAGATTACAACTTTGAGTGCAAACACTTAGTAGATCACACTATCTCACTAAGTCACTCTTTTGGTATTTCTCTCACGATCACAAACGTTTAAGCTCACAAGAGACAAGTGTATGATCAAAGATCGTTCAGACTTTGGAATTATAAATTCTACGCTCTATCTCTTACTTGCTCATCGGTCCTTCATCTCCTTAAATACTCCTCCACTTCCAAACTACCCGTTGGACAGTATCTTGAGGATCGTCTTCCAATATACCCATTGGACAGCTCTGTATCTAGAAGATTTGGTAGCCGTTTGTGACATCCCGGTTTTTCTCAATTTCATTTTCAGCCAATTGAGTCGGGCAATTCACCTGGGCATGTAGTTCGTCTCTCGAAGTTGGCCACTCACAAGGGAACTAGTCTATTGAGTGAAGTAATTAAGGAATTTTACTGCGTCAAACTTGGGGACTGATCACCCTCGGTTGGATGTAAGAAAATTTTCCCAAAAGCTACTCTGTGGATTAGGCGCGCTAAAATTGCACCGGATTGAATTTAATCGTGGAAATTGAAATTGAATTTAGAAATTGGAGGTTCGGTTATGTCACAAATCTTATTAGGAACATTGGATTAATTTATGGACTTTAATTTGAACTCAATTTGAAGAGAATTGATGGAAATTGAAGCAATTGGATGTGCAAGGATTTGGACCCCGGCGGAAAATGAAATTGAACCTATTGGACTAAGGTTGTGGAAGGTTTGGAGTTAGTGGATGATGACATCACCTATGATGTCATGGATGAGGCAATATGGGCTAGGGTGGTGACAAGTGGAAGGTGGAGATGAGGTCTTGGAAAGGTGGGATGTCACTTCCCCCTTGTCCCCATCATCTTCAACCTTTGAATTTGGAGGAGAGAGAGAGAAGGTGTGCGTGAGAAGCTAGCGGAAGTCGAAGCCCCTGTCCGCTCCTTCGCCGCTCGACTGTCGCCGCTGCCTCGCCCACCATTCGCCGGAGCTCGCGTCGCCGTCGCCGCTCGCCCGCGAGCGACCGCACGCCCTCCCGCGCCGAGCCGTTCGCCTCCGTCTCCACCGCGAGTCCCGCACCGTAGTCGCCCAACCAGCTGTTGTTCGCCACCACCGAAGCCCTCCGTCGCCGCCGTTCCTCCGCCCGAGCCACCGCCGGTTCTTGCTCGAGCTACCGCCGGTCTTTCTCTGCCGTTCCTCCGTCCGTTCGCCGCCGTCCGCCGCCCCTCGAAGCTCGGTTAGTTGCTGGGAAAAACCAGCAAGAGCCAGCTCCTTCCGAGCTCATTTTGGCCCCCTATTAGTCCTCATTTGGTGTTGATCCGTGTAGGTTTGTCATCGGCGTCGTCGTGCTCTTCGCCGAAGACCCGTCGGAAAGCGATTCCGGTGAGTTTACCTCACTAATCCGCGATTAGCGAGTTAATGATGCCTTAAGTATGTTTAGTTTAATTTGATTGAGATTAGGTGGATAGATTGGCTTAATTAGTTATGGATTATATTAAGGTGATTAATTAAGGTAAAGTGTGTTTAGTTTAATGGTAAGTATGTTTATTTTTGAAATAAACCTTGATGTGACTTAAAGGAGTTTATTTATGATTTAAATAAATTCTTCGAAATTGTTGGATTATTTAATAATATATCTTATTCCGAAATTCATTAAAATATTATTTATAAATAAATAAATAAAAAACTTGAAAATTTTATTTTGACCCTAATTGCTCAGAATTTCGTGCCGATCGCTGCTGTATGTTTAGAATTTGAATTTGATGTGTGAATATTGCAACTTGATTGTTGATTGTGAAAAGGATGGAATTTTATTTAGAAAATCCCAAGTGTCGAGTTCGGCATTGAAATTTGATTGTTCATGGTTAATATCGTAATTGGATGGCAAAAGAACGCTTCAAGTGCCATAACTTTTGGCCAAAGGGACACTTAAGTGCCATAACTTACGAAAGGTACACTTAAGTGCCAAATTCGAAAAAAACGGATCACTTGAGTGCCACTCCGGCCAAAGTCCGACCAAAACGCCAACGTGGCGTATTTCCGTGAAGCGCGCCCAAAACGACGCCGTTTTGCACGCGACGTGGCCAAACGGCGTCGTTTTGGGCCGACGTGGCAAAAAGAAAATTAAATAAATTAATTTTATTATTTTAAACTTTAAAAACCTTTAAAAATATTTTTAAAAAATTTAAAAAAATTAAAAAAAAAAAAAAAAAAGGGAATGGGGGTAGGCGGGCGAGGGATCGGCCCTCGGCCTCCCTCGGCCGCCGCCGCCGGGAAGGGCGGCGGCGACGGGGGAGGGTCGGCGGGGTCGCCGGGCCACGGCCGGGCCGGCGACCCCGGCCGGCCGGGCGGCGAGGGCTCGCGAGCCCTCGCCCCGGATCGGGGTGAGGGTCGCGGCCCTCGCCCGATCCGGCGAGGGTCGGCGGCCCTCGCCGGCCGGGCCAGGGCCTCCGCCCGCCGGGGGTCGCCCGGCGGGCGGCGGCCTTGGCCCGGCCGGGCGAGGGCCGCGACCCTCGCCGGATCGGGCGAGGCGCGCGCCCAGATCTAGCGGCGAGGGCTCGCGGCCCTCGCCCGATCAGCGGCGAGGCTCGCGGCCTCGCGGCCCTCGCCAATCCGGCGGCGGGCTCGCGAGCCCTCGCCGCCGGTCGGCCGGGTCGCCGGCCCCGGCCTGTGGCCCGGCCGACCCTCCCCCCGCCGTCGCCGGCTCTTCCCGGCGGCGGCGGGGGGCGGCGGCGGGCGAGGGCGATCCCTCGGCCCACCTCCCCTGTTTTTTTTTTTTTTTTAATTTTTTTTAAAGTTTTTTAAAGTTTTTTAAATATTATTTTTTAAAATATTTTAACTAAATTTAATTTTAAATTAAATTAAATTATTTATTTATTTATTTTGTTCCACGTCAGTCGAAACGACGCCGTTTTGGCCACGTCAACGTGCAAAACGGCGCCGTTTTGGCCGCGCTTCGCCGGAAAAACGCCACGTTGGCATTTTGGCCGGATTTTGGCCGGATTGGCACTCAAGTGATCTCTTTTACTCCGATTTTGGCACTTAAGTGTACCTTTCGTAAGTTATGGCACTTAAGTGTCCCTTTGGGCAAAGTTAAGGCACTTGAGGGGTCCGCACGTCGTAATTGGATTATGTGGGTGAAATGGAAAATATCCAAGGATCGGTATCAAATTGTCGTGTGCTAGTTGAAAGGCTCGGGTCATAGTAGTGGCTAGGCTTTGTTGGATCCTTATTCTAAGAAATGCCGTCAAGGGAGAGTGACGTGGCTCGGGTCGTAGTAGTGGCTAGGCCGACTAGACCTTTGTTCTTCTAAGAAATGCTGTCAAGGGAGAGTGACGTGGCTCGGGTCGCAGTAGTGGCTAGGCCGACTGGACCTTTGTTCTTCTAAGAAATGCCGTCAAGGGAGAGTGACGTGGCTCGGGTGTGATAGTGGCTAGGTCGACTGGACCTTTGTTCTTCTAGAGATATCGTCAGGAGAGTGACGTGGCTCGGGTTGCAGTGGAGGCTAGGCCAACTGGATCCATGCTCCTTCGGGAATGCCGTCGATGTGTTGACGAAGTGCGCTCCAAGGTGGGGAGGCGATGCCTAGCTAGATATCGTAGATAGCCGAATTGCGAGTAGGCTTTGCCCTGGTGTGACAGTGGATAATGATGATTTGGAAATGCTTGATGTGATTGCGAAATTGAGTGAAATTGATTGAGTTTCGATAAATTGCCTTCTTATCATTACTTGTGCTTAAGTGATATGAATTGTACTAACCTGCAGGGAGGCACGAAGGTGAGGTAAGTCTTCTTGATGTCGTGGCTAAGCTACTCTGGGGCGTATTTACTTTCTAATATGGGTTTAGGAGGGGTGAACTTGCTGAGACAAAGTCTCATCCCGGTTTGGGGAAAAATATTACAGGACCGTAGATGGCGAGTCCCCCGGAGATGAGTGGCCTGCCGACATAGATTGACTAGACGACAGAGAGTGCTCCTGACCCTGGGAGTCCTTGGGTCTATCAGTTGGTTAGGACCCTCATCTGGGTCGAGGTGAACGTGCATAACAGGGTACCGTACATGTTTAGGGCTTGGTTTCGTTCCGAAGTCGATGGCGTTAGGGTTGGCCCTCTGGATAGCATGGATATTCCGCTGGCTGTGATGAATGCCATTTTGGGTGAAGGTGTGGCGGATCTTCCTGGCGGTGGAGTGATCAACGCCTCGCCCCCGGCCTCTTGGGTGACAGATCCTGAGGATGTGGGATCGACGAATGGGGCTGACCAGTAGTCCTAGGACTGTGGATTTACTTTTTGGCAGACTGATCCATGTTGTGTAGGCTAACCCAATTTTTTATGCACATAAACTCTGACCCATTTTTGGTGTATATAGTCTCCGGATCCTATTGATGTATGTAAGCTCTGGATTGATGATGATGTTTGAAAGTATGTTTGTTTGATTTTGAATTGATTTTTCCTGCTGTCCTATCCCGTACGTTTTTGTCAGGGGTTTCTTAGTACGTTCCGCATGCGCATAATAATGATAAAGGAAATCGGGGTCGGCGACACTACCTGGGAATGTCGCATTTGCATGACCATGGCGGGTTGTTTCACGTGTCTCGGGGTTCGGGGCGTGACAGTTGAGTGACAAAGGTAGAATCCCAAATTGATTCCGATCGCCCATACAAACGGAATCTTGGTTTCCATAAGTAAAGCTTCTTCGTATAGAAAGATCTTGTCTTCAAGATCCAATTGTCAATCAAATAGATTGAGTCAATTAAATCATTCTTGATGTGAAATCCAAATCAGATCACTAGCCGTTATATGATTGGGCTTGAGTTACGTTCTGTCGAATCTGGATGTAAAGTCTGAGAGCAATAGACTTTACAATCTGAGTCTGAGTGCGATAGACTTTGCAATCTGAGTCTGAACAAATTCTGCTTCTGAACAGATTTAGCTTTAAGGTCTGAACACCGTCTGAATAAGTTCAGCTCCAACATAGAGTAAATGTTCATTTACTTCATTCACGTTCAATCTGGAATTTGTCAGAGTGAGCAGACTTCTAATGTAGAACAGACTTTGACACTAAAGTCTGGCAGTCTTCAGACTTTGACACAGAAGTCTGGAAATCTTCAGAATATACTTTGGACATATATTACGTTCAGTCTTCTGGTCGTCTTCACACTTTGACAATATCATTTACATGTTCTATAATCTGCATGGTCTATTACTTAACCATTAAACATGTTAGTAGCCTTTGATTTATTTTGTCATCTTCAAAACATCATAAGAGATTTCCCTAACAATCTCCCCCTTTTTTATGATGACAAAACAATCTCTAAATATGTTTAGGGCTTGGTTTCGTTCCGGAGTCGATGGCGTTAGGGTTGGCCCTCTGGATAGCATGGATATTTCGCTGGCTGTGATGAATGCCATTTTGGGTGAAGGTGTGGCGGATCTTCCTGGCGGTGGAGTGATCAACGCCTCGCCCCCGGCCTCTTGGGTGACAGATCCTGAGGATGTGGGATCGACGAATGGGGCTGACCAGTAGTCCTAGGACTGTGGATTTACTTTTTGGCGGACTGATCCATGTTGTGTAAGCTAACCCCATTTTTGATGCATATAAACTCTGACCCATTTTTGGTGCACATAGTCTCCGGATCCTATTGATGTATGTAAGCCCTGGATTGATGATGATGTTTGAAAGTATGTTTGTTTGATTTTGAATTGATTTTTCCTGCTGTCCTATCCCGTACGTTTTTGTCAGGGGTTTCTTAGTACGTTCCGCATGCGCATAATAATGATAAAGGAAATTGGGGTCGGCGACACTACCTGGGAATGTCGCATTTGTATGACCATGGCGGGTTGTTTCACATGTCTCGGGGTTCGGGGCGTGACAGTTGAGTGACAAAGGTAGAATCCCAAATTGATTCCGATCGCCCATACAAACGGAATCTTGGTTTCCATAAGTAAAGCTTCTTCGTATAGAAAGATCTTGTCTTCAAGATCCAATTGTCAATCAAATAGATTGAGTCAATCAAATAAATTGAGTCAATCAAATCAATCTTGATGTGGAATCCAAATCAGATCACTAGCCGTTATATGATTGGGCTTGAGTTACGTTCTGTCGAATCTGGATGTAAAGTCTAAGAGCAATAGACTTTATAATCTGAGTCTGAGTGCGATAGATTTTGCAATCTGAGTCTGAACAAATTCTCTTCTGAACAGATTTAGCTTTAAGGTCTGAACACCGTCTGAATAAGTTCAGCTCCAACATAGAGTCTGTCTTCTGTTACTTCATTCACGTTCAATCTGGAATTTGTCAGAGTGAGCAGACTTCTGATGTAGAACAGACTTTGACACTAAAGTCTGGCAGTCTTCAGACTTTGACACAGAAGTCTGGAAATCCTCATAATATACTTTGGACATATGTTACGTTCAGTCTTCTGGTCGTCTTCACATTTTGACAATATCATTTACATGTTCAATAATCTGCATGGTCTATTACTTAACCATTAAACATGTTAGTAGCCTTCGATTTATTTTGTCATCTTCAAAACATCATAAGAGATTTCCCTAACAATCTCCCCATTTTTGATGATGACAAAACAATCTCTAAATATGTAGATTTGTAAACACGCTTTCAAAGATATTAATTTAAATCAAAGGATATCAGAAGATAGCAAATAGATTGAGCATAACAATATATAGAAAAATAATCACAGCTCAATATTATGCCATAGATAATATCAACCAATCAACACATATGCATATTCATATCTTCTCCCTATTTTTGTCATAATCAAAAAGCGATAATAATGGAAAAAGTATAACGTAGAGAATAATAACAAATATCTTGCATGAATCACAATTTCCAAAAATCAGCTTTTATAAAGTAAATCGAATATTAAAGATATGCAATATAACTCACTTCGATCATATATATCAGCAAATATCCAATAAAAATCACAGATGCATCATAAAATGCACGTACCTTTTTTGTCATAATAATAATATCAATAAGAGATTTGTTAATAACAAAAGGTAATAAAAAAATGCACTAACTGGATTTTTATAACATATTCTGACACATTTACCTTTCCTTCCATCCATAATTAGATCACGATCAATTCAAAAAGATTTTTCCATAAATGATCAAGGCTCCCCCTCAATTTGTTGCCTTTTTGAGATGATCACGATTCTTTCCTTTTTCTTGGATTTGCTTTCTCCCCCTATGATCATGACAATATTTGCGAATATAAATAATTGCTGCTTGTGCACGTTGAACATAATATATTTCCAGCATTTCCTTTGTAGCAACAATATCCGCAACGATCACCTGCATTTTGAAATTCGAGGCAAAAAATTATTTTCTTCAATCAAGCTCATCTCGAATTCAACCTGCATTAACTTAACAAACTTTTTCCACAAATAATATCCACGTAATATATAATGCCCTTTCTTCAAATAAATAAATTGAATAGCATATATAAAATTATCAAATATTAAAATTCAGAACTATTCAACCTTATGTATGACACATAAGGGATTTCCTCAACAATTTGCAAAAATTTTGCATAAGGAATAGAATTTTTGAACTTCCAAAAGATAGTATAGAATCTTCACAGATTTCTGATCAAACTTTCCAAAATTCATATGGAAGATTCTATTGTCACCTGCAAAATCTTGTATAATGGATAACCATCTTTGCAAAAATGTCACGTAATATATTCCTTTGACTTGCAGATCAAACTTGCTAGATAGAATATATCTTCTAAGAATATAGCAAGAATATTCATGAATATGCAGTAATATCCTTCGAGATCAAAGAGATTTCATTGAGCATAAATTTCAGATATGCATTTTGCAAAAGAAAAATAGATATGTCTGTCACGTGCCAAAATTGCAATACCTTATATTTATGACAAAATATATTCGCAATATAATAAATAATCATCCAAAATGCACGTAGAAATTTGCAAGGCGGGATGATAAAAAAATATTCTCTTACCCATGGTATATGTTTGAAATATACCGTTAAAAAATCATTACCAATATTCACATGAGATGCATTTGTGATTGCATCATGATTTTCATAGATTTGCGATCATTCATCCCTTAAAGAATTTCCTGCAATCAACTCATTTCCTTTTTGGTATCTGTCGCGACCCAATTTTTCGCGGGTTCACCACCTAAAACTAGGTTAATGGATTGTTAAGCCTAAACTTAACTCGGGCTCTCCCAAGCCCATACCAATTCGCGACTTAGGTTTGAATTCTTAACATGCAAATTGATTTTATTTAGGAGTCGCCACTAATCAGTTTATGGTAGGTCGATTAGACACCTAAGTAAAGTAATGGGAGAATTACATTACTCCTACGAACCAGAGACTAAAGTACGGGGACTTGATTACATTAGATTTCTCTAATGCCCTTTCGGTACCATTCTTTTTATTTTCAAAAATGTTTGGCAATTGATGATTTTAAACTAACTTCCTAACATGTGAGGTGATCATACATGTGCACATACCACCAATTTAACACTCAAGAAAGCAATTAAATATTGCAAAACATACCTAGGAGCAACGAAAGCATCTGCATTGTTAAATCAGAATTCACATCAGCAGCCCTAGATATGATTTCTAATTAACACGCAATTTCAATTTTTATTTTCATTTTATTTAATGAAAATCATGACTTATGCAATGCATCTAAGATGACATGGCAGCATGACCTAAACTATATGACATGAAGAAATGCAATAATTAAATGCCATCTAAATGACCTAATTCTAATGACATGCAATGCGATGCAATGACATACAAAATTATTTAAACTAAGATGACATACCGCATATAATTTAGCACGCGAGTTATATGTCATGCGACATTTATTAAATGATTTAGTCTAATGACGAGTAAGTTCTAATTAAATGAACCTACATGACATGCATTTGATATTTCTATTTAAAAATGCAAAAATGATCTAGCTAGATTAAAATTCTATCTAATTTAAACTAAGGATCAAGTCACATTAAATCCTAATTTAAACTAAGATATTATCTTAATCTAACATGTAATTGATCTAATATGCAATGACGTGCAGAGCAAGCCCTAATTCTACATGACATATGCATGAGAGTTTTTATCTTTTATTTTTATTTAAAATTCAAAATTTAAAATTGCCACGTAATTAAACATGCAACTAAAATCCTAAATTAATGTATTTTTTTTATATTTTTCGAACTAAGATCCCTATCCTAGCTATGTAAGATAACAATCTAAAACAAACTGAATCCTAATTCAAATATATTTTTAGATTTTTTTAGTGATTCTCTAAAACAAGTCATTATCAACTAAGCAATAAATCTAAACAATCAAGATAAGCAATCAAATAAATGATCAAAATAATCGAAAAAATAACTTTGTTGTCTCACGGAGTTAAATTAATGATTATCCTAACCCTAATTATCACGACAAATGATTCAAAATAACTAAAAATCTAATCCGAATTCTTACGGATCAAATTAATAATTATATTGATTTAGTACTTAAAAAACTATCAACAAACCCCAAAAATTAAAATAATTAAAAAAATGACCCGACATCTTACGGGTCAAATTAATAATTATAATAATTATGGAGAAGATCCTGCGGATAACGCCTACAAGACTCATTCAGTAAACATTGGGATTCAATTAAATAACTAAACTACATAATATAAACAAAATAAAGTAAATATAAAAAGAAAATAAAACTACCTAATTTCTTTTCCTTTTTCTTTTATTTGTTCTTTTCTTGCTTTCTTCACCCACGGCTTGCTCGTGCGGCTGATCTTCGGGTAGCGGGTTCGGGTCGGTGGGTCCTCGGCTCCTAGGCGATAGGCGATGCTCGGTGGGGCGGAGCGGTGGGTCGCGACGAGCTTCACGGGCGTCGGAGACGAACGAGAACAAGCAAGGCACGGCGGTGGGCAGATCTCGGCCTCTGGACAGCAGCTGGAGCACGAACTCGCGGGCGATGGAGCGACGGTAGCAAAGGCAGCAGGGCTCGGCGTGGCACGAGAGCAGCAACAGCAAAAACCCGTGGAGCAAGGGCGCTCGGGCGGAGGACTCAGGGGACACTCCGGCGTCTCGAACCAGCAACTCGTGGGCGAGATCGGCTCGGGCTGCAACGGCGTTGTCGCTCGGGCGGAGCTGATCGTGGTCAGATCAGGGGCGAAGCTCGGGCACTGGGCTCGCGAGGGGGGTCGCGGGTGCTCACGGACAGAGGTGGCCGGCGAAGCTACAGCAACAGCGGAGCGTCGGTTTGGTGCGAGCAGCGCGGCTGGGCGGCGGTGCGAGCTTGCGGAGACGAAAACCGAGGGAGTCCGGCGGTGCAGCGGTGCGGCGGCAAGCGGTCGCGGGCGAAACGGCGTGCGGCTGACGGTGGAGGAAGCTTCGCGGATGGAGGTTGCAGAGGAAGGGCAGTGATTTGGGGAAGATGGTGAATAGTAGGGGTCAAATCACTCCTTTACTTTTCTCCTCTCTCTCCCTCTCTCTCACGTCACTCTCCTTCTTCCTTCGTACTCTCTCTCTTTTTTTTTTTCAACACACCTCCCCGGATGGCTTCCCTTTTGGCCTTTTTCTGAATTTTTTCAAAGAAGCCTCCCTTCTCTCTCCGTACGCGATTGCTTTTATAGGTAAAAATAGGTAATCTTCGTAGAATATTTTATTTCAATATGCACGAAGATAATCTATAACCTCCCGATCACCCAAATCCTTATCTCAAAAATATTCTTCCCCGATTTCATCATCTATTGATAAAAAATAAGATTACAATGCGATTTTTTTTAATTTTCAAAAAAACCATAATATCGCATCAAATCTTAATTTTTCGCAAGATAATCAATTAAAAATAACGACGGGCTTGGGTTAATTTTATCCTTTCATGGGCCTAGCCCGGCCTACCGATTTAAAACTCAAAAACACCAATTCGACCCATCCGCCACCGGTCCAGTAAATGCAAATAAAAAATCAATGCACCTATAACTAAATGTTATGCAATTAATTAATTATTGATAAAATTAAACCCTAATTTTTAATTTCGATAAATGACTAAACGGACCGTCAAAATCTAGGTGTCAACAGTATCCATCAATTTGGATTCTTCCTTGACGTTAGAGTAAAATATGAAATCTCCATAATCAAATATTCTTTCTTAATTCATCATAACAAAGTATTCAAAGAAAGAATATTATGCACAATAATATCTTGAAAAATAAATTCTCACTTAGTCATAATACGATAAAATCAGAGAGAATAAAATCCTTGAGTATCTCAGAAAAAAATATCTTGCAAAATTAGTATCACGTAGAATCGGATTTTTACTTTGCAAAATATGACAATTTGAGAGCATAAAATTAGACAAAATAATTTGAATTATCTCAAATAATCACACGTATTACATCAAATCTCAACTCACGAATCACAAAAATAAATCACATGATTCTTTCTTTAATAAAACAAAATATGATCATTATAAAATCTCAATCAACCAAAGATATATCGAATATCAAGTATAATGAGAATTATTGCCCAAATCAAATTGAGAATAAAAAAATTCCTTACCAAATCCTCTTTCTTCTTTCTTCTTTATATCCTGCAAAAATAACTCATCTTTTCTTTGGTACACATTTTTCTTGGGTCCATGAGAGTTAGTAGAATATGTTGTTTTTATCCAATTTTTCTTGATAAGTCTCCAGACTTTAGGACAATCTTTCTCAAAGTGTTTTGAATCTCCACATTTTGAACATTTGAGGGCATTTCGACCAATAGGTTTTACAAACACTTTTTGAAAATGATTTTTGTAAAATGCCTTTGAAGGTCTTTGTCTAAGTCTCTCATTGACCTTAGGAAAATCAATTAGAGAATCTCTTTCCTTATTGAAACCAAGTCCCGACTTATTATAGTAAGGTACTTGTATAGAAAGGATATGCTCTA
Source organism: Eucalyptus grandis (assembly GCF_016545825.1). Taxonomy (NCBI): domain Eukaryota; kingdom Viridiplantae; phylum Streptophyta; class Magnoliopsida; order Myrtales; family Myrtaceae; genus Eucalyptus; species Eucalyptus grandis. The sequence continues at coordinate 53,127,232 of NC_052618.1, read as the reverse complement.
ATGTTTTTGAACCATTTGAAAATCTTGTCGAAATATTTGAAAATTCTTTCTTCAAAGAATCATTTTCTTTGACAAGTAAATCTCGACTTTCTTTTGTTTGTAGAAAATATTTTTGCAAAATTTCAAAATTTTCTTTTTGAGAAAGATCACGTTTCCTAAGACGTGAATTCTCCTTTTTTAGTTTGAAGATTCTTTTAAGAGAAGATTTGAGATTTAAACAAAGCTCATTTATATACTTTGAAACTTTGAAAGGAATTGCTGAATGACTTACCTTGATTTCCTCATCGGATTCTCGAGTGCAGTTCGAATCGGACTTTGATTCCCTGAGTCGTGTCGAGTCGGACTCAGATTCTGAATGTGCCGTCAAACATATATTTTCTTGCTCATCATCTTCTTTCATTATTCTTTTTGTCCATTCTGCTGGTATTGTGTTCTTCCATTGAATTTGCTTCCTTTTCTACTCGACTTTTTTAATTTCTTGATCATAAAAGCAAGTTCTTCGTCGTCCAAGTCATTTTCTGAGTCTGTTTCATCAAAAACAGTATTAGATATTAAAGCGATGGACTTCTTACCTTCGGGATCTTCATCGTTGATTTGTTCCACTTCATAGGATTGAAGAGTGCCAATCAATTCATCAACGGAGAGTGGCATAATCCTCTGAGTCTCCCGGATTGAGGTCTTGACATGGTTCCAATCTTTTGAGAGACCTCGCAAGAGTTTGTTGACCTTCATTGGAGAAGAAATAGGTTGATCTTGATATGCTAAACCATTTACAATTTCTGTAAAATGGCTGAACATATCTCCAATCGACTCTCCTTGCTTCATCTTGAAGGATTCATATTTGCCGAGCAGGAAGTTTACTTTTGTCTCTTTTACACGATCGGTCCCTTCATATGTAACATGGAGTTTATCCCAAACTTCTTTTGCTGTTTCACATGAAGAGATTATGTTATATTCAACAGGAGACAATGCACAATATAAAGAATAAATTGCTTTTGCATCAAGCGCTTCTCTTTTGGACAACTCCGTCCGAGACATAGGAGCGGGGGGTTTGATTTCTTTGTCTTTGTCATTCTTATTTGATGTAGATACAGTAGTGGGATTGATTACTCTTTCTATAACATCCCATTGCAAGGGATCTTTGGATCTTAGGAATGCTTTCATTTTGTTCTTCCACACGTTGTATTCCTTTCCATCAAAATATGGTGGCCTTGTGTTACTTTGCCATTCCATAAGTCCTGGTGCCAAGATACTAATCATAAAGAATCTTTAGCTCAAAAGTAAAAATACTTTTATAAACCGAGCACTTGGCTCTAAAACCAATTGAGAGTGCTAGTATGAACACCTAGAGGGGGGGTGAATAGGTGTTTAAAATAAACATTGGCAAATATATGCGGAATAAAATAAACTTCAAACAAAGGAGTTAGGGAAGAGAATAAGAATACAAGGTTTATAGTGGTTCGGCTTAATCCAAGCCTACGTCCACTCTCCCACGCTAACAGCCTTCTTGGCTGGATTCTACTATGCAATCAACAAGAGATTACAACTTTGAGTGCAAACACTTAGTAGATCACACTATCTCACTAAGTCACTCTTTTGGTATTTCTCTCACGATCACAAACGTTTAAGCTCACAAGAGACAAGTGTATGATCAAAGATCGCTCAAACTTTGAAATTATAAATTCTACGCTCTATCTCTTACTTGCTCATCGGTCCTTCATCTCCTTAAATACTCCTCCACTTCCAAACTACCCGTTGGACAGTATCTTGAGGATCGTCTTCCAATATAACCATTGGACAGCTCTGTATCTAGAAGATTTGGTAGCTGTTGAGTGACAAAGATAGAATCCCAAATTGATTCCGATCACCCATACAAACGGAATCTTGGTTTCAATAAGTAAAGCTTCTTTGTATAGAAAGATCTTGTCTTCAAGATCCAATTGTCAATCAAATAGATTGAGTCAATCAAATCAATCTTGATGTGGAATCTAAACCAGATCACTAGCCATTATATGATTGGGCTTGAGTTACGTTACGTCGAATCTAGATGTAAAGTTCGAGAGCAATAGACTTTACAATCTGAGTCTGAGTGCGATAGACTTTGCAATCGAGTCGAACAAATTCTGCTTACGAACAGATTTAGCTTTAAGGTCGAACACCGTCGAATAAGTTCAGCTCCAACATAGAGTCTGTCTTACTGTTACTTCATTCACGTTCAATCTGGAATTTGTCGAGTGAGCAGACTTCGATGTAGAATAGACTTTGACACTAAAGTCGGCGTGGTCTTGAGACTTTGACACAAAAGTCTGGAAATCTTCAGAATATACTTTGGACATATGTTACGTTCGGTCTTACAGTCGTCTTCACACTTTGACAATATCCTTTACATGTTCTATCATCTGCATGGTCTATTACTTAACCATTAAACATGTTAGTAGCTTTTGATTTATTTTGTCATTTTCAAAATATCATAAGAGATTTCCCTAACATAGTGTAGGTCGATTAGACACTTAAGTAAAATAATGAGAGAATTATTTTACTCCTACTTACACTAGATTTCTCTAATGCCCTTTCGGTACCATTTATTTTTAATTTTCAAAGATGTTTTTGCATGCAGCTTAGATTCATTTTAAACTAAATTATTATCATGCAATGGGATGATCACACTGATACTCAATCATTATTAAACATTGAATAAAAAACATTGCACCAAATGAATTTTACACACTAAAGCAAGTATTTTTTGGATTTTTCTTTTAAGTAGAACTTTATCATAAATCATGCATTTAAACTATATGGCCTAATTTTACTAACAAACTATTTCTAATTAAATGAACCTAATATGCAAACTAATTGACAAGCACCTAATATTTTTGTATTTTTATTGAAATTCGGAATTAATAAAAACCCTAATTAAACTATCTAAAAATGAAAAAATTTCTAATATGTTTTAGGGGTTAATTTCACTTAAACCCTATCCTATCTTAGAAAACTATTTTTTAAGGAAAATGAGATTATCTAAATGTGCAAACATTATCTAAAACCAATCCTCATCTATTCCAAAAATTATCTAAAAATGTAATCCTAAAAATGCAATCATAATTTACAAAATTGACATGTTCCAATGCAAGATTTGATTTTTTGATTTTTTAATTTTTTTTTAATTTTTTTTTAATTTTTTTTTAATTTTTATGTTTTTAGTGTTTTTCCAAGATAAGCAATTATATCTAAACAATCAAGATATTCATCAAATGAGAATTAAAATAATTGAAAAATAATATGTTATCTCACGGGTTAAATTAACAGTTATTTTAACTCTAAACATCACAACATAAAATATCCGAAATCTTACGGATCAAATTAATAACTATAATGACTTAACAATTAAAAGACCATCAAAATGCTCAAAAATTAATATAATTAAAAAATGATCCAACATCTTACGGATCAAATTAATAATTACAATAGTTTTGGACAAAATTCCTGCAAATAATGCCTACAAGATTCATGAAATAAATATTGACATACCATGTTCTAATTTAACAAAACTTAAAAAAACAATAAAATAACATAAAATAAAAGAAAAAAATAAAAATAAAAACCACCTAAGGAAGACTTGAAAAGGGGGACCAACGGTGCTGGTCGTGACAGGCGAGCACGGCGGAAGCGGGTGTCGCTCGTGGGGCGAAGAGCAACGGTGGCAACGGTAGCGAAGGCGTCGCGATGGAGGGTCGTCGGCGGAGATGATGGCATGCTCGGATCTCGCTGGTGATGGACGGCGGCTGGCAGATCAGCAGCGGGCAGGGGGTGTTGTGCGTGTCGCGGGTCAGAGCTGAGGCGGTGGGCTCGCGGGTGAGGCAGAGCACGACGGTACTGGGTTGAGCTGCTGCGGGGAGCGTCGGCGCGCGGGTGAGGAGGAAACTGTTGAACGAGTCAATGTTTCTGGTTTGTTTTGTTTTTTTTTTTTTTTGTTAATAGTCTATTAAGCACTTCTATTATGTGGATTGGTTCTTTGTACGTGTGAAGTTAGTGGGGTGTGGTGTTTTTTTTTTTTTTTTTTGTAAAGCCTATATAAAGGCTATGGCGTCAGTTTTTTTTTTTTTTATGTGTGTGGTTTTGCAGACGGTTCTTCTATTTTTGTGCATATAAAAAATCTCCTTTGTTCTCCTCTGTTTTTAACGCTGCTCTTGTGCATAACTGCAAATCTGCATCTCCTCTGTCTTTTAACATTGGTATCAGAGCAGAGGTTAGGAAGAAAAGTGTGTGTTTGAGTGCTGTAAAAAGGTGAGAACCAAAAGAGAGTTTTTATTGTAGCAAGTACTTTCGTTTGCAGTAGTCAAGGGAGAGTATTGTAGTAGGTTATTTTTTGTAATAGCAGCAGGTTGCTTTTGTGGTGGTTCTATTTTGCAGCAGCAGTAATGGCCTCGGAAACATTTGTACAACCTGCTATTCCACACTTTGATGGTCACTATGATCATTGGAGCATGCTAATGGAGAATTTTCTCAAGTTCAAGGAGTATTGGGATGTTGTTTCTTCGGGAGTTGCCGAACCTGATGAAGGAGTTGTGTTAACGGCAGCACAAAGAATGGCTTTGGATGCATTAAAATTGAAGGATCTCAAGGCCAAAAATTATCTTTTCCAAGCAATTGACAGATCCATTTTGGAGACAATTCTTTGCAAGGATACCTCTAAGGAAATATGGGATTCCATGAAGAAAAAGTATCAAGGCTCAGCAAGAGCAAAGAGGCAACAGCTTCAAACGCTTCGTTCGGAGTTTAAAATGCTACGAATGAAGTTGGGAGAGACAATCATAGACTTCTTCTCTCGGACAATGGCAATAGTTAATAAGATGCGGATTCATGGCGACAAGACGGAGGATGTCATCATCGTTGAAAAGATTCTTCGATCGTTGACACCAAAGTTCAACTTTATTATTTGTTCAATAGAAGAAGCCAAGGACATTGAAGAACTTTCCATTGATGAGTTGCAAGGATCCTTGTTAGTTCATGAACAAAAACTCCTACAACAAGAGACGGAAGAGCAAGCTTTGAAGGTCTCAACTGGAGATCATTCTTCATCAGTAGCAAGGGTGAACAAAGAAAGAGGCAGAGGAAGGGAGAACAACGATTGCAGCAGCTTCAATTTTGATCAAAAGTCTGAAAGCTATTCCTATCGTGATTTCCAAGGGAGAGGAAGAGGTCGTGGAGGACAACATTCAACTAGTTTTAGGCCAAGGTCAGTAGACAAATCCAAAGTGGAGTGTTTTAGATGCCATAGGTATGGGCATTACAAATATGAATGTCGAACTAATTTGAATAAACAAAGAATTGAAAGAACTAACTTTGCTGAAAAAGAAGAAGAAGTATCTCTTTTGATGGTGTGCCGTGAGAAGGAAGAAACTCAACCAAACATGTGGTATCTCGACACTGGTTGTAGCAATCACATGTGTGGAGACAAGAAAATGTTTTTTGATATAGACGAAACGTACAAAAACACCGTAAAGTTTGGTGATAATTCCATTGTGTTGGTGATGGGGAAAGGAACAGTGGCAATTCATCTAAAAGGGACTTCGGTACAAACTATCTCAAATATATTGTATGTCCATGAATTGAAGACTAATCTGTTAAGTGCTGGTTAGCTGCAAGCGAAGGGATATGAAATCTCTATTAAAGGTGGGATTTGCAGAATCCAAGATGAAAAGTTGGGTTTAATTGCTGAAGTCAAAATGACGGGCAATCGGATGTTTCCATTGTATCTCCACAACACTACAAATTCATGTTTCTCTGCAAGATTGAAGGAGGAAGCCTGGTTATGGCATTTTCGCTATGGGCATCTTAATTTCGATGGGTTGCGAACACTATATAAAAAAAGAGATGGTGGAGGGTCTTCCTCAAATCTCTGCTCCTTTGGAAATTTGTGAAGATTGTGTTGTTAGCAAGCAACATTGTGCTCAATTTCCACAAAGAAAATCATGGACAGCAAAAAGTCCGTTGGCGTTGGTTCATTCAGATATTTGCAGACCAATATCTCCAATTTCCAATGGAGGTAAATGGTATATCATTACCTTCATCAATGATTTTAGCCGAAAGATTTGGGTGTATTTTTTGCAAGAAAAATCTGAAGCTTTTGCAGCTTTCAAGAACTTCAAAGCACTTGTTGAAAAGGATGAAGGAAATCAAATAAAGGTCCTTCGCATGGATCGTGGTGGAGAGTATAACTCACTTGAGTTTATAGATTTTTGTGTGAAGCATGGCATCAAGAGACAACTTACAGCAGCTTATACACCACAGCAAAATAGTGTATGTGAGAGGAAGAATCGTACCATTCTGAATATGGTGCGAAGTCTCTTAAAGGGAAGTGGAATTCCAAAAAGTTTCTAGCCTGAAGCAGTCAATTGGAGCATTCATATTTTAAATAGAAGTCCCACTCTAGCTGTTCAAAATATGACACCGGAAGAAGCATGGAGCGGCCAAAGACCTGCAGTAGATCACTTCAGGATTTTTGGGTGTATCGCCTACGCCCATGTTCCTGACCAAAAGAGGAAGAAGCTAGATGACAAGGGAGTCAAATGTGTTTTTCTTGGCATTAGTGATCAATCAAAAGCCTATAAACTTTATGATCCTATGACCAAGAAAATCATTATCAGCCGTGATGTGATTTTTGATGAAGAACAAACTTGGCCATGGGGTGAGCAAGGTGTTGGTAAGCAAATTCCAACGAATTTTGAAGATGAAAATGAGCTGGTGCAGTAATCCACAACAACCCAAATCGTCACAAGCAGTGTCCAAAGTACAGCAGTAGCTGCGGAACCTGAAGATCGACCTCATCGTGTCCGACGAAGGCCTGCATGGATGAGTGATTATGAAGTAACATGAGTTGATCAATATGAAGATCCACTTATCCATTTTGCTTTGTTTTCATATTGTGATCTAACAACTTTTGATGAAGCAGTACAAAAAGAAAATTGGAGGATAGCAATGGATGAAGAAATTGCAGCTATTGAGAGGAATAACACTTGGGAGTTAACGAGATCTTCCAAAATGACACAAAACAATCGGAGTCAAGTGGGTGTACAAGACAAAATTGAACAAGAATGGTGAAGTTGATAAGTATAAGGCGCGCTTGGTGGCGAAAGGCTACAAGCAAGAATTTGGAGTGGATTAGAAAGAAGTATTTGCACCTGTAGCAAGACTTGACACAATCAGATTGGTAATTGCATTAGCAGCGCAGAATTCATGGCCTATCTTCCAATTGGATGTGAAGTCAGCATTCTTGCATGGTGATCTTCAAGAAAAGGTATTTGTTGATCAACCTTCTGGTTATGTGAAGCTCGGTAGTGAACATAAAGTTTATAAATTAAAAAATGCACTATATGGGTTAAAACAAGCTCCCCGAGCTTGGTATAGTCGCATTGATGCATATTTCTTGAAGAAAGGTTTTAGAAAATGTCCATATGAGCATACACTCTTTATTAAAATTGGTGATGGTGGAAAGTTGCTTCTTGTATGCTTATATGTGGATGATCTTATTTTTACTTGGGAGTGATAGTGCCATGTTTGACAAATTCAAGGAGTCTATGATGGATGAATTTGAGATGACCGATCTTGGATTGATGCATTATTTTCTGGGCATAGAAGTTATTCAATCTACAGCTGGAATCTTTATGTCTCAAAAGAAGTATGTTCAAGAGATTTTGGACAGGTTTCAAATGAATAATTGTAACCCCGTGACTACTCCAACTAAAGTTAGATTGAAGCTCTTGAAAGATCCTTATGGAAGCAAAGTGGATAGCACTCTCTACAAGCAAATTGTTGGAAGCCTGATGTATTTGATGGGGACAAGACCAGATATCATGCATACTATGAGCCTTATAAGCAGGTATATGGAGCACCCAACGGAGTTACATTTACAAGCTGCAAAAAGGATTTTTCGCAATTTGCAAGGAACTAAAAATTTTGGGCTGTTCTATAAAAAGGGAGAAAAGTCAGATTTGTTTGGGTTTACAGATAGCGATTATGCTGGAGATGTTGATAATAGAAGAAGTACTTCATGGTATGTATTCATGCTTGGTTCAAGGGTGGTTTCATGGTCTTCAAAGAAGCAATCAATTGTTACTTTATCAACAACTGAAGCAGAATTTGTTGCTGCAACTTCATGCGCCTGTCAAGCCATATGGTTACGGAAGATTCTTGAAGAGCTTTAGTTCAAACAGCAAAAAACAACTATAATCTATTGTGACAACATCTCAGCTATTAAGCTATCCAAAAATCCAGTTCTACATGGGAGGAGCAAGCATATAGATGTGAAGTACCACTTCTTAAGAGATCTTACAAATGATGAAATAATTGAGCTAGTTTTCTGTAAAAGTGAAGATCAAGTGGCTGATATATTCACCAAGCCCCTAAAGAGTTGTTCATGTTTCAGAAGCTGAGAAAGCTCATTGGTGTTTGTTTGTTGGATATTCCAAATTGAGAGAGGGTCCTTTAAACCGACCATTTGCAACATCGTTTAAGGGAGGGAATGTTAAACAAGTCAATGTTTATGGTTTGTTTGTTTTTTTTTTTTTTTGTTAATAGTCTATTAAGCACTTCTATTATGTGGATTGGTTGTTGTACGTGTGAAGTTAGTGGAGTGTGGTGGTTATTTGTTTTTGTAAAGCTTATATAAAGGCTATGACGTCAGTTTTTTTTTTATGTGTGTGGTTTTGTAGACGGCTCCTCTGTTTTTGTGCATATCAAAAATCTCCTCTGTTCTCCTCTGTTTTTAACGCTGCTCTTGTGCATATCTGCAAATCTGCATCTCCTCTGTCTTTTAACAAAAACATGAGATCGTCGCAGTCAGATCAGCAAGGCGGTAGTGGTGCGCGGTGGGGCTGTGCGTCGCAGCGAGACCGGCAAAAGGCAGTGACCGGTGGCTCGGCTATCGAGGCTGAGCTTGCAATCGGCAAATGCAGGAACTCCGGATCTGGGGCTTGGGCAGACGCGCAGGGATGGAGACGCTGGGTCGTGAGCCGGTGGGTTGACTCGGGGTCCGACGAGCAGAGGAATCGGGTTGCGGCACCGCAGAGCAACTCAGGCGTGATGGAATCTCGGAGCAGCGTAGCTCGATGGCGTCGGCGCAGCGCAGGTTGTCAGAGCAGAGGGCTGTCTGTCAGGCTCCGGTGCTGCTCGAAGGGCTGGGCTCACGGAAAAGCTAGGTCGGCAGTGTTGGTGAGGAGGAGCCGTCGATCTGCGGGCAGCAAATTCCGGTGAGTGCGGGGGGGAAGAGGATGAACAGTAAATGTCCAATCCCCGCCGATTAAACTTTGGCTTCGATTTTCCTCTCTCTCCTCCTACCCATCTCTTCGTACACACACACACACTCTCTCTCTCTCTACCTTCTTTTGACTTTTTCCTCTTTACCTCTGCCGCAAACCAAAGCTCTCCTCTCTTTTTTTTCTCTCTTTTCACTTTTCACTTTTCACTTTTTTTTTACCAGAAGAAGCCCCCTCGTACGGCCGTATATTCGATGCGTCGTCTCCCCCAAAACCGAGTAACTTTTTATAGGCTAAAGATTAGGATTTTAATTTCCTTTTCAAATCAATATTCACGAAAAAAAAAATTGCGTACACAATATCGTTTTTTATTTTCCACATCTCTTCTAGATTTTCTTTGCAAAAAAAATAAATATTTTCTATTGATTTTTTTCAAAAATTGCAATAGGATTTTTTCAAATATGAGCTTAGACCAAATTGCTCGCTTCGTGAGCTTAGTTCGGTCTGTTAAGTTAAAACTCAGAACCATTAATTTGAACCCATTTACCACTAGTCCAATAAATAAATGCAAAAAATACAAATTAAAAATAAATATACGTAAATCTATATGTTATGCAATTAATATTTTTTTAAAGATAAAATTAACCCATAATTTTTTAATGCGATAAATAACTAAAAAGGTCACCAAAATTTAGGCATCAACACACATTCATACAATATATATGCATTGTGATTGATATAGTCTGTCACATTACTTTAATTAAATGAATGTATATCATTTTAGGGCTCCCCATGTATAAAAGTTAATTTGCCTTTAAAAAAAAAGGTTAAAGGCTACTCATCTTTGCATAGGCCTACAATGGGCGTGTTTGGTAATATTTATGTTCAAAAATTGTTCAAGGGAACATAAATAGAAAAAAAGTGTTTCTATTCCGGAGAACAATTTTTGACTAGAAAGATGCGTTTGGTAAACTTGTTCCGGAAATAAAAAATGAATAGAAACACGTTTAGTAAATTATATTATTTTTTTGTTTCTTTTAATTTTTAAAATTTTATTTTATTTTTCATTTTTTCCTTATTTTATTTTATTTTTTTCTTCTTTCGGTCGGCAGTCTCGCCTAGCCACGGCGAGGCTCGCCGGCCCGGCGAGGCCGAGCGTCGCCGACCCCTGGCGAGGCTCGGCCTCGCCCGCGCCGGCGACGCTTGGCCTCGTCAGGGGCCGGTGACGCTCCGGCGAGGTCGCTGACCCTCGACGGCGTCGCCGGCCCTCGACAGCCGGTCGCCGGCCATGGCCGAGGCTGGCGACCGGCAAAAGAAGAAAAGAAGAAGAAAAGAGAGAGAGAAGAAAAAGTGTTTCCGGAGCAAGAAACAATATATTTTTTTTGTTTCTCATTTCTGTTCTTTTTGTGTTATGGGAACAAAAATCTGATTTTGAACAAAAACGCAAACAAACGCTTTCTATTCTTTTTTTGTTCCTGGGAACAAAAAAATAAAATTTATGTTTGTCGCGACCAATTTTTTTTGGGTTCATCACCTAAAACTAGGTTAATGGATTACTAAGTTTTTAAGCTTAGCTCGGGCTCTCCCAAGCCCATACCAGTCGCGACTTAGGTTTGAATTCTTAACATGCAAATGATTTTCAATCAAGAGTCGCTACTAATCTATTTTTGGTGGGTCGATTAGAAACCCAAGTAAAGTAACGGGAGATTGACTTTACTCCTATGAACCAGAGATTTATAAGTTCGGGGACTTGGTTACACCAGACTATCTTAGTGCCCTTTCGGTACATTTTTATTTCATTTTTTCAAAAAATGTTTGGCAATTAAATTGATTTTAATTTAACTTCCTAACATGTGAGGTGATCATACATGTGCACATACCACCAATTTAACACTCAAGAAAGCAATTAAATATTGCAAAACATACCTAGAAACAACGAAAGCATGTGCATTGTTAAATTAGAATTCACATCAGCAACCCTAGATATGATTCCTAATTAACACGCAATTTCAATTTTTTTTTCACTTTATTTAATGAAAATCATGACTTATGCAATGCATGTAATCTAATATGACATGTCAGCATGACCTAAACTATATGACATGAAGAAATGCAATCTAAATTAATCAAACTCTAGTAACATGCAATATGATGCAATGACATACAAAATTATTTCAACTAGAATAACATGCATCATGCAATTTCATATGTGAGCTATATGTCATGCGACATTTATTAAATGATTTAGTCTAATGACGATGAAGTTCTAATTAAATGAACCTAATAAAAACTAAATGACGTGCATTTGATATTTCTATGCAAAAATGATCTAGCTAGATTAAAATTCTATCTAATTTAAACTAAGGATTAAGTCACATTAAATCCTAATTTAAACTAAGATATTATCTTAATCTAACATGCAATTTATCTAATATGCAATGACATGCAAAGAATGCCTTAATTCAACATGATATATGCATGATGATTTTTTGTGTTTTTATATTAATTTCGGAATTAAAATTTCACATGCAATTCAAATAATGATAAAACTAACAACCTAAATGAATGCATTTTTTTTTTGTTTTTTTTTATTTATATTTTCCTAAATTCGGAATAAAATCCCTATTCTAGATATGCAAGATAACAAGAAATATTTCAAAACAAACTGAATCCTAATTCAAATATTTTTTAGATTTTTTAGTGGTTTTCAAAAACAAACAATCATCAACTAAACATTAAATCTAAACAATCAAGATATTCGATCAAATAAAGGATTAAAATAATCGAAAAAATAACATGTTGTCTCACATGTCAAATTAACGATTATCCTAACCCTAATTTTCACGACAAAAAGATCAAAATAACTAAAAATCTTATCCGAATTCTTACGGATCAAATTAATAGTTATATTAATTCAACACTTAAAATACTATCGACAAACCCCAGAAATTATTATAATTAAAAAAAATGATCCGAGATCTTACGGATCAAATTAATAATTACAATAATTATGGGGAAGACCCTACGGATAATGCCTACAAAATCCATAAAATGAAGATCACTTCAAATTTACACAATAACAACTAAACTTAAAAGAAATAGATAAAATAAAGTTAATAGAAAAAGGAAATAAAACTACCTAATTTCCTCTTCTTTTTTATCTTTTCCTGCTTTCTTCACCCACGGCTGAGCGGTTTCGGCGGATCACCGGGGGGTTGGGTCGTCGGCGTTCGAGTTCCGGCGAAGACCAGCAACGGGCTGATCGGCGGCGAGCGGTGGCATCGTGAGGAGTAGCAGCAGGCAGCCTCGCTCGGGCTCGAGCTCGGGCAGAGAGAGGAGCAACTCGACTTGGGCTCGGGCAACGGATCGGGGCCGGGCTATGGCGAGGATCGGCGTTAGGCTGTGGGTGGAGCGGCTCGACCCGAGCGACGGGGGCTGTTGGTACTCGGGCGTCGGGCGCAGCGAGCGAGCGAAGGTGCGGCGAATCGGCTCGAGATCTGCTGGGTCACGGGTTGCGGACAAGTTGGGGGCGAGGTTGGCGTTTCGGTGCGGCGGATCGAGCTCCGAGCAGCGGTGGTAGGGACGGTCGGCGTGCGGGTCGTCGGACGGGGAGGGAGCGAGCAGCGCGGGTCCGCCTGGCTTCGAGGCGGCGAGCAACGCGGGTCGGCGGGGACGTCGGGCGAGCGAAGCGTGCAGCAGTCGGATCGGCGGCGCGGGTCCGCCGACTTGCGACTGGGTCCGCGATCGGAGGTCACGGCGGTCGGATGGGCGGCGGTGCAAGCTCCGTAAGGCAGATGTAGACAGCGAACGTAGGAGGGAAAGAGAGATGAACAGTGACTGCTTTTCCTCCTTTCACACGTCTCTGTCTCTCTCTCTCACATCACTCTCCTGCTGACTTTGCTTTTTCCTGCAGTTGTCAGGGAAAAGAAAAGAGGAAAAGCTCTCCCTTTGCTGAAGATGGACGAGGAAGAAAGTCTCTCTCCTTTTACTTCGACGAAGAGAAAAAACCCTAAAAAAAACCTCTCGCAATTGAACTCCGTACGCATCTTTTATAGACAAAACAAAACGTGATCTTTTTGTTAATATTTCCATCTCACGAATATTGCTTATAACCTCTTGATCACAAAAATCCCTATCTCATGAATATTCACCCCCGATTTCATCATCTATTGATAAAAATAATATTACAATGCGATTTTCTTAATTTTCAAAAATCATCATAATATCGCATCAAATCTTAATTTTTCACAAGATAATCAATTAAAAATAACAACGGGCTTGGATTAATTTTCTCCTTTTATGGGCCTAGCCCGGCCTGCCGAACTAGAGCTCAAAAATATTAATTCGAACCCATCCACCACCAATCCTAAATAAATAAATAAATAAAAAATGCAAAACATGTAAATTAAAAATAAATGCACTTAAAAAAAATTATACGCTATGCAATTGAATAATAATATTTTTTTCTTAGGGATTAAAAATTAATCCCTAATTTTTATGCAATAAATGACTAAATGGGTTATCCAAAATTTAGGTATCAACACTGTTCATAAACAAAAAATAAAAAAAAGAACGAAAACATGCAAGCCCAATGATGCCCAACCAACCTCTTTGGCTTGGCTTTTGGAAGAGGTTGACCTATCGAGCATGAATTTCTATGTGGGTTGGCCCGAAAAGGCAATAAATCTTTTGGGATGGGACATATATTCCCAATTGAGTGGGTACCTCGAGAGTAGGATAACTCTATGATCGGCAATTATGAGACACCGTTCCCAAACAAGTATCATAACTTCGAAATTTCCTCGATGCACTTAGCCTAATCCATGTGGAGGTTTTTGCCCAAAATGGTAACCTAGCTAGCAAAACCGAAGTGTCACATGGATCTATTTAGGACATGTCACGGTCGATTCCTAGTGTTCGAACCTCAAAATTATGGCCCCAAAGCCGAAGAGAATCTCAAGGAGTCCGGACACTTAAAGTGTCAAAACTTGGCATGAAGGGATAGTTAAGTGTCAAAAGTTAAAAAGGTGACACTTAAGTGCCAAAATCGAAACAAAATGGATTACTTAAGTACCACTCTAGTGAAAATCCAACCAAAATACCACCGCTCGCGGTGGTGCAGCTGGCTTAAGACCAAAACAGGGTGCAAAAAACCGAAAGAAATCCAGGCTCTCTCCCCCTTACGAAGGGGAGGAGTTCGAATCCTAAAGGCATCGCATTCGCTCACCATCGCATTTGCACGACTTAGCCGCGGCTGGGTCTGTGGTGGTGGCTCAATCCGCCCTAGGTTTACGCCATCGGCTGCCGGCTCTGACGGTGGTTCCCGAGTAAAAAAAAAAAAAAATCCCATCGAAATGCGCGTGACGATTTTCTAGCAAAATTAGTGCAAAACGGAATCGTTTTTGACGCCGACATGGTAAAAAATTAATAAAATTAAATTTAACACTAAATTTACTTAAAACATTTAAAAATATAAATACAAATATTAAATAATATTTAAAGGGGTTGGGGGGAGAAGGGCGGTGAAGGCGAGCCCTTGCCGCCGCTACCTCCCGCCACCGCCGGGAAGGGTCGGCGACGGAGGGGTAGGGTCGGTCGGGGTCACCGGGCCCGGCGGGGGCCGGCGACCCTAGCCGACCGGCAGACGAGGGCTCGCGAGCCCTTGCCCCGATCTAGGTGAGGGTTGTGGCCCTCGCCTAGACCTAATGGGGGTCGGCGGCCCTCGCCCAGCCGGGCCAAGGGCCACCGCCCACCGAGGTTTGCGACCCTCGCCCGGATCGGGGTGAGGGCTCGCAGCCCTCGCCCAATCGGGCCAAGGGCCGCTGCTCGGCGATGAACTTAAGTTTCAAATGATATAATAAAAAAGATTGTTGTTTGTTTATGCATAAGTCCCATCAAGTGAAACTGTAGGAATTGGGAACAAAAGGGCAGTGAGATCATGGGAAAACTCGTAAAATAAAAGTTGCAATGCATTTGAGAGAGAGAGAGAGAGAGAGATTCCCTCAAGTTCTTGGTATAGAATATGAAGTGACGAGCACGTATGCATGTCCGAATTGCTTCTTAATGTCCGAAGGGTTCCAAATTCCAACGTGATGAGGTATCAATGCCATTACATGTTACTTTAATCAACTCTTGCACATGTGGATGTCGAGTCACGAGCAGCTCCGTGTTGGAAGACAAGGAGCATGAGTCATCAAAAAATGGATCTTGAAGAAGAGAATCCATACTTTTCTGAAAGTTGGAGGTAGAATTCAAGTTGAAATTGATGAAAGCAGGTAACCACGTTTGAACTTCGATTTACTATTAACTCGACGGTAAACCCACACCACCTTCTGTGCGCTTCGCTGTTATCAAACCATAACCAATCGAGTTCATATCAAACTTAACATTGCGCAGCTTGTGTAATCGGCAAATTGATAAGGATGTTAGGTTGGCCACCATATCATGTGATGGCGGATTCTATTCAAATTTAGCTGAACCTCGACTGGTTCAAAGGTGGTATAGTCCCACTTTTTAGTCTCTAATAAGCCGTCGAAAGCACAAGCATGGATACCTTTGATCTTCCCACTCAATTTGAGGTCCATATAGGAGATTGAATGTGGAGAAATGGGTGTGTATTTGGTATCACTGAATTCTCTGAGTCTCTAACAGACTCCATCATCTGGTTACCTCTCTTTTGTGGAAAGTTTCCTTGTGTAGCATTAGTGCAGAAAAACACATAGTTTCAGCTTCCTGGGGACAAGTTGTCTAGGGCAGATAAGGACAAAAAGTGGAAGATCCTCGTTTAGACAGATCACTCCAATGTAAAACAGCCAACGGATTTCCCCAGACATGGGCAATTCCAATCATTCCTAATCCTCAGAGTGGTCGGATGTCAATGCGTCTGTCTCTCTCCCTACCTCACACGTTCAATGTTTCTTGCTTCATGCCTTCGAACTTGGGTTGGCCTGGCCGGTGAACTCAACCAAATGGGGAAGCGTATAGCTCGCTCTTCTTCTGTTCGATTGACCTCTTTCGAATGTGAATTCTGGGTTTGTCTCTCCCTCTAGAGATCGATGGACACACGCATCGATCAAAGCGGGTGAGTGAACTTTGACGTGTTCTTACTGTTTCGCTTTCTAAACAATTTTGGTTAGGGATGGCGAAAGACCGTGATTCTAATGTTGTTTTTCCGAATAGGCCTCTCTATATGTGCTGACAAAATAGCCCTATATTTTGGAATAATATGATAAATGCAAGTAATAAAGGGATTGATTTTACCTTCTATGTTCACGGGATGTCGAGTTTTCTTCGTGATGACAAATCACTTTATATAAATATAATTCGTCTAAACTTATTTAAAGCATAGACCTAAATAAAGTGAGATGATCATATATATATCCATAGCAAAATTCAATTGTCTTGTAATCAAGGAGTAACCCGAGAATCTATCCATCAATTCAAAAACTACCATTCCCTTCACGTACCAGATAGGATATAAAATATACCTACGCCATACCAACTGCCCGAAGTAAAATAACCAGAAACCATAAAGTGAAGATCAATTATTTGCCTTCATTAGCCATTACATTGTCTCCTCGAACTTGTAAATCTCCCTTTTTGGCTAATACGCTAATCAATCCACAAAACGTTATCAAGTAAGGACCTGTAAAATTAAGTGCTGTAGGCCTGAAAGATTCATTTGCTGACAGCATTCTGTGCAAGTTGGGAACTAACTTGGAATGGTTGAGGAAGCTTCGTTTGCTAAGTATGTTAAGGTATTCATGTACTGCGTGTAGCACACCAAAAGCAAAACTCATTAGTAGAGCAACATATATGGAGAGAGATCCCATATAAATATGTGTGTCCACCAATCCACCTAAACGGGCCCACACTTGGGTTACGTAGAGATGGAAGGACAAGCCCAGCGTTCGAAAGAAAAGTAACATTTTGACATTGTTATGGCAGTCAAACAAAGGCTTGCGAGCAATTAAGTAGTAAGCAAGCATCCAAAACTAAATATATCAGAAGCACGCCCAGCTGAAGCCGTTTTGCACCAGATCACTTTAGGAGCAGTGCAATTGAGTGATGGCTGCAAAAGACAGTACAGAATCCTCAAAACCATATTCCTGCACGATCATTACAAAAGCTGGCATAAGTAACCAAACTGCCACCATACTAATATCCGCAATAACATGCTGAACAAAATGTGAGAATTGTGCCACACAATACTGTCATGACTTGCATACAAGAGAATTTTCAGTCTGTTTCCACAGTTTAATATCACTAAGTACTAGATCAAGAATGGTTGGGATAGCAAGAGAACAAGAATCGAGTAGGGAGAAACTACAAAAACACAATCAGTCACTAACTTGAAGTCAGGATGAGTAAAATCATCGTGAATAAAGGAAAATGATAAGTAACTTTCACCAACCTCTATTGTGAGATCAAAATAAGAAAAGGAATGTGCAACGGTTATGTCCCAAAGAATAGAGAAATGAAAACAAAGTCAGTTTCCTTCACTCATCATCTTATTGAGTTATCCACACACAGAATAATGAAAGAGTTGCAGACTAGATAAATCCACGGTGGCCTGATATGAGGAAATGGCAAAATCAAATCCACCAAGCTTCCAAGATCCACTTGATGTAATAAGCTCATTCTGCAAAAAGATGTTCCGACAATTACTTATGCATGTCCAAATACCCATATGCTCTTCTTAAATCCTGAATTTAAGAGTGAAACAACATAATTTTACTTAAAAAGGGTAGAAACACCACCCATTAAAGGGAAAGACAAAATTATCTTCTTTTAAGAGTGAAACAACATAATTTAGAAATTACCAACTTATTTGGAGCTTGCAAATTCCCAAATTTTGTACAAAATTATCTTCTTTTATTTGCATATTTACTAAGGAAAAATTCCAAAAAGGGACCCGAAGTGCCCTCTTTTCCTCAAATAAGGGCCAAAAGTAGATATTATTTCAAATAAGGATTGGAAGTGCTATCACTTTCTAAAATAAGGGCCTGAAGTGAATATTGTTTCAAATAGGATCTAAAGCAGTTATGTTTGTTTTAATAAGGATTTGAAGTGGCTATATCTGTTTTAAATAACTTTTCGACAATCACGGTATTTTTGTCATTTGTTATTTTTCCCTTCTTCTTTTTTCAGTTCTTCTTCTTCCTCTTCGCCGGTGGACTAGCGAAGAGGAAAAAGAAGAACAAAAAATAAAAGAAAGAAAAAAAAGGGAAAATGCCAAATGATGAACCGATTGGAAAATTTAGTGGGTTGGTGACTGGCAAAGTTAGGTCATTATTTGAAACAATCAAAGCCATTTCAGGCCCTTATTTGAAACAATCAAGGCCATTTTAGATTATTATTTGAAATAAAATCCACTTTGGGCTCTTATTTGAAAAAATAAGAGCACTTCAGGTCCTTTTAAAAAATTTCCCTTTTACTAATGCTTTGAATTTGCTAACTATTTTATAAAATTCATAAGCTAAGTTAATATTATTTACTAAATTTTGTCAAATTAAAATTTTTAGTTTTGATTTACCAACTATCTTTGAATTATTTACAAATATTTAATTTTTTTAATCTACCAATTGTCTCGTTGAAGTTACCAAGTTTGTTTGTCTTGGAGCTATTTTTTATATTTATAAGACTCATTCAAAAATTACCAATCAAAATTAGCTTGATTTACCAACTTTTCTTCCATTAAATTATCACATAGTATTGAGTGCCTACTTTCATTTGAATTACTTACCACACTCTAGTTGTTTAAATTTTCAATTTGTCTACTTTTCTTATCGTTTCTAAACTTTGCTTTTCCTAGCAACTCTTGTGATTTACCGACTCTTTTTCAAATAATATCACTAACCTAATTAAAGTGACACAACAACTTCTCTTCAATTAAATTATCAGCTAGTCTTGGATTGCCAACTTTCACTCGAGTTACTTACCAATTTTTTTTTTTAAATTACCAACTTTTATTATCTTTTACGACGTTTTATCTTTCCTAACTCCTCCATACATATTTTATCCACAACATGCGACGTGATCATACATAATCACATCTTTTTCCGTCGATCTTTTCCATACAAAATATGCCAGACTTCTTGAGCTCCCGATTAATCTTCATTAAATGAGCTAGTTATCTCAACTCAAATAGTGCATGATGGTACATTATTGTAGGTTTATACTCCTGACCATCATCTCGATAGGATAAGCTAACGCTAACAAAATTGCCAAATATACGGATTAGGTATCAGTTTGGCCATGGTTTGATTAAGTCCAGGTAATTAGCTGCACTTTTGGGTGACTCCGGTTCGAGACTCCAACTACCAAATCAAGACTCGAAAATACACAAGAGATTAGTCAATTTAACCATTTTATTTAAAAAGATGCTATTTCCACTTTATTTTATGATTTTAATACCTCTTCTTTTTTCTTGCAAGTTACTTCTCCGATATGGGCTTCTAGACGAAGAAGGGTTTGACGTGCATATAGTCTAACTTGATCCGGATTTTCTTGATATATTAAGTATAAATCTACAAGTAAGTACCTAAAATACATATATAATAAGCACATAAACTCCCATTTTCTTCTGGACTTATCAAGAAACCTGATGGATGGAGACACCCTTTCGATTCTTCCAAGGTTGCAACTTGTTGAGGGACAAAATAAATTCACAATTAAATTCCCAACATTAGGAACTCGTTGATAATACTAGCATGTACACGGGCATATTAGTCAAAACTCTAGAAAAACTTCCCTTTTTTATAGGTTAGCTCCAGAATAAAGGTCGATCTAAATAAACCCAGGTTGAAGAATTCAATAATAAATTTAATATTGAAAAAAAAAAAAACCCAAAACCTCGTCCACACACACACACACACACACACACACACACACACACATATATCACTTAAGAATTTCGAGGTTCTTGTTTTAGTTGGTTGAAGTAGTGATTAGCTTTTAGCCTTTCTAAGTAAAGACTATGAAATGTAGAGAAGGAGTTGGGACTTGGGATTAGATGCCTCCTCCACCTGGTACCTTGTATCTACATATTGAAAATTCTAATAGGACATTGAAGTTGAAGTGTTAAAAGTATATCTTGCATAACTTAGTTATCAGATTTATAACTAAGTTATATACATCATTAAATTGATTAATAGATTAAGATGCACTTTCTAGGAACACAAAAATTTACTGTCTTGTGTTCAATTCTACGAAATTTTTCTATCATAGTGGCAAATTTAAAAATTGTTTGCTGGTAAAAACAGTGGTCATCAATTTTATTTTTTTCAGGTAAGGTGTTGGTAAATTTACCAACAACTTTATGAAATTGCCAACTTATTTAGAGTTTGCAAATTTACAAATTTTATACAAACTTATCTATTTTCATTTGTATATTTTGCTAATGCTTTGAATTCACTAATCTTTTTTTATGAAATTAATAACCTAAATTAGTGTGATTTACTAATTTGTCAAATTAGGTTTTTAAGTTTTGGTTTACCAACTCTCTACGAATTATAACTACCCGTGGTGGCGGCGTAGTGGTTGAGTTTCAATTCCTTTCGGGAGAGGTGCTGGAGTTTGAATCCTGTGTCGTCCGCCTTGTTGAAAAGGAACCCACAACTTGCCCGGGCGAAAGGGTGGTGGTGACTCTCGCTCCTCCGGGGTTTACTCCGCCGCGAGCGAAACACGAGGTTCCTTGGGTACCAAAAAAAAAAAAAAAAAACTCTCTATGAATTATTTACCAACATTTATATTTATTTAATCCTTCAAATTTCCCGTTAAAGTTACCAACTTGTATTACTTTTTACCACCTTTTATGTATCTTTCCTAACTCTTCCAATATATGTTTTCTAAGCGACATGTGATGAAGACATGATTATACACAATCACATCTTTTTCCGTCGATCTTTTTTAGACAAAACACACGAGACTTATTGGGCTCTCAATTAATCTCTACTATAAGAGCTAGTCATCCCGACTCAAATAGCAAAGGTCCACAGTAACATTATAAGCTCATGCTCCCGACGGCCATCTCAAGAGGATAAGCTAACCCCTAACACAATTGCTGGCTAAATCCACGAATTATGCATCGGTTTGGCCATGGTTTGATCAAGTCTTGGTGATTAGCTGCACCCCGGTCGACTCCAGCTACCGAAACACACATTAATTAATAAAACTTAGGAAAACATTCGCGCCCAATTACTGCTATCTGTTCATAGGACCCGATCGAATATTTGCGTCACCCTTTTTATGTCGGATGTAAATTTCTTGCTGGCTTCACCTACTCGAAGGAACTGCGATTTAGGTGGCAGGTAGCGACCCTTTCCTTTCTCTCTTGTCTTCTTTTTCTTTTCTTGCCTCGATTTTCCTTTATTTTCTCCGGGGTTGGTGGTAATTGGTAGGCACGGCTTTAATAAATTCTCTGGCCTATGTCCGCATTTCAAAACGTGGTCTGACCGCATCTGAATTGAAAAGCTAGCTACCGTCTCCCCAGAGACTGGCGATTTGATCGAAAGTGGTAGGACAAAAGGGTAATGATATCCAGTCTTTGGATCGGATGGATGGGTTTTATTAATCCCCAGCTAATCTCACTTAATTTAATTTACTTCGTCTCAAAATTCGGGGCTGAGTTCTTTGAATGTTTCCCTTTTGAGCACGGACTTGACTCGCACGTGATTTGCGAAATGAAGTGGATCTTTTCATGCAAATAGATGAAAACGGCATTGGAACTTACGGTTTTATAACTTAGTCAAGTATTATAGTTAAAAGTAGATAAAAAACTCTCGTCTCTGCGAGCGTCCTCTCTACCCCATGGTAGCGTTCTCCCCCCTTTTCCAAACCCTAAAACCCTTCTTTACAGTTTTCTTTTCCTTTTCCTTGCTTCCCGATCCCTGCTTCATTTCTCCTGTGATCCTTACACCAGCTATCTAAACAGTAAAAAAAAAAAAAAAAAAAAAAAACCCCCAAAAATCAGATTTCTAAGCAATATGCTTGAGTATCTTCTCAACGTTCTAGGTATCGCCCGAACACTTCAGGCGGGATCACCAGATCGGCAGCAATCATCAGGGTGAGTCTTCCTCGACGTTCTGTAGTGATCTGAGCTGAGAATCAAATAGTTATGTTGTTCCGCATTGCAACTTCGAAAGGTGGTTGTCTGGCTGACGAGATTGGAGTGGATGAGGTCCGGATCTAGATAAACCAGATGCTAGGTAACATTGGAGATGCTGATCGCCTAGATTTGAAACTTAAACAAGTGATCGAAAGTTAGAGAATATGGAGAGCAAAGAAGAAAATGAAATGAGGGTGGCTGCTTTATGTAAAAGTCTTGGGCACCTATGGTCCGAGGAAGACGTAGTTGAGGTATCTCGCTGAAATTCCCCAACAGAAAAGGGAAGAATGTGGACGCACTCTATTTGGAAAACTGTTCTCCAAACCAAATGTGAACTATCCCGCCTTCATAACAACAATGACAAAAGCATGGAAATCGAAGGGTCATATGCTCACGAAGGAACCAGGGCACTTCACTTTTGTTTTTCCAACTGTCGAGGACAAACAACGAATCATGAGGAACTCACCTTGGTCATACTCCACCAATCTGCTTGTTCTAAAGCAGTGTCTCCCAGAAGTCCCCGAACACTGCTATGACTTCACTAAGGCAGCTTTCTGGGTGCGCATTGGAGGAGTACCCCCTGGATGGAAGGTAGACAAAGTGTTTAATGACCTGGGGAAAAGGATAGGAAAAGTAATAGAAGTTCAACCTGAACCAACAGCTAACACATAGAACAGAGGAGGTAGAGTTAGAGTGGAGATTGATTTGACTGTACCTTTGAAATCGGGAGCTATTCTGAATATCGGGAACCAATGGCTCTGGGTGGAGTTCAAATATGAGCGTCTCCCACATTACTGTTTTTCTTGTGGGAGAATTGGCCACTATGCAACTGATTGCCTAGAAATCCCCTACTCAACGTCGCCCTGGGCAATGAACAAAAAAGGGTTATATGGTCCCTGGCTGAAAGCAGAAACTAGTGACCATAGCCCTTATTGGGATGCTTTCTACGGGAAAATGGAGGAGGAGTTTATGGTGGAAGAAACAGTTCCTTACCCAGCAACCAAACCGAGCGAAGTGAACCCCATTCAGTGTAATCCAGAAGCTGATATGCAACTTGTAGTATGCAGCAAAAAGCGTCCAGACAGCAGCTCAGAACAGATGATAACTCCAACAACAGTTCCTCTGGTAGCAGAAGACAGAGACCGAGGAAAACAGGTGCTATGCCCTGAAACTCAAAACCCAGTGCAATTAAAAGTCGGAAAAAGCAGCAAGAAGACCATGAAAGTACAAAAGGCCAAAAAACAGAAATGCATGCCAGTAAACTCATCTCTCCTCCCAGATGATGTAGACCTTTTGGAGACCCCAGTGAATCTGATCCAAGAAGGCCAAGCATGGGCTCTGGTGGCTAGCCCTAATAAGCCACCACAAAAGCCATGAGAATAGTGAGCTGGAATTGTCGGGTGGGCAACCCCGACAATCCAGAGCTAAGAGCTATAACAGCTCATGAAAGGCCCAACTTACTTTTTCTAATGGAGACGAAAAATAAAGCAACGATGGTGGAAAAGATTTGTAAAACGCTCAAATTTCAGAAACTTTATTTGGTTGACCCAACGGGAATAGCGGGGATTGGCGGTTATGTGGCAAGAAGAAATCGAGCTACGGTACAAGCAAGTTCAAACAGTTTATAGATGTCAATTTGCGATCCAAAGTAAGCAAGCTATGAAGATTACCTTCGTCCACGCATCCACAGACTTTGGAGAGCGCTTGGCCTTATGGCAACTGCTGGGAACTCTGAAACCTCCAGCCTCTTATCCCTGGATCTGCATGGGCGACTTTAATGAGACATTGTATGTATGGGAGAAAGTAGGGAAAAAAGAGGCAGAAAATAGAAGACTCGCAGCATTCAGAAATATGATTAATGACCTATCTCTGATGGATATACATAGCCATGGATGTGCATTCACATGGACTAACAAAAGGGACGGGGCTGAATTGGTTAAAAAACGACTTGACCGAGTGCTATGCTCACTAGAATGGAGAGTTACCTTCCATGAAGCAGACGTCCAAGCCCTTCCAGCAATCGGTTCTGACCATAGCCCCCTTGTTCTTCGATTGTACCCTGGAGCAAAAAAAAGGAAGAATCAATTTAAGTTGGAAGCTTTTTGGACAGAACAGGCAGATTACCAGGAAATTATCCAGCAAGTATGGGCAGAAAAATCAACTCCAAGTCTCCCCTTTGCAGAGAAACTAACGAGAACATCGCAAGAATTAACCAAATGGAGTAAAGAGAAGTTCGCAAATGCCCACATACAGATCAAAAAGCTCAAGCAAACCCTCACAGCAATCACGAATCAAACAGAACAGCACCAGAGCAAGCAACAAGTGCAGCATCTCATCAGTCAAATCGACACATTGAGAAGACAGGAAGAACAGTTCTGGGGAATGAGGTCACGCATTAAATGGTTACATTGGGAGACCAGAATACTCGATTTTTCCATGCTACAACAGTTAACAGAAGGCAACAAAACCGAATTACAATGCTGCAATTAGAGGAAAACAGATGGTGTAGAGATCCCTTGATGTTACAGCAACATATCCAGTCTTACTATGAGAATCTATACAGGACTGAAGGTCCACGTCAGTACCAATCTATCCTACAACAATGCCCATCCCCCATAACAGAGAGTATCAATGAAGAATTGGTGGCAGTACCTTTAATAGAAGAAATCCATGCCGCTGTCTTTCAACTGGGAGCTATCAAGGCTCCTGGCCCCGATGGTTTCAATGGTTCTTTCTACCAACACTCATGGGAAAGCATAAAAACAGACTTGCTGCAGCTAGTACAGGAGTTTTTTCAGAAGAATGTTTTTGACAACCGGCTCAATCAGACCCATATTGTGCTGATACCAAAAGTCAAAAGCCCTGAAAACATCAGCCAATTTAGACCCATTAGTCTGTGCAACTTTAGCTATAAGGTTATTTCAAAAATCTTAGCAAACAGACTAAAAAAGTGGCTGCCACTTATCATTGAACCAGAGCAGGGTGCTTTTGTTTCAGGGAGGCAAATCCAGGATAACATCTTCATCGTCCAGGAAGTTTTGCATCATCTACGCACAACAAAAAACAGGAAAAAATATCAGGCCATTCTGAAGCTGGATATGCAGAAAGCATACGATAGAATTGAATGGGATTTCGTGAGGGATGTCATGCTGCATATGGGGTTTCATGCTAAATGGGTCTCCTTGATCATGCAATGCATATCCACAGTCACTTTCAGTGTAAAAATAAATGGAGAACCTACCTCGTTCTTCCACCCTTCGAGAGGCCTCAGACAAGGTGATCCACTCTCGCCCTATATCTTTATCTTGATATCCAACGTGTTAACCTGGATGATAAAAAAAGCATTAGCAGATGGAACACTAAAAGGCATTCAGTTAAACAGGAACTGCCCCACGCTATCTCACCTGATGTTTGCCGATGATGCGATCTTCTTTCTGGAAGGAACTATCACAGAGTGCCAGAATCTTGGCCAAATACTAAATGAATATTGCTACGCCACAGGTCAGGCAATCAACCTAAATAAATCAGGGGTTTATTTCAGCGGAAATTGTCCAGCAACATTAAAACACAATCTGGCTACACAACTGAGAGTTCCTGTTCTACAGAAAACAGGAAAGTACAGGCATACCTACCGAGTGGGGTCAATCCAAGAAGGAGATGTTTGCGTGGATCCTGGCTAGAGTTAACTCAAAGTTAGCAGGTTGGAAAGAAAAATTGCTAACAAAGGCAGGAAAGGAAGTGTTAGTAAAAAGTGTTGTGCAATCCATACCTACTTATGCAATGTCAATATTCAAGCTGCCCGTGTCTATCTGCAGAGCCATTGAACAACGTATTGCATCATTTTGGTGGCAGAATGGAGATGCTAAAAGAGGATTGCATTGGAAAAGATGGGAAATTTTGAAAACCCGAAAAGATGCAGGGGGGCTTGGGTTCAAAGATCTGCTTACCTTTAATAGAGCCATGCTAGGCAAGCAAGCCTGGAGATTAGCCACCTCCCCATCAGCTTTATGGAGCAGAGTGTTGAAAGGGATCTATTTCCCCAAAGGCGATATCTGGACAGCATCAAAGGGACATCGACCATCATGGGGCTGGCAGAGCTTAATGCTAGGCCGAGATACCATAAAGAACAACGTCAAATGGTCAGTGGGGGATGGTAACTCTATTCGTATCAAAGAAGACAGATGGCTTTCACAGGGAGTAATTAGCGGGGACGGCAACCAAACAGAACCTACTCTAGTGTCCGAATTGATCAATGCCGAGTCCAGAGAATGGAAACAACAACTTATTCATCAAATTTACGAAGAGAATATTGCAAAAGAGATTCTGGCAATCCCACTAAGCCCACAATCACAGCCAGATATGCTAATATGGACAGGCAACAACACAGGGCAATATACTGTCAAGAGCGGATATAACGAGCACCGATAAACACAAGCAAAACAGGACCGAGAATCGTCCCTCTAGTTCATATCAAGCACCACGTACCCTTTGGACCCAAATATGGAGTCTTGACGTGCCACCAAAGATCCGGACCTTCCTGTGGAGCATCTGTCAAAACGCTCTCCCCACGAGAGAAAACCTATACATACGGAAAATTGTTAGCGACCCCCTATGCCCGTTCTGTCATACAAGCCCAGAAACTATAGAACATCTCCTGTTCTTATGCAAATGGACTAAGAAGATTTGGGAAGACCCAATTTTTACAACGATCAGGCCAAGCAGCAGCATAAAATGCACAGATCAGTGGCTATTCACTGCTTTCCGAAAAGATCTGGACTCACCTTCTCGAGAGCTTACTGGTATGGTCTTGTGGAACATCTGGAAGGCGAGAAATGGCTGGATTTTTCGCGCGAAGGAACCCAAACCAGCAGATACGTTGATCATAGCACAAGAACAACAGATTTCTTTCAGCGAGGGAAACCACATAGACATGAACGAACACTTAATCGACAGAAACATGCTTACTGGACGACTCCGGAAGGCCAAGATCTGAAGTTAAACGTGGACGCGGCATGGATCCCAGGCGAATTCCTTTGTTACGTCGCGGGCGTGCTGCGAGATTCGGATGGAAGAACCCTCGACGGCTTTGCGGCCACGGGTAGGGTTTCTTCGGCAAGTGAAGCGGAAGCGAGGCCATTTACACGGTTTGAAACATATGCACGAACTGCAGTCGCTGCACGTGGGGAACAGTGGAAGTCGGGCGGGAAGTGCTTTATCGAAAGTGACTGCTCTCTGTTGTAGAAATGGTGATGGGCCGGGCCGAAACTCCATGGAACCTAAAAGAAATCGTGAAGCAATGCAGGAATGGGCTAAATCAGAATAAGAACATCACGGTAATTCATTGTCCACGCCAAGCAAACGCTGCAGCGGATTGGATCGCGAGGAATCACCGGCTTCGTACTCTCCCCAGTAATTGGATGCTATCTCCCCCCTTTCCTCTCATGAATATTTTATGCGCCGATCTTTCTCCATCGGTATTATGTAAGACTCCGCATTAAGCAAATATATGGCAGTTCTATTTGTCCAAAAAAAAAAAAAAAAGGTATTATAGTTACACCATTACCCAAATTTCTGAATATCTTTTCATTTTCGGGAAGTAACGAAGAAGGACATGACTTGGGATTTACTCTTTTTGGGCCAACAACTTAACATGGGATTTTGGAACATGACTTTTCGGTTTACTACGGTCAACAAATTCAAAAATATGGTCATTCCTAAATTCATTTAATAATCAATTTGGGCATATTTAATCTTTATATAGCTTCACGACCTACTCCCAAAATAAGGTAGTTCTATGGGCATATTTAATCTTTATATAGCTTCACGACCTACTCCCAAAATAAGGTAGTTTTGTCTTTACCAGCAACTCATCGAAACCGCAATTCCACAACAGAGTTTAGCTTAGGAATCGAATTTTCATTTGACATTTTATTTGGTATGTCCTATGTTGCTAACATCCCACATGGTCATGGAATAAGGAAAAAAATTTACGTGAATGCAATTTCTTTCTTGGGGAAAAGTCAAAATAGAAAAAGGAATCCCATCGTAAAATCTTTCTTCAATATATGTGAAGACAACAAGGTCCTCATATACTCTTCCATTTGAGTTGAAATTATCACGCATGGCACTACATCGAGATTTATAGTTTGCACTGAATTTTGTGATTGGATTGAATTTTAATTTTTATTCGATTTAAATTTTACGGTCCACAAATGTTGATTTTTGTAATCCGAAGCGTTCGAGATTTTGACATTATATCTATGATTTTTTTTTTTTGGAATCTAAGTATTTTAAGTTACGGTGGAAAAACAAAAGGAATAAATTTTTCTTTTAATTATTTGCAAACAAGCAAGCTCATCTTATTACGTCATTGAGATAATAAATTTAGTTTACAAGTGAAAAATAGAAATTCTTCAGCACGCTTGTCTCTTGCTATCATTGAAGTGTTTAGTGTCATGCGAAATATAAGCAATTTATTAATTATTAAGTGTTCTAAAGGTTCAATACATGCAAGGTTAATAAAATATCGAGATATTGAAAGTATAGTCAATTGTGATCAAGAGGCAAATGCCTTCAATGCTTCGATTGTCTTTGTGTTCTACGCAATTAGTATCTCGAAATTGAATTACACATATAAAACAAATGTCCATGACTTTCATTATGACTTACGTTAAAAGTACCCGATGCACTTGTTAAGCAATTTGGATAAGCATGGCACTACATCGAGATTTATAGTTTGCGCTGAATTTTATCATTGGATTGAATTTTAATTTTTATTCAATTAAAAATTTACGGTCCTCAAATGTTGATTTTTTTTAATCTAAAGTATTCGAGACTTTCACATTATATCTATGATTTTTTTTTTTTTTTTTTGGAATCTAAGTATTTTAGATTACGATGGAAAAAAAGGGAATATATTTTTCTTTTAATTATTTGCAAATAAACAAGCTCGTCTTATTAATAAATTACATCACTTAGATAATAAATTCAGTTTACTAGTGAAAAACGTAAATTCTTCAGCACGCTTGTCCCTTGCTAACATCGAGCATCATGCAAAAGATAAACAACTTGTTAATTATTAAGTGTTCTAAAGGGTCGAGACATGCAAGGTTAATAAATTATCGAGATATCAAAAGTATAGTCAATGGTGATCAAGTTGCAAATACTTTCAATGCTTCGATTGTCTTTGCATTCTACACAATTAGTGCCTCAAAATTGAATTACACATATAAAATGGTGTCCAAGACTTTCATTATGACTTATGTTAAAAAGTACCCGGCGCACTTATAAGCAAATTTAATAAGAAAATATTCTATTTCGAGAGTATCAACTGTACATATTAAGAAAGAAGTTGGTGCGTAGAAACTTTACTTATTTTCTTTTTATTGAATTGTTCATCAAAAAATGTCTTTGGGACCCGCTTTGTGACTTATCCGTTCCTCTGCTCAGTGGGAGGACCCGCATTGGTTGGTGCATTGGTTTGGTTGGTAGGAGTAACATCGTGCTCTCTCCCGAATGACATTGTCGGAACCCATTTCTTAATTTTTGCAAAGACGGAGTGTTTTATTTATTGCAAGCTCCACTAGTTTCCGAAAAGACTTGGCGCCCCGGACTCACGGACTCGCCATGCCGCCTCGACGGAGTCCTGAACCCGACCGACCTAGAATGGACACAAACACGATAATAATTTCCATTGGTATATGTTATCGGACCGCACATTTCTTAAGAATTGTCGAAAGAATAAGTCAAAAATGGAATGGGTACGAGTAAAATGCGCAGGATGATTGTGGACAAATATTAAAAATCAGAGGATATGACCAGTTCCTTCGCAAAATGATGTGAGATGGATTGTTTCAATGAATTTGGGGAGCACAATAGTCAAATAGTGGGGTTGGTGACCGCACGACGCGGGCTCATGCAAAAGCGAGTCAATACCATGGAGTCAAATAAGACCATTTTATAATCCCACTTGTACTTCAAAAATACTGAGAAGAGCACAAGTCATTTGAGCAGAAAAAGTAATTTAGTGCTAATTTCTAGGGGTCACAATTTCATGGATTTTTTTTATTAAATCAAATTTTGGTTTGTGCCCTTAAAATCATTTTCCTTTCAAATATTAAAGTAAATTGCCAAAATGGGAAATAAACATTTTACTAGAAAAGACATAAATATTGAGCAAAAGAAATTTCGAAATGAAACGAAATAAGTCTAAAAGAAATCGATCACTCTTATCTTTTTCTTTTCTTATAACATCTTCATTAAAAGAATTTGTCTTGATATTACTTATTAGATTCCTCCAATGATGCATTTCCGAGGTCTTCCTTCCCGTGACGTAACCCGAGAGCCATCCTCATTGTTCCCCAACTGGGGAGGCCATTTCTTGTTAGTGCCTGGTGGAACAGTGTCAATGTGCCTAATCATCACTTAAACGACACCAAACACCGGTTCATTCCCTCCCATGATTTCCCTATTCAAAATCTCCACCCGGTCGGGAATTTCAATTCGGAAACCATCTTTAACCCGTCGACTAACCCGTCGGCCTAACCTACTCGACACTCAATGGCGGGCGGGCCTCTCCTCTATTTAAACGTCCGATTTGTAGGTGAACAGACTCAGGAAATTCACTAGCTTCTTTAGCGCATGTGAATTTCCTTCAGAGCAAAACACACACAAAAAACGCCACCGCGCTCTTCCTCTCTCTCGCGCTCGCTCGCTCGCTCCTCGCTCGATTTCGACTCCTCTTCTCGGGCTCTCGGCCGCTCTAGACGTTCGCATTCACACGAGCGCGAAGATGGACATGGACACGGCAGCGTGCAACGGCGAGGGCTCCCTCGGGCTCTGCGCGGGGGCAGGCGGTGACCCACTCAACTGGGGCGCGGCTGCCGCGGCCCTCACGGGGAGCCACCTCGATGAGGTGAAAAGGATGGTTGAGGAGTCCCGGCGGCCTGTGGTCCGCCTCGGCGGTGAGACGCTGACCATCGCACAGGTGGCGGCCATCGCAGGGCGGGAGGCCGGCGCGGCGGTCGAGCTGTCGGAGGCGGCCGGGCGGCAGTCAAGGCCAGCAGCGACTGGGTGATGGAGAGCATGAGAAACGGCACGGACAGCTACGGGGTCACCACCGGCTTCGGCGCCACCTCGCATAGGCGGACCAAGCAAGGTGGTGCTCTGCAGACGGAGCTCATAAGGTAAAAAAAGAAGAAAAAGAAGAAGTGCTACTTCGATATATTTCTTTAAATTCTCATTCGGTTGTTTTTATTAACAAATATTCGCAGATATATCGAAAATACTTGTCAAGCAATCGATAATGAAAAAAAATGCTGATTTTAGGAGATGGGTGCGATAATACATTATTCGGGAATTGTAATTATCAAGAAGTGGATATTTAAAAAAAAAAAATCAAGTAAAATCCTTTATTTTAATTTAAAATTAACACCTGTCATCTGGGGTATAAATGGTCCCCTTGTGAAGGGCTGCCAAGTGCTGGCTAAGCTTCCTTTCCATAAAAGGTATATACCCAAACGTGCAAGTATCAACCCAAAGGCCGAAATCAATTTCTCTATATTTTTAAATATTAGGTAACCAAAAAATAATATGGGAGAAGATTAATGAATTTCAAAGACGACCCGTAATAATTACTTTTTGAATACCTAATTTCTCATTTTTCAATTAATGAGACTTACCTTTGCTATAATTAAATAAGTCTCTAAATCGATGTTCACATTTCCTTTGCTATAATTAATAATATGTTGCTGACGAAATTTTCCGATTGAGCCAGGTTCTTGAACGCCGGCATATTCGGCAACGGGACCGAGTCGTGCCACGTGCTGCCCCACTCGGCGACCCGGGCCGCGATGCTCGTGAGGATCAACACCCTCCTCCAGGGCTACTCAGGCATCCGTTTTGAGATCCTGGAGACCATGGCCAAGCTCCTCAACCGCAACATCACCCCGTGCCTGCCTCTCAGGGGTACCGTCACGGCCTCAGGCGACCTGGTCCCCTTGTCCTACATCGCCGGGCTTCTGACGGGCAGGCCCAACTCGAAGGCGGTCGGGCCAAATGGCGAGTCCCTGAACGCCGTCGAGGCCTTCCGCCTTGCTGGGATCAAGCACGGGTTCTTTGACCTGCAGCCCAAAGAGGGCCTCGCGATCGTGAATGGCACGGCAGTCGGGTCTGGGCTCGCTTCCATTGTCCTGTTCGAGGCGAACATCCAGGCCGTCCTCTCAGAGGTTCTGTCGGCGATCTTCGCCGAGGTGATGCAAGGGAAGCCGGAGTTCACTGACCACTTGACCCACAAGCTCAAGCACCATCCCGGACAAATTGAAGCTGCAGCTATAATGGAGCACATCTTGGATGGGAGCTCCTACGTGAAGGACGCTCAAAAGCTCCACGAGATCGACCTCTCCAGAAGCCGAAGCAGGACCGATACGCGCTCCGCACGTCCCCGCAGTGGCTCGGCCCCCAGATCGAAGTGATCAGGGCCGCCACCAAAATGATCGAGAGGGAGATCAACTCTGTCAACGACAACCCGCTGATCGATGTCTCCAGGAACAAGGCTCTCCATGGAGGAAACTTCCAGGGGACCCCGATTGGCGTTTCCATGGACAACACCCGTCTTGCCATCGCCTCCATCGGCAAGCTCATGTTCGCGCAGTTCTCCGAGCTCGTTAACGACTTCTACAACAACGGGCTGCCCTCTAACCTGTCTGGGGACGGAACCCGAGCCTGGATTATGGCTTCAAGGGAGCCGAGATCGCCATGGCCTCATACTGCTCGGAGCTGCAGTTCCTTGCCAACCCTGTGACCAACCATGTCGAGAGCGCGGAGCAACACAACCAGGACGTGAACTCCTTGGGCCTGATCTCGTCGAGGAAGACTGCAGAGGCCGTCGACGTGCTGAAGCTCATGTCCTCCACCTTCCTGGTCGCCCTGTGCCAGGCCATCGACCTGAGGCACCTGGAAGAGAACCTCAAGAGCGTGGTCAAGAACACGGTGAACCAGGTGGCCAAGAAGGTCCTCTACGTCGGGTCCAACGGCGAGCTCCACCCGTCGCGGTTCAGCGAGAAAGACCTGATCAAGGTGGTCGACCGGGAGCACGTCTTCGCCTACATTGATGACCCCTGCAGCGCCACGTACCCCCTGATGCAGACGCTGAGGCAGGTCCTCGTGGACCATGCGCTGGACGACGTCGACCGGGAGAAGAACCCCAGCACCTCCATCTTCCAGAAGATTGGGGCTTTCGAGGAGCAGCTCAAGGCACTCCTCCCGAAGGAGGTCGAGAACGCGAGAGCTCAGTTCGAGAGCGGGAACTCGGCGATCGCTAACAAGATCAGGGGGTGCAGGTCGTACCCACTGTACAGGTTCGTGAGGGAAGAGCTCGGGACCGGTTTGCTCACGGGGGAGAAGGTCGGCTCGCCGGGCGAGGACTTTGATCTGGTGTTCTCCGCCATGTGCGAGGGCAAGCTGATCGATCCTTTGCTGGAGTGCTTGAGGGACTGGGATGGTGCTCCGCTTCCCATCTGTTAGGAACTTTTCCAAATCCTGAAGACTGCCTCATAATTTAATTTGCACTATTCTTGGTATGTACTTAGAGAGTTTTTCATGGTCGAGAAACTGCGGTTAAAATTGTAATGTCTCTTATGTCTTTTGTTCAGTTCTTTCTTATTCAAACCCCCCCCACCACGATGTCTATTTGTACTTGGAACTTCATCAGTGTAACAACAATGTTGAAACACGTGAAGGAAAATATTATACAACATACATTTCGTTACATTCTTCATTCTTATAAAGGATCGTGACATTTGCTCTGCATTGTGAGCTAATTATTAACGGGTACATCTTATTGTATCTCCCAACTTGACCCTACCAAATGTAGAATTGGAATGAACATGTATTTCTTAAAGGGAGCTAACCTCATTAGGAATTTGTGTGGACTTATCCTACTCGACTAAGTGGGTTGCGTATTAAGAGTCAATATTGTATCTAAGTTCATGAAAAGGAACACGTTAATATAACGTGAAAACACATTCATACAATATATGCATCATGATTGATTTAGTCTGTCACATTACTTTAATTAAATGAATGTATATCATTTTAGGGCTTCTCATGAATAAAAAAGTTAAAGGCTACACATCTTTGCTTAGGCCCACAATGATGCCCGACCAACCTCTTTGGCATGACTTTTGGAAGAGGTTGACCTATCGAGCATGAATTTCTATGCGGGTTGGCCCGAAAAGGCAATAAATCTTTTGGGATGGGACGTATATTCCAAATTGAGCGGTTGCCTCGAGAGTAGGATGACTCTATGATTGGCAATTATGAGACACTGTTCCAAGACAAATATCACAACTTTGGATTTTCCTCGATGCACTCTGCCTAACCCATGTGGAGGTTTCTGCCCAAAATGGTAACCTAGCTAGCAAAACTGAAGTGTCACATGGATCTATTTAGGACATGTCACAGTCGATTCCTAGTGTTCGAACCTCAAAATTATGGCCCCAAAGCCGAAGAGAATCTCAAGGAGTGTCGGATACCGGGAGTGTCAAAATTTGGCATGGAGGGACAGTTAAATGCCAAAAGTTAGGAAAATGACACTTGAGTGCCAAAATCGGAGCAAAATTGATCACTTAAGTGGCATTCCGGCCAAAATGCTGACGTGGCGATTTTCCGGCAAAATAAGTGCAAAACGGCGTTATTTTGACGTTGACGTGGTAAAAAATTAATATAAAAATTAGTTAAATAAATTTAAAACTAAATTTATTTAAAACATTTTAAAATAAAAATACAAATATTAAACAATTAAACAATTAAAAATTACATTTATTTATTTATTTATTTATTAAAAAAAGGGGAATGGGTGACTAAGGGCTAAGCCATCGCCATCGTTGCCTCCCCACCGGTGCCGGGAAGGGTCGGCGACAGAGGGGGGAGGGTCGGCTAGAGTCGCCGGGCCCTTGCCAGGGGCCAACGACCTCGGCCGACCGGCGGCGAGGACCTGCAAGCCCTCGTTCCCAATCTGGGAGAGGGTCACGGTCCTTGCCTAAATCCCCGCCCTCGCTCGACCAGGCCAAGGGCCATTGCCCGCTGAGGTTCGCAACCCTCGCCCAGATCGGGGGCAAGGGCTCGCGAGCCCTCGCCCGGCTGGGCCAAGGGCCATCGCCCGCTGATGAACTTCAACATAAAAAGTTTCAAATGATATAATAAAAAAGATTGTTGTTTGTTTATGCATAAGTCCCATCAAATGAAACCGTAGGAATCGGAAACAAAAGGGCAATGAGATCATGGGAAAACTCGTAAAATAATAGTTGCAATGCATTTGAGAGAGAGAGAGAGAGAACAAAAGGGCAATGAGATCATGGGAAAACTCGTAAAATAATAGTTGCAATGCATTTGAGAGAGAGAGAGAGAGAGAGAGAGAGAGAGAGAGAGAGATTCCCTCCAAGTTCTTGGTATAGATTATGAAGTGACGAGCACATATGCATGTCCGAATCACTTCTTAATGTCCAAAGGGTTCCAAATTCCAACGTAATGAGGTATCAATGCCATTACATGTTACTTTAATCAACTCTTGTACATGTGGATGTCAAGTCACAAGCGGTTCCGTGTTGGAAGACATGGAGCATGAGTCATCAAAAATGGATCTTGAAGCAGAGAATCCATACTTTTCTGAAAGTTGGAGGTAGAATTCAAGTTGAAATTGATGAAAGCAGGTAACCACGTTTGAACTTCAATTTACTATTAACTCGACGGTAAACCCACACTACCTTCCATGCCCTTCTGTGCGCTTCGCTATTATCAAACCATAACTCATCGAATTCGTATATGTTGGAGAAAACTTCATTATTTATTTTGAAGCTGACAAAACGTTTCCATCAATCTAGTCTGAAGACTTGCAGACTCTTTCATCAAAGTCTGAAGACCGCTAGACTACCAGACTCAAGATTTAAAGTCTACCCTCATTGACAGTTTCTAGACCGTCGAAGAAGATTTATCTATAATTGAGTATTTCTTTACGGATTTGATTCAAGCAGCTAAAGAAGATCTCACAGTTGGAGAAAGCATCTCAAGATCTATTATTCGTTTTTGATTAATTCGGGTAATTTGGATATGTTGATTGGCGAAGTATACTTGGAAGGTTCTACTTATGGAAACCTAGATCCTAATTGTATGGACGAGTAAGATTGGTGGGCTATCATCACATTCCTTAAGTAAATCGAGATCTCCCTAAATTGATTCTGTCCAACGGGTAGATTGAAAGAACTCTTTTGGAAGGTGCCAACGGTTATGAAGGCATGGAGGAGTATATAAGGAA
Source organism: Eucalyptus grandis (assembly GCF_016545825.1). Classification (NCBI taxonomy): domain Eukaryota; kingdom Viridiplantae; phylum Streptophyta; class Magnoliopsida; order Myrtales; family Myrtaceae; genus Eucalyptus; species Eucalyptus grandis. The sequence goes on along the minus strand of NC_052618.1, from coordinate 53,090,559 downwards.
GACGCTCTAATTATTCGAGTGTGTGCGTGATAGATAAATTCCAAAGTCTGAAACTCCTTGTTCTTGCTGATTCAAATGTTGAGCGTAAATTTGTACTCAAAAGAGAGTTTATATATTTGTGAGGCCTTGAGGAAGTGTAGCAGAGTCTCTACACTATGAAATCAAGGACGTGATACTGTAACGACTCTTTTGATTCATAGTGAAATCCAGTCAGTGGGCTGTTAGTGCAGGAGAATAGACGTAGGCTTGGATTAAGCCGAATCACTATAAACCTTGTATTTTTATTCCTTTCCCTGAACTCTTTTACTTTGTTCGTAATTTTATTTAATTGTTAAAGTCTAATTTCCTTTTCAAAGTCTACTGTTAACCAGACTCAGGTTAAAAGTAAAGTTCTACACTATATTTTGCAAAATTTGTTTTCACACCTATTCACCCCCCCTCTAGGTGCACATACTAGCACTTTCAATTGGTATCATAGCCTATGTACTCATTTAAATTGAAGTATTTTTTACTTCAAAGGTAATGATCCATAGCTAGTATGTTGGCTCCAGGTTTGGTTGAAGGGCAAAGCAACACCAGACCGCCTTATTTTGATGGAAATGAATACAACATATGGAAAACAAGATGAAAGCATTCTTAAGATCGAAAGATCATTTGGAATAGGATGTGGTAGACAAATGAATCATTCCTAAAGCTACAATAGTCTCAGAAAGGGAAAAAGAAGCTATTGAAGCTAGCGAGATGACTCAAGAAGAGATAACCAAGAAACAAACTCTTCATGCAAAAGCAATTTATTCATTATATTGTGCATTATCTCCTACTTAATATAATAGAATATCTTCTTATAAAACAGCTAAAGAAGTTTGGGATAGGCTGCACATCACCTATGAAGGAACCGATTGAGTGAAAAAAACCAGAATCAATATTCTGCTCGGTCAATATGAAGCCTTCAAGATGAAATTAGGAGAATCCACCACTAACATGTTTAGTCATTTTACAGATATCGAGAATGGTCTTGAGTATCAAGGTCAACCAATCTCTAGACCCATGAAGGTTAACAAACTGCTGCGTGGACTTTCCAAAGATTGGAATCACGTAAAGACCTCAATAAGGGAGACACAAAGGATCATGCCACTCTCCATTGACGAATTGGTTAGCACTTTTCAATCTTATGAAGTGGAGCAAATCAATGAAGATGAAGATCCCAAAGATAAAAAAAAATCCATTGCTTTAATATCTAATGATGATTATGATGTTACAGATTCTGAAGACGATATGGACGATGAAGAGATTGCTCCCATGATAAGAAGGTTCAGAAAACTGAACAAAAAGGGAAGAAGATTCAATTGGAAGAAACAAAGTTCTCAAAAGTTTCAAAATAAATGAGCTGAGGACAATGAATCCAATAAAGATGTGATTTGTTTTGAATGCAAGAAAAATGGACACATCAGACCCAACTATCCCTTGCTAAAGAAAAAGAAAGGAAAAGCTGAGAAATACAAAAATGCGCTCAAAGCAGAAACTTTGAGTGATATCGAATGCAAAGAGAGCGATGATGATTATGTTAATATTTGTCTAATGGCACAATCGAATCGATTCAGACTCTGAGACAGATCTGAGACTTAGACTCAGACAGTGAAATCGAGGTAAGTAATTTAAAAATTCCTACTAAAGTCTCTAAATATATTGATGAAGCGTATCGAGTCTCAAAACCTCTCTTAAGAGGATTTCCGAGCTAAAAAGGGAAAATTCTGCACTGAAACAATAGGAGTTGTTTGGAAAGAAAATGTTGAAAATTTAGAAAAAAAAAGTGTTATTACTTTAAAAGAAAATGCAGACTCTCTTTCAAAAGAAAACACACTTTTGAAAAATGATATCTCAAGTATTTCAAAAAGGTTTTCTATAGGATATGAGAAATTGGAAAAGATTCTTTCAGCACAAAGACCTTACTTTAACAAATCAGGATTAGGAATGACTTCTGAAACCATTCCTCTAATTGATTTTCCAAAAGTAAAGGAAAGAATCAAACAAAGACCTACAAAAGATTTTTATAGAAATCATTTTCAAAAGTCTTTGTAAAACCTGTTGGCCATAGTGCTCTTAAATGTTCTAAGTGCAACAGCTCAGAACATTTTGAGAAAGAATGTCTCATGGTTTGGAAACCTGTTAAGAAGGTTTGTGTAAATACCATATATTGCACTAACTCCATTGGACGCAAGAAAATGTGAGTACCAAAGAAAGTTTAAGTTTTTTTTTTAAATGCAGGTCACTATTAAGAAAAAAAGTCAAATGGTACTTGGATAGTAGATGCTCAAGACATATGATAGGGGATTCAAGTTGTTTCATAAAACTTATGCAAGTTAACGATGGAAAAGTCTCTTTTGGAGGAAATAGCAAAGGAAGAATTGTCGGATGCGGAACAATAAAGATTGGAAGCTTCACAATCAACAACGTTTCCTTAGTGGAAGGACTAGACTACAACTTGCTGAGTATCAGTTAACTGTGCAACACAGGTTTCAAAATCAATTACCAAGAATGAATATGTTCAGGAACCAGTAAAGACTTCTCTCAAACTTTCACGGGGCAAAGACATGGGAACATCTATCTTTTGGACATCAAACCAGAAAAATCTCAATGTCTAATTTTAATTCAAGAGGAAGCTAATCTTTGGCATAAAAAACTTGGCCATATCAACATGAAGCAAATAGTCAAGATCTCTGCAAAGAAGCTTGTTCGTGGACTACCCAATCTGACATACCAAAAATCTTATCTATGCACACCATGCGTGTTGGGAAAACATGTTAGAAGTTCTTTTAAACCAATAAATCAAGTTTCCACTAATCGTGTACTGAAGCTCCTACATATGGATCTTTTCGGACCAATTAGGACTCAAGCATTGGTGGAAAGAAATATTGCCTAGTAATAGTGGATGATTATTCATGATTTACTTGGGTATATTTCTTGGCAAGTAAGTCTGAAACTTTTTCTTATTTCATAAAGTTTGCTAAGAAAGTACAAAATGAGAAATGATATGTTATTTCAAGTATACGGACAAACCATGGAGGTGAGTTTGAAAATCAAGATTTTCCTAAATTCTGTGATGAATCTAGTTTTCAGCATGTGTTCTCCTCTCCATACACTCCAGAACAGAATGGAGTTGTGGAAATAAAGAATAGATTGTTGCAAGAAATGACTAGAACACTTTTAATTGAAAGCAACATTTCTTCTCGTTTTTGGGTTGAAGCAGTTTCTACAGCATGTTATATTATTAATAGAGTCTTCTTAAGGCCTATTATGGAGAAAACTCCCTATGAGTTGTTCAAAGGTAAGAAGTCAATTGTTTCCTATTTTCATGTGTTTGGTTGCAAATGTTTTATATTGAAGAATACAAATGATCGAACTGGTAAGTTTGAAGAAAAATCAAACGAATGAATCTTCCTTGGATATTCAACCACCAGCAAAGTCTACGAGTATACAACAAAAAGATTCAATCTGTGGAGGAATCGATAAATATCAAATTTTAAGATCTTATACAAAATCAATCGATCCAGACTCAACCTGAAGAATCTAAACTTGCTCCAGACTCTACAAAGTCTAAATCCTCAGAAGCAGCTCAGACTTCAGAAGGTCAACAACGAATGATCGTTGAAGAATCAAATGAAGAAAAAGATCAGCAGTCTGTCAAACTAACCAGCAACTAGAAGCACAAGTCTAGTAATCCCAAAGAACTCATTATTAACGACATTGATGAAGGGATTCATACAAGATCCAAAAGGCATGAAAAGTCTAGCGTTGTAGCTCTTATTTCTGAAATAGGTACCAATAACATAGAAGAAGCTTTAACTTATGGAAGTTGGATTGAAGCTATGCAAGAAGAACTTAGGCAATTCAGTATTAACGATGTCTGGGAATTGACTCCTAAACAAAAAGGTAAATCTATTATCGGAGCTAAATGGGTTTTCAGGAACAAGATGGACGAGAAAGGAAAAGTTATAAGGAATAAAGCAAGACTTGTAGCCAAAGGATATATGCAAGAAGAATGGATAGACTATGATGAGACTTACGCTCCAAGAGTAGCAAGGTTAGAAGCAATTAGATTATTACTTGCTTTTGTTTGTTATAAGAATTTCAGGTTATTCCAAATGGACGTTAAAAGTGCATTCCTAAATGGATTTATCCAAGAGGAAGTCTATGTAGAACAATCTCCCGGTTTTGAAGACCCAAGGAAATCAGACTCTGTATTCAAATTAAAAAATGCGCTATATGGTTTAAAGTAAGCACCTCGAGCTTGGTACGACGGGTTAAGTAAGTTTTTAATCCAAAATGACTTTGTTAAAGGTAAAGTAGACGCTACCTTGTTTATTAAAAGAGAAAGTAAAAACTTTTTAATAGTTCAAATCTATGTTGATGATATTATTTTTGGATCACCTAACGAAATTTTGTCCAAGAAATTTTCTAAGCCTATGAAGGATGAATTCGAGATGAGCATGATGGGTGAACTATCCTTCTTTTTCGGACTACAAGTAAAACAATTGAAAGAAGGGACTTTCATTCACCAAGAAAAATATGCTAAAGAACTTGTTAAAATGTTCGGTTTGGAGAATTGCAAAAAGACTGATATACCAATGTCAAGTTCTTCGAAATTGGACAAAGATGAAGGAGAAAAGAAAGTTGACCAAAAGCTATACATGAGTATCATTGGTTCACTTCTTTATCTTACTGCCTCTAGACCTAACATTTTGTTTAGTGTTTGTATTTGTGCCAGATTTCAATCAGATCCCAAAGAATCTCATCTAAGTGCTGCGAAACGCATCATCAAATATGTTACAACAACCTCTAATTTAGGTCTCTGGTATCCTAAAGAATAAGACTTTACTCTCCTTGGATATTCAAACGTAGATCTAGCGGGATGCGAGTTGATAGAAAGAGCACCTTGAGCACTTGTCAATTGCTTGGTAACAGGACAAGTATCTTGGTTTTCAAGGAAGCAAAAATCGTAGCTCTTTCAATAGCGGCGAGTATGTGGCTCTTGGAAGTTGTTGTTCTCAAATCTTATGAATAAAATAATAGCTAAGAGACTTTGGAATCGAAGACTCATGCACTGAGATCAAATGTGACAACATCAACGCAATTAATCTCACAAAGAATCCAATTCTTCATTCAAGAGCAAAGCATATAAAGATTCGACATCACTTTATTAGAGACTATGTTCAGAATGGAGAAGTCTTGATTCAATTCATTGACTCAAAGAATCAGCTGGCGGATATTTTTACAAAGCCATTGGAGAAAAGTCAATTTGAGTCTATTCGATTCAAACTTAATATCTTAAATTCTGAAGAAGTTCAGACTCAGTGATAAAAGTCTAAAGATGCTCGAGACTCGAAGATAAAGAATCACGACTATAAATTATTTCAATTTTAGAAATTTATCTTTTGAATAAAAAAAACTCGAAAAGGTACACTTGTTTATTAATCCATAATGGACTGATCTTATCTTCCCAAGTTTTCATAATTATAGCAATCATTCCTTTTCGAAAAAGAAGTTATCTTTTGAAATGACAGTTATATATTTTCAAAAAGGCAGTTATTTTTTAAAAGGCATTTTCTATTTTTCCTTTTACAACGATCCGTATACCCCATTTCAATTGCCTTATATACTGATCGTCTTCTTCATGAACCCAAGAAGCAAAAAACTTCACTTTCTTACTTTTACTCTCTAGTTTAATCCTCAAAGTTTTCATCTTTCTCACAAATCAAGTTTGAAATCTCTCAAAGACTGTGACAATGACTTCTCAAAGAAAGTACTCAAGGATTGCAAGCAAGGGACCACAGCATATGCGTGAGGGTCCTACGCACTTTGATCGATCGAGGAAGAAGAATCTTCAAGGCAATAGCAGAATCCACAATATTCTCAACCGCGTCATTCTCCTCGCGCTAGACCACAGGATGCTCAACAACAAGCGGAGGAAGAAATTATTGAGGATGCAGAACTCGTAAGAACTTTAAAGCCTGCTTTTACCTTCAAACTCTACTCTGCCTTAAAGGTGGAGGTTCTGCTTTGAACTTTATTGATGAATTTTTTAAAGAAAATGGGTACCGAAATGAAACCCACTTTTTACGAACGATGGAATGTTTGGGAATTGCTCCTGCGGGCTTGGTAGAAAGAGCTTTTGCGAATATCCCAAGTGATCCTCGTGTTGGAGGACATAATCAACCTGATGGAAATGATGATGAAAATATGTTCACTCATTTTAAGCCTAGAATGGGTGTTGCTGCGAATATTTGAGGAAAAATGCCAGATTTGTTTCGTTCTAAGGAACATAAGTGACTTACTCTAAGTTGCTGAAGTGAGGGGTGATGAATCCAAGGAGTGTGGATTTTGATTTTCTCGACTCTCTAAACGTAAAGTTGCGAGAGAAATTCACTTTACTTCAACTTGAACGATTTTGCTCTGAAATAATAGTAGCTCATCCAAAACTTACTACATATTTCTATTCCAATCTAAGCTTTTTGGATGTGAATAGATTTTCCTTCAGTGTTAGAGACCAAGATTATGTGGTTGATATGGACATTCTGGCTGATGTGATTGGAGTAGAGAGAGGGGAATTCCAATCAATTAGTGTGTCTATCGGTCGTGCGACTGTAGAGCTTGTTCGGGATGGAATGACAGAAGGATGAATTTCGTACTTGAGGATGAATGCCTCAAATATCTTGCTTCACAAGATTGTGATCAATTTTCTTAGACCCAAATCGACTTCAAAGACTGACGTCCCCAATTTGGAAGCAAAGCTGATGTATGCTATCAATGCTGGCAAAAAGTTCTCTCTGCCACACACTATCATGTTTCACATGTATAGATCGATGGTGAAGGACAAGGGCCAACTTCCTTATTCAGCACTTGTCACTAAGTTATTCAGACATTTTAATATTTAGCCTCCTAAAATTTTGTGTTCGAACCTATGATCAAATGGTGGTGGGATTTAAGATGGTTTCTAAAATGCGTCTGAAGGAGTTGAACAATGCTTTGGAGCGATTTAAGGAGAAAACCCCTATCAAGACTCATCAAGTCTCTATGGCTGTAAAACGGAAAGGTAAGGAGCCCATGACAGCTTTATCTAAGAAAAGGAGAGCACTCATCTTGCAGGATGAAGACTCTTGCCTTAAGGAACTTACAGCGTTTTATTCCAAAGACAGAAGAGAGAGAGAGGATCAAGACAGAGAAGAAACAGAGCAGAGGAGTAAAGAGAGGGAATCGATGAGGAAAGAAGCGAGAGGAAGAAAGAACTGTAAGAAGAGAGAGAAGAGGAGAACAAGAAGAGACAGAGCATGAAGAGTACTTCTCTCCACCTGAAGGCACTAAAACATGGGGAGCTACTGAAAAAAGAGGTACATCTTCAATTGCTTTTACTAGTGAAGATGTTAGTCATTCTCCTACTAATCCAAAAGATGTATATGCCTCTCAATTTCCTGAGGAAGGTCATGAGATTTCATCTCCAAATCTGGATGCTCATGCTGAAATGTCATTATCTGCCAATACTCCACAAACTGATCATGCTTAAGCAAGCACTCAAACTGACAACTCAGCAGATTTTAGAAGATTGCTTGATGTTCTTATGGAGATGCGAGGCCAGATTTATGTTTTGGGATGCGAAGTTCAAAACATGCAGAATGCCAGTCAAGCCTCTTCAATTTCTTTGAACAATCAAGTTCAGGCCCTTAATCTTCAAGTTCAAGCAACTGCCAAGGGTGAGGAAGTAGCGCAACTGAAGGAGGATCTGAGAAAGCTGGAGGAGACTGTCAAGTCAATGGGAGATTTCCAGCTTATTCGCGTTCCAAAACAATCTTAATTTTATCCAATTCTCTTTTCGTTTCTACCTTTTTAATGCTGATAAAAAGGGGGAGAAGTTGATGCCGATTTGACTTTTGTTTGACTTTACTATTGACTTTACTTTTGTTTGGTTGTGACTAGTTTGGCTTGGACTATGTTTTTGGTTTGGATTGATTGATCATTTGATCATTTAATGCTTGCAGTATCTTAAGCGTTGTTGGTGTTCATGGTAAAGATAGTTGTTTTTACAGGACTAACTCATTTCCTGTGGATGCATATTCGATACTATCTTTATCCTAATCCATTTATTTTTTATGAGATATCCATGTTTGCTTAAGTATTGTCTTGCAGGTCAAAGTATCTAAATCTACAGGAAAATTTTGTCACCATAAAAAAGGGGGAGATGTTGGAGAAAATTTCCTTATTTGTTTTGAAGTTGACAAAATGTTTTCATCAGTCTAATCTAAAGACTTGCAAACTCTTTCATCAAAGTCTGAAGACCGCTAGACCAGACTCAAGATTTAAAGTCCGCCCTCATTGACAGTTTCTAAACCGTCGAAGAAGATTTATCCAGAATTGAGTATTTCTTTAAGGATTTGATTCGAGCGGCTAGAGAAGATCTCATGGCTGGAGAAAGCATCTCAAGATCTATTATTCGTTTTTGATTAATTTGGGTAATTTGGATCTGTTGATTGGCGAAGTATACTTGGAAGGTTCTACTTATGGAAACCTAGATATTGATTATATAGGTGAGCATGATTGGTGGGCTATCATCACATTCCTTAAGTAATTTGAGATCTCCCTAAATTGATTCTGTCCAACGGGTAGATTGGAAGAACTCCTTTGGAAGGCGCCAACGGTTATGAAGGCATGGAGGAGTATATAAAGAAGATGCTCTAGTTATTCGAGTGTGTGTGCGATAGATAAATTCCAAAGTCTGAAGCTCCTTGTTCTTTGCTGATTCAATTATTGAGTGTAAATTTGTACTCAAAAGAGAGTTTATACATTTGTGAGGCCTTGAGGAAGTGTAGTAGAGTCTCTACACTGTGGAATCAAGGACGTGATATTGTAACGACTCTTTTGATTCATAGTGAAATCCAGCCGGTGGGCTGTTAGTGCGGGAGAGTGGACGTAGGCTTGGATTAAGCCGAACCACTATAAACCTTGTATTTTTATTCCTTTCCCTGAACTCTTTTACTTTGTTCGTAACTTTATTTAATTGTTAGAGTCTAATTTCCTCTTCAAAGTCTATTGTTAACCAGACTCAGGTTAAAAGTAAGTTCTACACTATATTTTGCAAAATTTGTTTTCGCACCTATTCACCCCTCTAGGTGCACATACTAGCACTTCCAGTATCAAACATAACCTCGCACAACTTGTGTAATCAACGGATTGATAAGGATGTTAGGTCAGCCACCATATCATGTGATGGCGGATTTTATTCAAGTTTAGCTGTTCGACTGGTTAAAGGTGGTACAGTCCCACTTTTTAGTCTCTAATAAGCTGTCGAAAGCACAAGCATGGATACCTTTGATCTTCCCACTCAATTTAAGGTCCATATACGAGATTGAATGTGGAGAAATGGGTGCATATCTGGTATTACTGAATTCTCTGAGTCACTGACAGACTCCATCCTCAGTCCTTATTCCCTAGACTTTAGACACATCATTCCAATGTGAAACAGCCAATGGATTTCCCCAGACATGGGCAATTCCAATCATTCCTAATCCTCAAAGTGGTCGAATGTCAATGCGTCTGTCTCTCTCCCTACCTCGCACATTCAATGTTTCTTGCTTCATGTCTTCGAACTTAGGTTGGCCTGGCCGATGAACTCAACCAAATGGGGAAGCGTATAGCTCGCTCTTCTTCTGTTCGATTGACCTCTTTCGAATGTGAATTCTGGGTTTGTCTCTCCCTCTGGAGATCGATGGACACACGCATCAATCAAAGCGAGTGAGTGAACTTTGACGTGTTCTTACTCTTTCGCTTTCTAAACAATTTTGGTTAAGGATGGCGAAAGACTGTGATTCTAATGTTGTTTTTCCGAACAGGCCTCTCTATATGTGTTGACAATAGCCCTATATTTTGGAATAATATGATAAATGCAAGCAATAGAGGGATTGATTTTACCTTCTATGTTCATGGGATGTCAAGTTTTCTTCGTGACGAAAACTCGTGATGACAAATCACTTTATATATATAATTCATCTAAACTTATTTAAAGTATAGACCTAAATAAAGTGAGATGATCATATATATAACCAGTCTCGTAATCAAGGAGTAACCCGAGAATTTATCCATCAATTCAAAAACTACCATTCCCTTTTTCACGTACCAAATAGGATATAAAAGATACCTAAGCCGTACCAACTGCCCGAAGTACAAATAACCAGAAACCATAAAGTGAAGATCAATTATTTGCCTTCATTAGCCATTACATCGTCTCTTCGAACTTGTAAATCTCCCTTTTTGCCTAATATGCTAATCAATCCACAAAACGTTGTCAAGTAAGGACCTGTAAAATCAAGTGCTGTAGGCCTGAAAGATTCATTTGCTGACAGCATTCTGTGCAAGTTGGGAACTAACTCAGGAGGAATGGTTGAGGAAGCTTCATTTGCTAAGTATGTCAAGGTATTCATGTACTGCGTATAGCACACCAAAAGCAAAACTCGTTAGTAGAGCAACTTATATGGAGAGAGATCCCATTTAAATATGTGTGTCCACAAATCCACCTAAACGGGCACACACTTGGGTTACATAGAGATGGAAGGACAAGCCCAGCGTTCGAAAGAAAAGTAACATTTTGACATTGTTATGGCAGTCAAACGAAGGCTTGCGAGCAATTAAGTAGTAAGCGAGCATCCAAAACTAAATATATCAGAACCACACCCAGCTGAAGCCGTTTTGCACCAGATCACTTTAGGAGCAGTGCGATTGAGTGATGGCTGCAAAGACGGTACAGAATCCTCAACATCATATTCCTGCACGATCATTACAAAAGCTGGTATAAGTAACCAAACTGCCATCATACTAATATCCGCAATAACATGCTGGACAAAATGTGAGGATTGTGCCACACAATACTGTCATGACTTGCATACAAGAGAATTTTCAGTCTATTTCCACAGTTTAACATCACTAAGTACTAGATCAAGAATGGTTGGGATAGCAAGAGAACAAGAATCGAGTAGGGAGAAACTACAAAAACACAATCAGTCACCAACTTGAAGTCAGGATGAGTAAAATCATCGTGAATAAAGGAAAATGATAAGTAACTTTCACCAATCTCTATTGTGAGATCAAAATAAGAAAAGGAATGTGCAACGGTTATGTCCCAAAGAATGAAGATGAAAACAAGGTCAGTTTCCTTCATTCATCATCTTATTGAGTTATCCACACACAGAATAATGAAAGAGTTGTAGACTAGATAAATCCACGGTGGCCTGATATGAGGAAATGGCAAAACCAAATCCACCAAGCTTCCAAGATCCACTTGATGTAATAAGCACATTTTGCAAAAAGATGTTCCGACAATTACTTTTGCATGTCCAAATACCCATATGCTCTTCTTAAATCCCGAATTTAAGAGTGAAACAACATAATTTTACTTAAAAGGGTAGAAACACCACCCATTAAAGGGAAAGACAAAGTTATCTTCTTTTAAGAATGAAACAACAAAATTTAGAAATTACCAACTTATTTGGAGCTTGCAAATTCCCAAATTTTTGTACAAAATTATCTTCTTTTATTTGCATATTTTTCTAAGGGAAAATTCCAAAAAGGGACTCGAAGTGCCATATTTTTCTCAAATAAGGGTCAAAAGTGGATATTGTTTCAAATAAGGATCGAAAGTGCCATCACTTTCTCAAATAAGGGTATGAAGTAAATATTGTTTCCAATAAGGATCTAAAGAGGTTATGTTTGTTTCAAATAAGGATTTGAAGTGGCTATATCCGTTTCAAATAACTTTCCGACAATCATGGTATTTTCGTAATTTGTCATTTTTCCCTTCTTCGTCTTTTTTTTTTTTTTTTTTTTTCTGGTTCTTCTTCTTCCTCTTTGCTGGTCCACTGGTGAAGAGGAAGAAGAAGAACCAGAAAAATAAAAGAAAGGAAAAAAGGGAAAAATGCCAAATGACGAACCAATTGGAAAATTTAGCGGGTTGGTGACCGGCAAATTAGGTCATTATTTGAAACAACCAAAGCCATTTCAGATCCTTATTTGAAACAACCAAGGCCATTTTAGATCCTTATTTGAAATAAAATCCACTCCTTTTTACAAAAATTCCCTTTTACTAATGCTTTGAATTCACTAACTATTTTATAAAATTCATAACCTAAATTAGTATTATTTACTAAATTTTGTCAAATTAAAATTTTTAGTTTTGATTACCAACTATCCTTTAATTATTTATGAATATTTAATTTTTTTTTAATCTACCAATTGTCTTGTTAAAGTTACCAAGTTTGTTTGTCTTGGGGCTATTTTTTAAATTTATAAGACTCATTCAAAAATTACCAATCAAAATTAGCTTGATTTACCAACTTTTCTTCCATTAAATTATCGATAGTATTAAGTGCCTACTTTCATTTGAATTACTTACCACACTCTGTTGGAGAAAACTTCCTTGAGTGTTTTGAAGCTGACAAAACGTTTCCATCAATCTAGTCTAAAGACTTGCAGACTCTTCCATCAAAGTCTGAAGACTCCAGATTATCAGACTCAAGACTCAAAGTCTATCCTCATTGACAGTTTCTAGATCGTCGAAGAAGGCTTATCCAGAACTGGATGTTTAATTAAGGATTTGACTTTATCGACTGGAGAAGATCTCTTGGCTGGATATAGCATGCCGGAATCCATTATTCAAATCAAGATTGATTCAGGGATTATGGATCCGTTGATTAGCGAAGTATACTTGGAAGGTTCTACTTATGGAAACCTAGATCATGATTGTATGGGCGAGCAGGATTGATGGGCTATCGTCATGTTCCTTAAATAGCTCGAAGATCTTCCTAATTGATTCTGTCCAACGGGTACATTGGAAGAATTCCTTTGGTAAGTGCCAATGGGTATGATGGCATAAAGGAGTATATAAGGAAGACATTCCAGTTGTTCGAGTGTGTGCGCGCGATAGAAGAATTCCAAAGTCTGAAACTCCTTGTTCTTAGTCAATTAAACTGTTGAGCGAAATATTGTACGCAAAAGAGAGTCTATATCTTTGAGAGACCTTGAGGGAGTGTAGTAGAGTCTCTATACTGTGGAATCAAGGAAGAGCTTTACTGTAACAACTCTTTTGTTCATAGCGAAATCCAGCCGATGGGCTGTCAGTGCAGAAGAGTGGACGTAGGTTTAGATTAAGCCGAACCACTATAATCCATGTGTTCATATTCTCTTCTCTACGCTCTTTTACTTTAATCGTAACTCATTTTGTTTACAAGAGACGAATTTCCTTTTCATAATCTATTGTTGATTAGTGCTGCACACTTATATGTAAAATTATTTTTACACCTATTCATCCCCCTCTAGGTGCTCATACTAGCTTTCACAATTGGTATCAGAGCCTGTGTACTCACTTAAGTTGAAGTATTTTACTTCAGAATTAAAGATCCATGGCTAGTATGTTGGCTCCAAGATCTGGTTGAAGGGCGAGCAATACCCTGCATCGCCTTATTTTGATGGAAATGAATACAACATATAGAAAAACAAGATGAAGGCATTTCTAAGATCAAAGGATCCTCTGGAATGGGATGTGATAGACAAAAGAATCATTCCTAAAGCTGCACCTGTTTTAAAAAAAGGAAAAGAAGCCATTGAGTCTAGCGAAATGACCCAAGAAGAGATAACCAAGAGACAAGCTCTTGATGCAAAAACAATTTATTCTTTATATTGTGCATTATCACCTACTGAATATAACAGAATATCTTCTTGTATTACAGCTAAAGAAGTTTGGGATAGATTACACATCACCTATGAAGGAACTGATCGAGTGAAAGAAACCAGAATCAACATTCTACTCGGTCAATACGAAGCATTCAAAATGAAATCAAGAGAATCTATCACTGACATGTTTAGTCGTTTTACAGAAATCGTGAATGATCTTGAAAATCAAGGTCAACCAATTTCTGATCCCATGAAAGTAAACAAGCTACTACGTGGACTCTCCAAGGATTGGAATCACATAAAAACCTCAATAAGGGAGACACAAAGAATTATGCCACTTTCTATCGATGAATTGGTTGGGACTCTTCAGTTTTATGAAGTGGAGCGAATCGATGAAGATGAAGATCCTAAAGGTAAGAAATCCATTGCATTAAAATCTAATGATGATTCTGATGTCACAGATTCTGAAGACGATATGGATAATGAGGAGCTTGCTCTCATGATAAGAAGATTCAGAAAGCTAAACATAAATGGGAGAAGATTCAATCCAAATAAACAAAGTTTTCAAAAGCAACAGACTAAGTCTGTTGAGGATGATGAATCCAATAGAGATGTAGTCTGTTTTGAATATAAGAAAAAGGGACACATCAAACTCAACTGTCCCCTTCTGAGGAAAAAGAAAGGAAAAGCTGAGAAATATCGAAAGGCACTCAAACTAGAAAATTGGAGTGATACAGAATGTGAAGAAAGTGATGATGAGTATGCCAATATTTGTCTTATGGCACAATCGACTCGTATTCGGACTCGAGCAGACTTATCTCGCATGGTGAAATCGAGGTAAGTAATTTGAAAATCCCTACTAAAGTCTCTAGATACATTGATGAATTATGTCTTAGTCTTAAAACTTCTCTTAAAAGGATTTCCGAACTTAAAAGAGAATTCTGCACTAAAGCAACAGGAAAATGTTTGGAAAGAAAAGGTCAAAAGTCTAGACAAAAGTATTACTACTTTGAAAGAAAATGCAGACAATCTTTCAAAAGAAAATGCATTCTTGAAAAATGATATCTCAAATATTTCTAAAAGATTTTCTATAAGATCTGAGAAACTTGAAAAAATTCTTTCAACACAATGACCTTACTTCAACAAATCAAGTTTAGGAATGACTGCTAAAACCATTCCTCTAATTGATTTTCCTAAAGTAAAGGAAAAAATTAAGCAAAGACCTACAAGAGATGCTTACAAAAATCATTTCCAAAAAGTTTTTGTAAAACCAGTAGATCGCAATGCTCTTAGATGTTCTAAGTGCAATAGCTTAGACCATTTTGAGAAAGAATGTCCTATGGTTTGGAAACCTGTTAAGAAGGTATGGGCAAAGACCGTATATTATACTAACACCAATGGACTCAAGAAAATATGAGTACCAAAGAAAGCTTGAGTCTCTTTTCTAAATGCAGGTCACTATCAAGATTAAATGGTACCTGAATAGTGGATGCTCAAGGCATATGACAAGAGATTCAAATTGCTTCATAAAGCTTGTTCAATTTAATGGTGGAAAAGTTTCATTTGGAGGAAATAGCAAAGGAAGAATTGTGGGATACTGAACTATAAAGATTGGAAGCCTCACGATCAGTAATGTTTCCTTAGTGGAAGGACTCAACTACAATTTGTTAAGTATCGATCACTGTGCGACACCGGTTTCAAAATCAATTTTTAAGAGGGAATATGTTTAGGAACCAAGAAAGACTCCTCTCATTCTTTCACGGGTCGAAGACATGGAAAAATCTATCTCTTGGATGTCAAACCAGATGAAACCCAATGTCTGATCTCAATTCAAGAAGAAGCAAACTTATGGCACAAAAAACTTGGGCACATCAACATGAAGCAAATAGCCAAAATTTCAGCAAAGAAGCTTGTTCGTGGTCTACCCAATTTGTCATACCAAAATTCTGATCTATGCACACCATGTGTGTTAGGAAAACAGTTTGAAGAAAAATCATACGAAGGCATATTCCTTGGATATTCTATCATAAGCAAAGCTTATAGAGTTTACAACAAGAAGACTCAATCTGTGGAGGAATCAATAAACGTCAAATTTCAAGATTTTATGCAAAACCAATCGATTCAGACTCAACCTGAAGAATCTGAATCTGGTCCAGACTCTACAAAGTCTAAATCTTCAGAAGCAGCTCAAACTTCAGAAGACCAGCAACAAATGATCAACGAAGATTCAAAAGAGGAAAAAGATCAACAGTCTGACAAATCAACTAGCAACTGGAAGCATAAGTCCAGTCATCCCAAAGATCTCAGTATCGGTGATATTAATGATAGAATTCGCACAAGATCCAAAAGGCGCGAAGAGTCTAGTGCTGTGGCTCTTATTTTTGAAATAGAACCCAAGTGCATAGAAGAAGCTTTAACTAATGAAAGCTGGATTGGAGCTATGCAAGAAGAACTCAGGCAATTTAGCATTAATGATGTCTGGGAATTGACTCCTAAACCAAAAGGTAAATCTATCATTGGAGCTAAATGGGTTTTCAGGAACAAGATGAACGAGAAAGGAAAGGTCGTAAGAAACAAAGCAAGACTCGTGGCCAAGGGATATACGCAAGAAGAATGAATAGACTATCATTGAAGATGGATAAAGATGAGGAAGGAAAGAAAGTTGACCAGAAGCTATACAGGAGTATCATTGGTTCACTTTTTTATCTAACTGCATCTAGACCTGACATTTTGTTTAGTGTTTGCATGTGTGCCAGATTTCAATCAGACCCTAAAGAATCTCATTTAAGTACTGCAAAGCGTATTATCAAATACATTGCCTCAACTTCAAATTTGGGTCTCTGGTATCCTAAAGAAGAAGACTTTACTCTTCTTAGATACTCAGACGCAGACCTAGCTGGATACAGAGTTAATAGAAAGAGCACCTCGAGCACCTATCAACTACTTGGAAGCAGGACATTGTCTTGGTTTTCAAGAAAGCAAAGTACAGTAGCTCTTTCTACAGCAGAAGTAGAGTATGCAGCTCTTGGAAGTTGTTGTTCACAAATTCTATGGATAAAACAACAATTAAGAGACTTTGGAATTAAGATTCATGCACTCAAATCAAATGTGACAACACTAGCGCAATCAATCTCACCAAGAATCCGATTCTTCACTCAAGAGCAAAACATATAGAGATTCAACATCATTTCATTAGAGGTCATGTTCAAAATGGAGAAGTTTCAATTCAGTTTATCGACTCAAAGAATCAATCGGCGGATATATTTACAAAGCCTTTGGAGAAAAATCAATTTGAAGTTATTCGTTCCAATCTCAATATCTTAAAGTCTGAGGTAGGGGTGATCGGTTCCCGGTTCGGTCCGGTTCCACCTTGGAACCGGGAACCGGACCGGGAGCACCGGTTCCCAAAATTGCGAACCGTGGACCAGACCGTTTGGTCCTAGGACCGGGAACCGGACCGACCATCGGTTCCATCGTTCCGGTCCGTCCGGTCCGGTCCAAAAAATCAACTATACTTTTTGCACTAAAGAACTAAAGAGTGATCACGTTCTTGGTCGATCAATTCAATTCGATTCTCGGGCAATTCAACAAAACTAATCACACGTGTTCCACGTGCAAAATATTCAAACTTCACTTGTGTGATTCACGGGAACTCTTGAAGTCTTAGTCCCACGTCGAAACTATCAACGAGATTTTTTCTATAAATAAAAGAGTAATAAAAATGATTTTAATGGTCTCTTGGCCACATAAGAGGTTGCTACCTCAAATTGCAATTTTGGTTGCAATAAGTTATCATGTTTATATGTTTTATTAATTCTATGTATATAAATTATATATAAAAGTTTGGTTCGGTCCGGTCGGTCGGTTCGGTCCGGTTCCCACCTTGAAACCGGGAACCGGACCGACCGGCCACCGGTTCCAAGATTAGGAACCAGGGACCGAACCGCCGACCGTGGGAACCGCCCAAAACCGACCGGTTTGGTCCGGTCCGGCCGGTTCCCGGTTCGGGCGGTTCCCGTTGCACACCCCTAGTCCGAGGATGTTCAAACTCAGGACTAAAAGTCTAAAGTCTCTCAGACTCAGACAATCAAGACTCTACGACTATAAGTTATTTCTATTTTAGAAATTTATTTCTTGGATCAAATCTTGAAAAGGTACGATCTTCTATCTGAAATTAATTGGTGTTATTTTCCTAATTTTTCGTGATTAATGCAATCCTTCTTTTTTTGAAAAAGAAGTTATTTAAAATGACAGTTATCTAATTTTTGAAAAAGACAGTTATTTTTCAAAAGGCATATTTATATTTCCTTTTTACGACGTTCCGTATGCCTCACTTCGACGCCTTATATACTGTCGGTTCTTCTTCGTTTTACTCACAAAAACCTTAAGAGAGCACAGATCTTCCATTTTTGTCTTCTTCTCTTGTTTAATCCTCGAAAAGTTTTCATCTTTCTTGGGAAACAAGCTTGGAATCTCTTAAAGACTGTGAAAGATGTCGTCTCAAAGAAAGTTTTCGAGGATCGCGAACAGGGGACCACAGCAAATGCGTGAGGGGCTTACGCACTTTGATCTCACCGAGGAAGAAGAATCTCCTAGACAGCAGCAGAGCCCACAACATTCTCAGCAGCATCCATCTCCTCCGTCTAGACCTCAGGATGTTGAACATCAAGAAGAGGAAGAAATCATCGAAGACGCAGAACCCATAAGAACTCTTAAGCCCGCTTTTACCTACAAGCTTTATCGTGCTTTGAAGAGGGGTGGTACTCCGTTGAACTACATTGATGAATTTCTTAAAGACAAAAGGGTATAGAAATGAAACTTTCTTTTTACACACAATGGAACGTTTGGGAATTGCCCCTGCTGGGTCGGCGAAAGAGGCATTGGCAAATATCTCAAGCAATCCACGTGTTGGAGGGCTAAGTCAACCAGATGGGAATGACGATGATAGGATGTACAGTCAGTTTAAACCTAGAATGGGTGTTGCAGCAAAAATCCGAAGCAAAAGGACGGATTTATTTCAATAGGAGGAACACAAGCAACTGTAGTCTAAGTTGCTGAAGCGTGGGGTGATAAACCCTAGAAGTGTGGACTTTGATTTTCTTGACTCTGTGAATGTCAATCTGCGGGAAAAATTCAGTCTTCTTCAACTCAAACAGTTTTGTTCTGAAACTACAGAAGTTCATGCTGAATTTAATGCTTATTTTTATTCAAATCTCAGTTTCTTGGATGCGAATAGGTTCTCTTTTAGTGTTCGAGATCAGGGCTATGTGGTTGACATGAATACATTGGTTGATGTGATTAGGGTTGAAAGATGGAGATATCAACCTATCAGTGTGTCTATTGCTCGTGCAACGTTGGAGCTTGTTCGGGATAAAGGACGGAAATGAAGATTTCCTATTTGAGGATAAATGCGACCAACATTTTGCTTCACAAGATTGTGATTAACTGCCTCAAACCAAAATCTACTTCAAAGACCGACGTTTCAAACTCGGAGGCAAAGCTGATGTATGCCATCAATGCTTGGAAAAAGTTCTCTTCCACACATTATTATGTTCCACATGTACAAAGCAGTGGTGAAGGACAAGGGTCAACTTCCTTATCCAGCTCTTGTGACTCAGTTATTCAGACATTTGAACGTTCAGCCTCCCCGGATTTTCTGTGTTCGAACATGCAATCAAATGGTGGTAGGACTGAAAATGGTCTCTAAAATGCGTCTGAAGGAACTCAACAAGGCGTTGGAACAATTCAAGAAGAAAACCCCTGTCAAGACTCATCAAATCTCTTCGGCTGCAAAGATGAAAAGGAAGGAACCCATGGTTGCTCCATCCAAGAAAAGAAGAGCTCTCATCTTTGAGGATGAAGAGGATAAGGATGATGTCACCATTTCTGCGATGGCATTGAAGAACTTGAGTCGTTCTATTCCAAAATCGACGGAGAGCAAGGAAAATGACATGGATGAGACAGAACAAAGGACTGGAGAGAAAGAAGTTTTGGAGAAAGAAGCAGATGAGGAAAGAATTGAGGAAGAAGAAGAATAAGAGAGAGGAGATCAAGCGGAAGTAGAGCATGAGGAACACTTTTCTCCACCTGAAGGCATGGAAACAGGGGGAGATCCTGAGAAAAGAGGAACGTCCTCATTCCCTTCCACCAGTGAAGGAATAAGTCGTTCTCCAGCAGATCCAGAGGACATCTATGCCTCTCAATTTCCTGAAGAGGGACTGATGTTTCGTCGCCCAATTTGCGTGACCATGCTGATTTGCCATCATCTACCTATACTCCATATGATCGTGCAGAAGCCAGTACTTAAACTGATAATTCAACAGATTTTCGCAGAATTCTTGATGTTCTCTTGGAGATGCGGGATCAAATATATGCTTTGGGATGCGAAGTACAGAACTTGTAGAATGCAGGACAAGCTTCTTCAGTTTCTTTGAATGATCAAATCAATGCCCTTGCTCTTCAAGTTCAAGCAAATGCTAAGGGTGAAGATGTGAAGCAACTGAATGAGGATTTGAAAAAGCTGGAAGGGATTATCCAGTCAATGGGAGATTTCCAGCTTGTTCGTATTCCCAAGCAATCTTAATTCCATTCTCTTTTCATCTCTACCTTTTTAATGATGACAAAAATGGGGAGAGATGTGGTGCAGATTTGATTTTGAACTTTGAACTCACTTTTTAAACTTTTGTGTCGATTATGTTTGATTGACTTGACTTTTTGTGTTTGGCTGTTTGAATTTGAACTGGATTTGGATTTGATTTGTTTGAACATTTGTTTATCTTAAGTACTATTGATATCTCATGGCTTTGTTCATTTACAAGACTAACCTACTTTCGTGGATGCAGATTCTAGTGTTATTTTTACAAAGCCATTTATTTTTGTGAGATATCCATATTTGCTTGAGTAATATTTTGCCGTCAAAGTTATCTAAATCTGCAGGAAAGTTTTGTCACCATAAAAAATGGGGAGATTGTTGGAGAAAACTTCCTTGAGTGTTTTGAAGCTAAAAAACATTTACATCAGTCCAGTCCGAAGACTTGCGAGACTCTTCCATCAAAGTCTGAAGACTCCAAACCACCAAACTCAAGACTCAAAGTATATCCTCATTGACAGTTTCTAGATCGTCGAAGAAGGCTTATCCAGAATTGGATGTTTCGTTAAGGATTTGACTTTATCGACTGGAGAAGATCTCTTGGCTGGATATAGCATGCCGAAATCCATTATTCAAATCAAGATTGATTCAGGGATTATGGATCCGTTGATTGGCGAAGTATACTTGGAAGGTTCTACTTATGAAAACCTAGATCCTAATTGTATGGGCGAGCAGGATTGATGGGCTACCGTCATGTTCCTTAAATAGCTCGAAGATCTTCCTAATTGATTTTGTCCAACAGGTAGATTGGAAGAATTCCTTTGGTAAGTGCCAATAGGTATGATGGCATAAAGGAGTATATAAGGAAGGCGTTCCAGTTGTTCGAGTGTGTGCGCGCGATAGAAGAATTCCAAAGTCTGAAACTCCTTGTTCTTAGTCAATTAAATTGTTGAGCGAAATATTGTACGCAAAAGAGAGTATATATCTTTAAGAGGCCTTGAGGAAGTGTAGTAGAGTCTCTACACTATAAAATCAAGGAAGAGCTTTACTGTAACAACTCTTTTGTTCATAGTGAAATCCAGCCGGTGGGCTTTTAGTGCGGAAGAGTGGACGTAGGCTTGAATTAAGCCGAACCACTATAATCCCTATGTTCATATTCTCTTCTCTACGCTCTTTTACCTTGATCGTAACTCGTTTTGTTTACAAGAGACGGATTTCCTTTTCATAATCTATTGTTGATTAGTGCTACACACTTATATCGTAAAATTGTTTTTACACCTATTCACCCCCCTCTAGATGCTCATACTAGCTTTCACACACTCTAGTTGTTTAAATTTTCATTTTGCCTACTTTTCTTATCGTTTCTAAACTTTGCTTGTCCTAGCAACTCTTGTGATTTACCGACTCTTTTTTCAAATATTATCACTAACCTAATTAAAGTGACATAACAACTTCTCTTCAATTAAATTATCGGCTAGTCTTGAATTGCCAACTCTCACTCGAGTTACTTACCAATTTTATTTTATTTTAAATTACCAACTTTTATTATCTTTTATGACGTTTTATCTTTCCTAACTCCTCCATACATATTTAATCCATAACATGCGACATGATCATACATTATCACATCTTTTTCCGTCGATCTTTTCCATACAAAATATGCAGGACTTCTTGAGCTCCCGATTAATTTTCACTAAATGAGCTAGTTATCTCAACTAAAATAGTGCCTGACGGTACATTATTGTAGGTTTATACTCCTGACCATCATCTTGATAGGATAAACTAACACTAACAAAATTGCCAAATATACGGATTAGGTATCAGTTTGGCCATGGTTTGATTAAGTCCAAGTAATTAGCTGCACTTTTGGGTGACTCCGGGTTCGAGACTCCAACTATCAAATCAAGACTCGAAAAAACACAAGAGATTAGTCAATTTAACCATTTTATTTAAAAAGATGCTATTTCCACTTTATTTTATGATTTTAATACCTCTTCTTTTTTCTTCCAAGTTACTTCTCCAATATGGGCTTCTAGACGAAGAAGGGTTTGATGTGCATATAATCTAACTGGATCCGGATTTTCTTGACATATTAAGTATAAATCTACAAGTACCTAAGATTCATATATAATAAGCACATAAACTCCCATTTTCTTCTGGACTTATCAAGAAACCTGATGGATGGAGACACCCTTTCGATTCTTCCAAGGTTGCAACTTGTTGAGGGACAAAATAAATTCACAATTAAATTCCCAACATTAGGAACTCGTTGATAATACTAGCATGTACACGTGCATATTAGTCAAAAGTCTAGAAAAAACTTCCCTTGTTTATAGGTTAGCTCCAGAATAAAGGTCGATCTAAATAAACCCAGGTTAAAGAATTCAATAATAAATTTAATCTTGAAAAAAAAAAAACCCCAAAACCTCGTCCATACGCACACATAGATATATATAAAAGATACACTTAAGAATTTCGAGGTTCTTGTTTTAGTTGGTTGAAGTAGTGATTAGCTTTTAGCCTTTCTAAGTAAAGACTATGAAATGTAGAGAAGGAGTTGGGACTTGGGATTAGATGCCTCCTCCACCTGGTACCTTGTATCTACATATTGAAAATTCTATTAGGACTTCGAAGTTGGAGTGTTAAAAGTATATCTTGCATAAAATAGTTATCAGATTTATAACGAAGTTATATACATCATTAAATTGATTAATAGATTAAGATGCACCTTCTAGGAACACAAAAATCTATTGTCTTGTGTTCAATTTTATGAAATCTTTCTATCATAGTGGCAAATTTAAACATCGTTCGCTGGTGAAAACAATGGTCATCGATTTTTTTTTCAAGTAAGGTGTTGGTAAATTTACCAACAACTTTATGAAATTGCCAACTTATTTAGAGTTTGCAAATTTACAAATTTTGTACAAACTTATCTATTTTTATTTGTATATCTTGCTAATGCTTTGAATTCACTAATCTTCTTTTATTTTATTTTTTATTTTATTTTTTATTTTTTATTTTTTATGAAACTGATAGCTTAAATTAGTGTGATTTACTAATTTGTCAAATTAAGTTTTTAAGTTTTGGTTTACCAACTCTCTGCGAATTATTTACCAACATTAATTTTATTTAATCCTCCAAATTTCCCGTTAAAGTTACCAACCTTTTATGTATCTTTCCTAACTCATCCAATATATGTTTTCTGCGCAACGTGTGATGAAGACGTGATCATACGCAATCACATCATTTTCCATTGATCTTTTCAGACGAAACACTCAAGACTTCTTGGGCTCTCATTAATCTCTACTATAAGAGCTAGTCATCCTGACTCAAATACCAAAGGTCCACAGTAACATTATAGGCTCATGCTCCCGACGGCCATCTCAAGAGGATAAGCTAACCCCTAACACAATTGCTGGCTGAATCCACGAATTATGTATCGGTTTGACCATGGTTTGATCAAGTCTTGGTGATTAGCTGCACGCCGGTCGACCCTAGCTACCGAAACACACATTAATTAATAAAACTCAGGAAAACATTCGCGCCCAATTACTGCTATCTGTTCATAGGACCCAATCGAATATTTGTGTCACCCTTTTTATGTTGGATGTAAATTTCTTACTGGCTTCACCTACTCGAAGGAACTGCGATTTAGGTGGTAGGTGGCGACCCTTTCCTTTCTCTCTTGTCTTCTTTTTCTTTTCTTGCCTCGATTTTCCTTTATTTTCTCCGGGGTTGGTGGTAATTGGTAGGCGCGACTTTAACAAATTCTTTGGCCTATGTCCGCATTCAAAAGGTGTTCTGACCGCATGTGAATTGAAAAGCTAGCTACCGTCTCCCCAGAGACTGGCGATTTGATCGAAAGTGGTAGGACAAAAGGGTAATGATATCCAGTCTTTGGATCGGATGGATGGGATTTATTAATCCCCAGCTAATCCACTTAATTTAATTTACTTCGTCTCAAAATTCGGGGCTGAGTTCTTTGAATGTTTCCCTTGTGAGCATGGACTTGTCTCGCACGTGATTTGCAAAATGAAGTGGATCTTTTCATGCAAATAGATAAAAATGGCATTGGAACTTATGGTTTTATAACTTAGTCAAGTATTATAGTTACACCATTACCCAAATGTCTGAATATCTTTTCATTTTCGGGAAGTAACGAAGAAGGACATGACTTGGGATTTACTCTTTTTGGGTCAACAACTTAACATGGGACTTTTGGAACATGACTTTTCGGTTTAATACGGTCAACAAATTCAAAATATGGTCATTCCTAAATTCATTTAATAATCAATTTGGGCATATTTAATCTTTATATAGCTTCACGACCTACTGCCAAAACAAGATAGTTTTGTCTTTACTGGCAACTCATCGAAACCGCGATTCCACAACGGAGTTTAGCTTAGGAATCGAATTTTCATTTGACATTTTATATGGTATGTCCTATGTCCTATGTTGCTAACATCCCACATGGTCATGGAATAAGGAAAAAAAATTACGTGAATGCAGTTTCTCTTGGGGAAAAGTCAAAATAGAAAAAGGAATCCCATCGTAAAATCTTTCTTTAATATATATGAAGACAAAAAGGTCCTCATATACTCTTCCATTTGAGTCGAAATTATCACGCATGGCACTACATCGAGATTTATAGTTTGAACTGAATTTTGTGATTGGATTGAATTTTAATTTTTATTCAATTTAAATTTTACGGTCCACAAATGTTGATTTTTTGTAATCCGAAGCGTTCGAGACTTTGACACTATATCTATGATTTTTATTGGAATCTAAGTATTTTAAGTTACGGTGGAAAAACAAAAGGAATAAATTTTTCTTTTAATTATTTGCAAACAAGCAAGCTCATCTTATTACGTCATTGAGATAAGAAATTTAGTTTACAAGTGAAAATAGAAATTCTTCAGCACGCTTGTCTCTTGCTATCATTGAAGTGCTTAGTGTCATGCGAAATATAAGCAGTTTATTAATTATTAAGTGTTCTAAAGGGTCAATACATGCGAGGTTAATAAATTATCGAGATATCGAAAGTATAGTCAATTGTGATCAAGAGGCAAATGCCTTCAATGCTTCAATTGTCTTTGTGTTCTACACAATTAGTATCTTGAAATTGAATTACACATATAAAACAAATGTCCATGACTTTCATTATGACTTACGTTAAAAAGTACCCGATGCACTTGTTAAGCAATTTGGATAAGCATGGCACTACATCGAGATTTATAGTTTGCGCTGAATTTTATCATTGGATTGAATTTTAATTTTTATTCAATTAAAATTTTACGGTTCACAAATGTTGATTTTTTTTTTTTTTTAATTTGAAGCGTTCAAGACTTTCACATTATATCTATGATTTTTTTTTTTTTGGAATCTAAGTATTTTAAATTACGATGGAAAAAAAAAGGGAATAGATTTTTCTTTTAATTATTTGCAAATAAACAAGCTCGTCTTATTAATAAATTACATCACTTAGATAATAAATTTAGTTTACTAGTGAAAAACATAAATTCTTCGGCACGCTTGTCCCTTCCTATCATGGGGCATCATGCGAAATATAAACAATTTGTTAATTATTAAGTGTTCTAAAGGGTCTAGACATGCAAGGTTAATAAATTATCGATTTATCAAAAGTATAGTCAATCGTGATGAAGTTGCAAATACTTTCAATGCTTCGATTGTCTTTGCGTTCTCCACAATTAGTGTCTTGAAATTGAATTACACATATAAAATAGATGTCCATGACTTTCATTATGACTTATGTTAAAAAGTACCCGGCGCACTTAATAAGCAAATTTAATAAGAAAATATTCTATTTCGAGAGTATCAACTGTACATATTAAGAAAGAAGTTGGTGCGTAGAAACTTTACTTATTTTCTTTTTATTGAATTGTTCATCAAAAAATGTCTTTGGACCCGCTGTGTGACTTATCCGTTCCTCTGCTCAGTGGGAGGACCAGCTTTGGTTGGTGCATTGGTTTGGTTGGTAGGAGTAACATCGTGCTCTCTCCCGAATGACATTGTCGTAACCCATTTCTTAATTTTTGCAAAGACGGAGTGTTTTATTTATTGCAAGCTCCACTAGTTCCCGAAAAGACTTGGCGCCCCAGACTCACGGACTCGCCATGCCGCCTCGACGGAGTCTTGAACCCGACCGACCTAGAATGGACACAAACACAATGATAATTTCCATTAGTATATGTTATCGGACCGCACATTTCATAAAAATTGTTGAAAGAATATGTTAAAAATGGAATTGGTACGAGTAAAACGCGCAGGATGGTTTTGGACTTATATTAAAAATCAGAGGATATGACCAATTCCTACGTAAAATGATGATGAGATGGATTGTTTCAATGAATTTGGAGAGCGCAATAGTCAAATAGTGGTGTTGGTGACCGCACGATGCAGGCTCATGCAAAGGGGAGAATTACCTAAAAAGTCCTAAACCTATTGTAATTGTGTCAATTCAGTCCTAAACTCTTTTTTTTTTTGCCAATTTAGTCCTAAACCTTT
The DNA here is from genome assembly GCF_016545825.1 of Eucalyptus grandis. Taxonomy (NCBI): domain Eukaryota; kingdom Viridiplantae; phylum Streptophyta; class Magnoliopsida; order Myrtales; family Myrtaceae; genus Eucalyptus; species Eucalyptus grandis. Next base: position 53,063,738 of record NC_052618.1, on the reverse strand, counting down.
TACTTTTGTTCCAGTTCAGTCCATCCGGCCAAAATTAGCCGGCTGGCGCTGACGTGGCAGCTGGCCGGTGCCGGCGAGTTTTTTTTAATAATATTTTTTTATTAATTTTTTTTCTTTTTTCTTTTTTTCCCCCTCCCTCCTCCTTCCTTGGGCTCGGCGATCCAAGGCGAGGAGGCCTTGCTGCACACGACGGCGAGCCCTCCTCGTCGTCGCTAGGCGCGAGCTCGCCCGCGCGGCGACCGTGAGGCGAGCTCGCGCCCGCCGACGGCGAGGGGGCTCGCTGTCACGTCTATGGAGGGCTTGCCTCACCCCGCCATCGCCGGGCGCGAGCTTGTCGCGCGAGGCGAGCCTCGCGATCCGGCGAGGGGGCTCGCCGTCGCGCTCGGGCGAGGGCTCGCCTCACCCGGCGACCGCGAGGCGAGCTCGCTTCCAGCCGACGGCGAAGCCCCCCGCCGAATCTAGCGAGGGCTCGACTCGCGGTCGCCGGGGGCAGGCGAGCCCGCCGATCCGGCGAGGGGGCTCGCCCGCGTCCGGCGAGGCCTCCTCTCCAAATGCGGGGGGCTCGCCCGCCGGAGCCCAAGGAAGGAGGAAGAAAGAGGAGGCAAAAAAAAAAAAAGGAAAAAATTAATAAAAATGTTGAAAATAAAATATTATTAAAAAATCACGCCGGCGCCAACCGGCTGCCACGTCCAAGACGGCCAACCAATTTTGGCCGGATGGACTAAACTGGAACAAAAGTAAAAGGTTTAGGACTAAATTGGCAAAAAAAAAAATTATGACTAAATTGGCACAATTGCAATAAGTTTATGACTTTTTTGGTAATTCTCCCCATGCAAAGCGTGTCAATACCATGGAGTCAGGTAAGACCATTTTATAATCCCACTCGTACTTCAAAAATATTGAGAAGAGCACAAGTAATTAGAGAAGAAAAAGTAATTTAGTGCTAATTTCTAGGGGTCACAATTTTATGGATTTTTTTTTTAAATCAATTTTTGGTCTGTGCCCTTAAAATCATTTTCCTTTCAAAGATTAAAGTAAATTGCGAAATTGGGAAATAAATATTTTACCAAAAAAGACAGAAATATTGAGCAAAAAAAATGTCGAAATGAAACAATCGATCACTCTTATCTTTTTTTTCCTTTAACATAGTCATTAAAAGAATTTGTCTTGATATTACTTATTAGATTCCTCCAATGATGCATTTCTGAGGGCTTCCTTCCCGTGATGTAACACGAGAGCCATCCTCATTGTTCCCCAATGGGGGAGACCATTTCTTGTTAGTGCCCGGTGGAACAGGGTCAATGTGCCTAATCATCACTTAAACAACACCAAACACCAATCAACTCCCTCCCCCATGATTTCCCAATTCAAAATTTCCACCCGGTCGGGAATTTCAATTCAAAGACCAGCTTCGGCCCGCAAAAAAAGAAAAAAACCTGAAATCGCTACTTAGAGGGAGAATGTCCATTCGATTCTAATGCAACGTAGTTCAAATAAGAAACTCAAGAGAGAGAAAGAAAAAAAAAAAAAGATATTTGCGCCGTTGACGTGGTGCTTTCATTCGTCCACCGAGTCCTCTGGCTCTCACCAACCCCCGGCAGCCAAAATCCCTGCCTCCCTCCCCCACCACCTCTTTGACGAGTAAGGGCACACATAATTAAATTTCTGGAATAGAAATCAATTTTTATTTCATGAACGAGTTTCTGAGCAAAGAAACACATTTAATAACAATTCAAAATTTCTATTTCAAAAATAAAAATTCGTTTGGTAAAAGAATTAAATTTCTATTTCTAGGAGTGGTGACGACCGGCGTCCGATGGCCGAAGTTTGACGTCCGGCAAGCGGCGGCGAGCGACCGTAGTCTGGAGTCCGATGTAAAAAGTTCGGCATTCGGCGTTTGGCGGCTGGTGGCCAGCATCCAGCATTCGACATCCGACATCCAGAGTTCGGTGTCCAATGTCCGGCGTCCAACTAGCCAGCAACCGGCGTCCAACATCCGAAGTCTGGCATTCGATGTCCAAAGTCCGATAGTCGGCAGTCAGCGGTTGGTGGCCAAAGGCCGAAGTCCAGCGAGCAGTGGTGGGCGGCCAACATCCAACGGCTGGTGGCAAGCAACGGGCAGTGGGTGGCGAATGTTCGGTCGTCAATGGTGAGCCTCCGACATCCAACGGTTGGTGATGAGCGACCAACAACTGACAAGCATTCGACGGTCGACAACAGGCAGCAGTCAGCGAGCGGCGGCGAGTGGCGGGTGTCCAACATCCCACGAGCGGCCGGTGGGCGATGGGTGGTGACAAGAGTGAACGATGAAATTTTGATTTCTCATTTCTGTTCCAGAAATAGAAATGTTAAAAATTCTAACTTATAATTTCTACTCCAAATCTATTTCTATAATAAAATCTGTTTCAGAAATTAAAAAAAAATTAAATTGCGTCACCAATTAGATTTCTGTTCCAAACCTATTCTAGAAACAGAAAAACAGAGAAATCGATAATTAGAAATGTTGTTATGCGCCCGCGCTTTCATTTCTTCATCTTTTCTCTTTTTCTTTTTATCTTTTTTTTTTATCGCAGGCAAAACGGCCAAAGAATTCCCCGAAATGACACTACATGCACACATGTCGTCCACGTGTCATGATCCCGCCCGTCCAAGGGGGGCAATCCGACGGCCCCGGGAGGATTTCAACTAACCCGTCGGCCTAACCTACCTGACATTCAATGGCGGGCGCGCCTCTCCTCTATTTGAACGTCCGATTTGCAGGAGAGCAGACTCAGGAAATTCACTGTGAATTTCCTTTAGAGCAAAACACACTCAAAAAACGCCACCGCGCTCTTCCTCTCTCGCCAGCCCTCACCTCGATCTCGATTTCGCGCTGACTCGCTCCTCGCTCGATTACGACTCCTCTTCTCGCTCTCTCGGCCGCTCTAGACGTTCGCATTCACACGAGCGCGAAGATGGACATGGACACGGCAGCGTGCAACGGCAAGGGCTGGCTCGGGCTCTGCTCGGGGGCAGGCGGTGACCCACTCAACTGGGGCGCGGCCGCCGCGGCCCTCACGGGGAGCCACCTCGATGAGGTGAAGCGGATGGTTGAGGAGTCCCGGCGGCCCGTGGTCCGCCTCGGCGGTGAGACGCTGACCATCGCACAGGTGGCGGCCATCGCTGGGCAGGAGGCCGGTGCGGCGGTCGAGCTGTTGGAGGGGGCCCGGGCGGCGGTCAAGGCCAGCAGCGACTGGGTGATGGAGAGCATGAGCAACGGCACGGACAGCTACGGGATCACCACCGGCTTCGGCGCCACCTCGCATAGGCGGACCAAGCAAGGTGGTGCTCTGCAGATGGAGCTCATAAGGTTTTTTGGTTCTTTTCTTTTTACATGTGCAGACACTATTCGTAAGGCTCACATGAGGCCGGAGACAAAAGTACGGATTAGCACACCAACATTTTTTTTATTAAACGTACAAGCAACAATTTTTTTTAAACAAATAAAAAAGGAATTTTCAATATTATTTGCTTTGTTCAAACTCCTGATAAAGATCAACCAGCAAACAATAAAATAAAGGATTAATACTCTAAAAAATCCCAAACCGGTATACATGTGACAAATTTACCCCAAACTATTCTTTTGACCACAAAAAAATCCCAAACTAGTATACATTTGATAAATTTACCCCAAACCGATACATTTATGACAAATTTTTTCCTTATTAGTTCTCGTTAAATTTTACAGTCAAATTATTAATTTAAATGACACGTGACAATTGATTTGAGATTTTATGCTCCGTTTGTCACAGTTTACAATTTTTGTGATTTTTTTTTGTATTAATCCAATTTAGCGAGAGTATATTTGTCACAAATTTACCAGTTTAGGATTTTTTCAATCAAATAAATTAGTTTGGGGTAAATTTGTCATAAATGTATCAGTTTATGGTTTTTTATGATCAGTTGGGTTAAATTTGTCACATATATATTAGTTTTGGGTTTTCATGATCAAAAAAATTATTTATGGTAAATTTGTCACAAGTATACCAGTTTTGAGTTTTTTAGAATACTAACCCTAAAATAAAACAATCAGCTAGCCCGTCCTTATCACCCCATCTTCCACATCCAATTTTTTACAATAATATTTTTAAAAAAATCAAGTAAAATCCTTTATTTTAATTTAAAATTAACACATGTCATCTGCGGTATAAATAGTCCTCTCGTGAAGGGCTGCCAAGTGCCAGCTAAGCTTCCTTTCCATAAAAGATATATACACAAACGCTGCAAGTATCAACCCAAAGGCCAAAATCAATTTTTCTATAATTTTGAAATATAGGTAACCAAAAATAATATGGAGAAGATTAATTAATTTTGAAGATGACCCGTAATAATTACTTTTTTAATACCTAATTTCTCATTTTTCAATTAATAAGACTTACCTTTGCTATAATTAAATAAGTGTCTAAATCGAGATTCACATTTTGTTTGTTATAATTAATAATATGTGACTGACAAAATTTTTCGATCGGGCTAGGTTCTTGAATGCCGGCATATTCGGCAATGGGACTGAGTCGTGCCACACTCTGCCCCACTCGACGACCCGGGCCGCAATGCTCGTGAGGATCAACACCCTCCTCCAGGGCTACTCAGGCATCCGGTTCGAGATCCTGGAGACCATGGCCAAGCTCCTCAACCGCAACATCACCCCATGCCTGCCTCTCAGGGGTACCGTCACAGCCTCGGGCGACCTGGTCCCCTTGTCCTACATCGCCGGGCTTCTGACGGGCAGGCCCAATTCGAAGGCGGTCGGACCAAACGGCGAGTCCCTGAACGCCGTCGAGGCCTTCCGCCTTGCTGGGATCGAGCACGGGTTCTTTGACCTGCAGCCCAAAGAGGGCCTCGCGATCGTGAATGGCACGGCAGTCGGGTCTGGGCTCGCTTCCATTGTCCTGTTCGAGGCGAACATCCTGGCCGTCCTCTCAGAGGTTCTGTCGGCGATCTTCGCCGAGGTGATGCAAGGGAATCCGGAGTTCACCGACCACTTGACCCACAAGCTCAAGCACCATCCCGGACAAATTGAAGCTGCAGCTATAATGGAGCACATCTTGGATGGGAGCTCCTACGTGAAGGACGCTCAAAAGCTCCACGAGATCGACCCTCTCCAGAAGCCGAAGAAGGACCGATACGCGCTCCGCACGTCCCCGCAGTGGCTCGGCCCCCAGATCGAAGTGATTAGGGCCGCCACCAAAATGATCGAGAGGGAGATCAACTCTGTCAATGACAACCCGCTGATCGACGTCTCCAGGAACAAGGCTCTCCATGGAGGGAACTTCCAGGGGACCCCGATTGGCGTTTCCATGGACAACACCCGTCTCGCCATCGCCTCCATCGGCAGGCTCATGTTCGCGCAGTTCTCCGAGCTCGTCAACGACTTCTACAACAACGGGCTGCCCTCTAACCTGTCCGGGGGACGGAACCCAAGCCTGGATTACGGCTTCAAGGGAGCTGAGATCGCCATGGCCTCATACTGCTCGGAGCTGCAGTTCCTTGCCAACCCTGTGACCAACCATGTCCAGAGCGCGGAGCAACACAACCAGGACGTGAACTCCTTGGGCCTGATCTCGTCGAGGAAGACCGCCGAGGCCGTCGATGTGCTGAAGCTCATGTCCTCCACCTTCCTGGTCGCCCTATGCCAGGCCATCGACCTGAGGCACCTGGAAGAGAACCTCAAGAGCGTAGTCAAGAACACGGTGAACCAAGTGGCCAAGAAGGTCCTCTACGTCGGGTCCAACGACGAGCTCCACCCGTCGCGGTTCAGCGAGAAAGACGTGATCAAGGTGGTCGACCGGGAGTACGTCTTCGCCTACATCGATGACCCCTGCAGCGCCACGTACCCCCTGATGCAGAAGCTGAGGCAGGTCCTCGTGGACGATGCGCTGGACGACGTCGACCGGGAGATGAACCCCAGCACCTCCATCTTCCAGAAGATTGGGACTTTCGAGGAGGAGCTCAAGGCACTCCTCCCGAAGGAGGTCGAGAACGCGAGAGCTCAGTTCGAGAGCGGGAACTCGGCGATCGCTAACAAGATCAGGGGGTGCAGGTCGTACCCATTGTACAGGTTCGTGAGGGAAGAGCTCGGGACCGGTTTGCTCACGGGGGAGAAGGTCGGCTCGCCGGGCGAGGACTTTGATCTGGTGTTCTCCGCCATGTGCGAGGGCAAGCTGATCGATCCTTTGCTGGAGTGCTTGAGGGACTGGGATGGTGCTCCGCTTCCCATCTGTTAGAAACTTTTCCAAATCCTGAAGACTGCCTCATAATTTAACTTGCCCACTTAGAGTTTTTCATGGTCTAGAAACTGTGGTTAAAATTGTAATGTCTCTTATGTCTTTTGTTCCCCCGCCAACCACACCCCCACCCCAACGATGTATATTTGTACTTGGAACTTCATCGGTGTAACAACAATGTTGAAACACGTGAAGGAAAGGATTATACAACATACATTTCGTTACATTCTTCGTTCTTATAAAGGATCGTGACATTTACTCTGCATTGTGAGCTAATTGATATTGGGTACATCTTACTATATCTCCCAACTTGACCATACCAAATGTAAAATCAGAATGAACATGTATTTCTTAAAGGGAGCTACCCTCATTAGGAATTTGTCCGGACTTATCCTACTCGATCAAGTGGGTTGTGTATTAAGAGTCAATATTATATTTAATCTCATGAAAAGAAACACGTTGATATAATATGAAAAGACATTTAGATAATATATGCATCAAGATTAATTTAGTCTATCACATTATTTTAATTAAATGAATGCATATCATTTCAGGGCACCACATGTATAAAAAAGTTAAAGGTTGCTCATCTTTGCTTAGGCCTAAAATGATGCCCGACCAACCTCTTGGCCATGACTTTTGGAAGAGGTTGACCTACCAAGCATGAATTTCTTTGTGGATTGGCCCGAAAAGGCAATAAATCTTTTGGGATGGGACATATATTCCAAATTGAGCGGTTGCCTCCAGAGTAGGATAGTTGCCTCCAGAGTAGGATAACTCTATGATTGGCAATTATGAGACATCGTTCCTAGACAAATATCACAATTTTGGATTTTCCTCGATGCACTTGGCCTAATCCATGAGGAGGTTTCTGCCCAAAATGGTAACCTAGCTAGCAAAACCGAAGTGTCACATGGATCTATTTAGGACATGTCACGGTCGATTCCCAGGGTTTGAACCTCAAAATTATGGCCCCAAAGCCGAAGAGAATCTCAAGAATTAGGTGAGCCCGGCCCAAGAGAAACCACAGAGCGAGCTTGAATGTTGAGCCTCTTCTTGCAACGCGCAGTCGCGTCTTAATACAAGAAAAAATGAAATTACACAGGACGGCTAAATTCAAGCTAATTAATCTCAGAAAAAATCTTTGTACTAGCTCTCCAAACTAAACTTACAATTCCTGAATGGTCATATTATGTACTATTAAACCAGGATGCACACAAAGGGAGAATCGATCGGAGACAGAGCGAAGATCTATGGATGGGGGGCCTTGGGGCTGCAAGTCGCGGAGCAAAGGATGGTGAGGAAGAGGTTCTCGTTGCACGGGATGCAAAGTTTCGAGGCCGGGGTGGTGAAGTCGAAAGCCTCGGCCGCTTGGTCGAGGAGTAACCGGAAAAGAGGGTGCTCAAGCAACGCGACATCGATGACGTATCTGCTGCATTCCTCCCCCACATAGATTGCCAAGTGACCCTTTGGTATGTCCTTGGGAATGGAACAACCTTCTTTAGAGATGCATGCCCAGAGTTTGCCACTTCCACAGATTCTCAGCTTGGAGACGAACTTCTTAAGAGACTTTGTCTTCATGATCGTCATGTCAGAGAGAGAGAGAGAGAGAGAGAGAGAGAGAGAGAGAGAGAGTTAAAATGTGATGAGGAGAGAGTAAGGTTTATATAGGAGAGTACAGAGAGTGTAGGGTATTTCAACGAAGGATAATGAGACATCTTGCTACCCTTTTGGAAGTTTCAAATAATATTATAAAAAAGAGTGCCGGAGGGATTGCCGGGCATGATGAACTTCATAATAAAAAGTTTTGAATGATATAATAGAAAAGATTGTTGTTTGTTTATGCATAAGTCTCATCAAGTGAAACTTTAGGAATCGGGAACAAAAGGGCAGTGAGATCATGGGAAAACTTGTAAAATAAAAGTTGCAATGTGTGTGAGAGAGAGAAAGAGAGAGAGATTCCCTCCAAGTTCTTGGTATAGAATATGAAGTGACGAGCACATATGCATGTCCGAATCGCTTCTTAATGTCCAAAGTATTCCAAATTCCAACGTGATGAGGTATCAATGCCATTACATGTTACTTTAATCAACTCTTGCACATGTGGATGTCGAGTCACGAGCGGTTCCATGTTGGAAGACATGGAGCATGAGTCATCAAAAAACGGATCTTGAAGAAGAGAATTCATACTTTTCTGAAAGTTGGAGGTAGAATTCAAGTTGAAGTTGATGAAAGCAGGTAACCATGTTTGAACTTCGATTTACTGTAAACTTGATGGTAAACCCACACTACCTTCCGTGCCCTTTTGTGCGCTTCGCTATTATCAAACCATAACTGATCGAGTTTGTATCAAACTTAACCTTGTGCAGCTTGTGTAATCGACAGATTGATAAGTATGTTAGGTCGGCCTCCATGATGGCGCATTCTGTTCAAGTTTAGCTGAACCTCGACTGGTTCAAAGATGTTACAGTCCCACTTTTTAGTCTCTAACAAGCTGTCGAAAGCACAAGCATAGATACCTTTGATCTTCCCACTCAATTTGAGGTCCATATAGGAGATTGAATGTGGAGAAATGGGTGCGTATCTGGTATCACCGAATGCTCTGAGTCACCGACAGACTCCATCATTTAGTTACCTCTCTTTTGTGGAGAGCTCCCTTGTGTAGCATTAGTGCAGAAGAGCACACAGTTTCAGCTTCCTGGGGACAAGTTTTCTAGGGCAGATAAGGACAGAAAGTGGAAGATCCTCGTTTAGACACATCACTCCAATGTAAAACAGCCAACAGATTTCCCCAAACATGGGCAATTCCAATCATTCCTAATCCTCAGAGTGGTCGGATGTCAATGCGTCTGTCTCTCTTTCTACCTCACATGGCGCTTTCAATGTGTCTTGCTTCATGTCTTGGAACTTGGGTTTGCCCGGTCCGTGAACTCAACCAAATGGGGAAGCGTATAGCTCGCTCTTCTTCTATTCGATTGACCTCTTTCGAAAATGATTTTTGGGTTTGTCTCTCCCTCTAGAGATCCATGGACACACGCATCGATCAAAGCGGGTGAGTGAACTTTGACGTGTTCTTAATCTTTCGCTTTCTAAACAATTTTGGTTAGGGATAGTGAAAGACCGTGATTCTAATATTATCTTTCCGAACGGGCCTCTCTATATGCGTTGACAATAGCCTTATATTTCGGAATAATATGGTAAATGCAAATGATAAAAAGGATTGATTTTACCTTTTATGTTCAATGGATGTCGGGTTTTCCTCGTGATGACATATCACTTTATATATATATGTGTGTGTATTGCTATTCGATCATCTCACTTTTTTTTAGGTCTACGCTATAAAGAAGTTTAGATGAATTATATATATATATAACAATAACAACATTCAACTGTCTCATAATCTAGTAACAATTCTCCATTGTACAAAACAAATAAGTTCTAGAACTTATTTGTACCTTTGAAAGTTTGGGATTTGACTGCACTAATCTACTAACGAAACCGAAAAAGGGAATTCTTGCGGATTTAACTTAATATGGTTTTACACGGGCAAAGCCTTTGTGGTAAATTCAAAAGGCCGGTTGAGCTTCCCAACAAAATAAAGTAAAACCAAAGACAAAGTGAGATGCTTGTGCAACTCCATAATCCCTAATCCGTCTCCACGATCTTCTCCAAGCCACAGAAAAATCATCTTTGCAACGGCAACAAGCAGCCTTTCCCTCTTGGCAAGCGCAGTTGTTTACACATTCAGTTTAGACTTAGTCCCTTCTATATAAACCCCATTAGGGTTTCATCCATTGCATTCAAAGCCATCATTTTGCAATCCAATTAAGCAAAAGGATGGGGGGAGATAAGAAAAGGATAATGGCGACGAGGAGGACAATTTTTGCCATCACGGTGATCGCCGTGCTTCTCATGGCACGCACCACGTTTGCGACGCCGGAGTGCGTCCGAGAGTGCATGCCGTCTTGCGCAAAGTCAGGCCGGAGCGAGCAGGCATGCGCCGCAGCATGTATCGAGGCCTGCGATAAAGCGCAACCGAATGGCTTTGAGGATTGGGGCCGGGGCTGGGGTTGGGGAGGGGTTGATAAAAAGATTCCCCTGAGCCCTAACCATCTCTAGATGATTTATGCCTTATTGAACTTTTTTCACCCTATCACAAAGTGATCACACGTGTATTAGCCTCGAGTGAAGGCAAAATGTTTTTGTTTTGTGGTAAATTAAGGTAAAATGTATGTCTTGATTTTATATTATGTTGTCTTGATTTTAATAACAATCAATGTTATCCTGATCCATTTCTCCTTGATTTTCTTACTTTTGTTGAAAATCTTCAAGCAGCAGTTTGCAAGTAATTCGATGCCTAAAGATCCTTATTTATTTATTTATTTATTTATCTATTTTTGTGTGTGGCTCAATTGCTAGAGCAAGATCTCTATTAATTAGTGAATTTCCCCAAGAGCACATGGTGTATGAGCAAAACCCACAACTTAATGCCTTAGATATAAAGAAGGTTTACAAAATTTTATGGCGCCACAAATACTTATAAGATATCTGAAAAAATCCACATATTAATTGACTTTAAAATTATGTGTCATATTGTGAATTTGAGTTACAAGCTATTTCTTTTTTGTCATCCTGACAATATTCTAGAAATAGTTTTATGGGCCTGTAGCTTTGATAGTGTGACATAATCGATCAATTGATCCGATGACATGTGGCACTATTCATTATATTCAACCCTACTTAAACCAATGGATTGAGTATGATCCGGATTCGAATTTTGACAAACATTGCCCTGGGGTCATCGATGTCCAATTTTGGACATCACTAGATGTGGAAGTGCACCAAGATTTGACGTCTCACTTCCCCGTGAGTCAACGCAAAGGATCATCACCCCTAAAGCTATGCAGAGTTCGAAAGTGTCCCCTATATGTTGAGCACCACAGGCATCACTTTCGAACTCTTTTTTCGTGCGGCGAATAATTCAAATCCCTCCGACGGTCGGTCATCAGATTGGAAAACAACAAATTCCATTCGTTAATCACAAAATTTTAAAACTTTTCGTGCTTTTGGACATTCCGCAATTTAGAAAGTCGCGACTCATTTCGTCTCGAGGAGCCACCATCATCCGGTAGCCCATAGAAATCCGATAACGTTAGGAAACAATTAAAAAAGGGGCGAAAAGAAAAAAATAGAGAAAGAAGAAATTCTAAAACAAAACGACGGGCTTTACCGTGCGACGCGACGCAGGGGAGCGTGGCCCTCACTCGCGACCTCGCGGCAAAAAGGTTGATCAAATCGTAAGGACGATGCAAACCACTCCCTCAAAAGACAAAAAAAAAACCCGTGCCCCCCCCGCCACCCCCGGCTCACAATAAACCGCGCCCCCGCACGCGGCTAACTTGCGCCGCCTTCTCGGAACGTCACCCGTAACCTTAAACACTCCTAATCTCCTTCTCTCGTTCTCTCTCTTTCTCTCTCGCTCGCGAAGGGGAGAATCCGACTCGCCGATCCACGACGCCGGCGGTTCTGCTGCGGAAAACCGCTCTCGCGATCTCCGCGCGCGGCCTCCTGCAATTTCGCCGCCCCCTCGAGCTCCGCGTAAGTTCCGTACGGCTGGGGGGTAGTTTCGGTTAACGGGAGCGAGGGGGTCGTCGTCGATTCGGTGCCGGAAATGCTCCGCCTAGGGTTCCGATAACCCGCCGCCGGCGCCTCGTTTTTTTCCTCGCTTCCGCGCCGGCGTCGACGCGTTTTGCTACTCAATTCGGGCGGCGCGCCGCGCCCGCCGGTATGTTCTCGTAGCGGAGGCGTGTTTTTCCCTTTCTTTGTTCTGCGTTGATTCGTCCATGGGTAATGTGGAAATCCCCGATTGGCTCAAGGGCTTGCCGCTGGCGCCCACGTTTCGCCCGACGGACACCGAGTTCGCGGATCCCATCGCCTACATATCGAAAATCGAGAAGGAAGCGAGCGCCTTTGGGATATGCAAGATCGTCCCGCCCTTGCCCAGGCCGTCGAAGAAGTATGTCTTCGGGAATCTGAACAGGTCGTTGCTGAAGTGCCCCGAATCGGGGTTGGGGTCGGGGTCGGGGTCGGGGTCGGGCGGGGCTCGCAGAATGCCCTGCGGAAGCCGGGTTCCGAGGACAACGGCTCCGACGGGGAGGCTAAGGCGGTGTTCACCACGAGGCAGCAAGAATTGGGTCAGAGTGCGAAGAGGACGAAGGGGCCGGGGAGTAATACTCACTCGGGAGTCCAGAAGCAAGTCTGGCAGAGTGGCGAGATGTATACTTTGGAACAGTTTGAGGCGAAGTCGAGGGCTTTTGGGCGTAGCCAGTTGGGTATGGTGAAGGAGGCTTCTCCTGAGGTTATAGAAGCCTTGTTCTGGCAGGCGGCTTCGGAGAAGCCTATATATGTGGAATATGCTAATGATGTGCCCGGGTCTGGTTTTGGAGAACAGGATGGTCGGTTTCGCTATTTTCATAGACGTAGGAGGATGAAGATGGATTACCATAGGCATAGAGAAGGAACTGATTCCAAGAACAATGAAGTAGATAATGTACAAGATTCTCATCGTAGTGAAACCAAAGATTTGTCTCGTGGGGATGATTCTTCAGGTTTGGAGACACATAAATCATCGACATCTCAATCGGGTTTAACGACGGAGGAAACTTCACGAGCCTGTCGTAGAAGTAACTCTGGTAGCAATGAACTTGAAGGCACTGCAGGTTGGAAACTTTCAAATAGTCCTTGGAACTTACAAGTGATTGCAAGGTCGTCTGGATCACTTACACGCTTCATGCCAGATGATATTCCGGGTGTTACTTCTCCGATGATCTATATTGGTATGCTGTTCAGCTGGTTTGCTTGGCATGTTGAAGATCACGAGCTTCATAGCATGAATTTCCTTCACATGGGCTCTCCAAAGACCTGGTACGCTGTCCCTGGAGATTATGCGTTTTCTTTTGAGGAAGTTCTTCGCAAGGAGGCTTATGGGGGAAATATGGATCGCTTAGGTATGGTTTTTCTTTATATTCGGTTACACAGACAAAAAGGTTCAAGTTAACTATGAAGGATGAAATGTGAAAAGGTGTATACCAACCATATGTATTGAAACTAAATTGCTGATTTAATGCTTCCAATGCATGAGTTGATTATTCTGTGCTCCAGGGCTGCATAATTGTATACAGGAGGTGTGCAAACTAAGTAACTGTCTTTTGACATCAACCTGATCAGATTGCATCAATTTGATTGTTTTGAGATGCTAAAGTCATGTGGTTCACTCTGTGGTGTTGCAAATTGCCATTTAGGGATACATTCGTCTGTCCTGACCTTGTGTTAAGCTATTATTTGGCATTTCAAAAATGATATAGTTTCATTTCCAACAAAATGGAATCTGAGTGATGTATTAAGCCACATGGACTTCATCACATGGGCAAAATCATCTAACCCGGGCCCAGTTCTTATTTCCAGCTGTTCTCTCACTTCTGGGTGAAAAGACAACTCTTCTGTCACCTGAGGTAATTGTTGCGGCTGGCATTCCTTGTTGCAGGTCAGTTTTTGTCTTCCTTTACCTTCTTTTTAGTGGGTCGTGTTGCATTTGAATTGCGGATCTGCAAGATTACTAACACACGGGTTTTCTTGTTTTGCTTTTTTCAAGGTTAATACAGAATCCGGGTGAATTTGTGGTGACTTTTCCAAGGGCTTATCATATAGGATTCAGCCACGGTAATTGCTCTGTTGTTTGACTGCAAATTAACAAGATTCTGCTGAGAAGTACTAATATTCATTTTGTTACATCATTTCTATGATCTGTTACCTACTTGCCACTGGGGAAATGAGATATCACAAAGTCACTTGAGACTAGATGCAGAGGGCAAGTTCGTGTAATCATAATTCCATGGATTGTCATAATTGTGTAAAATATGGATCTCATCTAATATTTTGAGGCTCAGTAGTATGGAATTGTGTGGTTGAACCTGTCAGACACAGTAAAACTGCCTTGTTATATCTGGCTGAACGATGGTTTATCTACGTAGACAGAAGGGATATGAAGTGTTACCCTTTTGGCTATGGAACTATGGTGGGAAAAAACATAAATAAAAGTTCTAGTTTTATCTTTTTGTATTGGTTGGGTTTGGCTACAAGGTTTCTCTTCATCATTTTATCCAAAACTCTTCATACTGTCAATATGAATTAGGATGTGGCCAATTGGCATTTAAAGTATTTTCGCACTTAGTTATGTGTTGTACATTTGAAGGTTACGTTGTTTTTTCCTTTTTACATTCTCATAACAGATGTTGTCTGACAGAAGTTATATTTTTTAGTTGTTAGTTTCAATCTAGATAATATTTGTTGCATCCGTAGAGTTTCTGGACTTGGGTTGTTGATATCCTTTATTGCCACATTTTCAATGTCGATATTTTTAACTTCAGGACATTTCAAATTCTTTCAGCCCAATATTCTTGTCTTTATGTGCTACTATATTGGTCCTTTCTTTTCCAAAACGTAGGTTTTAATTGCGGTGAAGCAGCTAACTTTGCAACCCCTCAATGGCTTAGATTTGCGAAGGAAGCTGCTGTACGTAGAGCTGCGATGAATTATCTGCCCATGCTCTCTCATCAGCAGCTGCTCTACCTGTTAACCATGTCTTTTGTTTCAAGGTCAGCTTGTGCTTTCAATTCTCATGCATATACAGAAGAATATCTATGCGTAGTAGTTACTTCAGTGATAATGTTTTCTTCTGATGCCAGAGTTCCAATGTCCTTGATACCTGGGGCACGAAGTTCTCGCCTGAAAGACCGCCTGAGAGAAGAAAGAGAGCTTTCTGTGAAAAAAGCCTTTCTAGAAGACATTTTGAATGAGAATGACCTATTATCTTCTCTCCTTAGAAAGGAGTCTACCATACATGCAGTAATATGGAACCCTCATATGCTACCTTCTTTGAGTAAAGGATCTCAGTCGCCTGATGGAACTGCTGCCATTTCCTCCTCAGAAAAAGAGAATTCACACCACCATTCTGGAAATGATAGTTCGATCAATCTTTTTAAAGAGATGACAATGTTCATGGAAGCTCTGAATGATTCATATGTGGACAAGGACGATTTATTGTTCGATTTTCAAGTTGATTCAGGAACGTTGCCTTGTGTAGCTTGTGGAATTCTTGGTTTCCCATTTATGTCTGTGATACAACCATCCGAAACAGCATCGGCAGCATTGCTACCCACAAAACATTATTCTCAACAAACCTGCGGTAAATTATACTCCAGCATTTCTTTTCATCTCAGTTTCCCATTTATTCCTGTAACTCAAACCTTGGTTGAAGAATTTTGCTATTGCACATGTTTTTTCCCATACCCTTTTATGCCGTCACTGATTTTAGAGTTATTAGTCATGGTTTTGGCACATATGACACAAGGCTTGTTGCTGTGGGGTTTAGCTCTTATGCAGACTAACAGGTGTTTGTTCTGATCTCAGAACAAGCACCCAATGCCCACAGCACGTCTCTTATGGAAAACCCAAAAAGAATTTTCTTTTATTGTGTATGTATTTATTACGAGGAACATAAAGCAAACTGATTGAACTTTGAGTATTTTACTTTACCTCAACAGGTTAACTTGAAGTGTTTGATGTGTTATCGTCCTTTCTTCTGCAGAGGACCGGTCAGATATTTCTGATACTGCTTCACCTCTAATGCAATTGCAAGTACCATCAAGCACAGACTCAGAAAAGGGTATGGGCAGTTCTGGTGGATCACGAAGACCACGAATCTTTTGTTTGGAACATGCAATTCAAACAGAGGAGCTTTTGCGGTCCAAAGGTGGAGCAAATGTGCTTGTGATCTGCCATTCCGGTAAAATTGGCTTCTTATCTTTGTCTTGTTGACAGGATTGAGTTTGTAATCTATTTGTGAAAATACAGAGTACCTCACGTTCTAATTTCAGATAAATTTGAATGATTTTCATTTTTTTTTAAATGATAACAGAGTTTTGCAGAGGTCTATGATACCATATGATAGTCATGGCAATGGAAGCCATCTATCTAGATTGTTCTCTCACTATGATTGTGGAAGAGCACACTCCATTGGCTTAGTTACTATATTGATTCCCTCTAAATTCTGATTTTGCAGACTATCAGAAAATGAAGGCATATGCTGGTGCCATTGCTGAGGAGATTGATGTTTCTTTTAAGTACAAGGATATTCCATTTGACCCTGCTTCAGAAGAAGATCTAAACTTGATAGACCTTGCGATTGATGATCAGGAATGCACTGGTTACAGAGACGATGACTGGACCTCAAAGCTGGGCATTAACTTGCGGTGTTGTGTAAAGGCGAGGAAGAATTCCCCATCAAATCGAGTCCAACATGCATTAACATTGGGTGGATTGTTTTGTGATGATAGCCCATCTACTATTTTTAATCTTAAATGGAAGTCCAGGAAATCTCGTTCAAGGACTAGGTTAGGTACTCCAGAGAAGTGCGAGCCATGTGAGACCCTTCAAAGAAAGGATCATGAAGTATCGAGGAACAAGTTGGACAGTGATGCTGTCAGAAAGGAAGAAATAATTCTTCAATACACTAGAAGGAATGCCAAGTTTAAATCTGGTAGTTCTACTGGAACTAGCAGAAGCCATGGCTGCTATGATAAGCAGCCAGTAGAAGTCTCACTCGCCAGTGCTGGAGAAGTACATCTGAAATCAAATAATCAGACAGATAATACCTATTGTGGCACAGAAAGTCCTGTATGCGAAACTGCAGACCTCCCTGTTGGATTGGGTGATGTTAGCCATGAAATCCAGGTTCTTGAAGCAACTACAGATCTGACCTTGGATTTGATTCCTGCACAAGTTGCAAGTTCACTTGCCAATGTCACTACATATGTGGGAAATGTTGAAGTGCAGATCATAAATCAAGCTTCAGAGGAGATGAATGTAAAGCAACAATCTGTTGGGTCAGCTACATATATTTCTCAAAGGCACAGTGAAAATGAGTTTTCCCAAAATTTAGGTGGGCAAAATGAGATTTTGGATAGCACAGACTCTTGTTTTCGTACAGTCAAAGAAACTGGAGAAAAACTCAACATAGTAAAAGCGACCAAAACAACAGAAGTTTCAGATAGTGATGTTGTCAACGATTCAGAAGTTGCTGCAGTTCCTGATGCACGGAGCCCTTCATCAAGCTTATGTGCCAAGTTGACTTCAGGTTGTGAAGTACATGAGGAAACAGCATTATTAGAATTGAAAGATGGTCGCAATGTTAAGGGTAATGCTGTTGCATGTGCAGAAGCAACTCGGTGTGGTGCTCCAATGGGACCACATCCTCACGTTTGCAGTGGGAGTGATGAGCAAGAAGATGAAATTCACAGGACAGTCAACCAGTCTGTTCCTCTTCTCATTGAAGCATGCACAGAAGCTCCAGAAGCAACCTCTTCAGAAGAACAAGGGAGGAGCTATGGGAGTGCATATTGTAAATCCCCAGAAAAAGACCGGACTGCAAATGCAACTGGTGATGAGAACCCTGTAATTTGTTCTGTTGAAATTATGGATCAGCAGAGTGCTGCTTCTGATCAAGGATGTTCTCATGTTCAAAGAGATTCCAATGACAGCAATGGTGAGACCAATCATGAAGACCCTCCTTGCCAGGATGATAGGGAGCCACAAACCATGGAGTCCACTGAAGTAGATCAAGTATCAACAACACGACGTAGAAGGAAGAGAAAGAGTGAATTGGAGTCAATAGCAGAAGACCAACTTAACTGCAGCGGCTTCATCAGAAGTCCCTGTGAAGGTTTGAGGTCGAGAGCAGGAAAAGAAACAACCAATGGAAGTGACTGCATCAGCTCATCAGGATATGAAAATCCTGCCAAGAAGGCTAGGGAATCGAGAAAAGAAGTTAAACCTAGAAAAGAAACTGTCTCTTTTGACGATAAAAAAGAGAAGAGGGGTGGCTCTCATAGGTGCGATATGGAAGGCTGCCGGATGAGATTTAAAACAAGGGCTGAGTTGACGGTGCACAAACGTAATCGGTGCCCAGTTGAAGGGTGCGGAAAGAGGTTCAGCTCCCACAAGTATGCAGTACTTCACCAGCGCGTCCACGAGGATGACAGGCCGCTTAAATGCCCGTGGAAAGGTTGCATTATGACATTCAAGTGGGCGTGGGCCAGGACCGAGCACATACGGGTACACACAGGGGAGCGGCCATACAAGTGTAAGGTGGAGGGGTGCGGGCTTTCTTTTAGGTTCGTGTCGGACTTCAGCCGCCACAGGAGGAAGACAGGTCATTACGTGAGCTAACTTTTTGATAGCTACATATCCTGAGTAGGCCGGGAATGTATCTGTAAAATATGTGAAATTGGGCACGGAATAGGTGATTCTGCGAGCGCCAAAAAGTGGCATCGAGAATCAGTTCGTAGTTTTTGATTGTTACAGTAGGATCGGAATGGGTGACAGAGTATTCATAGGGGTAGGGTAGGAAGTCTGTCAATTCGGGCGCTCTAGTTGTTCCAGTGCACTGATTGTTTGAATCCTTTGTATCTCCTCATCTCTATCGTCAATTCCACACCAATTTTATTCGTTCCGTGCTGATCCTGTTTGATTGGGCATGCAAAATATGGTATATTGTGGGGGCTTATATGACTCGAAAGGAGGCTCCCGATTGTCTTAGATGACCCGTGCATCGCGGTGATGATTTTGCTTGATTAGATGATTGTCTACCTGAGTCTTGATGATTATGTGAGCCATAAATCCGGTATGCTGTTCTCATTTTGGCGAGATGATTCGTGCACACAAAAAGATGGAATTTTCAGAAATTTCAGAATGTGGTCAAAGGAAGAGTTCTTAGAGTTCTTATCCTATCAAGGCAGTGATGCTCTTGAATTATATATCTTCTATGGATTAACATGACAATGTTGTCCAACGAAGAAGAGTTCTCTTTCGATCGCACTTCTCTTCTCTACTGCCTCCGTTTCTCGCGTCTTCACATCTAGTCTTGCGTTATGACCGAAATGCCCTCGTTCCGATGAAAAAATTCCCACTACCGAGTCCCCACGTCCCCTATTTATGACCCCCCGAATTTCTCGGTCCATCCAGAACCTCCTCCCGTCATCTCTTCCTTCTCTTGCGCCGAAAAGCAAACACCTTGCGATCAATCTCCCCAGCAAGAAACCGACCCACCGCTATGGCCGCCGCCGCCCCGCCTCCGCCGCCCTCCGATGTCCCCGCGATGCCGGAAATCGCTCCCCCTTCCTCCCGCCGGACGCTCTTCGCCCGCGTCCGCCTCGCCGCCCCGTCCGACGTCCCCCACATCCACAAGATGATCTACCAGATGGCCGTCTTCGAGCGCCTCGCGGACCAGTGCGCCGCCACCGAGGCCTCCCTCTCTTCCACCCTCTTCAACTCCCCTCCCTTCCAGTCCTTCACCGTCCTCCTCCTCGAGGTCTCCCACCTTCCCTTCGCCCCGCTCCCGCCGCCGCCGCCGCCGCAAAACCCTACCGGCGTGCCCGCATTCGCCCCGGTCGTCCACGCGATCAACCTCGACCTCCCCATCGAGGACCCCGAGGCCGAGATCTTCGCTTCCGGGGCCGAGGGCGGGCGGCGCCGGCGCCGTGGTGGCTGGGTTCGTCCTGTTCTTCCCGAACTACTCGACGTTCCTGGCGAAGCCGGGGTTCTACATAGAGGACCTGTTCGTGAGGGAGTGCTACCGGAGGAAGGGGCTGGGGCGGATGCTGCTGACGGCGGTGGCGGGGCAGGCGGCGAGGATGGGGTACGGAAGGGTCGAGTGGGTGGTGCTCGACTGGAACGTGAACGCGATAAAGTTCTACGAGGATATGGGGGCGAAGATCCTGCAGGACTGGAGGATTTGCAGGCTGACCGGAGAGGCCCTCTCTGCATATGCCAACATCGATTACTGAAGAAGATGACGACGCCCAAGAAAGAAAAGTTCACACTTTTTAATGTGGCGAAATGAAAATCTAAGTTGTGTGGTTTTTGTGTTTCTGAGTTAGGGTCTAATCTGATCTGTTGTTTCGTTGAGCAATTCGGGATTGTCGCAAATTTGGGTCGACGAGAGTCTGTTGTTCGTGTCAATTTCTGTAGTCAATATCGAATGAACTCGAAGGTGCCTGTTTGGGCTTTCTTTGTGTAAGTGTATTTAGTGCAGTTCAGTGCGTTTGGAATTTCCAATTCAGAAGTGGTCTGGATTGGGCATGGACTTGTTCCTTTCTTCTTCTGTTTCATGATTTGGGCTTTTGTCTCTGCGTTGGCCTTTTGGGTTCTCGGGTGAATCTCCTCGGACTTTCTCCCGGTCGGAGGTCTGCTCTATGATGACATCGTTGGGTGCGTAATTGACTAGTAACTGTAGCCATTCCCTCTGGCCTCCAGTGGTCAACGCACTTCCGGTGACATAATTCAGTTTCGAGACCCTGTCCTGTTCCGTCAGTGAATCGTCACGATCGGGACTTTGTCTTCTTGACTTCTGCCCTGGCTAATGGGTTAGGCGGGGGCGAAAGCTCTCCCATTTCGAGGCGTTCTTTCAACGGTAGAGCTGCTCATTACAGACGTGCATGACACGGACGCGCATGACAATCATTTTGTTCCAGAACTATTTCTGGAACAGAAATAAATTTTTCTATTTCTATTTTAGAAAAGTTTAAGCAAAAATAATCGTTTGATAACGTCACCAAATTTTTACTTTAAAAATAGAAATTTGTTTGATAACGACACAAAATTTCTTTCTTTTCGGGTCACCGGCTGGGGGTGGTGGCAAGGGCCGGCAACCGGCGGTTGGCGGCGGCGACTGGTGATCGGCGGTGGCGGCCAACGGCGACAGTGGCCGACAACGGTGACCAACGACCGATTGCGGGCAGCGGCGACGGCCAGCGGTCAATGGCGGGTGGCGACGGGCAGCGATCGACGGAGGAAGAGGAGGAGGCAAGACGTCATAGAGGAGATGAGAGTTATCGAAATAGGGTTTGTAGGAGAAATTATTTTTTATTTTTGTTTCAGAAATAGAGAAGTAGATTTTTTATACTTCTAATTTCTCTTCCAAACCTATTTTTGGAATATAAATCTATTTCAGAAATAGAAAAATGGAATAGGTTTATCAAATGGATTTATTTTCTAGAAACGGGTTTGGAACAGAAAAACTATTTTTGGAATAGAAATTTTGGTTATCATGCACCCTATGTTGTCACATCACGGTCTGCGGTTAGGTCAACACATAGTTTCCTTAATCCCGCCTTCATCGTTGGATAATGTTAGGAGGTGCCGGAGGTGGTATCAGAGTTAGGACAGGAACCTTCTGCTCTGTATTAAAAGAAACTATAAAGAAAGAGCACGACCACCCAACTCCGAGACAATCACAGAATTTTGTTGGCCAAATAAGACGGTACAAGCGATTTTCTTTTTCGGCCAGTGGGCGGAAAATGATGGGATTTGCCTATATCTTCTGCGCCGGAATGCGAAAGTGGATGTTGACCTTCCTGTTTTGGTCTGGAGAAGAGCCCTTTGACCTAGCCAACATGTATCGATCCAGGTCGACAATACCGTGACCTCCGCATGGTCAGAGCACGCCGCGCAACAGCTGCTGACAGTGACTTAACTCCTCCGCATGAGATGTGAAGCCAAATACGACCGCCTGTCACCCGAAACGAATTACTCAAGAGTCGGAAGAAAAAGAAGCTTTGAACGAAGAACGAATAATGGATTAAAATAGTCGAAAGCCGAAGGACAAAAGGCTACGCAAGAAACGAAACCTTCCACCATTTCTTGTGCCGTGAGCTTATTCTATCTCGATCTCCCCCCGCTGCTGACGGGGGTTCCGTTTCTGATGCCCCCACCGAGCATCGAGGATCCTCGGATTCTTTAATCCCACCCTGAAGACGAAATTCCTCTCTCGCAATTCCGGCGACGGCAAATCTTGCTTCCGGCCATTCGGAATCTCTCTCTCTCTCCCCCTCATGTGCCGATCAAGAAAATCCACAGACTCGATCCAACCCAACAAGAGGAGTTCAAGAAGATTATCCGAATCCTCAAGAGCACCGCCCTCTCCCTCCTTCAAAACCGCCTCAATTGACCCCCCATCATCGTCCACCTTCTTCACCGTCACCTCCGGCCCCACCAGTTCCTCCTTCTTCAAAAACCTCCGCCGCCGCCACCCCGCCTCCGACTCGTCGTCCTCCCTCTCCACCACCCCGTCCTACTCCCTCCCCGCCGACCTCAGGCACCACCTCCACGACACCCCCTACATATACCCCTTCTCCGAGCTCTCCTCCGCCACCGGCAACTTCCTCCTCCGCCCCCTCTCCCTCTCCCCCTCCTCCTCCTCCGCCTGGCGCTGCTCCCTCCGCGGCCAGGACGTCGCCGTCTTCCGCCGCAGGCTCCGCCGCCCCATCGGACTCCCCCGCCTCCGCGAGCTCCTCGCCGCGATCTGCAGGAGCCACCACAGCAGCGTCGCGAAGCTGCTGGGCGCGTCGCTCTTGGAGAGCGATGTGTATCTGGTCTACGAGTTCGTGAAGGGCGCGAACCTCTGCGACTGCCTCAGGAACCGGGTCAACCCGGGCTACTCGCCCCTAGCGAGCTGGGCCTCGAGAATGCAGGTCGCGACGGACGTGGCTCATGGGTTGGAGTACATCCACCACTGCACGGGGGTGAACGGATCCGGCTTCCTCCATAACCGGATCAAGAGCTCCAGCATCGTCATCACCGAAGATTCGTTGAACGCCAAGATCTGTCATTTCGGTGCGTTGACCTTCCCACGCGAATCTTGTTCCTTGTTTTATCGATTGCGTTTTCCGATGAAAAACAAATCTTACGAAAGTGTCATTGAAGTTCGATATCAATTTTATACAACGTGTCTGGACAATTTGTTGTAAAATAGGAGATCCAAGAAATATTTCATATGCAGATTGTTATACGTTTCTTGCCATCTTATGAAGTTTGGTCATTTGGCAAAGCATGATACGAGAAAAGGCGTGACGTATATTTGTTAGAAGTGACAGGTTGTGGTTATGTTGTTCTGTCCTTTGGATATTTCGTTTACTACATTTGTTTATGAGGATAAAGAAAGACGATCGCTTCCTTAACAATCAACACTCTCGACTGGCGTTCTCCACTAGGTACGGCGGAGCTGTGCGGCGAGGTGGTGGAGGAGGACGAGCCTCCGTGGTCCCTGGACACACCCAGACCGATGAGGACCAACAGCGGCGCGAAGAAGTTCGAGGGAACGAGAGGCTACATGTCGCCGGAGTTCCGTTCCACGGGAACCCCGACCCGGAAGTCCGATGTCTACGCATTAGGGGTCGTCGTGCTCGAGCTGCTGTCCGGGGAAGAGCCGCTGAAGTACTCCTTCGACAGAGAGAGCGGCGATTGCAGGAGGACGAGCGTGATAGAGGGGGCGAGGGACGCGGTGGGCGAGGGCGTGAGGCGGTGGGTGGACAAGAGGTTGAAGGACTCGTACCCGGTGGAGGTCGCCGTGAAGATGGTGCAGCTGGCCTTGGAGTGCGTCGACGACGACCCGGAGAAGCGGCCCGATATGGGTCGGATCGCGGGTCGGATCTCGAAGTTGTATCTGCAGTCCAAGAAGTGGGGCGAGAGGTTTGCCCTGCCCCAGGATTTCTCGGTCTCCATGGCACCGAGGTGACGGTGATAGGCTCGCTTTATTTTTTGGTCGGTCCAGACCATAGATTTCTCATATATATATATTTGTTAGAGATTTGTGAATATGCAGGATTTTTTCACAGGGTCTTTCCATTCGGATTTAACCAAGAATTTGTTTTCTAAGGTTGTTTCGTTATTATTCTCACGTTGCTTGTGAAGCTCGCTTGTCGAAAAAACCAGCGCCTACGTAAAAAAAGAACAAAAGAAAAACCAATACCTACCGACCATTTCTCCCCCGTAGTGACGTCCCCGTCAGCTAAAATACTTTTTTAACTATCTTAATTTAACATTTGGTGTCCACCCTTCTTACCTAAAAAGAGAAAGGCGGGAATCCCCTGTCTTTTCAGGGAAGATTATGTTGCAGACGTTTAACTTCAACTATGAGTTTTGACTTTCACATTTTCGATGAGATAGAGCAAAAATTTAAAAAATAAAATGAGAATTAAGGCAGGATAAAATAAAAAATAAAGCTATCTTGATTTGGACTTCATGAGTTTTAAAACATTTTTTATTTTTGGGGGTACTTTATAATAGGGGTGAGCATCGATCCAAGTTGACCCTGGACCGACCTGTATTGGCCAACCCTACCGATCCTGGTTTAGTTCCTAAGAAGACCGGGTCAGTCATTGGTCCTAGAATTTCTGGATCAACGGTCCTAGAATTTCTGGATCAACACTGTACGGGTCAGTCTTCGGTCTTAAGAGTTCTGGATTGGTCCAGGGGCAGTTGCACGGACACGTTATATGGCCTTCCATGTCGTGTCCGACACGTGTCGGAGCATGTCGGACACGTCGACACGCTCGGACACGGTCGGACACGCGGTCAACTTTTCTCGACACGCGTGTCGACGCGTGTCCGGAAGACTGATGAAGGGTGGAGGCGAGGGAGCAGAGGCCGCGAGCGCCGGCGAGATGAAGCCACGATCGGACCACCGCGACGGCGAGAGACGGCTAGAAAAGGAGCCGAACAGAGAGAAAGAAAGAGAAGGCAAACTCCCGCCGGCGAGACGAAGCCACGAACGGACCACCACGATGGCGAGAGACGGCCAAAGAGGGCGAGGGCTGCCATTGTTGCGATGGATCGGCGACGAGAGGAAGAGGAGAGGAGGGAAGGGGTCGTGCGGCGAGCAGCAAGGAGGATAGGAAAAAGGAGCTCGGCGGCTCACTAGGGTTTTCATAAGGAAATCCAAAAGAAATAAGAAAGGAGTTCTACCGTCTAATGGCGTGGGGAGGGGTTGAAGTGACAGCTCACCTGTCACTGTCAAGTGGTGGGGAAGGAAAAAGGTAAAATAAACTTGGGGTGGAGGGAAAAGACGAACGAAAGAAGGGGTGGGTTTTGAGGATTATTTTTTAACTGAAAAATTAAATAAATGAAATTAAAAAATAATTTCGAAAAAGAAAGTATTGAATTTTGAATAATGATAAATTTTAGTTATTGTAGAAAATTATGGATTTATTTAAATAAATTGATTCTAATTTCTTATTAATTATTAGTTGCATCGATAACCTTTATTAAAATTAAAAAAATATTTTGCATTAATTATGAATATATCTTTCGAATTTCAAATGAATTGATTTGTTAATATTATTAGTGTAAATTTATTATAAGCTTTTTTAATTAATTAATTATTTATAAATTTGAATTAAATTAATTAAAAATAAAAATATTTATACAAATTTTTTATTTTTAAATAAAACCTTAAAATCGCGTGACAAAGATCAACCAACCCCGACTATATATATAATCAATAATATTAAATAACTTTTTAGTGATGAGTTCAAGTAATTTTATACTATTCTTTAATAACTTTGGTTTTTGATGTTTTTTATGGCGTCAATAGTCATAATTTACGAAGGAGAAAAATATTTTTGTGAGGAGTCCTCACGGCGTCCAAAAAGACACCTTATGGCATCATCCTATAATATTCATTCTCTTCTGTTTTATTTGTCCTCTTAGTTTTCAATTTGTTAAAATTGAAAAAAACAACTTCTCCGCTCGCGGCTCAATGTTCGCTTCGCTTGTTGCTCCCCGCTCAACATGCTCATTATGTTCGATGCTCACCCTAGTTGATCCTCACTGCTTGCCTTTCTTAATTAACCTTACTCATCATCGAACCCATTGGGTCGGTACAATCCCTGGTTGCTCTTTTAAGCAGTATAAAAAATGAAATAAAAAATTATTGGTTAGTCTTTGGTTGATGTTGAAATCGGACCGAACCCATTGGATCAGTTCAATTCTCAATCGCTTTTTTAAGGAGTACAAAAAATGAAATGAAAATTTATCTGTTAGTCCGGGTTGACCCTAGAACCAGACCGAACCCATTGGGTCGGTCCGGTTCTCGGTCCAAAACTCAATAGGGTCGGTCCTCGATTAAAAAAAATTGAGAACCAGCACTGTGCGAGTTAGTTCTAATGTTATGGGGTGGACCGACCCAATCCGGACCATGCTCACCCTTACTTTATATTATATCGGTGGACAAGATCAAGTCAACAAATTGTTTGGCAAACTGCATTTTCAACAGCAAAGGTAATATTAATAATTCAAGGTGCCCTGCATCTTATTTACTTTCTCTCCTTATTTTTTTACTTTGTGTCCTTTTCTTCATCTGGAGATAATCTTTGGAGTTTCATACTATATGATATTGCCGGCTAGAGTTTTTTTATTATATTTTTTTCCTGATGTTAAAAGAATTACTTTTGTTCTATAAGCTACTGTGAATAACATTACTAAGATATTCGTTTTATACGGGTAGCAACAAAGTTTAATGATCTTTGTTGTTATTAAATATCAAATGATTTGTCTATAGAATGTCACATACATCTTTGTCTTTTTGAAATCTTGTTTTGATAGAAAGAAAGTGTACATGAGCCAACCTAACAAAATTTGTACTGGCAATACCAGTTTTCTTGATAATATATTAAACGCAATTGATAATTAATCATACTTCTTTTATTATTTAGATGTTGCTCGAATTACCATTCGCGAAACCTCTCCCATAAATTGTGGTTGAACTTTAGTTAAACAAGATATCGAAATATTATATGATATATAATTAAAAAGGTGAAAGATGTAGTTATGATAATTAAAGCTAGAGTTCTTTTTTAACTATTAAAAAACAATTAAAGAACTCAAATAGGTTAATATGTGACGGGTTTCCCATTATATCAGTCATTTTTTACCTTGATAATTATCTAGCTAGGAGATCCCTATAAATTAAAGAATATCACTCATTACATACTTTCCTCTTTGAAATGAAAAGATAATGAGTCAATTGTAATCATAATTGCAAAAATTCACGTCATCATTACTACTCAAATTTCGCATAGGAAAAAGTAAAATTATGCTTTCTTAGCTTTCAATTTTATTTTTAAAAAAACCATTCTAAAAAGACCACATCAACAAAATGTAATTCCTGTCCCAATTTCATCTTAAATAAAAACACTCCGGTTCAAGCTAACCCTTTTACTACTCGAATGTTCGTCGTCTAATATATACACTTTCTTTTGATAAATAGCACTACAGCGACACTAGGCTAGTAAAAATAGAGATATTAGATGAAAAAAGTCAAAACCATTTGATAATTTATACAGGAGGCCATGTCGCTGAAACTTTTGATTAAGTTGATTTTGTTAGAATTTATGTTAGCTTTGCAGCATCATTTTTGTCCATCATATCAAAAATGCTTCCCAAGCTTGACTTTGTTCTCGGTTTAATATCATCTCTTTATGAAAATGTTTTGTTTGATTTGATATGATCTTTATCGAAATCTTACAAAGATCGCTTGATGTGACACCCTTGATACGTCATGCGTAATACTTGTTTTTTTTTTTAAACTCAAATATTTATTATGAGATGCGGAAACACATTAAAGCATTCATAATATCCTATATCAAACAATTATACGAGTTTAATAAAATGTATATACACCTTCTTTATGTTAACAACAATATTATAACGTGACGTTCAAGCAAAACACATAGTACATAACTCCTAGGAAGGATGAGGGTCACCTAGCTTCAACATAGCTCTCCTGCACCAAAGATGCTGCTTATACAAGAGTCAAGCTATCTAATATAAATTGACAACTTCGCCCATCCATGTATTGCTGCCGCCGTTGAAACCCCTTAACAGTCCAACTCATCGTTGATATTCAAGTTTTGACAAGACAAATTGACGGGGAATCCCTTCTAAAAGTCCTACATTGACCCATATGGTAGAGGTATACAAGCACATCTTCAAAAACATGGTCATAATGGATAGGAGCTCCAAAAAGCAGTCGCGGTAGGAGATCCATTCTACATATCTAAAAAATAAAAAAGTGAGCTGAAGCCCAATTAATGAAATCCATAACTCTAAGGTAGGAGATTATCTTACTACTCAACCCTTACATGCAAAGCACAACAATTCATTTACATACAAATTAACTATGATAATTAATTGAATAAATAAATGCACTTGCTTATTTAGCATGTTATGTTTGATGGAAACCATGAATAATAGCACATGAGATTATTCAATTGAATGCAAATAAATAACACAACACGCTGTGATGCATAATTATCATCGATTAGTACATTAAGAGTCATGTATGCACATGATCATACATCATATCAATAATCTCATCTCATTTCATTTCATCTCGACTCCCGAGATATCTCAGTATCAAGACATTTCCACTCCAAGGCATTCCTAATAGCCCTCGGACATCCCAACTCAGGGGTATTTCAACTTTGAGGCATCCCAAACACTCTTGAGGCATACCGACTCTTCATGGCATCCCAACTCCGGGGCATCACCCCCGCCACTATGTGGGCAACAAAACATAGTATAATGATTTCCATATATAATCACATAATAATATTTATTTATTATTCTTTGCATAGTTGCTAAAGAATCAACATTCTATACATGATATCATCTTATGCAAATCATTTCCAAACTATAATCACTGTTTCTTTTTTTGTGCATCGCATATAAAAATAGTAACTTACCTTTTTTCCATTTCTCATGCAAGTAATGATAAAGTTCTTAGAAAATCGCCATTGTAAACCTCAACAATCCAAATAATCAACAAGTAGCAATCGATAACCTAATGTAAACATCAACAACTCAACATGAACATTGAAAACCGAAATAATCAATAACGATTAAGAAGCGAACCGATTACTTAGCCAAATTACAAGAATATCACTTTTTAAGAATGGAGTCCCTAAGAAAGTTATCCTAGGACCAATGTCACCTCCACATGGCGCTCGACGATGAATTGGGCGTCTAGAATTGACGCCCTATGGAGGGGGTCGTCATTCCCCCCCAAATTAAGGAAAAGGTACCTGTTATAAAGGAGGCTCCTTCGACTATCATCCCTATAAGAGAATGGGAAGGAGTAGGTCTTGCTCCATATGTGTTAATTCATTTTTGGTTTACACGACTTCAAGCAGATAAAGTAGCTACAAAAACTATGCCTGTCAATCGAGTCCGCTGGGATAGTCCTACTTTTGTTACATTGTACTCTAGTCTTTCTGGGGCAATCAATCCTTCCCTTCTTTCCCCAAAGTTCTTGTCGCGGAGTTCTTTCGAATTAGCAAGGCGGTAAGTAGGTTAATTACTAGTACATGCTCTTTGTCCCGATTGAGTGGAGTAAGGAAAAAGTGGGGCCTATACCAATGTTTTAACTGCCAATCTATCCCATTTGTTAATGCTTAATAAGATTGAGAACCAGTAGGTGGGGATTTTCATTTCGATCAAGAAATAACATTTCTTGCATTCATGTATACAACAGCTAAGAGCGGATTCTCAAGCAAGGATCCAACGAATTCTGTTTGCAAGCCCCTTTGCGCACTGGAGCAGGCACCAAGAGGGCATGAAAGATTTCTGAGTTCTTATTCAGGAATGTTCTTCAATGATTTATGGAAAAACCCAGGTAGGCAACGTCGATCTAAAATCTCTCCCTCGCCACTTTTTATACTTTCGGATCTCATGAAAGTCAATTAATAAAAACCTCGGCATATAAAAATTCATTGAGTCAAATCATATGAACACAAAGATTCAACGTGAAATCATCGTAACTTTCTCAAACCTAATATCAAGTTCAAACTAAAATTGACAACCATCAAACAATCAAGTCAAGAGTACTAAGTAGTTCATTTTACTTAGTCTTTAGGGTGTCACTTACCTTGAAAACGACTCAATAACTTAGGCTACGTTTGGTCGTCGGGATAATAATCGGGATAGAATAGGATAAAGTAGGATATTAAATCTTCTGGATAATAAAGGTGGACATATATAATCCTATCAAGTGTTTGGCGCACTTCAGGATAAGATTAAAAAATAAATATGATATTCAATTAAATTATAAAATTATAAAATAGAAAATTCAATTAATTAAATGCCATGGAAAAGCCCTAGATCTAGGAATTGTGGCCACCATTGAAAACGGCGAGATGCAAAGATGGGAGAAGAAGTGGAAGAAGAGGGCTGACAATTAATCGGAGAGATTGAGGCATCCATTTAACGTAAATGCTTATTATATCTTCTCTCTTTGTTAAGTTCTTTCTTTCCTTAAAAAAAAAATTCTTATCTAATCCGGGCTTATCCCACTCCCTCCCTCGGATTTTTTATCCGGCGTTTTATCCGGATGTATCCGGGTTTGTCCGATCCGGTGGACATTCCCAAATATTGGATAGGATAACAAATTATTCTATCCAGACTCAAATCCGGACTACCAAACGCAGCCTTAAAGTTTTAGTCACCTCGTCCACACTTGAAAGATTTAAGACAAAAGCTTTGATAACACAAGTGTGGAACCTTTACTACTTTTACTCACGAGATTTGGAAATGAAAGATCGAAGAAGAAGGTTGGTAGTTGGAAGTTAATGGAGCGGAGATTTTTACTTTGAAGCTTGAAAACTCACTTATTCAGCCAAGGTAGTACTCAAGAGTTGTTAAGGAGGAGGAATAAATATCATTTTTTTAATCATTAGGCCTAAAAGTAGGAGGATTTGTGTGTTCCAATAAAAATGCTTCAAATGACCCTCAATAAGTATGGTACAAATGGTTTAATAGGATTCACTATAATAAGATATCTTAGGATGAGTCACGAGAGTATTAAATGAATAAAAATAATATTGCTAATGTAAGGTGTGACTTCAAAACAAAACTAGGCTCAATCTCACAAGGAGAATGTGGTTAAAGATAATTTATGCTCGACATATCTATTTAAAATCTATTTTTGAATTAAAAACTTATCTTAAAAATAGAAAAATGATATTACTTCACGATATGAATTTTTATTCTAAGCCTATCTAATTTTTTTTTTTTAAATAGAGAAATAGAATATTATCATCCGCGCGCCTGACCCAGCTCGTGTAGCCAATTGAGCCGTGCCGAGCCGACTCGTGCCGACTCAACCAGACTCGGTTATCCCCCCTCCCAAATTCCCACCATCAATCGGTTGAAGAAGCCGAGCTCGGCTCTCCCATGGCGGCAGCTGGTGCTGGGAAGATGCTGCAGAGGCGGATCCTCTCCCTGTTCGCCGCTGATCGTGCCCAGAATCTCCTTCCCGCTGGTTAGTCTCCCTCTCGCTCCGTGCGTCGCCCATGGACACGCAACGGGAAGAACGAACAAAACCCTAATCGCGGCAATGCCCGTCGTGCATCGATTCCCTTCTTTCTCCTCGACGATCCGGATGCGTGCGCTTGTTTTCGCTTCTCCATTTCCCGCACGCGATTTGATCTTTTGGTTGGGTTTCGATGGGCTTAGATCTTTGTTCCGTTTGTGGAAATGGGTAAGCGAGAATCGCTTAAAGTCGGTGGCTTTTGTCCCGTTCTTGGTTCTGGGTTTATATCTCTTCCTTGGAACTGAAGGGTCGCGTCTGAGCATTGATGAGAGTCGTTTTCCAGAGGATGTTCACGTTGAGCTCTTCGCTTGCTTCTAGGAGAGGGAACTGAGAGTGTTATTGTGGGAAAACGAAGCGGCAGCGATGTCGCCCCATGGACATGGCTGGGAAGTCCTTCCCCTTTTTTTTTTCTTTGAATCGTTTTGTTTTGTTTATGTAAATTTTGTCGGGGTTAGGGGAATCAAGAAGGATCCTACTTTTGGGATAAGTGAAGGAGGGAGGTAGGATTTGGCATAGCTAATTTATTGATTGAAAGCCAGACAGACTTAGCATTTCACGGAAGGATAAAAGATTAGTGATGCTGTTCCATCAGATTAGAGCCCTAACTGACTACCTGTTTGTTGATGGAGAGGAGGACAGCTTCTTGAATATGCAATATTCTTGAGTTGTGGCACGTATGCCTGTTGAGAAGACTAGATGAATAGACTGTATTGATCAGAAATCTCTTACTCTTACTTGATGCAAGCCAGTAGAAGAGATGCTGCTATGGAGATCTACATTAGGGATTTGTACCTGGTAACCTGTCAAGATGAGCGGTATCGAATTATTTAATTGCTTTGGGAATCAAATGGATATCTCACAGTTGAGAGGTCACAGATTGGCGGTGGATGTACGAACCATAATATGTAGAGGAAAATTTCATTTTTACAAGGACATATGATAAGCTCTTTTTTAGATCTTCTCTTATAACTTTCTGATTGGATTAACCTGCAATGGATGTGAACGTCAGGCATCCCCTATTGATCTGCATATCCTTTATCCTTTATCCAGCCACCCACCACCCAGTGTCATTCTCCATTGCCTGATATTTTCGAATGCATTCTTAATCAATCTGCATCTGCAAGCTTTTGCACACTAGATTAATATTGTCTCAGATCATCCTTGAATGCAGCCATCATTGTTGATGTTCTTACTTACTTCTGCTGTTGCTGCTACTTACACCACTTTCCCATTGCAGAAGCCTCACAACGTATTCTTCCTTCCGCTAATGCATTGTTCAGTAGATACAATCTTTATGAAAGAGGCTTGAAGACTCAAGCAGAGGCCAATGAGGACTTGAAAAACCAAGAAGTCAGTGAAAGGAAGCCGAACAATTCCCTTCCAAATGAACTGAAGGGCAATGACAATTCTGAAGTCAAGTACTCTGCCATATCCAACTTGAAAACCTCTTCAAGGCATGATCTTGCCCTGGTCTTTACTTGCAAGGTCTGTGAAACGAGATCGGTGAAGACGGCTTGTCGTGAATCGTATGAGAAAGGTGTAGTTGTGGTCAGGTGTGGCGGTTGCAATAATCTACACCTGATAGCGGATCGGCTTGGGTGGTTTGGAGAGCCTGGGAGCATAGAGGATTTCTTGGCTGCTCAAGGAGAGGAAGTCAGGAAAGGGTCTGTCGATACCTTGAATTTGACTTTAGAGGATTTAGCTGGAACCAGAAATTGAGAATGCTTCCGAATATTGGTTGTGTGAATCGCAGCTGTATTGCCTTAGAAAATTTTTGAATCTTGATCATATCACTTGTTGGCAGTTGCTTCAGGTTGTAAGGTAGAATTACTGGAGCCTCTTCAGTGCGATTTTGCTGATATTATGAGTATAGTAGCTTTGTTACCACCCTTGTCTCTCAATTCTCAATCCGATATGCGATTCATTGATTCATCAGTCGGAATGTGAGTCAGTGACGGCGGCACGATCATATAAATGTATATTCAGTGGGAGGTGCATCCATTTCCTGTACCGAAAAATGGATTTGGGAGGAAGTGGCCATGATGATAAGGCAATCCTCTTTGAGAGTGTGAAAGTGTTTTTGAATACTTTAAAATCTTCCTAGTAGAGTATTCTTGAGACTCAAGCCTTTCAACTAGGGCTACTGCGTTGGCAGCCGCTTGAAAAGCTTGAACGGAGCTCCGCCAACGCAACGGTGGATTTTTCACCCACTCTTAACTCACTCCAACTGTGTAGAGCTACTATATTTCCCTGCTCGATATAGCCAGCACCAAAGCACTAAAGCACTGATATGGAGTTTACCTTTCCCATTTAAGAGGTTCCTAAGTTTTCACCGAAGCATTCTTCCCAAATGAATGAGAATACAAGAGGTGATATTGTGAGATCTCGCACCCTAGAATAGATTTCTCATCTATTTCTTCGCCTTTGAGCTTTTTAAAGACGTGCTTATATCCAAAATACACTTTATACTAGAGACTTTTTATTAATTTCCATCGTTAATTCCTATATCGAGTGAAACTAAAAAAAAAGAAAAAAAAGAAAGACAAAAATGGCATAATTTGGAAGGGGATGATTTATGAACTGTTTGATTGAAATTCGTTTTGTTAATTTAACGTATTACTCATTGACGGAAAAAAATGAAAGATTTAGCTGACGAAATAGTAATCGAATAGAAAAAACTACAAAAGATTAGAAAAAATGATTTCTAACTCCAGAAATAAATATACATGTTAATTATGATTAAGAACTCATCCTATTAGACTATTAGCATCAATAAAAAAAAAAAAAGTATTTGTAGATAAAAATGAGTGCGTTTGGTAACCATCCTATTTTTGGAAATAATTTCTGATTAGAAATTATTTTTATTTTTATTTTGTTCTAGGGAATAATTTCTAAGTATTTTAAAGTGTTTGATAACTACCTAAATTTTTTATTTTTAGAATAGAATTACGTTTGGCATCATTCTCAAAATTTCTAATTCAAACTATTTTCTTTTAATTTTTTAATAATTTTATTACTTTTTTTCTTTTTTATTTTATTTTATTTTATTCCTTTTCTTTTCAAGCTTTGAGTAGTCGCTAGCCTCAAAATGACTAGTGATCGGCTAGACAAGGAACGATAACCTCGCAAGAGTGTTGCTGGCCCTTGCGACGAGGTCATTGACCCCCAAGAGGCCGCACCTCATCAACCAAGCCTTGGCTTGTTGAGGAGCCTTGCCCTGGCAAGGCCGAGCTTGCCCACCCGTCGGCGAGGCTCGACCTTGCTAAATCTAAGTGAGGTTAAGCCTCGCTCGGCCAGATAAGGCTCATCGGTGGTTAGGCGAGTCTTTGGCGAACTCACTGAACCTCACCCAACCAATCATCGGTGACCGGTGATGGCGGTGGAATAAGAAGAAGAAGAAGAAGAAGAAGAGAACAGAGAAAAGAAAGTTTAGGTTGGCTTGATTCCAAAATTGTTCTCAAGAAAAAATAATCAACTCTCTTTATATTCCTTAATTCTTTATTCTCGTGAATAAAAAATTTATTAAACTGATTTCTATTCTAAATTTATTCTTGAAAATAAGAAAAAATAAAATCAATTACTATTTGGCAGATTGTCAAATCCACCCAACAGCCCTGAGAATCTATCTTGGCAAACAAGAGGACTTTTATTTTTATTTTATTTTATTTAGGTAAAAGATCAAGAAGAAGCTCTCGGGTAATCCCAATCTTTTCGCCGGGCACAATCTGTCCTGGTTCTTTTTCGGGGCATACTAGAAGAGGAAGCGAACGCGCGGTCCTGTCGGACTCTCTCTCGGACTTTCTGCCTCGCTCCTTAGCAGAAGAGAGAGAAAGAAGGAAGGAAGGAACGATATGGCGACGGCTCCATGTATACCCTCCATTTCTTCACCTGCTTTCCGCAAACCCACGACCTCCATTGAACCCTTTAAACCGCTTTGTCATCTTCCCAAAACACTAGCACCGACGAATCCTTTCCGCAACAAGTTCGTCTCACTTTCCGTCGCTAGCAAGAGCCGGAGGAGTCCTTTTCGAGGTAATTCAATTGGTGCCCACTTAGCCGAAAGCTCAAGAAACGGTTGGGCTTAATCGGGTTTTTCATCTAAGTGATTCCCTTGTTGTGAATTCCCCTGTTTGAGCTAAAAAGAACCTCCCGCGTCTGTGTTTGGGCGGCTTGTCGTAAGAACTGGTTGTGTTCCTGGAATCTTGATCTGCAAAGTTTGGATTTTTCAATGGTTGCGTGGAGCAGACGGTTTTCTGGTGTATTGGTTGCTGTACTTGCTTATGAGTAAACACTGTGGAGGTTTGGTGTGCATTACCCATGAAATTAGAAGAATGACAGCTGGAGCATTCTTTTATTAATCAAGCTAATGAGCTCAAGAATTCCCTTTACTTTGTTTGGCCAAAAGAAGGGATGAATTCAGCTTTAGTTTTTTCCTTTTCTTCCTAATTAAATGCCATATGTATGAAAACGGGTATTCCATGGAAGTTGGTGTCCGCACTGAAAGAACTGTCTTTATTGGTTTACAACTCATTCTGCGTCTGTGCAAGAATCTTTCTGTGTGATAATGAACAGGTACCAATTGTATAGTAAAATGTCCTCGAATGCATGGATGATTAATTCTGCTAACATAATGCATGAGAATCTGATCTACAGATATTTGGGCATGTGAATCTGCATATTCATAATGAACGTGAAAAATAACTGGGAATTGTTTTGTATTTTCACAAGTTACACAGCTAGATGAAGTACTTCCACACAGGGAGTACAGTCTATGAACGTGTGAAGTGGTACATTGAAGAGTAAACTAAAAGAGGAAAAAAAAATTTACCTACTTCTTTTTCTTAATTGTGTTTTTCTATGAAGTCCTTGAACTCTTCTTAGTGAATATCTGAATGGCATCAATTTTCAACTTTGTGTTGAATGTCAGATCAGGTTCATACCTTGTGAAGGAGAATAGAATCTGTCTTCGAGTGATGGAAAGTCATTGTCCTTAAGTCTGGGGATAATATTTAGGAAGATAACATACTCTCTCATTGGTGTTTGACACAAATAATTCCTGTAACCTCTTGTGTCCATATGGAGAGGCACTTTCTCTGCATTGATGCTCTTCTGTTCCATCTTTTCTATCTTTCTTCAGTAAGAGCAGTGGCAGCCCCTGCAGAAGGTGTTGCAGTGTTTGATGAGATGGTTTCGGGGACTCAGCGCAAGTATTACCTGCTTGGTGGGAAAGGAGGTGTCGGTAAGACAAGCTGTGCTGCATCACTTGCTGTGAAGTTTGCTAACAATGGACACCCCACTCTTGTTGTGTCAACTGATCCAGCCCACTCTTTGAGTGATTCGTTCGCGCAGGTTCAACCTATCGGTACTTTCTTAGTTTCTTTGCTGTTACTTTTTGCCACTTGTGCTAGTAGCTGATGCTGCATTTCTATCTATTTATGATATGTAGGATTTAACAGGGGGCATGCTAATACGTGTTGAAGGACCTGATTATCCACTTTTTGCTCTTGAGGTATGTAGCAATGGCATATGATTGGGGAAATATCCAATGATACATGTTGTGTGTCCTAGGATGCGATCTAGTGCTCTATTAAATTTAATTTTTTAATGCAGATAAATCCTGAAAAAGCTAGGGAAGAGTTCCGTAGTGCAAGTCAGCAAAATGGTGGAACTGGGGTTAAAGATTTCATGGATGGAATGGGCCTCGGAATGCTTGTGGAACAGGTAAGCATATTTTTCTGTACATTTTTTGGAGCTCTAAAAATTGCCATTTCTGTATGGTTAGCCCAACATAACCATCTTCACTTGTCTTTCCATTTGGGTTCAAGTTGATACAAGACTATGGTTAATTGTTCCCTTGCTTAGAAGCCTCCTGCTATAGTCTGACAAATCGTTACTTCTTAATATTTGTGATATTTGAATAGAAGTCACTTGATCGTTTGTGTTTGGAGCTTCTTTTTGACAAAAGACCAATAGAAAATCAGTCCCCTGGAAATTGTGTAATCGTGTAACTATAATGAGGCTCTGTTGACCTTTTTCAAGCTTGGTGAGCTTAAGCTGGGAGAGCTGCTTGATACACCACCACCTGGACTGGATGAAGCAATTGCAATTTCTAAGGTTTTATCTCCTCTTTCAGATGATCCTTGCACTATAGCTTAGTAATTTCTTAACTATATCCATCACATATTTAATGATTTTAAAATTTAAATTGTTCCAGGTGATGCAATTCCTTGAATCACCAGAATATAGCATGTTTACGCGAATCATATTTGATACTGCACCCACGGTAGGGAAATTGAGCAGCCAATGTTTCTCAATCACTAGATCCATCATCTTATTGGCAGTTTTTCAACAGGGTCATACTCTGCGGCTGTTGTCTTTGCCTGACTTTCTGGATCAATCAATAGGCAAGATATTGAAGGTAAGAATTTGAATTTGTGAATGGCTCCCAGCTCCTTGGCTATTCAATTTGAATTAGATTCAATTTGGTCAAATGATTGGGGAAAAAGGAAAAAAAAAAAGATGCAAAAGACCTTCAACAAAAACTAAGAACAACAAATAAGGTGTGTTAATGTATCTTGGTAAGTAGCACTCATGAACAGGTTGTGGTGAATTAGATGGCTTTCGCCAAATACTTTTGGTTGTTCCTTCTTGATGATAACTCTTCCCCTGACTCTGTGATATTACTTTCATTATACTTGTAAGTTGCATTTAGTGTGGTTCACAAAGTATAGGAGCAACTCTGCATAAAAAATAAAGATTTCGATCATTAGGCTCTATAAAACTAATAGGACTTTGATCTATGTTTTATGGGCTCCTTCTCAAATTTCTGTATTTCTTCTGTTACAGCTCAAGCAAAAAATTTCATCAGCTACCTCTGCCATCAAATCTGTTTTTGGCCAGGAAGAAAATAAGCAGCAGGATGCTGTAAGTGAAGAAATGCTTAATTTAGGACTATTTGTCTTTGTTGTGATATTTTAATCGGAATGATTCATAGGTATATCTTGCTATGCAGGCTAACAAGTTGGAGCGTCTAAGGGAAAGAATGGTGAAAGTTCGTGAGCTTTTCCGTGACACAGATTCAACAGAATTTGTCATAGTAACAATACCAACGGTAATGAGCTCTATAAAGTCTACCCTACTTGTAGAATTCAACTGCAAAAAAGAAAAAAGCTAATTAGATCAGTTATTTAATTTCTGTTCTCTTCTTATAGATATCTAACATAGTCGGTTGAAGTTTGGTCATACATCTCTTGGTTCTTTCTTTGTAGGTGATGGCAATAAGCGAGTCTTCCCGGTTGCGTGCATCTCTGACGAAAGAAAATGTTCCGGTCAAGAGGCTGATTGTTAATCAGATTCTTCCTCCATCTGCCTCAGATTGCAAGTTTTGCACAATGAAAAGGAAGGTAACCCATTTCCTCAATCCCAGGAAATGATTTCTTCTTAGTTGCTGGGTTATTAGTTGTGCGGTTATCAAAGTTATGCTCAGATGCTGACTAAAAACTTCCTTGAATATTTCAGGATCAGATGCGAGCTCTTGATATGATCCAAAATGATCCAGAACTCTCTGGCTTGAATCTAATTCAGGCACCTCTTGTTGATGTAGAGATAAGAGGTGTTCCAGCTCTTAAATTTATGGGTGATATCATCTGGAAATGAGAATTACTATGAGGTAATTATAGGCCCTCTTCTTCTTGGATTCTACTTTCTTCATACCAGCTTTACTTCTCAATAGCATAAATATAAAATAGGGAAATTTCTTAAGCTTTTCAGTTATATTGATTAATTATTATATCTGGTACTATGACAAAAAAAAGGATGAACTCCTTTTGTGGTCAGGAATCGGTGGTCTTGATACCATGTTTGAATTTTCTTACGTTTGGTTGTTTGAGGATCATTCAACTTGGAATCTAGTACTGAGAGAGCCTAGTTTTGTATGTCTAGATGTTGACGACATTGCTTTGACTTTAATATGCTTCTTTGTTTTTTAAGTCTTGATGAGCAGAGACTGTCTTTTCTGTCGATTTCCACATTCATATTCAGATACGATGCCATGCTGCAAGCACCGAGTCTCGAAAGACTTCTGGAGACGTTTTGGTTACAAGCCTAATTTTGCCTTAGCGGTTCAGTTTTCTTGGTCCAAATGACGGAAACTTCATAACCAATTGGCATGATCATACGTTGGAGCTCTTTCACATGCTAAGTTTGAGCTTCTCGAGGCATATTCTTGGGGACCGCGCAACAAGGATTCTCTTGTTTATTGGCCTTTGATATACAATGTATGACTCAAGTGGTTCACTGCTTGTTCTACTAGACCGGTTGGTTTTTGTACCCGTAAAGGTTAAGGGAAGAGCATACTACTGTACAGGAAACATTTTAAATGCCATCACTGATAGAAATTTCATGCTGCGAATACATGATTTTGCGCATTGATTGAATATATGCTGGTGGAGGTGCAGATATATATGAACTGTGAAATAGGAAAGGGAAAAAAAAAAAAAAACAGCTAGCTCTGCTATACACTGGCAGTGCTGGTACTATTATGGCATTACCACTCTTGAATTTCTTGGATTACGCGAAGTTGCCTGTAGAGCTCCATATGTTTCACTGGCATCTTCTTTTTTGGAAATTAAATGGGTTCGTGAAAATTATCTTTGCATCCTTCAAAGCCAAATTCTTTACTTTTAGCTCATCGTCGATGGAGGCCATCTAATTTTCCCACCTGAGATTGCATGTTTAATCACGGATAAACGTCCTTAAATTGGATATTTGAACATCTGGAATTCCGTGCATTTCTCCAAAATGAATGCAGTAGTAAGGTTTCATGTTCCAGAATTAAGATCCTGCAACTCCATTGCACTAATCATCATTCTATATAATATCAAAGGGGTATGTATGGTATGTACTTCGTACCAGCACAATTTTCTTAATGATTTTTAGTACAGAATGGCCGAGCAGCAGCTTTCCCCAAATCAGATAAAGAATGTGGATGGACCAATTTCGCAGAGGATGGCCCGACCTCTGCAAGGGGTTGCGCCTTTCTAACTATTTGGCCCTGTTAAAACTGCTCAAAGCTACGAATGGTTCTGTGCGCAGAGATCTGACAATGACAAGGTTATCGCTGCTTGAACTTACTTCTTTTGGAAGATCAACATGCCGAAGAAGGCGATGGCACGGCTAAGTATGCCGATGAAGATGAGGATAAATATACATGTACCCCAGTTATTAAGATCATAGCCTCTGCTGAGAAGCGCACCACACCGGGTAATAAGCCAAACACCGTAGTATCTGCAGCGAAAAAATAAGCAATACGATCAACATTTGTTTCTAGGGTTTTCTTAGTATTATGTCTAGACAAATTTATGAGGATGTTTGCTACCGTTTTGTAAGATGCAATGGTCTCTACATTGTTCGACCATCGAATAATGCTGCGAAGTCAAGGGATAAAGGAACAGTCATCAGTTGACAATTACCTTTCAGCATTTGCAATCACAAATGCTTGCAGAGCCCACTTAGGGTAGCAAAAGTTGGATATGATTTTCAAAATACCACCATTATTCCGTGTTGCGACGAGAGTCAAAATGACAGGAAGTAGAACTGACCACTGCAATCATCAGGAGCACGTATGACATATAAGAAGTAAATCGGGCATTATCGGCATAAGATCATAGAGTTTCTCGTTACTGGAAAAAAAGAAGAAGAAAGAAAACAAAATCGAATATTGTGAATTTTACTTACCAACTGGGCCGCACCGGCTTCGAAGAAGATGGCCAAGGCATAGGCAATACCAGTCACACAGTATACAAGGCACAGAAGAACAGTATAATTATCAGCAAAGGAAGATCTCGGATTGGTGAAGAAATAGAACGTCGATAAATACACCACTGGCTTGATCACTGTATTGAAGTGGTCAATAGTGTCCTTTGCGAGAAAATAAGCCAAGCTGCTCATCCCAGAAGAACTTTCTCTCCAGTGCTGCAACTTATCTAGAGAAAGTGACCTCAAAGCTGAGATTTTGCACAGAAGGGCTGCAAGACAAATAACAATCACCTTTAGTATCAAACACAATGCAGAAACATGCCATATAACTGTACGACCAAGAAGTTACATAAGGAACATCACGAATGTTCTTGAAGGTAAGCGTCGTTGGGTCAATATTAACAATCACAAAGTCAAAGACAGACATATAATGAGTGCTCAAGAAACTTATAACTTACAGACAGCAATTATGGTATAAGTATAACCAGCAGCTCCAAATGATTCATCACCCCCATTAGCAAGTGTTCCTAAGCAGGCTCCAGCAAGTAATAAGATTAGATAGTCTGCTGCTTGTATTCTAGCATCACGTAATCTTTGTTTACCAACCCTGGAAATGTCAACAACATAGAAATGAGAAAAACTTCGCAATCATTGTACAAGCCTTCCACGAGACCAATAAGTGGATGATTATGAAAAGAAACAAGATTTTCCCTGACAAGCCTTGAATAGAAAGTAAATTAAAATCATTTTAATTTGGGTTATTTGTTCAGTAAAACCATCTTTAACTATGCAAGCAGAAGCTTCAAGTTCACAATACACATGTTAACTCATATAACTCCATCCTTTTGACTCGTGTAGAAGAATCATAAATCCAGAACTTTTTCTGCTGATTAATATTTCTTACCTCCCAACAAAGTATCTGTACTGCAAAATTACTCCTGCAGTTTTCCGATGAGATAAATCCTTCGACCTCAAGAAATTGAGTCTTATCTTATCCCGATGCCTCTCAACATTGTTCCTCACATCTTGCCATATTTCACCAGCAAAAGATTGCTCCTCAGTTCCAACTCTAGGGGCATTAAGTCCAACAACTATACCTGCGCCTCCACTGGACAAAATGGCTCCAGCATCCTCCTTCATATCTGGGGGTATCGGATACCCATTGTGAATCATCCACCTGATAGGAAGGTCTTTATGGTTCACGCCGGAGCTTGTGCTTGGAATCACGATGCCCTCTAAAATGTCAATAAAGTGATCTGGAGGGTTTACTCGCTCTGGCACATTTATGCCAATTCCTGCAAAGTATTCCTCAACTTTCTTCACTGGACCGTGATAGACAACTAGGCCCCCTTTTGCCAGCAGAATTAAGTCATCAAACATCCTGAACAGTGAGTAGCTGCACCCAAAAATGTTGTTCAGTTACCAGAAGAATTTTGCCTTTTTATGTACATAAAAACACAAGAACAAGGCAGCCTAGAATTGAGACTTTCTTTTAAGAATGTTCCTAACGATAATTGCAGCTTCACTGGGTATCCTTATGAACACAGCAAATCATAGATCTTCATGACAATGGTTATGGATGATAATTTGATGATTCTTGCAGAAACTTGCCTCGGTTGATGAACCACCATGCAGATGTTAACCCCTTCCAGTGCTTCATGTCGAAGTGCTCTCAGGAGCAGCTGTGAGGATGCACTGTCCAGACCGGATGTCGGTTCATCTAGAATTAAAAGTGAAGGTTCCATCACCATTTCTAAACCAACATTTACTCTCTTTCTCTGGCCTCCGGAGATCCCTCGCTTCTCGACCGTTCCAACCAGTGAATCTCGCACTGATTGCAACCCCAAGGACTCAATAACTCTCTCAACAACAAGTACTTTATCTGCCTTTGGCATCTTAGCAGGAAGTCTTCAGGTTTCACATGAAAATATAGAAAGAATTACCAGTTTAAGAGTGTTGCCACCATAGCTAAGCATAAAATTAAGGTTCAACGCAGCAAAGTGGTGTGAAAGATCATGTCCACATGTGAAAGATGGACATTTTCCATCAACAATTCCCTGCATAATCCTAGAATAAGAAATGCAACATAAGCAAAGAAACTTCTTTGCCTTTTTATTTTCCAAAATATGAGATGCATAATGAGGTATGGAGAGTATGTTCTTGATCCAAGCTAAAACTCAATCTGATATGGGACCCAAGAACGAGAAGCTCTTAGTTTCTTTTAATGATCTAAATTATAGCAAAATTTTACAAGAATTTGTTTCTATAATGTACGTTGAAGGTATTCTTTTGAAGTAATAGTAGCAATCAACTGAACCATACCTGCATTTTGCACTAAACCAGAGATTCTCTTCCACAGTCAAGTTTCCATGGACAATATCGTCTTGTGGCACAAAACCAGTAATTTTCTTGTACGAGTGGATTGATTCCTTCTTCCCATTGATCAGGATTACACCAGTAGTTGAGCAACCAATAGCTTTTCCAGCCAATGCAGATAGGAACGATGTTTTCCCAGCCCCTGATGGACCCATGACTGCTGCGATGCGCCCAGGCCTTAGTTTTCCAGTAACGCATCTTAAAAGATGCTTCTTTTTGCCTTTCAAAGTGAGGGTTAGGTCCTTAAATATTACTTCGATAAGTGGCCTTTTCCTAATTTCAGGATTAGTAGCCATCGAAATTACTCCAGAAAAGGTAAGATCTTTGTTCTGCTGTTCCTGAGCTCTCTCTTT
Source organism: Eucalyptus grandis (assembly GCF_016545825.1). Taxonomy (NCBI): domain Eukaryota; kingdom Viridiplantae; phylum Streptophyta; class Magnoliopsida; order Myrtales; family Myrtaceae; genus Eucalyptus; species Eucalyptus grandis. The sequence continues at coordinate 53,019,729 of NC_052618.1, read as the reverse complement.
CTCAAGTTGAGAATATGCATAATTAAAAATTTGGGTATGAGTATGCATATTTTTACCTTTCTCTATATTCCCTTTTTTATTCTTATACACGCTACCCGCACCAGAATCTTCAAGATTATGAGAAAAACTATCTTCTTCAATTTCATGCATCGTCCGCATGAGTTCGATATTCTCTCTCTTTCTTTCATTTGGTGGCAAATTTGTATTCCTTGCATGATCAGCTGGCGAAAAATCATAAGCTTCATCGGGACTATCCTGATTTAAAATTTGGAACCGCTCGGCGTCTGTTCTCCTAGAAAATGTCTGTGATAAATGAGATTGCAACCCACTCGCATGCTTCTTTGCAGCCTCTTTTGCAGCTTTCCATCTCTGACGTGCTTTGGCCGTCTCTCTTGCACTCCTTGCAGCTGCTTCCCTGGATTTAGCTACCCTCCTCGCTCTAGTAGTGAGTAATTGGTCGGAACAATTGTAGATGATGAGTAGGAAAGTACTCAAAGCAGCCTGCATGAGCATAGCCAGAAACTTCAACGCCTAAATTGTTGGTTGCAAAAATAATGTATTGGAAGAATAAAATATGTAACAACAAAACCAACATCCAGCAAAAGTAAATGATCTGGAGATCGCAAAAGTGAATGGTTTGATAATGTTCGAGATGACACATTTCAGGAAAGAGAAGACATTATGATCAGACATCTGGCATTATAAAAAATATGAGAAAAGGAGATACTAAAGAGATGCTCAGGATGTGTATAGAAACTTACAATAAGCATAATCCCATAAGCACGAATGTTTTGATTCACGGTGTTCGAATCACAAGAAACCAATTTGAAGCAAGCTGCAAAAGAATACGGATATCAAGAAGTGCGTAAACCCACAACACAACAAAATCGAAGTTCCACATGCGGAATATTCAACTTCTAATGCTTAATTTCCCTCAATCAATTCACTTCCATTAAAAACTTACGTTGCTCAGATGTGGATCCCAGCCGGCAATAGTGTCTGCGGTAATGTGAAAAATGAAAGAAATAAGAAACAGGCCATAACTTGGATGGGAGATCGATATTGGAAAACGATAATACAGATAAACCAGATTCACATCCAATTTAAGGTAGAGAGCATTGTGGAGGTAAACCCAAAAAATGAAAGTAAGCATTGGAATAAAATTAAATACCCACTATCACATGTGACTTCTTCAACCGTAGTTGGACAGTAAGATCCCGATGAACAGAAAATCTCCCTACTCCTACCAACATCGGCCCAAATATTTGCTCCTCCACAAGTATGATTTGGCCTCCCTGGGGGTAGTTGGTAGGTATAGCTGCAAATTATAGTAGCATAAAGTTCTATTGGCACCTTGGGCAACATAAAAATAAAAATGAGAAACACTGCTAACTAGGCTGAGCTTACGGTTCACATATGCCAGTTGATGTATTGAGTGTTGCGAGTGGGCAGTAAGCTCCAAGTGGGCAGGCTGTAAGAGTCGATAAAGATAAAGTTCATAAGTGCGAGAAAAATACTTTTCAATCACAGAATTTGTACAACCAAAGAAGTCATGAAACAAATTTAAATTGCATCATAAATGAGAAGCTAACTAATTTTATGTTCAACAGAAGAATAAGGAACAGATATTGTATTTCTGTCTGCTGGCTTCCAGGATTGTCAAGAAGCTCAAACATATGAATGGTAAAGGATTATGCATTTATACCATAGTCAATTCTATGGACATGCTTCCTGTGGGGAATAAAATTAGAGGTCAACATCATACTATCCCATTTCAATAACATAAGGAGAAACTACATGAACAGTCACTCAGGTATAAGTGAGAGGCCAGATGGTTGGAATTCCATCTTATGATAGTAAAATTTGCTAAAGATTGTGGGAGGCCTAGGACACTTACGGATCATGCATGTAAGACCATGAGGACAGAAGAATCCCTCACAGCAAGCCTGACAACTATCAGTCCTTGTGGGGATATCTTGTGCATTTTTCAGATCGACTGATTGATCTGTACCAACACTGCAAGCCCATCCAGGCTCACAACCAGAAATCCAGGTGGTGAGATTACAATTTTTGTTGGGCTTCAGATAATTACTGCCCACTGAAGTTTGAAATAGGTAATTGAAGTAGAACTTCACTTCTGCTGCTGTACACAAACGTCGAGCAATATCTCCTATTGCATCAGGGGAGAGCATCATGTCAGATGAGAACAAAAAATTTGCATTGACAGGAAAATGTCAGTAGATTCTTGGATCCAGCAACTAACTTGCAAAATGGAATGTTAATACCCTGTCATTGGACAAACATCGGTATTTAGAGAAATGTTTTCTATGTTACAAAATTATCTTCAACCGAGATATGATAATCCAAAGATGAAACTAGAAAACATCAGTTATTACAGCAATCAAACTCAGCTTAATAGCAAAAGGCGTTCTAGATTAAGAATCACAAAAAACAAGAAGCAATAGACTTGCCAAATTCTCGAGGGTAAAATAAATGATGTATACCTTTAGTTTGCTTAATGCAAGAGGATAAGAAGTCCAAATTAGATGAAAAATTGAAAGCTCTGTTCCAATCATCTGACCTGAAATATGGAGACATCGTGATTAGGGTTAAATATACAGGTCTACCCAATTATACCAAGAAAGAAAATTTTGTTAAGAAAGAACATGAAAACAAACCGTCCCAACAGTCTGACAAATCAACATCAGAACTTCTGCAATTGCATTTAGGGCAATGAAACATTTTTCACCTGGTTAAACATACTTATCTAAGAACAGTGCACCTAAATTGAAGTAAACAAAGTCCATGACGCAGCATAATAAAGCACAATCAAGAATTGTCAAAAGTTTTAATTTGCTCAGAAAAAGCACGCGCAAAGTCACAGTTTCAACTTCTCCATAGAAATCCTACACCAGAAAAGATCCCACGTTTAACCTTTCTCCATTTCTTATGATCCTCATTTGACAAACAGCAAGAAGAGCGAGCGAGAGAGTACTGACGGATTCTTAACGCAGAAGCTGGACCGGTTATTGAGCTCATACTGAAGACTGGTGGTGACATTTGAAATTCGGTCGTAGGCGAGTCGAGTAAGGAGGGGCAGAACAGCAGGGTTGTCGATTTGGCTGTAGTCACTGAAATCTTGACACTGCACGAATCGCACACAGCTCAAAGCAAGAACACCCACCAACCAAAACGACACGGACTCGACGATCCCGAGCTTCTCCGAGCTCATCTTTCTTCTCGGGTTCCTGGGTCGGAGCACTGATCTCGAGACCAAGCAGCAGCGCAGAGCAAAAGGTACCCGAGATGGCGCAAGATTCAGCGCATGGGCGATGAGGGGATGCAAGAACTGTCCAAGAAAGAGATGGGTTACTGCAGAGGGAGCAGAAGATTCGTCCTTTTGCAAGAACTGTTCAGGAAAGAGATGGGTTTCTGCAGGGAAAGAAGAAAGATTCGTCCTTCGTATTTGAACACGTTCGCAAGTTGGCAGGAGCGTCCATGTGGAGCTTACGGGGTCAAACTCCGGAGGAAGAAGCAAAGACAGGGAGAGAGACAGACAGAGACGCGGCTGGATTAGTGGGATTCGTAGGGAGGACCACGTCGTCACCACGACGAGGACTATTCGCCGGCGTTCAGACATATTTTTTTCGTTGTGGACTTCCATCTTTCCTCATCTTTCCTTGGGTTTTTTGTCTACATTCGTTTGTTTTCTCCAGTAAGTTTTCGCAAGTACAAATATTTTGAACTAATGGACAATCCTTTGGATATCGTTCGCATGCCATGAGGAATTCTTTCAGACCCATCATAGAGGAAAAATTCTCAATTCCACCGCTTTGGATTGACCAAAAACTGGGAAGTTTCGTGATATTAGCCATTTGATTCTAAAGCCTCCGGTATTTGAAAAGTCTTGATAAGATTACTACCGTGAGTACAAAATCGTGAGGTCCATGGAACTAACGTTAACGAATTATTTATTGGCATTGATTCTCTGTGAGAAAGATGGAGAAATCATCGGAATAACGCGGTTCTTAAATAACCAATCTCAAAAGCAACTACTAATCATGAACCGACACTTAGGATTTTCATATATAAACTTCTGAAAAACACCCAAGTTGGTGATTTCAGAGAAGAAAGAAAAGGAAAGAAGCGACATAAAAAAGAGTACTCCAATGGGGTGGGCTCAAATTTGAATGACTTGGTAAACCCTAAAGAAACCCCCCGTACAAACAGATATTTTTAACAAACTAATCTTGTATTAATTAAGCTAAAACATGGAACGCGATCAGCCCGTTGACATGTGTTAAAGAATGCTTTGGAATAATCTCTATCGCATTGATTACGTCTTTTTTTTTGGCATACCACATTGATTACGTCTGCATAGGTAGCATTCTCCCTATCTTTTGCCCTTTGACTTTGCTCATCCCACGCAATCATTTTCACTTATAAATACGCCCTTCACTATCCACACACCTAACAAAAAAAAAAAATGAAATCACATTTTGACCCCGCATCAATCTAACAAACGAGAGGAATTTTGCAAAGGATTAATGAGATTCTTTTAAGCTCTATTTATTTTACTGAAAAAATAAAGAAATTGAAAATTATTTTCTTAATTATCATCGCTTGTTTATATCGTTTGAAATAATAAATCAACCAAATTTCTTTTCATTATTGAAAATAATTTACATCTAACTAATTTTTGTGGATAATAAATATTTTTTTCATTCATTTTTATAAGCGATACGGATAATCATATTTAGGAAAATATTTTTTAAATCACTCATTTTTCATAAAACAAACGTATCCTTAAATTTTTCAAATTTTACGGCACCTTCCGCTTTAGATTGTAAAGAAACGAATAGTGAATGGTTAATATATACGATGGGCGTTGTGAAAACCATGCGATGTCTTTTTTCCAACTGGCGCAATTCACGGCGCAATCGTCTCCATACGTGAGCTTCCGCCTGTGGCGTGTCCTGTTGACGGGCCGTTGCTGTTGAGAGGCACGATTCAACACAAAACTTTGCCATCACATTACACTCTTTCTATTGATTTTCTGACCAGGGATGGATGAATGGTTGAATCAAAACAAGACAAACCAAATATGAACCCTCGACTAATATAAATCAAAATGACATGAAGATTTAGTTGTTGTTTTAGTAGAAGGATTATAACACGCGATCTCGTACTGACGTATGAGAATTAGGTGGCCCGACTATTTCCGGTGTTTCGGCACATGAACTTGTCCGGAAAGACTGATTAAAAAATTTTGGTGCCAGTTCAAGGAATTGAACGAGCGACATCCCCCATTCAGAAGAAAGAGTCTCGCTCCATTGCAATCTGGTACTTTGCTTGAACAGATGCATTTGAATCTCCAGAGTTATCTCCCCTATCAATAATATAAAATACAGAAATCAAAGGCGGCTTTGCATATGGAGAAGTGTCACGGCATATGAAATTTGCGCGTCGCAAAAAGAAATTTGCTAACGGGTGCCTCGAGACATTTGTGAAGTGATTTTCATGCATTAACCGTTCCAACAAATTGTGAAATCAGTGCATTGGAAATTGAAACTTTTCTGCTGTATGCTTAACCAATGCCCCGAGGACACTTGCTAACAAAATCCATAACACAATTGTCCCGTATCTCATGCCTATCATGAAATTCGTTGCATTAAGTAATGAAGCGCCAATATATATGATAACCAAAAAAAAAGGACCTTGATGTACAAGTAAAGAATATTGACAGTAGCGATACCTGCAGCAGCACGCGCCATGTTTCGACCATTTTACACAGCAAAGAATTGCTATTCCGTGTGCATATCAACGTTCTAATTGCTAGTCTTCCTGCAAGATTGTATGCATCCGAGTAGACAGGTTTGAGCTCATGGAACTCCACTTTCCGCCACAATTCTTCGACAATGTTCCAACTCCAGAAGGGAAGAAGAATTGAATAGGTTACCTGATAATCTTGTTTCATGTTGTCTGCTTCATATCATGTGCAACGCGGAAGCTGATACCATCCTTTAAATGGCTTACTGCTGTTGGGAGTAACCATTTTAGCACGTTTGGGCCAAGGACCTAAAACAAGGGAGAAGAGCTCCTCGATTACACTCAACCCTTTAATTGAATCTTGATCAGATTGACACAAATATAAACAGTCATTAAACAATGTGAGAGAGAGAGAGAGTACCGATGTCACGTTTCTGTAAACACCAAGGTTGAACGGATGACGATAGCTCTGCCCAGATTTTCTTGCCAGCCATTGCGCTCGTACTCCTTCATAATACTGATGAAGTGTCCAGTGGCATAATTCTAAAATTAATTGGAAGGAGAACATAACTCTCTACATTGTATGCTAAAAAAAAATGAACAAGTACCTCTATGGTTGTCATGTTATTGGCCATGAGGTAGATATGCCAGCACAACAAAGAACCCAGTGTCATACTCAGGCCAAGCACAGGTACCCCACATGCAACCTGAGGAAAGTATAATTTCTTGTTAAATTCCTGAAATCCTCATTGTGCGCAAGAAGAACTTCGCAAAGCAAAAACTACAACAATGGTCACAATGCGCACACGCCAGAAAGAGCATGGAGCATCATAGAATGAGGTCCGTTGTGTATTTATTGAACAATGCTAACAAAAAACATTCTATCAAGTGCCAAAGAAAGTCACTATTGTCACAGTGCACACATATGGTTTATCTCATTGAGGCAATGTCAAGAAAAATAATTACATGCACTTATAGAAAAGAACAATAGTAAGAACCTTGCGTCACAGCACATACATAAACCAGCTTAGGATAAGAAGCTAATGTTTTTCACTGGAGAAGGAGATCTTACAACTATACATGAAATTTCATGTACCCCTCATCAACAGCAAGATAAATACACCATGTAGAAGAAGGTGAACTCCACCAACATAACAAGGATCTAATTAAGCTCTGTTCAAATTGAGTATTTATTGCGATGAACTGACTAATATCAATGCATAACCCAATGAAGCAGACAGCTTCAACTTACATAAAGACCCTTGGAGTGAGATTGTCCCCAAACTTCCCAGTCCTTTTGGAGAACAGATGCTATAAAGATGACCTAATCATACAGAAAGCATGGATGAGAATTTCAGGAGGGTTATTTCCACCAGTGATTGAGGAAGCCTATTTAATGGTCACATAATGAGGTGAAGTAGAATGTACCGTTGAATAGATGCTTGCTACAGTAGCAAAGAAGACAAGTATAAAAAAGGCCTTGTAGTTCCAGTAACCAACACAGTTGTTGATCCATTGACAGTGATGATCCTGCAGCCAAGGATTTGTTGAAAGGAACCAAAATTTGCAAATATGATTACCTCTTAGAATCTGTAGAAATTTTTTGAAATGTCAAATATTTCTTAGAAGAAATTACACTAGCCACTCTTACCATCCTCAAAACACACCTTCTGCAGGTTCGGCAATGATGACATCTTTGAGGCTTGAATGTAGAGCAAATCTCACATTTCCTTTGATGCGTAACCTATCAGTATTTGTTCATCTTTCAACAATTTAGGACTACAGGTAACAACAATTTGTGCTGCTAAATAGATCAAAAGGCAAATTACCATTTTCTTCCATAAAAGATACAGTATTTTGCCGAAAAACTCATGAAAGTGGAGCTAATAAAACAGGGATATGGTTTATCATCTATCCACTGCAGGGACTCCAATGTATGCCGCATAAAATATCCCCATAACCAACCACATGAGCTCATGTATGACAAAGAGTCATGACGCATCATTTCCACAAATGACCCATTGCAAATCCTTTTTAAGTTTAAAACCCATCATCTCAAGATCCTCTTTTTAGAAAAATAGAGAAGACTTCATTGGCAAAGAAATTAAGAGGATATGGTTCCCTATACCAACTCACTCTGAAGGGGAAGCATCCCATACACAAAAATCATGACAGCTCTAGATTAATTACCCTCCCCTCAGGGCATTCACACATTAAGCTTTACTAACTACTATACCAGAAGGGGAAAATACAGAGGCCATAGATCATGTATGCAGACTATTACTCTTTGGCTGAATCAAATTTATAACCCTCCTTTATAAAAATTTTATGGATCATCTGAAGTTTTGACTGATCGAAACTACAGGCACAAATAGTACAAACAGAGGGGAAAACCCCCTACCCTAGTTTAAGTTTTTGCAGGCGAGAGATATCAATGCTTTCAAAGTAGAGGAATAAGCAGAACCAAAAAGGTTCAGAAATCATTATAAAGTCGACACAACTCAAATGAGACTGGTATGAGATCCTCAAAATGTCTGTTTCGTGAGATTTCAAAGAGACAAAAAATAGATACTTTATCCATATCAGAACCTCAAAAGTAAGTTTTGCATCTCATCCATGCATGTTTCTTCTAAAACTAGGAAACTCAATATAAGCTTGATATGAAACACATAGACACATCTATATACAACAAACGCATCCGCATATATCTGAGTATGTATGTACATATATCTTGCACTGGACGAACAAGGAAACATATCATCTCGCTGGGGGAAAGAGATTGACCTGACAGCAGCACTTGATCATTACCTCTCCAGAAAGATTGATTACACGATCATGCACATAATCAAGCAAACAAATAATGCCCTCAAAATGCCATAAAAAGGGAATACACAAAGTAAAATTCTTTTAGAGAGTTCGCAAGAATCAATCCCAGACCAAAGCCAAAACAAAACCTAATACAATGAGCTATACAGGCATATAACCCCAATCCAATGGCAATGTTCACTTACTATAAACCAATTCAAAATTTGAAATCTTATGGGTCATCCAAAGTGTAGCATAAGCATATACGCATCCGTATCTAGTACTCCATTCTTGAATATGCAGGACGCATAAGTCAAAAAGCTAATCTGCTCGACCAATTACCTCACTGAAACCGAACAACATACCCCAATAGCAACGACAACGTAAGCATCGAATTGACTTGTGAAACGGGTAAACTCGCGAATACGACAGAACTCACATTTCTCCTGAATTCTTGATCTGAGAGCTCCCTATCTTCGACATCAGGGACGTAAGAAGAAGGAACGCGTCCCGGGTCGGTGAGCACGCAGACGAAGAACGCGAAAACACTGTAGAAAGCCAACAAACTGAAGACCAAGGCGTGGAACGATCCGTCCGAGCTCCGCAAACCGACCCAATCTTCGATGGAAACGAACAAGGTGACGTAATAGACGAAACCCATCAGAAGAAACACGGCGAATATCGGAATCGACAGGAATCTCTTCCACTCCATCGCGGGAAACGATGTTTGTCGGAAGATGAGCTCGAGTCGAAGAAATTCTTGAGTTTACTTCGCAACAGACGGAAGCGAGACGTTTGAACAGATGGGCGAGTAAAACCAGAAGCTGTTTTTTCACCAGTTTGCTTGGGCTTGGGCTTTGCCATTTGGGATGGGCTTGGGCCACTAATTAGCCCGTTGTACTTGGACCGAGGGAGAGAACTTTCCATGGCTTTAGATTACTTGCTAATTAAAGAAGAATAATTGACAAAATACAACACTTTGCCAAAGCAGGGTTCACGAATTAATGAAGATTTAAAGCAAGGCGTTTGAGCACGGATCACTTGTTTAGATACGTACTACGTAGCAGAGCAGGGACGAGAGCAAGAACTATACGGTGGTAGCAAGTGATCTCCATGAAAACTAATTTTGTGCTTAGATCATGGCTTCCCGGGAATTGATAATTTATGTTTCTCGGTTATATTTCCCGATGCTCCCTCCCACGTGCAAAGAGGCCTTAAAAAAAGAACCATGACATGTACATACCCATGTCTGTGGTACAATACAAATGTATTAAAATGTTAACTCTTGATCTGTCCTTTCATATCATGATCGAGTTTAATTATCGTTGTTCTTAAATGCTTTAAAGGAGCGAATATCGAGAGCAAAAGCCAGTGTGTGGACCATAACTTGTGGGACCATGTACAATTACAGCTATCGATCAGTCGAATTCTACAGGGCTCTCACGATCAATGGCCACGATCAATCTGATTTGAACGAGCAGATAAATGATGAAGGGAAAGCAGAAGGTTTTTGTCTCATCACAAGCGACGTACACAGAAGTCCGTTCGACGCATCGACTAGGATCAATCAAACAACCGAGAAGAAAACAGAGCAGCGGGGCGACAACGACAGTCTCTCGGTCGACATGGTTGTGGTCCGAACACGAGACGCGAAAGCATCCGCGACTCGGTTCATCGTTCTATTTTGGGAGCATCGTTCTTGAATAGGGCGCCAGAGAGATGGGATGGTGCGGGGAGATCTTCGGGGGTGGGGACCGTATCGTTCGACCTCGTACGTCCGTCCCCATCGTGCATCATTGCCCCTGTCGTGCGGACCCGCCCCTTTGATCGATCGATCGATTAGCCTTCCACGTTAATTAACCGAGTCGTTTCCATCTCGAGAAAAGTGGAAGCATTGGACGAGGGAGCGAAGGCCATGGAAGGGAGGGTGGGGGAAAAGGATGGTAAATTCAGATGGGGACCTGCGATCTTTTGTCATAAAAGGTATACGTCGAGGTGAAAAGAAAAGAAAAGGCAAAAACGATGAGGCTTCGAAGTCATCGAGCCAAAACTAGCGGTGTAGATTCGGCGATATAATAGCAGTCGCAAACTAGTAATCTCAAATGCTGTCATATTTGACCGAGTGGCCGACAATGTATCTAAACTTGTTTGACAAAAGGGACATATATTAAATGCACCTATAATACGGTTGATTAATCTTTATGCTAATTATGCACGGCCGACCATTTGGGTGGAATATGAAAAACACATACATTGTGGGATGCAATCCAAGGAACTCGAGCAGTCTAAGCTCGGGAAGATAGACTTGATTGAGAGAGTAATCAAGTAGTGGATTTGGTTGTGAAGGTCCATCGAAATAAAGTTTTATCAATTAATTAAGTTACTTATCCCTCAACCTGTCTTTTGGAAATGATGTGTTCTGAAGTCCATTCATTGTCTATCCAAATTTTCACTTAAATGAGAATGCTACGAATGCTTTTTCAACCCAAAAAAACAGAGAGAGAGAGAGAGAGAAAGGGTTAATTAACAAGATAATTGATACTTATGGTCGACTGAATGGAGATTGAAATGAAAACTGCTGTTTATACCGTGCATCCTAAAGCATCCATTACAGACAATCAAGTCATCGGGACCAAATGCTTCTTGATGATGGTTCGATCAATCTGTCCTTCCTCCTAATGTAAAACCCTCCTCGTCTAAGGCCTACTTGTCCGAATGCATGGACATGGTAAGAGGATTCTGCCATGCTTGCTCTTCTTTTGTAGGGTTTCCAGAAAGGTAACAGTGGAGGGAAAAGAGAGTGATACAGCACAACTAGGACGGGGGCCAATCGATCGCAAATATACTCTTGGAGATGAGCGGCTTCCGGTGAGGAGCCATGGAGATACAGCAGGAGAAGACCGCTTTTTTCACATCTTATGCCATATTCCATCCGTAAATAACTTTTTTCGCCTGCAATAGAAGACCTGCCGTTGAGTAATTTGACCCGAGAGAACACGGCATGAATTAATCTTACCACAGTAACAAAAGCTACAGCCCCGACTTGTCAGTCTCGAGGAAGAAATTTCTCACATACATCCTACTTTCTGGCGTGAACTGGACGGACTTTGACTCGACAAGGGAGAGGAAGAAGCTCAATCGAGGGTACTGGGCAAAAGAAGGTACTCCGATGATATGACATGCTAATCTCCTAACCACATCTGTGTAAATGAACGGCACACAGCGGACCAGAACACAGGACACCAGATGCCAACGACCCAAAGCCAGAACCACAAGAACGCACTCAGCACAATAGTAAAGAACGTTAAAACGGCCTTTATTTTTTCCCCTTGAAAATCAAGATCGTTAAGCTATTACATTCATAGCTACTTTAGGTTTAATAAGTCGACAGGGGCCTGGATAGAATAAGAAATGATTAATTGATGAAACCACAAAGATGAAAATCTTCTATACTGCTGACTCCGAAAACCCTAACTCAAACTTTGTTAACAAGAAGAGATAGCAGACACTAAACCATTAATTTGCATAGTAGTAGTCTTGCACCCCAGTTAAAAGGCTGGTTTCCAGAACATCTCCAAATTTCACACGACGGTATATACATAGAGGATATTATAGTACAAAAACATGAGGAAATCAATTATTGGAAGAGAACTAACTTTTCACATCATACATACGAATATACACGGTCATGTGAAATCATTCTAGGAGGATCGATGAGACACAAAAAAGTAGATATCACATCCGCGAAAGGCCACGAGAAGCATAGTTTCCACAAAAATCCACCCATGCACAATTTCTGAAAGTACACGGGAAAATATCTTCCTGTCTTACACTAATTCTCTGGTGTGATCTCTCAGTTGTACTCCATCATTGCCTTTTTCTTCCTCCCACCATGTGAAGTGTGGACCTCAAGCAAAGGGGGGAAATTTCACCTGTCAATTGCCACAAAAAGAGGACTTTTCTTCTTCTCCTCCTCCTTTCCCCCTGCACGAGAGCTAGTGCCTCCCAAAATATGCCATTGACGCAATAGTTGCATCTTAATTTTGTTTCTTGAAATCCGTCGTTCTTCTAACCCCGTTCTCATTAAAAGAGGATTTCAATTAATTCTTCTAAGCTTCACCTTTCTAATATAAAAGAGTGGCATGTGATACTAATTAGCTCTTAGTTAAGGGTACTCTCAATGCAACATTGGTTAAGCGAGCTCAAATTAGATATACTTTTTCAAGAAATCCAGCATATGCAATGAAAATCTTGTACGACATACAAATAATAAACACAACTCTAGAATTAGAATGCATAAACTTTTGAGGGGCTAGTCCGAATAAGATATGTATTTTCCCCCTAGAAATTAAATCAAGAAATTAGATTGTAATAATCATGAACAAAAACCTCCTAATCTTGATAAATTAATGTTAACTGGCTCTGAAAAATGAGAAACATCGCAATTCGGTGCCAAGTTCCCTCTTCCTTTTGGCTTATCTTCTATGTAGGCGAACGATATCTCATTTATTTTTGTAGAAGACAGTTGCTAAATATTGTCTATATAATATCCTGTTACCACACTTAAGATCGATCTAAAGATATAGAAGTTGGCAGCTGCATTGCTGGAGGCAAAAGAAATAAGTCTTCTGCATAAAAAAGATTAACTCATCCTTTAATGAAGATAATTCAATTTCAAAATACAAAATGTTATCCAAATTCCTATAAGTTGAGCTGCTAGTGTGAGATCTTTCAAATCCTATCTACTAGCCAAAACAATCTTGTTTTGACAAATTTTTTAATGTGCTCAACAAACATTGCCGTCGATAGGAAGAAATGAAGCATCATATGGAATGGCTCCACCTTATAGTATGTGGCGGAACAAGCCAATCAAATTTAATCAAGATGACAATCATGTTATTTTGCAATTCAAAACTCTATTTGGTCTATGCTTCAACCACTTGCAGTTGCAAGTCCTAAAAGCAGTAATCGAGCTGCTCAAAACCACATTTTTCTCATCTTATATATATGCATTCAATATAAAAATCAAAAGTTTCGCTAAGGCACTGAATTTGCTTGACAGATTATGCGCAACATGGGTTAATTAATCTAGGTTACTGCTCACAGATTACAAAGGATAGTAAGTATCTTACCCTTTATGCCAAGGAAACTTCAGGATCACTCGTTGGCTGAGCACTTCCTCCTTCTGTGTTTACGCAAGCTAGCTGCTTTGGCGTTGCTGCAATTAATTGGTGAATGTACAAGACATCCCACTAATTCAATTAATCACTTAGAAATGACAGGAGGAAAGAAATATATATGAACACGTCGTTACAGTCTAATAAGGCATTTTATATCCAGAGGATAAGAAAAGGCCCTGAAATTAGACATGTATACAATTCTTCAAATACTCAATAAGTTAACCTAGGGCCGTGGATAATGGGATACTAGTCATCGATTGCTGATGCAGCATCATCAAGATTCTCAATACTAAACCTCAGTCGGCAAAATTCATGCCTATGCCGTGAAATCGTGTGTGAATCTTGATGATGCTGCACCTGCAAACAAATGACTGTGAGCAGCTGCTTGCGGATCCTTTGACAAACCTTCTACAGTGAAATATTTGGCCCTCTGAAGATGGAAATAAAAGTTTGCCAAAAAAATGAGAGATAAAAACAAATGGAATAAGAACAAAAGAAGAACAGGAAGAACTATGGTCCGGAGCATTGTCAAGAACAGGAAATTAAAAGGGAATAGCTTCAAAGATTCCTAATGTCAATGTCTTCGATGTTGTAAATAAGCCCTAGCTAGTGAAAACTCCATCCCAAAACTTTTAGCAGGGAAAAATGGGGTAAAGTAAAAGGAAAAAAGGACAACAACAGATCAGTGGAAGAAAAGACATGGCAAAAAGATATGGCCGAGAATAAAATCCATGTGATAAAAGACACATCAATGGTGATTCCTAGCACAGAATGATCTCTCTTTTCTTGGCCTCCATCGAGGGGAAAAGAGATCCTGAGCAAGAAGAAGAATATCGAGGATGCTGTGGTGGCTGCCGTGGCGACGAAAGGGATGAAAGAGAGAACAGGAACATGGGAGGTGGCGGGCGAGATAAGAAGCATCAGCAGAGAGAGAGAGAGAGAGAGAGAGAGAGAGATGGAGGGATGGAGGGAGGGAGGGAGGGAGGGAGGGAGGATGATGAGGACGGGGAATGAAGGGTGATGGTGAAGAAGAGTAAAGATACACAGTTCCTTATATACGCACAACTATGTCATTTTATGTTTTTCTTTTTCTTTTTTCCCTCTCTTGTTCTTTGCATGAGGATACACAGGTTCATATATAAAGAGCAATTTTAATTTTGTTTACTAAGAATAAAAAAACAAATTGCAACCTGAGCGAGACTTTTTCTTGACACTATCAACTTATGTACTTGATTATCCCCATGTGATTAAGAAAGTAAAGCTATCTTTTTTAGGGGAGAAAAAATAAAAAAGAGTTGCAACTGGATTATGGAAAACCAGCCTTGCTTTTCCTTCTGAATTTGGGAAGACGGCTACTGTACTAAATTGGAACGAAACTTCGTTATATATTTTGGGGAAATAGAACTTAAAAAAAAATATTTAAAAAATTGTGTGCATGGTCCACCAAGTTTAGTTCTCATTAGGGCATCTTCATGTTCATGATTTGTGTGGTCCAGTGTCTACGCATTAGACTCTTGATTTTTCTTCACCTGCAATTCTCCTCCAATCACATACGTAATTGACAACGTGGAATTAAAAAAAAAAATGTGGCCAGCACGAAATGATGGGCTTTCATAAATTAGCTCCATTGCCATGTAATGATGCAACAAATATACTCTGTTGTAACAAAACAAAAATGAAAAAGATTGTCCCTTGAAATGACGACCTTTATGTGCAAAACCGGATTATTTTAAGAATATCCACCTTATTGTATCAAAGCACGATGCAGCGAAAGGTCATTCCTTTCAGATTCCAAGCCCAAAATACACCATTAAACAAATCCTCGTTGGAATTATGTCGGGCACTGATATTAAGAGGTGAGATTAAGGGTGCATTTATTTCGCGAAAAATATATATTTAAGAAATAATTTTGTAAAATTAATAACTTTATCATTTACAAAAATGAAAAAAAGTAATATACATTCACCATCTATGAAATTTTTGGATATAAATTATTATCAATAATGAAAATATATGTTATTGATTAATTATTTTTAAGTAATACAGAAGATCATTTTAAGAAAATATTTTTCAAATAATTTATTTTCTATGAAACAAACAGACCCTAATATCAAAATATAAAGAGAACTACTATCATCCCTTATTCATGAAATCTAATTCTTTGACAGTTATTTAGATCATTCATTTTTTATAATATGGTTCTCTTTTCCTCACATGGCCCATACAAATATATTATCCCAGTACAATGAAAATATTAAAATTACGATACTATCTCTCATGAGTCATGAAACAAAGTAAAAACAATATAATAAATTCTTAAGGTGTAATTTAAGTTGTAACAAGATCTACACCAACAAGACATGGACAGGCAAACCCTGACGAACGTAGTTCAGCAAAGCGGTTCAAAAATGAGGACGAAAACACGTCGAAACTCCACTTCAGAAAAGGTAAAATCGATACAGGACACGTGAAGGGCCTAGAGTAAGTTTCCCAATAAGCTTTCGTGGATCCATTCTGTCAAGATCAGAAGTTACAGGTTGATATAATTAGGATACATGAAATTCGCCTTGTCAAACGTACGATCATTCAACTGCTTTGAAAGCTTTTCTAGCAATCATGTCAATATTGCTGTCAAACCTTCGTTGTCGAAATAATGGATTTGTATAAGGCGAGCGAGTTGATGAGATTGGCATATAGTTTGTCTTTTTTGAGGATGTGAGGATGGAAGTAGGACTTGCTCATGATTATCGTTTTGTCCAAGAGCAGCCTCCTCTGTTCCACCATTGATGTTCGACACGCTCGGCTGAGATTCATCGCAAAACCTATAAACGAAGTCATCCGTACTTCTACCTAGATTTCCTCTTAGACATCATCGACTCATCATTCTGCCACCATGATCATATCAAGAACAATTAAGTGTAATTAGCCCCACAGAAGCCTCTTTGATTGCTTCCTAACCAAATGGACAGGTTGTAAGATAGTGCCGATAAGTGCTATTCTTCACGGATCCTTTTCATTATTTAGATTCACAGTTGGTTTGAATGATCAGCATGTATGTTTCTTCCACTTGTCAATAATCTATCTGTGAATGTGTTGTTACTTACAAATTTTTTTTTATAGTTCTGGTTACTTTTTTATCTATAAAACTCTTCAACAGGATGATCATATTAGGTTTCTCTCTCTCTCTCTCTCTCTCTCTCTCTCTCTCTCTCTCTCTCTCTCTCTCTGAGAGCTAGACAAGTTAGGAATTAATCGAGCAATATCCTTAAAAAGCTTAGCAATATATACCACTTTTGATAAGAAGAAGATCATATTAGTCAATTTTCAAGTACTCTGGTGTATAGCCACTTCTATTTTAGGGTTCTTTTTATCTAAAAAGTTCAATGTTTTCATGATTGCGCAAGGGATTATCTCCGCTTGCGCATTTATCAATATTTTAATGGAATGACCACCGATGACTGAGTCTAAGTTCATGTTAATGTCCCGCAATTTGTCACTATCAATTATTGAGATAATGTTTCCATTATTAAAGAATTTGTAATCATGGTGCATGATTAACAAAGAATAAAGACACGAGAAGCAAAAATATCGAGAGCTTCAAGCTTGTACGATCAAGTGATCTAACCATAAGACAAGATCTCTCGCCATTTACAAAAAAAAATAAAAATAAAAATAACCATTAGGCTTCGTCTATTTTCTAACCTAGAGATTAGGTTACCCGTCATTCTAAATAAAAGCTATTTATGCTTGGTAAACATATCTATCATAAGTAAATGACTCTCATTTGAGGTAAATTGTTATATATTTAGTAAAAACATTCGTTGGTAGCAGAACACACCATTTCTAATAATATCTCCTTTAGATTTCTTTTTTTTTTTTCAATAACATATTTATCTTGTTTTGGCTTTTCTTACCTCGTTAATTTAACATCATTTAGTTTGGTTGATTAATTATCTCGCTAGTATCACACTCGTAGCCGACCCTTGCTCATCGCCACGAGGGCAGCACGATCCACTCCACTAGCCAGTGAGGTTTGCATGCAATCCATGCCATAGGAGAGGATCATCCTGCCCTCTCAAGAGTACCCTTGCCACTGCTTCAATGAGGGTCCTCAACCCTGACAAAAGCTGTTGATGGTGCCACTACCCAACCACCTTCCCATTTCTCTACTTTTTTAAATATTTTACTTTAAAAAATTATATAATTTGACTATTCAATTTATATTACTTAGAGTGAAAAATTTTACCAAAATCAAATGAAACCGGCTACGATCGAATGTAATTTATTATCAATCGTTCATTTTTTTTAAAACAATTTACTAAAAAACGAGAAGATTTATTGTGAACAAGTCAAGTTCGTTGCAATCGCATAATTTTTATTAATAGATTTAGATCCCTGTTAAAGAATGTGAAATACTATGAAATAGGTGAAATTATTGGTAATGTCTATATTGTATACTACACATGATATTACATCCTCCTTTTGAAAAATGAAAGACTTTAGCAAAGGATGATGCCCAGCTTACGTTGGACGAAGATGGAGAGATCTGAGTATTGGATCCATGTCAAGAAATAATTGTTGGAACAATCAATCCATCAAACAAAAAGGACGAAAGGGTCAGAGAGATTCCTTCAAGTCCCCACCTCCATCGGAGATGGGGTCCGTCCGTACAACCCGATGTGGCTGCGTCCAACTTTTCCATCTATTTTCCTTCTTTTTCATTTCTTTCATTCTTTTTCCTTCTCTCCTTTTTTTTTTTTTTTGAAATCCTATTTTTCGAGGTTCTCTGCTTTTCACTTCTTTCCAAAATGACAGCGACCACACTTGCGTTTGGCGATTTCCCTCTTGCCATAATTCTCCAATGCAGTGGAGAAGGTCAGACACTACATAGTTTTTTTCTGCTGATGAATTCGACCTAGAAATTAAATGATGACAATCTTGAATTTCTTTTTTTCTTCTTTGTGATTCAATCTTCATGTCATATTATGGTGTACAATACATCTCGGCCATCTCATATTCATAGTTTGCGTGGACTCACCAACCATAAAATTAACTAGTTGACTACTTATTTATTATTCGACATAAAAAATTTAACTTATTTAAAAAAATGCTCAAGAGAATATTAAAGAAGTAAATATCTAAGTTTCCTCGAAAGTATCCTTTTGAAGGTCTCCTATATCATTGATTTATCTATTAATGATAATACATCTTTGTAATTGTTATTCATAGATTTTGCAATAAAAAAGTGGCGTGACGTGTAAGGGATGATTTTTGGGCTACTTCAAACGTGTAAGCGATGATGATTGGGGAAAACAAGACGAGACATGATTCGAGAGAGAAAAAAACAACTTGTTAACATCATTTATAGGTACACCACTTGTAAAGATGGTGCATTTCAAAGACGTCATTTCGACGATGACTAGTCTATCACGTCATTGAGAATAAATGGATTCAATAGTCACCCAATTCTCTGTTCTCACTTCCTATAAGTGCATAATTACCTAAATTTGATTCCATCCTATAAACCCTCCTTTTTCTTATTTTCTTTTGTCCATGGTTTCTATTTTCTCTAGAAATCAAACTCACTACTTTGAGACTTTCCTAAATAACTCAGGTGTTCTTTGGTTTGATTTTTATTTTTTTGTTTTCATTTATATATAATAAAATCATTTTAACTTGTTTTTCATGTATCTAAATGTTTCTTGATAAGAGAAATTTTTGATTATGTCAAATAATAAATGTCTATTTATATTATTTCCATTAAACAATATTTCCGTTAAACCCCTTTTTCAATACTTAACATCTTTCATTCATGACATAGTTAAATAAATATTAATTAGCTGGAAGTAACAAAAGTAGCATTTATTTTTTCATAACTCAAAATTTTGATATAAGCTAATTAATATTTATTAGATAATTTTAATTATTAAAAGAGGAACAATTTTAAAGATGTTAATAGGTCTTATGACATGAATCTTCACTTGAGACGAATCACCATTAACGGTAATGAGATATGTTGAATTTGTCATTCTATTCCTCACAAAAATTCCAAAGGCACAAAAAGCTCTCAGCAATTTTCACAAAAAGTCATTTTATGGTCATTTCCCTCTATTAATCTAAAATTTGATATTTCATTGTTCTGGTTGTGAAAAATCAATTTTCTTTTTTCTTTCGGAATAATGAATTATATTTTCTTTAATAACCAATTTTATCCATAATCATCTAGACAGTATTTTTGGTATGGCAAACAAATTTCTTTTTTGGGCTTTAATATTATATATTTCTAAATTGAATTTTCCTTTGAATTCAAAATTCTCTCGTGACAATTTACTTCTTTTTAATGTGTCAAATAGCAAAACAATCTCCACCCCACTAGTAATCGCTTCATCCAAGTTGACCGACCTAATTTAAGATCGAATCATAATCAACCAAAGTCTCCTCTCCGTCATTATAGAATTCATTCTCCTTCAAGAAAACGATCTCCTAGTTCAAAGTCTTCCCCCTTTCCCGGGGAAAATTTAAAAGCTTTTAGCTTCTTACCAATCGTCATCAAGCTTTGACTTCTTGTTCATCGTCTCATTTGATTCCACAGACATCTGGCTAGCCTCATAAACCTACATATAGCCCTTCTTTTTCTTCCACAGACATCTAAGGCCATGAAGAAATTATGCATGGTCTAGCCCCTTGTCAAGACCAACCACTTCGACGGCTTTGCCATTTTTCAACTCAAGTAGTCAATGACCACTTTTCCTTTCCCTCCTCTACAGTTGCTCCCTTCAATCCTTCTACCAAGGCTACAAGCTTGCCAATTCCCCCTTCTTCTCCACAAATTAAGATTATCCAAAATGGGTAATTATTGAACCCACCCGTTGCATCATCACCCATCGAGACGCTCCCAAGCCGTTCGCTACATTACCAAAGAGCCTTTTCCTTGTAACATGCAAAAGCACCGTCTATTTATTTGTATGCGAAAGTATAGTCGGTATATTTTATGCCAAAGCTGATGTACTTGGGTTGCAAACTTGCAAGACACTTGAATCAATAATTTGATGGTTCGGCATTGTTACTCGGCTCCAAGAGACTTAAAAAGAGAAATATCCCACTCTTGTTGATCTGTAGCTGTCTTTTCATTCATGGAGGAAAGCCTGCCCCACTCATGGCCAACAACCTTGTACAGCTTTAGCATCTCTTTGTAGATCCTTTAAGGCCCGCAAAATTCCTCCTCCTTTTCCATCGAGGAAATGACAATCTTCGACCTTGCAAATAGAGCTGTTCTGCATAGAAATCACTGGATACGAGGCGTTTCGTGGATTGGAAAAACAAAATATCAAAGAAAGGTATCTTCATTATGTCTTTTAAGGCATATGAGGTGTCAGGAATTCTTTCAGCACAAGGCTAATTTTTTAGGGTATGCCGTGGCCTCCTCTTTCCACACACCCCGAACGATTTCTTTGAACATATAGGTCCATGTTCTTTGGGTGGCCTTGATTAAGAGAAATTCATGAGAGTATGTCAATTGCAACGACCTAGATGTTGGGCGAGGAAGATACATAACTATTGCTTGAGCAACCTCGTCACTAGGGTTTCCACACAATGTTCTCCTAATTAGATATAGTTGGCATCGTACAGGATTTCACTAAACGAAATCCTTAAGATTGATTTACCTTTCTTCATTCGGTATATCGCAGGATTGAGAACACAATTAATCCAGTGCAATCAGCCAATGTTTGAGCGAAAGGCCTGTGGGCGACTTTAAAATCTCGTTCGATTATCATGAAGGGACACTAGAACTGAAATAAGGATTATATTCTCTTTCAACCGCATCTCTGATTGGTGTCCATAAGCTACAAGCACGCCATCCTTATGCAAGCTCAGTTAATGACGGCGACGTCCATGTTTATAGCTCACCAACCAATCAAAAGACTAGTCGAAGGAAGCTTCATCTAACCAAGACAGGGGAGAACATCGGTCTTTACCATGAAACAAAATCGAAACGAAAAAGGGAGGTAACTGATTGGCCAGTGCATACGGTCGAAAGAGAAGAAAGGCTCTCCAAGTGAGGGAGGTCTTATGCAGTGAAGGAGCAAGTGACAGCGCGATGACCCACAAGATTGGAATAATCGCGCCCTCCTAATTAGTGGGTAAAGCAGTCATTAGAAGATTGATTAATTTTCTGGTCCTGGTCGAGCTGATAAGACAATACATGTCCGTCTTTCAAAGTTCGAATCGATGATAATATGGAGTTGGATCATGGATCTACATCTTCTCCTAAGCTCGTGCCCTATTGATCTTATCGAGGGTTTGTGACGAATCTCCACGTCGGTTTATGAAATCACTTGATTGTGGCGCTGAAATATTTTCATGCGCAACAGGCGATGGACACTCGGAAACATTCACCTATGGCTCCAGATTTTCATGTCTTTCTCGAATCTTAGGACAGTAACATAATCGAAAGACTGTAAATATTTAATTAATTTACACTTGTGGTCACCTTGTTAGATTTTTTTACGACAATATTTTGGGGGTGAAAAGGATATTTAATGAATTTAATTTGGGTACGGTCGATGTTTGGAATGTTGAGATTTGAGAAATCCTAGGTGAGTAAATGTACTTCCTCATTGGTAATTTCTAGTTACATGCATTAAAGGGTTATATCATCCTTTGGACATGTATGAGAGCTCGATCATATATTGTTCAATGACGATGCAAGCATCACTCGTATTCTCCTACTCACACAATGAACAACTATCAATTTTCATATTTTTATTCCAACTAAATATTTCAAGCATGAGATTTCTTTGAAAAGATTGTTAGTCGGTGCATAGGAAACTGTTGTATCATCGATTACCTCCAAATAGTCAGTGCATAGGAAATTGTCGTATCATCAATTACCTCTGAATCATCACGGCACATGATTCGCGGGAACGATGATGATCAGCTCATGTGATCGCCGACTTGCTGTCTGCCTCAATCTGACTCAACAGCACGTATTTGTTATCTTGTCGGCTCCAACCTAATTCGACAGTGATGATTCAGTGGACGATAAGAAATCTTTTCCGTTGAGATAACATTGCGATCGAGTGCCCATTTCCGTCCTCGGTGGAAAAGCATCGAGCTCTCCTAATTATGGAGCGATAACTTTAATTAAGCTCCTTTCACCTCGTTAATCAAGATGAGACCCCTCCTTTTTCGAGAGTCACGAATTGTTCTTCGCCCCATGCTTTGTTAAGACTGGTTTATGTTCCTGATTGCTTTGGTTCCTTCGAAACAGTGGGCCATTAGCACTACATTATTGCCCTTAATCCGTACGTTAATGATACCTATGTTGAACCCGGGTTGGCTCCTTTTCATGCCTTCGATTTATTCATTTGCTTCCCCTTATGTCTACACATACTTCGGTGTGTGGTTTAATATACATATTTTTTGGTTAAACATATTCAATGATACATATACATATGCTCCGATGTAATGTCGGATGTGTATAAAATAACATTCGATCCAGATATGCACACACATGAGTTCCATTATGGCTTGTGACTTTCCAGCTATCTCACATAGTCAGTATGGGGTTCATTGTTCCCTTGTGAACAAGAATGACGTGACTAGTAATAAAATGAGAAAATGACACAAATGATCCCTAAATTTTGATTCAATATGCAATGTGGTCACTAAATTTTTAATTTTTTTTTTAATGAAGTCCATGAACACAAGAGCTACTCTCTAACATAAAGGAGCATTGTGAACTAATCAAGTGTGATCAGTCTCATCTGTGTAAGAATTAGTGATTCATCTTCCAACTCATCCCAGAATGGGCGTTATGGCAAAGAAGAAGAAGAAAACATAAGGAGAAATTTGTCCAATAGTAACAAATGGTGCCTTCACAGGTTGACATCCGATCCAACATAGTAGTAAGCAATCCACCAAAAGCAACCAAAATATTCCTTGATGAATGGGGCGAAAACTTTAACTAGTACAATGTACATTAATAACATTGAACATTTTCATATAGTTCGGGATTAGATTAAACATGTAGCAAAATTTCAATGGTTATATTTAATAAATTAAAAATCCACGGATAACAATACACATTAAACTAAATTTCGTAGATTACATTGAACAAATTAAAAATTCACAGACCACATTGCATATTGAGACAAATATTCATACTATTTGTGTAATTATCCCTAATAAAGCTCATAATTAAGAAGTATGCAAAAATATGCTTGAATTATCGCTTTTTTATGCGAGTCCTAATTATCTCTTTTGTAAATGACCTGCATAGATAATATAGTATAGTTACTCTGAGTAATAATCTATTGGTTTATCAATTTATTGTGCATATAGATGGTGGCCCGGAGTGGTTTGGAAGCTTTGGACTTCGCATTGGAAAATAGGTTTTATATAAGAGAAACTGCATATCTTCTTGCTCATCGGTTGGGGCCAACCACAGTGACAGGTAAAAATTATAGATATTTAGGCGTTGGTCCCGAGAGATTAAAGGACAAAAATGACATGTACGAGACGGCGTCGTTTGCACGGTACTAGTGGAGAATATGTTTCCGTTGTATCTTATATTATATCCTCGCCATTTAAAAAATAGATGATGATGATCTCCCACCAAATTTACAGCCCAGGCCAACTAAGCAGATGCGGACAATGACTGAACGGTTACTTACCTTTTTTGTTCTTGTACGATGAAAATGTTTAGGTACACCTAATCTTAAAATCTTGAGCATAATATATATAATATATATTAGTCGACGATTGTGAAGTATGAACGAGACAATTTCTGCGAATTTGTTGTGACTAAAGCGCATAAGTTCTCAACAATTACCTAGGCAGACGAATCTCACTGTTTTTGAGAAGTGCATGCTTCTCAATTTTGAAACAGTCCAGATCTCATCGTGCTTTCTGCATAACCAATTAAAGTGTAGGATTCCGTAACAAGGACGCAATTGGATTCTTCACGCACGCCACACCGGGCCATATAGAAGATGAATGCATATTGTTTTTATCAAGAGAACAACGACATGAGAGTATGAGATTTGTCATTAATTGCCTAGAGATATCTAATTAATACAATACCCATTTTCGTTTTACTTTTTTGCATCGGGAATCAATTTGTATATTTATATCTATTATTTGATGATTATGAACGAGACGGCCTTTGCGAATTTGCTCTGACTAAAGTGCATAAGTTACGTGTCTTATTGATTATCTAGGTACGCTGATCTCACAATTTTCACAAAAGAGTATGCGCTTTCTGATTTCGAGGTAGTCAAGGTCTCATGCTCGCCTCCTGCATAATGTCTAATTAAAATGTACGATCACATGGCGGGTATGCAACAAGATTCTTAATGTGCGCTGTTCACGTGCCAGATCGAATATTAATGCACTTGCTCAGATATATTGAATTATAATACTGCCCAATTTTTTTTTAATTTACTTTTTCGATATTGAATATAAGTATATTGTACTCCATTAAAGGGTACGACCGATTCGAAAATTAGGTTTGTTAGTAGTGTAGGTGCACGGTGGTGATTCTAAGAATCGTGCAATGAACAAACTTTAGTCACTTGGGCGACTCCTGCAAATGTTAGCCATTCGAATTTCAAGCAGGTTTGTACGAGGGTGATGACATGGGGAGCCTTCTTTAATCAGGTAGTCATTAATTCCACCATGAATAAGTGCCTAGTCTAAGCATATTTTTCGAATTTATGATAGCTTATCTTGAAACAATGTATTAACGCATAGTTCTAAAGGGAAATCCGGACTATGTTGCCATTAAATGCCTAACAAGATTCGAGTTTTTTTATACTCACCCTAAACTAGCGTTCTTTTGCCAATCTGCCATTTAAGGCATTCTTTTATAAATTTTGAAAAATAAGTTGACGATGTGTCGGTCACATGATCTCGCACTTTTCGTGAAAAAGAATCATTCTGCCTAAACCCAAGATCCATATCAATGTTGAAAGGCGAGATGGGTTATTTATCGATCAAAAGCAAGCTGCATGGACTTTCAGAGTTTGCTTATTTTATGATCTCTGTCATAACTAATTAAGCCATTAATAAGCTGAATTAATAATGTTCCAGGCGAAACATCTTGGGGAAAAAAAAAAGCCAGTGGGCTGCAAAAGATTAAATTGGACCAAATCATTCTCATATACTTTAGGTTGTAAATGCGATGAAGCTCTATACAAACACAGAGGAGGCCCATCTCCATGAGGCGGCCCATATGATGAGTTCCCAAATCCAAACAATTAACATAGGATGTCATGTTTAGTCCGACGGAATTATTCATATTTGAATTGGGGAGCAATTTGATTTTTCTAATTAACTTAAGATATTGAAGCCTTTCGATTCGATTAATCCCACACGAATCCACAGAGGCTGCCCTGTCGACCTCATGGATCAGATAAGGTTTCCACCCACAAATTGGTTTTTATTAATGGAATGATTACAATCCAATTGCCTGATGCTATCTTATTTTAACATCATTTGAAGAAAATCTATTGGCATGGAATAATAAGTTTTATTTAATCAACTTGGCTGGATCCAAGAGAAAGAAAATCGAATTCTACCAGACTTAAAGAAAACCGACTAGAGTTTCCATCCCTATTACATTGCCAAAATTCAAATAAAAAAAAAGCGTTAAGCCATATTTCAAATATTTTAAATCGATAAATAATCTGCTATAAATACATTGCTGGCATATCGTAACAAACATTTAGGAAAAACGATTTGTCTAACATGGTATTGGAGCAAAGGTTAATAGTTTGAATTCCAACACTTTCCTACTTTTTCTCCTGCCTATTATTCTGTTTTTTTTTTTTTTTTTCTTATTCCACTGGTTATTCCAGTAATATGGTTTTGTCCACAACCTATCTTGCGTGTGCAAGGGCCGGGTTAAGCGCAACGGAGTAGATAGTATTAAGCAATGTGTTATAGATACATCGTCAGCCCATTTGCAAATAGTTCCATCGCATCAGCATTAGCAAACAACGTAGTTTACATTTTCTAGCTGTCGCGAAATCACGTGAAGAGAAGAGGCGATTAGGAGGACGTGACGAGGTGGTGGTGGCGGTGCTCGTAATTCTTCGTTGGAACTTGGTGGTCGTGTTAGATTTTATGACGTGGTGGTTGCGCGGCGTTGTGGTTGAATTATTGCCGATTTCCGCCTGACCAGAAGATTTTCTAGTTTGCGCGCCCATTTACTCCCCCCATCCAGGTCATCCCCTTCATCGAGATACGTGACCCCGATTTGCTAACGTGGCTAGATTTTTCCACCTAATCGGTCTGTCAAACCGGTGAGCTACTCCCTCCCACGTGGCGGCACATCATTCGTCCACGCTAGCCATCGGTTGACTTCCGAGAGTTTGACCTGCTTTCTCCGGACAAACACTTCTACATATTTTGCTCCATTATTGAAATTGATTCATAGGTTATAAACGCTCAATTTCGGGATTATATTGTGTTGTGCATGTTTTGACTTTCGGAAGGACGTAAAGTAATATCATGGGACCATAATGATGGGCACGAGTATCACCGCTTTGCAATAAGTCAAAAGGGTGAAGTGAAAAAAAGCTATCTCCACGATATTGCTTTTTGGCTAGGGTTGAGTTGGCACCAGATCTGAAGCCTTGTGCTTCTCACCATCCTCTATTTAAAGGCATCTCTCCATCTTCATCCAACATCCATACAATCTCAAAGTCATCTGCAAAAGAAAAACAAAAGAAAAGAGAGATTTCACAATGTCTCGTGCCATTGCTCTCCTGTTCTTCCTCTTCCTCTTCCTATTATCTTGTCCCACCCTGTTTGTGACTACCTCCATGGCTACCATGCGTCCATTGAAACCTGCACCTCTAGGCTACACAAGTTTCGACCCGAAACGAAGCTCAACAAGCGTCAGTGGCGATGGCAGTCAGGGCGTTGAGAGTTGCTTGCCTAAAGGGCTTCGGCATACTTCCGCTCCTAGCCGATACATAAATTACCAACCCCTTGGGTCTTCCTCGGCCTGTTCTCCGAGCAACGACATCAAGAGCCCATGAAGACTATCGAAGTGCAATGTGGAGGCCGAAGTTTCTCATGTCAAGAAACCAGCGTTCCTATCTTATATGTTGTTGCATGTGAAATGATCACTGTGTACGTAACATCTACAATAATGGAGGAAAGGGAGACACAGGTCATCTGATTACTCCATGTGTGTGTATATATGTGATCACATGTATGCAAAGTTTAGCTTGGAATGAAATGATATCAAGTAAGCAATACAGTTGAGAATGCTTATTCATAGTTAATTAGGGTGAATGTCATGATTATGCCTACAAATGAGTAGTTAAATTTTATTTCGAAGACGAATAACCTAATGCCAACGGTTGTTGCATGATCTAATGGTTTATATGAAGTGGGTTAATATAAGTCGGATTACTTAATAATCTTCCCACTTTAAATCGCCTTTTGCAATAAGATATGTACAGAAACTAGCTAGGAGGAGGAGGAGGAGGAGGAGGAGGAGGAGGAGGAGGAGGAGGTGGTTGTGCAGGTTTCATACTTCAGGCTTGCCGTGAAAGGTGGTTGTGCAGGTTTCATACTTCAGGCTTGCCGTGAAAGAGAGAATTTTTTACCATTCATTTATAGACGATTAATGATTCTATTATAATTTTTTTTGTCAAACTATTATTGTTTTGACTGCTCTTTTGTTCATAATTTTCCTAGCTATAGGTGCTGAGCTAGGAATAATAAGATTATTATTCACCTCTTTCCTTTAGTGAATCATCCTATGTAATACCCTATCAGCCCGACAGCACATACATATAACCGTGTCTTTACCCTGATGTGTAATTATTATGACAATAATATTTGTTATAACAACGACTCAAAATCGACCTATAAACCATATATGTAGCTAACAATTACTTTGGAAAAATAGTCCAAAAAATCCTAAATTTATTATACAGCGATAAATTTAATCATAAAATTTTCAAATGTATCAATTTAATCCTAGATCTTTTAATGATTTGCCAATTTAGTCATAAACATTTTAACGATTAGATAATTTAGATTTTCAATTAATTTTTCCCAGAAATCACAAACATGTTGCCATCAGTAGGACAATCAATGTTAACTAGACTATTATGCCAGTAATTTCTAACAAAAATTAGGCAAAAAAAAAAAATTGGCATAATTGAAATTGCAAATCATTAAAAGATTTATAACTAAATTATGTTTAGAACTGAATTCGCTATCATGCAATACATTTAACATTTTTGAAAAAATTTCTCCAAAATTACTCTAATCACAAGATAACTTCTAATAAATCTTTTTTTTTTGTCTAATTTAAGTAGCATTTTTTAAGGGTTGAATGTAGCTAGTTTATATAGAAGGAAAGATCACATTAATGGTCTCTGAATTTTGATCCGATGTGAAATTATCCTTGAAAAAATTAATTATTTAATTTGATCTCTCAATTTTAGTATAATATTTAATTTGTTCAATGTGATCCATGAACTTTGATATAATGTTTAATGCAATATCCAAATTTTGGTCTAAGATGTAATTTGTTCAATGTGACTTATGAACTTTGGCTTAATGTTCAATGCGATCCCTGAAATACTTACTAATAGTTTAGGAACCACATTGAACAAATGAAAAGTCTAGGCTAAAGGCAACATTGTACATTGGGCCAAATTTTAGGGATTACATTAAACAAATTAAAATTTTAGGAATGTCATTACACATTACAAAATTTATCCTATCCTATGTTTGATGCATACTCAAGATAACATAAAGTCATATATATATAGAGGATATAGACTAAATAAAATTATCTCATGGGGGAGGTAAAATAAAGACTGATAAGATTTCTAATATCCATAATGGTAAAGTTTTTTTTTTTTTCTCAAATAACACATTTCTTAAATTAAAAATTAAAATTATATTTCAATATAAATAACATTTGAATTCTAATACAATTTTTAGGTACATTAATATAATTTTCTATTGAATAAAATTTTATTAGAGAATGATGAAACGGGAAGAAAGAACTATAAAAAAGTTGATTAAAAAAGAGAGTAAAATAAAATAATAAATAAATAAATAATGTACAAAAGAATATCGCGAGAGATTTTTACAATCTCCGTTTGTAAAATTTGTAATTCATATAGGCGTTTATGCTAAATAATATATAATATAATGCGAATATATTAAATTTTATTATTGCAATTACCAAACAATGAATTGGATATAGCAAAATTACTCAAATTTCATATCATATCATATTCAATCACATTTTGGTTAAAAATTCGGACCACCAAACATAGACCAAACGCAAAAGCAAGTCCTAGGGTTATGAACTATGAAGAAGATGGAAGGCCGAGCAAGCTTTGGCCCATTGGGCTTACGTCTCCACAATGCTTGGATTGTATGGCCTATATTTTCCTTTTTCTTTTTCCTCCTATGTTGCTGATTGAATGGAATTGTGGAGAATTTAGAACTTTGGAGTTCTAAATTCTCCGCTACTTATAAAAGCAGTTAATAGCATAGTAAAGTTTTATTATAATCTGTAGTTAGTGCGCAGAAAGTTAATATTACTAGTAATTTTGACTCACCAAAATTTGTAAATATTCAATGCAAAAAAAGTCACTGCCTGAATTTCTTTATTTTTTTGGCCTATTTTCTCTTTTATGTACCACAGAATATATTCAAGTTTTTTTTAACTCGGTTAATCTCACAGATGCATTCAAATCTTCTTATTTATGCATATCAAGTATGGCTCCACCTACAACATAAGGTGATTTTTACTAGTTTACACTTTATGGACTTCGATTTACTCAATTCTAAGCAAGCTTTTTTGTTTTAATAAAAGGTCAACATTGTCTTTTCCATCTTTCCAGGAAAACTAAGGAATAAAAAAATCTTTCCAGGAAAACTCCATAGGCAAAGATTTATAAGACTTCTGGCCAAAAGAAAAGATTTCATGAGTATGACCGAAAAAAGACAAAAGATTTCACGAGACTTATAAATAGGCTTACGAGCTTATCTTATTTGGTAAAGAGAATCTCTCTCCATCACTGGCTCTCTGTCTCTGTGGGCTACCAGAAACCACTCAAAATCAACAACTAGAGCTGCTCCACTCTCTCTTCCACCAAACAGTCGCCGCCGTCGTCCGCATCATCAACATCGGTTCATCAAGAAAAGAAGAAGATGAAGAAGCAGCAAAACCCCAGTCTCTGCGACCCGCACGTCGGGGGCTCGTGCGGGTCGTTCAAGAGGAGGTGCAGCCGGCTGGTGAAAGAGCAGAGGGCGCGCTTCTACATCCTCCGCCGCTGCGTCGCCATGCTCATCTGTTGGCACGACTGCGGCGACACTTGACCGTAGCTGGATCCGTGCTGAATCCATTTTTGGTCCGTTTGCTGCCATTTCGGAGTCAGGTGTTCGCGTATATACACACTCATATAATCAAAAAATGCAGCAAGCATAATTTTCCTTTTCCAGTCACCCGCAGAGAGAAGACCGTTGTAGTATATATGCATATCATACTGGGAAACCCAGAAAATCAAGAGATATGTACATGATATATTAGTATATATTTGGATGAGCATGTCTCGAGTTCTTCTACTTTTACCATGAATGCATGATGAGTATCATTGGCTCGTTTCGAGTAATACAGATCTATATGCACGAGTTAGATGACCAACGGGAAACTTGTAATAACGTGGAATTATACCAAGAAATCACGCTTTGATTCGAGTTTTAAGTCCCTATGTATAGAAAGATGCTTATGATAATTACATACAACAAGAAAAGATGAATTTGCAATACAAACCGGTCAGCGAAAAGTGCCATGTATGTAAAAATTCCATCAAGTCATACCAGCAGAACCGAGCATTGGATCCCCTGGTATGAATGAAGGAAGGACGACAAGATGCTATATCTGTTCTCATTTTCATTATTCTCTTCTCAAAGACTTGGTTACAGTGAATCCATCTAAACCATTAATTTGACCCTCACCACGTTCGACACGGGATTCGTTGGATTTAATCAACTAGCCAGGTCATATAGATACGAACTCGATGCATCGGATCTGTACAGTAATTTTTTTCTGCTTTTTTTTTTTTTTTGTCATACTATATTTCGTTTGTCCTTTCACACATATGCTTTCTGCACCTTCCATTTGTTTTATTTTTGGCTCAGCCTTTTTATCGTCAGATTTCGATTCCTCTTATTGATAAAATCTTCTTCAAGATCAACAATATAAATTTTAAAACTTAAATTTCTGCTCTTCATGTGCCGTAAATAATCCATAAATCCAAACCATCTGTGAAAAAGATCCATCTTTTTTTTCTTTTCTTTTCTGGGTCTGAGAAAAGGATCAATCTTCACACGTCCTTTCATGTAAAAGGTAATGTTTTCAAGGAGATGAAGAAATGCTATTCCAGGGCTGAGCAGACAGCAAGATATTTAGAACAGTGTGCATCGTACAAAATTTTAACACAGTGATCGATAGCGCATTTTCCATTTCTTCTTTTTCCTCCTTAAAAATTGTAACTATTGATTATTTTTCCTAAAAGGAAATTTCCAATGGTATGTAGTCATCATGTTATTTCAATATTTTTACAAAAAATAAAGAGAACGACATAATCAATATTTTTGATGATTAATCTAAAAATGAAATAATGACTTGCCTCCATATAATTCCTTGCTAATTTTTTTCAATTACAGGGACCCGACATGTAAGCCAATTGCGAGGAGAGAATTCAAAAGCTATTGTAAAATAAAGATTGTCTCAAACTTAAGTGTTCCATATAATAAAGGAGTGGTACCAAAGAACACTATAAAAACAAAAATTTTGTTTGACTTGATTTGACTGTAATGTGGGGTCTTTACTCAATTAGGAAAAATAATCAATAATATTACACGAACATATGGTTCATAAAATAACTATACACATGCACAATTCTTTATTTATTTTTTATTTCTTTTTGCGTTGCCTTTTCTCGGGGTAACCTAAACTAGTCCTCTCATAATTATTTTCAAGTCAATCGTGTAAATTCTATTTGCTATATTTTGTATATAATTGTTGGGACAAAGTGAAAAGGGAAAGAAATGAAAGCAGTCGTATTTGGTGGGAAAGAGTAACTGGAGACTGCAAAAGCTACCTAGATCGAGCACTTGTCTGATCACAACAGTGTCGACCTTTGATTTTTGCACTGATATAAAAAGGGGTAATAGTGACACTCGCGGGAAGTGTGATAAAAATATATATATATTTGGAACAATATCAGATACATCTCACATTTTATTTCATGACTTATATTTCTCTACCCTCAAAAATTCCAAATTTATGCAATAATTTTACTTTGAATACCACTTTAAACATTCGCATCAATTACAGTTATGAAAATAACATTTGGTATTTTTGCTTCGGGTTAGGTGAATGGTATTCACTAAATATATAAGTAGCCATTTATTGTCGATATTTTTTTCCAAATTTATTGGCTTAACATTTATGTACATTATTGACATGGTTGCTTCTTTTTTTTCACATATTTGATTATATCCAAATGAACTAATTTAGAGATTTATATCTTAGGCTCAACGGAATCTTTCTTGCTCTCTCTATGTGTTTGTATTTCTTTTTTCTTTTTTTCGGAATGAAATATTAGCTGTAAACATTCAATCATCTAATAATTCCACATGCATGTGCCAATATAATCATAGAAGATGTTGATCCTCATTAAATTCAGGATAACTGCGGCCCCATCTTAAGTTACGTCAAAATGATTAAGGTCCACCGATTTCTAGGGGAAAGCGCTAAACCTAATCTTCTCATCCTCTCTCCCCCTGATTAAGGTGACGTTTGACGGTGCGCACGGGGGGGTTGGTGGAAAGAAGCAGTAAAAGAGGAAAAGTAAAATAGCTATCGATAATTTAGAGTGTCCTTACGCTGATCTGTAGGACTGGATAAGAGCGAAAATAGTTTAGGCTACCTTTAGAGGACGGGATAAAAGTTGGGGATATGATGACCTTATCACATCTTGTGTTTGGTTCTTATTCAAAATAGGGTGAGGTGGAATGTAAGAAGGATATTACTTGGATAAAATATCTCATATATGAACGGATAAATGTGGATGGAATTTATTTTTGTATATAGTATCAAAGTTATTTTTCTTGATTAATAGACTTCTTAAAAATGTAAATAATATAAAATTCCAATACAAAAAGAGAATTAGGAAACCAAAAAAAAAAACAATTTTTTTAATTTAATTTGTTCTTATTTTTATTTATATAATTGAATTTATTTCTATTATATAATGTATACATATATATGTATCTATATTTATTAAAGAATGGGAAGATGGGGGTTCAAATCCTCACATTCTCAAGAGAGGTTAGAATGAGGACGATTAAGTTTTAAATATGGGTTTCGACTCTTACACCCTGTAAGGAAGTATGGCAAAAATATGAGAATGAAAGTTAGGATGGGAGTAGAGTAGGATTAACAAAAAAATATATTTACATTTATTACATATTTTATGTATATTACTAGATATTCAAAAATGATGCAAGGGAATAATAAAAGAAAAAGAGAGAGAGAGGGAAACAAAAAAACAAAACCGAGAGAGAGAGAGAAGTAAAAAAGTAAAGTTGGACAACCTAAATTTCATACAATAACTCAAACTTGAAAATGACGTTTCTTATTCTTGAAGGTAAGGGTTTCTAAAAGAAACCTTACCGTCTCTTTCTCCTTTTGCTCTGTGGCTCTGGTGCGCGTTAAAGTTTCACGAATCCTATGTAATTATTTGGTTCACATCAAAGCTCCACTAAAACAATATGAGAGTTGATTAGGGAATCAAAGCGCTTTCTTATCTATAATTCTCTAGTTCAAATCGAAGGTTCACAAAAGTATCAAATGAGTTGAAACTCATTTTCCTTTGTAATTCTCTAGTTCATGTTGAAATTTCAAGAAAGCAGTAAGAGAGTCAAAGCACTAAACTTTTTAGAATCACGAAGGCAAATAATCATGATTTTTCTCTTTTACTAGATTCGGCATTCAGGGGCCAATCTGTATCATTAACATCAATGCCATTGTAGCCAATTTACATTTCTTGTCATGGTCAAACTTGTGATTGTGGAATGCTGCAATGAACTCCTTTACTATAAGGTTGAGATCATACGATAATCATGGATTGATTACTGGAGGCTATCTTTTGTTTGTGCATTTGTGATTTCTTTAGGAATCGTGAAAAAACTCTTACCGTTTTCGTTTGCACATTTTTTGGTCCATTTACACTGATATATAGTTTCTATCGAATAACGGACATGATAAAATATGATAACAACTGTCTTATTTACTGTGATTCACCAAGCAGCAAATGGGATAAAACAAAATCTCTAAAATTTATATTTTATTCTATCAAGTCCTATCCCGACTAAAAATTCAAATGACGAAACAATTGGCACCAACATAGGAGGAAGCGGAATAATTGCGACGCAACACAAACACACGTTCACACAACACCATGAGTCGAGCAGAAAGACCTCGTAGTGTCATTATCAGGCTTTCCTCCTTTGTTTATTTGCCCTTTTTATGGTGTTAGTCCTTGTTCATTCGTGCATGCACATTTGAGATGGGCATCCTATCATTCCTCCCCGACCTGTAGGGCCAGATTGAAGGCGTTGCCACGCGCAAAGCGAGAGGAGGTTGTGGGTGAAGTGAATACACCTTAACAAGGGACAAAGGAGGCCACGACTCTCTCTTTTTCCTCTTTGCGCAAAAGAGGGGAAAGGAACTCATCAACTCTCTCTCTCTCTCTTTTCCTCCTGTTGCCCTTCACATGGCAAACCCCATGGGCGTGTACCCTTCGAAATGCTGAGGTCCCTTTCTCACCCACACCGCATAACCCATCAACCCTCTTTTAGTCATGTCACCCGTTGCTATCGCGGGACGATCTACCAAGCAACTTGCGAGGAAATCGCTGGCCAGAATGCTAATTCAGACATTTCTATTGTATGAATGTAAACTCAGTCCTAAATCTTTTAAAAAAAAAATTATAGATATTATTCACGTCAACAATTTCCAATTAAAATTGATCGAAATTACTATATTAATAAATTGTTAAAAGGTTTAGAACTAGATTGAACAAATTTAAAAGTTTATGATTAAATTGGTATCCGTATAATAGATTTAGGACTTTCTTTATAATCTTCCCCACTCATTGTTATCAAGGGATAATCCACCAAAGAACTTGCAAGGAAAAATGTCATAGAAGAGTTATTTACATAGCCGAAGTGATGGATAAAACCAATCATGATATCCCAAATTTGTGTTGTGATTAAAATTAAAGAATTTTAAATTTTTTTTATTTATTTATTTTTTATTTATTTATTTATTTATTTATTTTTGTGGTCTCTCCATAGTGACGACCTCATCAACGTACTAGTGTGAGAAATTAAATGCAAAGAATTAAATGCGATGGATAAGAGTTGGATGGGGTCGTACTCATTGAAAGGTAGTAACCCGTGATAAATTGTGATATCATTGTATTTTGAAGCATCGCTCTATTATTTGAAATGTGATCCCACTTGTTATAAGTTGTGAAAAAGGTTCTATGAATTAATATCATTGCATGAAAAGCTTGTTTCGATATAGAATTATCATTTTGCTATTGAACTTTTAACTATGGTCAAGTCTTAGGCTCTATTTATTTTGCGAAAAATGAATTAATTGCTTATGTAACTTACTAAAATAAATGAACAAAAAATATCTTCATTGTCCCTCGAATATATTTAGATATAAATTATTATTTATTCTGAAAATATTTTTCACTAACTAATTACTTCCAGTGATATGAGTGATTACATTTAGATAAATATTTATCAAAACATTCATTTTTCGTAAAATAAATGGAGAATTAAATTTATGTGGCCCAGACAACTCAATGTAAGCCAAGAGGGCCATTGGCAGGCATGTAATGGATGGATCCACTGGAGAGCTCGTGATGGATGAAATCACTACAGGCGTATGTGTCCATAAATATCTTGTCAAAGTCTCTCTCGATTCGATTCGATTCGATTCGGAGAAGAGGACAAAAGAAGATTCAATCCAATTACACTGATCTCGTTTGTGGATCTCTCTATGGCTCAATCGGTCACGTCCGATTTTGTTCTTAGTTATTTATATTGATTTTGGTCTTGTTGATAAATTTCACCATGACTTGACCAACATGATCAGTAAATATCCTTGGTTTTAGACCTTTCCTTCCATTCATGTAATAATTTGATGATTTATCGGATCGGTTTCCATATCGCGATTGAGAAATCAACAATCACTTCACTTAGACAAATTAATCGACAAAAATATGCTTTCATTAATTATAATACTACACACTTAAATTTTTTTTATTAGTAATGATGATGTTTTGTATTAACCCATTTTTTCTGAGTGATATGAATGATCACATATTGGGAAAAATCTTTTAGAAATATTGACTTTTCTTGAAAACAAACGGAGCTCAAAAATAAAATAAGTCAATCAATTCTAGAAATATAATGAAATGTTTGTCTCCTTTCTACGGGGGAAATTGTCCCAAAAGTTCTAAACCTATTTTGTGATAGTCAATTTAGTCTTGAATATTTTAAATAACTTAATTTAATCTTAAACATTTTGACAACTTATCAATTCCATGCTCTACATTTTTTTTATATCAATCTAGTCCTAAATCTATTAATGAGTTGTCACCTTAGTCTCAAATCTTTTAACGATTCGTAAATTTAATAAAACTAGCCGATTTAGATTGGAAATAGCTGACATGGCAAAACCAAAGCCGACTAAACTACTAGATCCCCATATAGCTATTTTTCAACAAAATTAATTGAAATGATTAAATTGACAAATTGTTAAAAAGATTTGGAACTAAATTGGTAAGTCACTAAAAATTTTAGGACTAGATTCATACAATTAAACAGTCTGTGATCAAATTGGCGAGTCATCCAAAAGTTTAGGACTAAATTGGTTGCTATATATTGAGTTTAAGACTTTTTTGGATATTTTCCTCTCTCTGCATGCTGTTGGAGCTTTATTAGTGACTTTAGCAAACTCTAAATTCTACATTTATTATGTATTTATTTTGCAAAAAGTACACGATTTCAAAAATATATTTTTTTTTTACGTGCACGTGCGAACCGTTCAAAGTTTGAATGAGTGGCCACTCCAAAAACATCATCATTCTTCTTCGCGACAAATAATGTTGACTGGCGCTCGTCCTCCATAAGTTTTGTAATAATAGAACATGTACTAAGAAGCAAGCAAAAAAATAATGAAAAAGGAGAAAGTGGTTGGTGATTGGAAAATAGCTGGAGATGTGAAAGGCATCTAACCAAAGAGATAAGATAAGCTTTCTCTTCGTGTTCTTTTGTTCCAACCATGATTGACGCGACCCCATAAAATCTTTCATTTCACCACCACCATCATCCCACGTTAAACAAATATTTGAAATTCCATCAAAATCTGCACATTGCCCCTCTTCATATCTATCATTCCGACTGGAAACACGACTTCTCAAATGACAACCAATCCTATCACAAATCCGAAAAATAAACTACGGAGCATAGCATTGTCTATGTAATTACATTGATTTACATTTAAAATTGCGCTACGCAGGTGTTTTAATCTATACATTATAGGCGAGCAAAGGATGGTAAGATTTCTTTTTCCCTCGTATTTCTCGAGCCACAGAAAGAAAGGCAAATTCCAAATGCTCATCCCATCACGTGTGAGCGAGACTCGTTGATTTTTGCTTTTTGGGGGGTCCGGTTCTCTCTAGAAAAGACTCCATTGCGGTGGCGGAGAGCACACGAACGCAGTCGAGAGGATCGGGATTCTGTGCAGATAAAGAGAAAAGGAAAGCGAAAGAGAGAGAGAGACATCGACATTAGACATGACCTACGTTGGACCAGTTCCAAAGTCTCATGACTTCAGGTGGGCTTGTCTCCTGGGAAGTTGGTTAGTCTTATCACAACTCCGAGTATCGCCCGAACATGTCACCTTTCTGTCCACCTCATTCTCATGTTCAAACCTCGAAGAAAAAGAAAATATAGATATAAATAACTTGAGTTTTCTGAAATCATGCAGAATAGTGCAATATCAAAACTAACCTTGTAACCACTAGCCCAATCACGAAAATTAAAGCTTCTATAAATGGCCTACATCGAAACTCATTGCCCATGGATAAAGAAAAACCGTTTCAACATCAAAAACAAAAAACTAGAGCAAACATATAATAACGGATTCGAAATTGTAACCAAGCATCGCCCATTGGTTCTATCTGATTCATACTCGAAAGTTTCTCTGGCCCTTTGCTAATCGGGGCTAAAATTCCGGAAATTAGAAATGCCAAAATAGGAATAACACTTGATATTATTAGAAATGCCCAGAAAATATCATATTCGTAAAGCAGAAAGAGAAATTGGAAAGTTCGAATTCTCACTTTTCTCAAGAGGTTAAAGGTGATGACGATTTAGTATCAAATATGATTTTTGACTCCACGCCCTATAAGAAGATGGAGTAAGAGTCTAAGAGTGAGAATTATAACAAAAGTAAAATAGAATTGACCCAAAAAAAAGCCCTGCACATTTTGGTACTCTTCTGGTAACAATTTTTTGAAAAGAAAATAACATAAATAATATCTAAATTTTGGCTTAATATGCAATATAATTCATGAATTTTTAATTTGAAATATGGTACATGGATTTTAATTTAATATGTAATATCATATCTAAATTTTTAATTTGTTCAATATGATTCTTGAACTTTTAATACATATTCAATTTAGTTATTAAATTATATAAAATATTTAATATTGTCATTGCATTAATTCAAATTAATAAATAATATTGAACATTTTCATATAATTCATTAATAAAATTGAACACATATCAAAAGTTTATAGATGACATTAAGCATAAAAGTCTAGAGACGACGTTTCACATTGAGTTAAAGTTCATGAATCAAATTAAATAAATTAAAAGTTCAGAGACTACATTATACAATTGTCCAAAGTTCATGAACCACTTATATAATTATCCCATTATTCATATGGTAAAATTCAATATGAACGATCTCATATGTGTAACAACAATGCATATTTTATCGATCCGATTGCACCTCCACGCCCTGAAGTCTTAGTTTCGAGACGTGAACTCGAGTGTCGACACTAACTCGTTTCATCTCGTTTTGGGTGAGGGCAGAATTTTGGAATGGAGAAGGGAAGAGGGGCCAAAATGCAAAGGGAAAAAAAAGATGAAGTTGGAAGTACTTTTGATTTTTTCCATTGAGCTAGCTTTTGATATGGCCCATCTCCAAAGTCCAAACCAAACTTCCCGTTCTTAGCCCATTTTGAACTTCGAGCGCATCAACCATCTTAGACTTATGGGCTGTTCTTGGCCCATGGGCCTGCATGCATCGAGCCTTTCTCATGTGGGCTTTCATCGTGATAAGCCTAATTAAACTTGCACCATGGATCTCCAAATAGACTCGCGTGCTTCGTCCCCTGAAGCTCAGCGCTCTAAATTCTTCTAGCAGCTAGCTATCTCTGCTTTTTGGTATTTATTCATTCGTTAATTATCAAAACCATTCATAATCAAGAAATCAAACTTAATCACACCCTTCTTCCATGTAGCCCCACAATTTTTTAGGTGTCTTTAACTTTCATTTCATTACCGACCAAAAAAAAAATCATTTCATTAACGATTCACTTTTCTTGATAAGTATTAAGAATGCATTTAATTCTGCTTAACCAAGAGACCGATGAGTCTCTGAAGCTTTTTGGAAAAAAAAAAAATTAGAGATGTCTGGCAAATAAATTCTAAGCCACTATGAGAAAATCTGAGGTCCGTCGGACCTCAAAAATCGAATCAAATGCATCCTAAGGACTATACTCAAAACGGGAAAAGAAGACGACAAAATCTGAGGTCCGACGCTAAAACGACCTGTCGTCGCGGGGAAGTGATCCCGTAGCGTCGACCACGCCAACTACCTTTCATTCGTGCCCGTCGATATTCCAACGAACTCCAGTCCTCCTCCCCCTCTCCGTCTCGGTCGCGCTCCCCGCACGCCGACCTTCGATTTCGACCGGCGGTTCTCTCGAGCTCCCGCGCGTCCGCCGATCCGAGCGTCCGCCGGATTCACCTCGTCGGAGCCGCCATGGGTTGCTCCTCTTCGCTTCCAGGTAATCCCCGGTCCCCGGC
The DNA here is from genome assembly GCF_016545825.1 of Eucalyptus grandis. Taxonomy (NCBI): domain Eukaryota; kingdom Viridiplantae; phylum Streptophyta; class Magnoliopsida; order Myrtales; family Myrtaceae; genus Eucalyptus; species Eucalyptus grandis. The sequence goes on along the minus strand of NC_052618.1, from coordinate 52,978,729 downwards.
CGTGCGCGCGTTCCTCGCGGACGGTCCCGTCGGCGGCGAGCCGTATCGAGCTCGAGCTCCGGTCGAGCCGCGTCCTTCCTCCGCCTGCGCGGATACCGCTGGCTGTCGCGGGAGGTTTTCCCGCGTTTTTGGAGTCGCGTGTGTTCTTCTATATGTTGGCAGTAGTCGAGTGTGTAGATCGGGGCTAGGGTTTGGCGAATTCGATGGGTGGAATTGTTTGCGCGGTAGCTGCGAGATTGGGGATTTGATGAACGCCTCTAGTTAGTGAATCTGCTCTGTGCTTGATTGGCTCGACGTTCGGGTTATTGCAGATAGGGCTTCTGGGAGATTGGGCGGGCTCAATTCGGAGAACGGTGCAGTGAACGACGCGAAGAACCTGCGTGTTAAGGTGCGGTTGCTACGTGTGATCATTTCTTTCTTTCTTGTCTGGTCGGTCTGCTGGTATGAAATCTTATTTCTAGGTGGCACTTGGTGTGATTAAGGTGATGACCTCGATTGTTTAGAAGTCTCCTGCGTAGTTGGATTATGGTGGCGTGATATGCAACATCCTCATAAGTCATTGCTGCTTTATATAGCTTCAGCATCTGAATATCTCGTGAATTTTTTATTTTATTGGCCTCATATTTTAGCATTTTCTTGATTCCTCGCAATCATGCTAATACCATCCTTGTTTGGGGTATCCATTCGCAATGCAGTATGTTGATATCATGAAGGCATCTGACATTTCTTATCCAGACACGACATTAGTTCATTAAAGAAATGCATAGCAACATCAAGGCTATGTCAGTTTAGTAGTTAGTTTCAGTGTTGACAAGCCATCTCGAGTCATTAAGTTTATAAAGTCTGTTCCTTTAAGATGTAAATTCTACATGTTAGTTGGCACAGAGCAATCTCTGTTCCTGCATCACATACACAATCGCAGGGATACCGTTTCGCTAAGTAGTCCTCTAATGCCATTTAGTCCTTGGAGTAGAATTAGGAAAGGCAGTCTTATATGTGACTTTACTGAATACTTACTACAGTTGGTCTTACTAAGCTATTCCAATCTACTAAAATCTTTTTTCTCTGGATTGGTCATCTATGGGATCATTGTCACGACCATAACAACAAGCTATGCCTTGCTGGGATTGGCTACCCAAATCTTTTACCTGTTTTACTCTACTTTGTTAGTCTTCTCTCTGGATCAAGACTTCATGTCCTTGTTTGCCTGTACGAGTTTCTTTCAAACTAACGTTGTCCAATATAACACTTCTACCGATAACTTTGGACTCTATTGATGATAAGAGAAGATCTCCATATTTCTGAGCACTGCACTTTACATTACTTGAACAAATTTTCTGATTGAATCATACCAATTCTCCCAGTTGCAAATATATCTTGAGGGGAAATGGTAGAATCTGATTCCTCTTATTTTCCCTCTCCACCCCCCACCCAAAAAAGAGCATAGATGTGCTGTTAAAAAACTCCACCAACTCCAGAAAGAGGGCATAGACATGGTATGCATGTGAGTTGCACTATGTGTTTCTATTAGTTGGGAAGCTCACAATAGCATTTATGCTCAGTGCTACGATATATAGCCTTCAACCAATCCTGATGTCGTTAACCTCCTTATCATGTCTGCAGCTTGTACTTCTAGGGGATTCTGGTGTTGGGAAAAGTTGCATTGTACTTCGCTTTGTCCGTGGTCAGTTTGATCCAACATCTAAGGCAAGGAATTCCATACTTTTCATAATTTGCCCATTTCAGTTGGTTCAGGCTTTGGGAAATTTCATTCTTTATTTTATTGGAGTTCCTAATTCTGTTCTTAACCATTTACCTTGATTTCTGAAATTTTGATTTGTAATAGTCAGGTTTTTTGGGTCTTATTTGCAGGTGACTATTGGAGCATCATTCCTGTCACAGACCATAGCTTTGCAAGATTCTACGACAGTTAAGTTTGAAATATGGGACACTGCTGGTCAAGAGAGGTATTAAATTGTGCAATTTATGTTTTCTTTTGAATTTTCATATTTTAAGAAGTGGGGTGATGGAAACTTCCTTCAACCATTTATCTATCCTGAACACACAGAGAAGAATTTACTGGTTTTCCTTATACAGGTATGCTGCCCTGGCCCCACTTTACTATCGGGGTGCTGCGGTTGCAGTAGTGGTTTATGATATAACAAGCCCGGAATCATTTCAAAAAGCTCAGTACTGGGTCAAGGTAGGGGCTCGGGGATTGCAGCAGTTATATTTTAATGCACACTTTCCTGTTTACCTTTTCGTTTAAGGTGAATTTTGGTAGAAGTTGTTGGAGAGTGATCCTCAAAAACCTTGCAGGGATGAATAACATTGACTGGGTTTTAAAAAGAATAGCTACTACCATCTTTGATGTTTTTGACTGAATGATGTATGGTATGAAAATAATCTCTGTGGTGGAAGCCAAGACTTGGGTTTTCTGTGTGTGTGTGTGTGTGTGTGTGTGTTGTCAAGATTGTCTAAGTTCCATAATGACCCTTTTTCGTGGAATATCGATGTGGTCTTTGTGATGATGGTATGATTTAGGTTGTTCTAGTGCATCTAGAGTTGAGAAAAAGAAAGAGAAAGAAAAGCGTGTAAAGTAAGGATATACTCTGGGATGTCAAAAGACATTGAAATAGAATGCCAGGCCAATATATCTAAAAGTTCTTTTCTTTTGGTTGGATGAATATAAACAGAAGTTAGGTAGCTAGGTATTTTCACTTCTAGAGTATGGTTAAATCAAGTAGAAAACTGGGTGCTACTGATGCTGCTCATTCCACACACACACACACAAACACTTTATGTGAGCCCTAAATACTAGTGTACTGTTACAGTAATATCACTTCATTTAGTATCTAATGACCTGATTTTCCTCTCTTTATATTCAATATGGAGTTTTATCCTCCTCTCTTAATATCTCATGGTATTCATTGTGTGCCGAAATATTAGTATACTGTTACAGTAACCGTCACTTTGTACTCTTAATAGCTCAATGACCTGATATTTTCTCTCTTATCTTTCAGTATGGAGTTTTATTTTGATATATTTGATGAAGATTCTGTTCATGTACAATGTATAGTTTTGTTTCATAGGAGCTTCAAAAACATGGAAGCCCTGATATGGTTATGGCTCTGGTTGGAAATAAAGCTGACCTTCAGGAGAATAGAGAAGTGACGGTCCAAGTGAGTGTGACACTCTGCAATTGGTTATATTCTGGAATATATGTCTATAGGGATTCTTCTTCCACAAATGTAACTGCTAACACAGGAAATTGCTGTCATTGTTCCTGTAGGATGGCATTGACTATGCTGAGAAGAACGGCATGTTTTTCATTGAGACATCTGCTAAAACTGCAGATAATATAAATCAGCTGTTTGAGGTATATATGTCTGACATATAAGAATTATGGCATGGTTTAATTGATAATATGCCTTGTGTTCATAAATACTTCTATGGCCCTCGTAAACTTCTAGCAGTTCTACGTAAAGAACATGGTTTTGTTCTATATTCATCTTTGATTTGATTTGCCCCATTAGCATTTGTCTCGTTCCATTATATGGTAGTAGTTGTTGCTGTTATTGAAGTGAAAGTTCTGATAGATTTGTTCCTTTGCTTCACTCAGCTCCAATCTTGATCGATTTTTGTTATCAGAAGGAATGTTGAAGTAATGATTGATGTAGTTGATTAAATTCTTTGAATATTAATAAAACGAATCTCTATTTGGTTTGTGGTGGCGATATTGTTTTCGCAAAACCTAGTGGAGTACTGCTGGCACCATTCTTTCATCCATCAAGCGATTATAATAATTGTCATGCGATGTTCCTCTTGAGCACAAATCAATTTTTTTTTAAAAGTATTATAGCAGTTTCTAAGTACTATATATTGAAATTGTTCTTTTGCTCTCAGGAAATTGCCAAGCGACTTCCACGTCCAACACCGTCATGATTGGGAAGTTCATACCGTGTTTAAAGCCGCAGATGATGTTATTGGAGTCTTCAACGGCGGTGATGTAAAATATCTATCCCAATGTATACCTCCTGTCCTGGAATTCTTTGGTCGACAGTTACTTTCATTTGTCCATGAATTCACTCCACATAAGTTGTAAGATGATCAATCCTCAATTGTACCAGAGAGAGCTTGCGAATGTGACATGGAAAGGAAACCCAGTGGTGATTCAGACCGATGTGGCCAACGATTTCGCTTGGCAAACTCGAACTTCATAATGACCTTTACTAGCCTGATTATAACTCGAATGCTGCTTGAACTTGAGATCCCTACATTTTCCCTTTCTGTCATTCCTAAATTTGATAAAAACGATAGAGGAATTCCGTGAGTATTGATGTGATAGGAGGATGAAGATGCGTCTAGTATATGCAACAACTGCACCCTTGCATCTGATCTCTCTGCATGGCTAAAAGAAGAAAACGAAATCATCTTCCTGTCTCCGTGTATATCATGACACGAAACGCAACTACCTTTTTCCTAAAGTTCCCTTTTTCGACGATCGTCGCTCTCCTTTCAATTCAAAAGTGGCCAGATGAAGGTTCGAAAACGACCTCTTTCCTTACCCAGAAGCTTCCAAAAGATTCAGGGCCGCTGCGTGGCGGCAAATCGCAGAAGCTTTCAAACCCCTATTAACTAATCTCGTTGCGCTTTTGTTTTCGAGTGCAATCAGGGGCTAATCTATGTTACGCTTATGCCACCTACCTCCTCATCTCAATAATGGGAGTGGCCATGAACCAATGGTCACGACATGAAGTAATAATGCCTGCGCGTCGAAGTCCCTTTCCCATTTGTCTATTCGAAGCAAATGTCATGTCCACCTAATCTTGAGCTAAATCTCGTGTACTCCCATGAACTTGTGATCAATGGCCAGCTGCAACTACGCCAACCATAATCTTCCACCACATCTTCTCTCCTCCTGTCATTGCACTCGTATGACTTTCTCCTCCTCCCCTTCTTTCCATTCGCAGGCCCCCCATTTATTTGTTTATTTTCCTTAGCAATCGAGTTGGTTTTCAACGTCTTTCATTTGAAAAAGAACAGAATAAGAGAAATATTAGGTGGGCTGGCAGGCAGGTAACCCGCGAATCCTCATTGAATCCGACATGTCCTTTGCGTAAAACCTCTCGTGATGAAATGAATAGCTCGGTTGAAAAAATGTACGATTCAAATGTGCACGAGAGATCCCTCGAAGATTTTAATAGACATCATGATCGTTACCTTAGATTCTTGTCATCCTTGAGTTGGTTAATGTCAATGAGAAATGATTTTTCCGTAATTCGTTTTCGCATTTTCTCCGCCCGAAATTGGGCCATGATTATCGTGTACGGGAGGACCTATCTTACCGACTCCAGGAGATTGCTTCCTTTGTTTTCCCCTAATGACAATCAATCGAGAGGGGAATAACACGAGGGGTCCCACCGAGCGATGTTTTGAATGCCGTACACGTTACGGCACCGGATTGGACCGGGTCCGACATCACCGGCCACGACGACATTGTCACCGTCTACGTGTGCCCGCCGGCCGCCTTCACACCTCGCCACGCGGCTCCATTTCTCCTTCTCCGAAAGAGCCCCTCCCCCAAACATTTTTGGGTTTTTCTTTTCTTTTCTTTTTTCGTGCGCGTCTGGGAAAGGCGTCGAGGAAAGATCGAGTTGACTTCTGGTTCTAGGATAACTGTCATTGGGCAAAGTCCTCGATAAGCACGCGGTTAATTCCAGGCTAGACATGGGAATCGGATCTCATATCTTGCTATCAATTGTATTGGTCTGGAGAAAGAAATCATTCATAAAAAACATTCGAAAAATTATTTTTCTATCTTTTCCTGATCTCACAAGTTACGAATATATGTATTCTCCCAAAAAAAAAAAAAAACTTATAAATGATCTGACACGAATAAAAATGTCGAGGATTTGTCCGTCGTAACCAATCAAATTTATTCAAAAAGATTGTTGAGAAATCAAAAGATAATTTAAAAAATATATAGCGCGGAATTTATCAGGATTAACTCGAATTACTTTCCAAGTATCTAGCACCGCTATAATGAAAAACCGTACTATGCGCCGAAATTCGGATGGTCACGCAAAATGAAAAAAAAAATAAGAAAAGAAAAGAATAGGAGGGGGAAAATAGAAGGAAAAAGGAGAAAAAGAAAAGAAGGAACAGAAATCCCCGGGGCCAAAATGTAAAATCGGCTCCTCGGAGCTCCCGTCACAGGTGACGTCATCGCCGCTTCCCTGCTCCATCTCTCTCTGCAAGTCGCGATCATGGCAACAGTAAAAAACAGCCGGAAGGAAGCAAACAAAATAAGGAGGAGACGACTCGGTGATCCTTCCGAGCATGCCGCCTACGACTCTCGTCTCCAACCTCCTCCTCCTCCTCCTCCTCTTCTCTTCCGAATCCGAATTCGAGCTCCAAATCCCGCCCCGGTCGCCGGATTCCTCCCCTCCGATTCTCTCCCGTTGACCTCGAGTCTGTCGGTCCCGGCTCGATCCGGCAACTGATTCTTCGTTCTGTTGGATTGCTTCTCGGTCCTTTTTAGCCGCCGCCGATGGAGATGGAGACGGAGGATCGGCGGAGCGACGAGGCGTCGCCGAGCCGGCTCGTGGAGTCGATCAAGGAGGTCGCCGGCCTGCCGGAGTGCAGGAACTGCTGCAAGCGGATGTACGGCAACCTGGTGCGCAGGATAAAGCTGCTGAGCCCCCTGTTCGAGGAGCTGAGGGACGGCGGCGGCGGCGGGGGAGAGGTCGGGGAGGAAGGTCGGAGAGGGTTTGAGATGCTGCGGGCTGCCCTGGATTCCGCCGTGGTGGTGCTGAGGTCGGTCAATCAAGGGAGTAAGCTGTACCAGGTAAGGGTGCCCGTTGTTCCCGAGTGGTGTGGTCGAGGGGATTGTTCCGGATGATTGAATTGTGCTTCGAGTCGTGATGGTTTTGGTTGGCGAAATTTCGAGTTTTGATGAATTTGGAAGGGTGGGATGTGAATTCTAGCTTTATCGCGCTTGGCGAGCGGCTTTGCAATGATTAGTTGAGTTTTGATCATTTAGGCCTGGTTTTGCGATGCTTGATTGCAGTTTGTGTGCTTCGAGGGTGTGTGGAGATGCTTATTTTTGTGGATGAGAATGCGAAAAAATTCGAATTTTGTTAACCCCCATTAAACTTTTGAACCCTCAAATTCCTTTGCCTCTGAGGCTAAGGAAGAAAGTAGGGGCGCAACTTCATGATCATTAGTTGCTTGCCATAAATTTAGATTTTATTCTCTGATTGAACATAGGGGCATCATTTTCTAGCAGCTGCAATGTTCACGACACGAGAAAACTGAGAATGTCATATCATATATATTGTTTTTTTCACTTCTTTTGCTCCATTGGTTCATATCTAACTCAAGTATTTTACTATAATAAGCAACAGTAGATCATTTTTTGGTTACCAAAACGAAATCTTCAGTTGATGTAGGTTGTTCTTTCTCGCTAAGCATTTTTTCTTTTTTTATGTATCGTGCTCCAGGCTTTTCAAATTGACAAGAGCGCTGTGAAATTCCATCAGTTGACAGGACAAATTGAAGCTGCTTTGAGTATGATCCCCTATGAGAGACTAGATATATCAGAGGAAGTTCGAGAACAGGTAAGATTTCCGACTTTAACATATGAACTAAAGCATATCTTATTTTCTTTGTCTGATTTAGTTCTTCCATGAATTGGATATGTGATCGAGTCGTACAGCACAATGATTTTCAATGCTTGGACTAAAATTGGAGGATAGGGTGTAGTATTCCCCCCGCTGATGTGATGCAAATTGGAAAAGGGGGAACGATTGTGCAAAAAGTCTTGCGTCACATATGTTGATTTATAGAATTTCAAAGCGAAGTTCCTTTGACATTGTGCAGATTGAACTGGTGCATGCCCAGTTTAAAAGGGCAAATGAAAGAATGGACTCGCCTGATTTACAGCTGGTGATGGACTTAGATATAGCTCAAAGGGAAAACGAACCAGATCTAGCAGTACTGAAACGGCTCTCAGAAAAGCTTCAACTGAAGACTTTAAATGATCTAAAGAGAGAATCGCTTGCTATCCATGAACTGGTTATTTCCAGTGGTGGTGAGCTAGTGGACTGCTCAGAGAGGATGGTGTGGCTGCTTAGGAAGTTGAAGGAGTCTGTAATCAGGGAAAATCCTGAAGTGGCTGCCTCTGAGAGTGAGAAGGGCTTGATAAAGCACAGATCCCCTGTTATTCCAGATGATTTCCGGTGTCCAATATCCCTTGAGTTGATGAAAGATCCGGTCATAGTATCCACCGGACAGGTATATTATGGTTAGCATTTTGATAATTTCATGCCACTCTAGCTATCATCCCTTTGTAGTCATCAAATGGATTCTCTTATTTTACAGACATATGAAAGATCGTGCATCCTGAGGTGGCTTGATGCAGGGCATAAGACGTGTCCCAAAACCCAGCAGACACTACTGCACACAGCCTTAACACCTAATTATGTTCTGAAGAGTTTGATCGCTTTATGGTGCGAGAACAATGGCGTTGAGCTTCCGGAAAAGCAGGAAAAATCCAGAACCAAAAGATCTGGTCGTGTTGCTTCTGAATGCGATCGGGCCGCTATTGATGCCTTGTTAGAGAAGCTAGCCAATGGGAATCCGGAGCAAAAAAGAGGGGCTGCAGGGGAGCTCCGCTTGCTTGCAAAGAGGAATGCAGATAATAGAGTGTGCATTGCGGAGGCAGGAGCGATTCCACTCCTTGTTGATCTATTATCCTCCACAGATTCCCGAACCCAAGAGCATGCGGTTACTGCCCTGCTCAATCTTTCTATAAACGATAGTAACAAAGGGACGATAGTAAATGCAGGGGCTATACCAGACATTGTGGATGTGCTGAAAAACGGAAGCATGGAGGCAAGAGAAAATGCAGCTGCCACCCTGTTCAGTTTATCGGTAATTGATGAGAACAAGGTGGCCATTGGAGCAGCCGGGGCTATCCCTGCCCTTATAAGATTGCTATGCGAAGGCACTCCCAGAGGAAAGAAGGATGCTGCTACTGCAATCTTTAATCTTTCAATCTATCAAGGGAACAAGGCAAGGGCCATTAAGGCCGGTATCGTGGGTCCGCTCATGAGACTGCTGAAGGATGCTGGCGGTGGGATGGTGGATGAGGCATTGGCAATTCTAGCAATCCTTGCGAGCCATCCTGAAGGAAAGGTAGCAATCAGCCAAGCCGAGCCCATCCCTGTGTTGGTGGAGGTTATAAGGACTGGTTCGCCCCGGAATCGAGAGAATGCGGCGGCAGTGCTTTGGTCTCTGTGCTCAGGTGATGTAGAGCAGCTAAAATTTGCGAAAGATCTCGGAGCAGAGGAGGTACTGAAGGAACTAACGGAGAGCGGCACTGACCGCGCCAAGAGAAAAGCCGTGACTCTACTGGAGCTTATCCAACGAGCCGAGACGGCTCCTGAATTGTGACATATGTGTCTGGTGAGAGTGGTTTTGGGAGTGGTTTAAAGAAACGTAAGGTACAGGGAAGGATGTCGGCAAAGAAAGTCTTACATGTAATAATTCTGTTTTCATCATGTACATAATTGATACCTGCAAAGCAGGGTGCACGACAGGTTCGGTCCACAATTTTTCTACCCTCGACTATGAGATTTCTGGGCCCCTCTTAGATGGTTAAAGACGTCACTTTTCCTTTTGCCTCCGCAACTGCCGCTTGCGAGAGAAAGTAAAAAGCCTATTTTTTTTCCTCGGGACAAATACTTTGGAACTCGCTGAATTTGACATGGCCGAACAGAACACGTTCAGTGTGACTGAGGCGGCCATTACAGCAGGAAGGAAGAAATTCCGGATGAGTAAAATCGTCCTTTCTCGTGAAGGGAAAGTAAACAGAGCAGCATTTTGCTCCTGTGCCCTCTCCCTTTGAAACGAAACGCGAGAGGATACGTCTGATACTTAAGAATCCTTTGAAAACCGAATTTTGTTTTAAGTTTTAGCAACTCCTTTCAATGAATGTATGGAAGAAAACAAACTCTTCTTCCTCCTATCCAATTGTATATCGAAAAGCAGAGAGCGTGTGAGCTAGAATGTATGGCAGGGTTATTTGTTAGGATGAACAGCAGCGAGGCTGGACAAGGGTGAAGCTGAAAGGCAGAGACAGGATGGAGCCCGTTCCAAATCGGCGGATCACGATACTATGGCACAAATATGGCGGGATTGATTCGTACACAAGCTGTAATTCGAAGCAAAGAATCATGGCATCTGCTTGGTCTCACAAATGGTGATTGAATCACATTCAAAGATCAGAGTAGCACCCTATTGTTTCTGCGCCTGAGCCCTCTCACCTCCACTCATATTAGCATGACGATTTTAGCAATCCAGTTTCTCTGAAGAGAAGGTTAACGTTCTTTTCTTCCTCACATGATCAGATGAAAACTGAGTGCCCAGAAGAAAGATAAATTACAACGTGATCTCGAAAACCGGTCAATCAAGAAATCTCACGTCATCTGCACAACACAAAAATTGCAAAACTCTACACAAGAGTATGACTGGACATCAGCGGGGAAAGGAATCACCGGTCAACCCATGCTCTGGACAAATGTTTCAGTCAGGGTTTGACCGCTGATTACTTTTGTAGTGCCCACGATTATATCATATGCCATCCCCTCCTGCAGGCAAAACAGGGGAATATTTATTGTAATGAAATCATCTTGAAGATATAGCATGACTTGTAGCCAACTTCATACTTCCATCTTTAATGTTCCAACCACTAATTGAAAAGCCACATAGAGAATGAAGTGACATAAACTAATTAGATTTGACAAAACAGCTCTTTCATGCGTTAGACTCTGCCCGAAGTTTTAAAACTAGCAGCTTCATGTACACCAATCTGACCCACTTAACAGCCAGCGATTACAGTCTTAAAAAGAATTGCAAAGTTTATTTGTTCAATCTGCAAGAAAATACTAACAAACAAAATTGAGAACAAGCACCTGAGAACTGAGGAATCGTAGAGCAGAAATCTCCGCGAATGTTACCCCTCCCACGAAAACGACAAGTACCAGGGAGCGTCTTCCTCCAGTCACTCTGGCAAATTGAAAGAAGTTTCATAAGAACTATGGCTGCACCAGGATATCATAAATGTGAAAGTTATAGCATTAATTATGGAGCAATTCTAAAGAAAGTACCACTTGCATATGTCTGCTCTTTATCATTAAACCGATCATAAAACTGTCACAGTGGATTGAGGCAAAGGAGACTCAGAAAAGAAAGAAACGACAAACTCTCATCCAGGATTCGTGGTAAACAACCAGACTATTCTGATCATGAAGATAACTCCTCTAGCATCATTAAACTTTCCACTAAAGGAAAGAGGAAAATGAGTTTTAATTTTCACTGATCTCTTAATTGATAGGAGTAGACATAACTTCTCAGTTCCGCATATTATCCAGTCCGTTGATGATATACTAGCTTCCTCCTTCGAGTGAAAAGTACATCCTTAAGTTTATACATATAAAACAACTAAGAGATCAACTTATTTTGCTAGCTAAAGTAGTAATCATACCGCAAACTTAGTCAAAATAGAAGTCCAACAAAGCTAACCATTCAAAAAGAAATCAAACAGAAGAGCTAAGTATTATTTGACCAAAATCCCAAACTACATGCCAGAAATATAAAACGGTACCTCAAACATAACACCAAAGTTTATCTTGTGGCAACAAATTGGGAAAAGGAATATAAAGAAAAATGCCAATTTAAGCGGAGCCATATAGTTTGAAAATAAAAGGAAATTACTTGTCAACCGAAGCATCTTGCAACGAATCATTTGATTGACTGCTTGCAAACCTACTCTGCAGACAAAGCAGAAAGAATATGAGACAAACTAACACAACCACAGAGGCCCTCAATAGTTGACCATCAAATAAATCTCAAGTAGACCAATGAAACTACACCAAAGGTACAGGATTAGCATCCACATGTTAGTGATGATGCAAATGCACATGGTCTCTTAGGATAAGAACTACGAAATGAGCCAAAGAAATCATCCAATAACAGCTACAATATGAAGCATGAACATAATCGCTGAGAGAAAAATGAAGTGAACAAATAGCAGTATGCAAGAAACTTAAAATAGTACTTACTCTCTTCAATTCTGAATGGGGTCCTGGTAGCATTCTCAAGATCTCTTCAATGGGACGCCTACAAGTCATGATTATTGAAGTTCAAAGATTTCTCAGAAGGTATCAGAGCAAGCAAGCACTTTTGTACGCCAGGCATAAAAGAAATTGTTGAGTAAGAAGTGGTTGAAGTGAGCTTCTGTAAAATATAAAAGTATAAAATACTTGGGAGATGATGGGCTGGGCCTTTGGTTTTGGGATGTTAAAGCATACAGGTAGTTGTTTACAACCAATTAAATGTAATCCCCAAGTAAGTATATAATGACTAGCATTATAATATCTAGCATTTAAACCAGGACAATGATATTTGCTATTTCCTAATACTAAAACCTTAAACTCGTGCACGATAATAAAAATGCTGCTAGTAATAAGGTAAGAACAACTAAATGAAATACTAAGCACATGTATATGTTTATTAACATGTGAACTGGACGGTAATTAACAAGAAAGTAGTCAGATCGAATTATTTAAAATGACCATGTGAAACTCTTCAATTTCTGACACCAGAGATGCTACTTCTCATGGGCCTACCCAGGCATGAAACTCAAAGAATTTCAGTGGATTAAAAAAGCAAGAATGAAATCTTTACATTTTGTTTACTTCTAATGTGAATTGTCGTGAGGATCCACAGAAAAATTATTCTAAGCTAACAACCCAAAAGGGCCACCATGCATCATTGACTTCAACTTGCAAGCAAAACTGAGAAAGGCTCAAGCAGATTTCTTTCTGTTTTTTTGGGCCATCAAGGCTTATGTATATTAAAGCAAGAAATAGAATGGATATAACAGAAGCTAAAAAAGCAATCCAGCTCACCGAATACAAAATATATGTGAGATTCATGAGATAAAGACTCACCAACCAGATCGAATGGCATTCTGAACAAGTCGAATGCTAAGTGGCGCATATCCAGAAAATACATAGGCAATATCATTAGGACTGCAGCATAGAGTAACTTCAAAGTTCAGTCACAAGTGCAACGAGATGATCATGAAAAGAAAAAGGAGGATAGCTGAGAAGTACAAATCAATGGTAACAGCACGACATGATCTATGTGGAAAATTAGAAGCAGAGAACGAGATGAAGAATGATAGTACTTGGCTGTGTCAGTATCATCAACTACAAGCTGCAGAGCACGTTTTATTGTCAGCCAATTGCTCTTTGACTCCTGCAGTTTTGGGGAATACAGACCAATCAATATTTTCTAATTGAGTACCTTGTTAGAGGTAAAAGCACTTGGTGAAGGCACCATACCTGCTTTTTCAGCAGTCCAGCTTTTTCCAAATTGTTCAGTGTAGCCATGTGCTCAAAACCATAGCTATGAAGTAGCTCCCTCCTGAAACAAGATAAATGATACTACCAAATTTAAACATGGGAATATCAAGGTTCTGCTTGGAAAGTTAGAAAAAGGGGAGGGGATGAAAATTGGAGTGGAAAATGAGAGAGATTTTGAAATTTCTTTGTGAGAGGGAGGGAGAGAGGGAAAATAAAAGTTTTATAATCAAATTTTCTTTCCCCACCCTTTCTCTATCTTCCCAACCATAGTGTAAAGGACAAAGAACTCACATTTGGTATAAGAGTGTCATACTTGCCTTAAATAATCAAAATGCTTCTTAGGCAGCCCCGCATTTGTAATAGAGAACAGTATGAGCATTCGTAGGACATTGACAAAAGGTTCCTGCTTATGGATCATTTCTTCAATGTACTCAAAACAACTGCATGTATATAACAGATAACAAAAAAGAAAGTTTAGTATGAGAAAACTCCGGCAGCAGGTAACAAAAATCACTCATCAAAAATCAATCTATTCCTCTTCAAACCGATGAATTTCTCTCACTTCAATCCAGTAACTATCTATGGTTGTACATGTAGAGGGAAAAACCAGTCCCACCAATTTACCCTATTGGAATGGCAAGCCAAATGGACTAGGATCACTCAGAAATTATGTCTAATGGAATGATATTAACAGCCATACATCCTCCACAGCAATTAAAATCAGAGTATATGACACCAAGACATTAAAGAGAAGATGAATATATGAGGATGCATATATATTGGGCAGAGGAGGACCTTGGACTTGAGAGTCTTATCAGAGTAAATCAGGAGAAAAATGTCATTTTTCCTTGCCTTAAGAGGAATACTTAGCCACTAAAACCGAGTAAAATGCAACTTTCATTACAAGGGGATATACACCTTAATAAAATAATAAAGTAGAACTTATGCGAAAGAAGGAACATGCTAAGTTTATGATAAGAGGTACATTCAAAGAATTAGCTCACATGTCATAACTCTGAGCCTCGACCAGTGTGTGTTCCATGTCAAGTCGTGCAAGAAACGATGGCTTAGATGTGAAAGTTGATAAATGCTGAGCAAGATTTATGTGCCTCTGAAAAGAGAAAAGAAAGCAAAAAATTATAATTGAATTCAAGCAATTAGGAAATAAGCAAACAGCAAAATAAAAGGCAACAGTACTTACAGTCATTTCAGGTAGTGAATTCAGCTTCTTTACAAAATCCTTCAACTCCGAAACTGTCTGACTCTGTATGCAGTGTCAGAAAACTTTTCAGATTATCCCTCAAACTGTTCACAGGAGTATTAGAATGCCCCAAACACATTCAGTTGCAATCTAAAATTTCTACCCATTTATGCCATCTCAGCTACATGAACTAAACGCTTCTAGTGACAGACAATTGCAGCTATCAAATATATGCACGAAGGCTATCACATTCTGTCTGCTGAAAAAGGAACTAGAAGTCGAAGATCTCTGGGGCCTGTGGGATGTAGGCACATGCGATCAGAACCAAGTTGACTTACAGTTGTTGTCATCTCCGTATAATCTTGCTTCATTGATGTTGCTTTTTGACGTAAAACCTGCAAGCAAACTGCAGTTGGAACTAAGACATGGAACATCCAAGGATATGACCTCGAAGCAAAGATAGTAACATCATAGTACGAGGCAACATAAAGAACAAGATGATAAGTCAACCTGGACAACAACTTCAAAGTTGAGATCTCGTATCTCCTTGAAAAGCTTGTCACTAAAGTTCAAAACACAAACAGTGTCACTGGATCAAGGAATACTGAAAAGAAATATGGATAAACCATTGACATTACCGAGCAAAAGAGAAGTAAAAACCAACAAACACATGAATGCAACATACTTTATTTCTAATTTTTTCCCCGCTAAGAATGAACAAGGAACAATGAAGTGACAACCCTTCATAACAAACAAAACATGCAATGTATAAGCAGTTATATGAACTACAACGAAGTGGATCACATAAAAAGGGCTTCTCAAAAAGTGAGCCACACAAATCAAATGCTAGGATGGCATAGTCTCATCCAAACAGTATCTATCAGCTGAGGATATAACAGCCACAGCAGTGGTAAGCTAGAGATCTTACCTAGAATTGAGTGGAACTTTCATTTTTTTGCCTTCTTGTTGAGCACCCATGATAGATGCATCAAGCTCCACTGAACCATTGTTCACATGTAAAAACTGCCAAAATCGGAAGTATTAGAGATAACTTACAGATACGACAACAACGGAAAAACAGCACCTTGCCTTCTGAATGTGATCACATAGCTATTATAGTACATTTGCTGGTATACGATGCTCTAAATGTCCACAGTCAACCATCAGAAGGTCAAACAACTCATGTTTTGGCAAACGCCAAAAATATTTCAAAAAAGAAACATAGAGCACAATTAACTGCAACTACTTTCTCTAAATCACAATAGAGCTCATTAACATTCTTTTGGATAAACCAATCTGAACTATCAACAATAGTTTCAGCCTAATTTTTTTCTGAGAAATTTCTGATATCTCACATACACTTAATTCTTTGGGGAAAACCCATTAGCGGTCATTGTACTTTGATGCAGCCTGCAACTGGATTCTTGATTTTTTATTTCTCCGACCGAATGCATTTAACTTTAATTGATTTGCAATTGATGCACTAAGTATTTAAGAAATCAGTGACTACAACTAAAATATAATGAAAGTCTGTGTACACAATTAAGTGGAACTATAGTGGCTAATTATGCATCTAAACTGAAGTAAGGTGTTGTACCCTTTTAGAGACTGCAAAAAGTACCAAATAAGTCAATTTACCTCATCCAAGAGCCCTTCATAGGTTAACTGAGAACACATAGGAGTAACCATGTCAACCTGCAACCAAAAAGTTAAGCTTTTAATCACACTTCCAGTATCAATCAGACATTGGTGTCATGTTTTAATGGAATTCGTGAAACCGCATGATCTTGCAGTTAATGTCGCATGAACTCTGATGAGGATGCTCTTAGCAAAATAATTGCCCCCCCCCCATGGTAGATGGTTTGCGTAGCGCATTCAGGAGCACATTTAACTAAATATAAGACAATTCATCTTCCATAAACCTAAAATTTGGAAAAAAATAGTCTGATCTGATTCCTAAATCTTTACAAGTCTGCCAGAGCTGATCCTCCCAAGTTAGTGGAATATCTGTGTTCTTGCACTTCATAATGCTTCACCTCCAAAAGAACAGAAAATAAACTCGGAACCATAATTACCTCCCTATCAAGAAGAATAAGAGTGTTTATCTCTGGCACCACAATCTGCAATAATAGTCGAGAAGACAAATACACAAAATTAAACAGATGGTATGGCTAAAGTACCACTAAGCTTACAAAAGCTATGCATTATTACATCAGACGAACTGACTGGTTCCTCTGCTTGCATCCGATTAAGTATGTCTGCAACTCGTACTGAGCCTCTGCCCTTAGCTCTGACATTTGGTATCACCCCGAAAGCAAACTGTCAATCAAATTACTCAACATCACAACAGGTTCGATTTCCAACGCAACCAGTACAGGGAAGGAGAAAAGTAAATGCTGAAGCTCAAAAGCTTCTTATATGGTATGCATGATAATCGCACCTCAAGCTTGTGAATGGCTTTGGCAATATGCCAGAGCGAACTTGTATCACCATCGACTAGGCTCTCCTATCAAAGAGGGAAAGTGAGAAAAAGGAAGTAAGTAGACAATCTTATCAAAAGGAATTCTATTCTGGGACTGGCACACATCAGCTAATGAACTAGAGTTTATCCTTACTTTATAAGCAAGGTCCAGTTCGAATGATAGGACATCCTCGTCCATGGGAATGAGGTATAGTGGGTAGTCCCCTATGGTCAACAACTGATGAACTTTTTCCTCCTCAAAAATCTGCACAGCAAATGAGATGATTGAACAAACTTTACCAGACACTCGGAAGAGAATATCACTAGCAGTCAACTCATCCTTAGTGCATGGCAAAGATGCCAAATTTTCAAACCTTCTCACAAGCCACAGCCCGGCGAGGAACGAAATAAACATAGTACTCCCTCTGAAACCCCTTGGATTGATCGCCGTGAATGTGCGAGCATATAAATTTCATGAGATCAAGTTGAGCCCGGACGAGGTAAACAACTTTGGTAGATTCGGTTTGAATTGGTTCCGCAGAAAGATGCCTCAACTCCACGCCATGTTCCTGCCTCCAAGCAAACCAAACATTGTAAACCTTGATTCGAATGATGAATTCATTATTTGCAGTGTCTTTTCCCCACAAACAGAGTCATCGACCATTAACTACATGCAAACATCCTTGCCTTGAGAAGCGAAGTTTGGATGATTAGAGATAGCGAGCCACTGAGCTTCTGATCGACGACCAGACACTTCCTCCCCCGGATCTGAGAAAACGCCAAACTCGAACGAGTCAACATACGAAAACGAAAGCTCCAATTTCAAACACAAGCAAGCGCGACGCTAAGGAACCGGGAAGCGGACACGAGCCGGACGCGGTTCCATGCCGGAAACAGCTGAATTTGCAGAGAAAAGAAAAGCAGACCACGCCGCCTAATCGAGCTGGAAACGAAAGGACTCACGTTTTTCAGGATGGTTATGAGCTCCTTCTGCGACTGATCCCTGATTCCGACGAACGAAGCAGGTTTTAGACGACGAAAAAAAAAAAGGAAAAAAAAAAAAAACGGGATGCCGATGAGCAAAGTCCGATCGAAAAAATGAAGAAGAAATCGACGGCGAGTCGGGAGAGCGATGAGTGCCTGATCGACGGGAGGTTGACGGGAGCATTGTCGAGGTGCGGTATCTGCGCCATCCGAGCCGGGCGAAAGAGAGCCGAGTCGCCTCCTTGCAGCAGCCGCAGAGCCTCGTCGGAGAAGGAGAGACGGAGAGAGACGGGGGGAGAGGAAGACGACGACGACGACGATCGTCTCGAGCTTCTCCCGGGCTGGTAACGGGCCTGGGCTTGTTTTGTGTTTGACGGGCTGGACTCGCTCCTCCTTTTGGGCCTCCTCCGGTTTGCCTGTAGGTAGACCATCATTATGGTATTTTTGCGCCTTTTTGGGTGATCCATGGATCCTTCCGTCGTATTCGATTCGCGCCATTTCGGTCAAAGATTCCTAAAGAATTTTCACCTAAAAGTTTGGAAAAAATTTGGGACGTTTGGTTCAACGTTTGGCGTGTCCTGGCCAAATCTTTTGAAAGCTCAAAGCAAGTCCCCATCTGCTTTGGGCTTTCAGCATTTCAGAAATGCAAATCCACCTCTCTACTATTCATCTATTGACTTCTTTTTTTCTTTTTTCTAAACCGATCATCTTCCCCACACCCCAACCGCCGTTGACGGCGACTAATTTCATCGTATTTTATTTTTATTATTTTAAAAATAATAAAAACCCTTTGCAAATGTTGGGTTCACTTTTTTTTTGTCATTTTTATCTTTTGACAATCAAGTAGCCCAATTTTTATCAATATACTAGAATGATCATTAATTAAAGAAGATGATTAATATTACAATAATTAAAAAAAATTATTCAAAGTTGAAAACAAACCTAAAAGAACCTTAGGCCAAAAGTTGAGCTTTGCATCTAATTTATAATCAAATTCTTTTAATATAATTTTTTAAATAAATTTACTAATATATATATATATATATATATATATATATATATATATTTTACATTACTCTCAACATGAAAATGTAAAAGATTATATAGTCATTGTTTCTTTTTTACAATTTTAAAAATACTAAAACTAAAAAACTTAATTTGATTACACTAAATGGCTTTTCAAATATATGTTTACCAAATAGTCTTGTATTTCCCTAAAGCACTTTTTAGTTATAGTTTACCAAACAGTATAGCATTTCGGAAAACCCATTTACCTCAAAGGTATTTGCATTCTCCCAAGGGTATTTCCCCAAAACCGAACCAAATGGGCCCTCAGTGAGTCTCGTTAGAGGCGTGCATCGGTCCAGTCTAGTTCGAGAAATCAAACTAGACCGAGCCAAACCGAAATAGCCTATTTTGTGTGGTTCCTGCAGGGTCGAGTTCCCAATTCCTGATGCAGAATCAAATTTACCCATAATATGCCCTTTTTTTTTCTTCATGGCATGGACAAACAATCTCATAGCAAGTTGATTGTTGCAACATGTCGTATTCAATCAATATATATATATATTGAAAAAATTGTCCAAGAAATCCTAAATTTGTTTTACGACGTCTGATCTAGTCATAAATCTTTAAATTGTGTTAATTTAAACCTAAACTTTTTCAATCACATCAATTCAATTTTAAACTTTTTGACAATCTATCAACTTAGGATTAAATCTTTTGAAATTTGCCAATGTAGTCATTCCAGCAAATTATCAAAATAATAGGTTTAGATTGAATTGGCAAATTTTCAAAAAATGTATGACTAAATTGGCAAACTTAAAGGTTTGTGCCTAAATTGACTATCGTAATAAGTTTATGACTTCTTAAAGAATTGTCTCATGTATATCCATTGGATGCTAGTACAAAGCTTACAACACTGCGAATTGATTATGTGTTCGTTGTATGCCATATAACTGTTTACTATTTTCAATGGATAAGATGGGAAAATCCATATAACGAATGAATTGAAAATGGCTTTTGTGTTTCGAGTCACCAACTTCGGAAAAAGACTGCAGACTCGTTAGATCAAACGAATCAATATGTTGTGCACTTGGTAGGTATCATAGAAGAAACCCGAAAAAATAAAAATAAAAATACTGCCGATTTGCTGGTGCACAAAGTCAATTCTTGGTTCTACGAACTAGGAATCTACCTTGTCCGATCCAATCACGGGTTTTATGGTGGGTGCCGATTTACCTCAAAACTAATCACTCTTGAGGTTCCAATTGTTTTGCAAAAAAAAAATTTGGTGAAGACATCTTCCTTGTCTTCCATAATGTCAATGAAAATTTTTTGCTTAAATTTAGGAAAATGTGTTCTTCTTTAAAAATTGGAAATCGTTTTTTAAATATAAAACTATATATTGAGGCTTTGAGCATAAATTCTACAAATAGACATGAAAATCTCAATGTTTGCTCCTGATGCCAATGCTTGGGTTTCTAGCACCCAAGCTTATGTCCATTGAGGCCGAGCTCACAATATCGATGCTCGGGCCCAGGTCCTTGGCACCAATACTTGTGTCCATTGAGGCTAGACTAGCGACCTCAATGTCTGTGTTCAGAGCCCTAGTGCTCATGCCCAAGTCTCGGGTCCATTAAGGTTGGGTCTAGGATGCTGACATTCGCTTTACTCAATCAAGGCTAAGCTTAGGTCCATAAAAGGTCGAGTCTAGGACCTCAGTGCCAAAGCTCAAGTCCTTGACACCCGTGGTTAGGTCCACCAAGGTTGGGGATCATGAACGTAAAGTCTATGCCTCAGCCCTTGGCACCTGGGTCCATCAAAGTTAGGCCAAAGTCCCCAACACCTAGGTCAGGGCCCATTGAGGCCAGACTCGGAATCCTAGTGCCTATATTTAGTTTTATAACTGCTTATGCATAAAAACTAACGCTTGTATATTATATCTATTTAGGAAAATTAAATTAGAATTTATTTACCAAACAAGGAAATTATTTTCCAAATTCATTTTCAAGTTGACTGAAAGAAGTCATTATTTTTTTTTCAAAAACAACTTCTTCGAAAACTTTTTCAAGGTGGGGATCAGAGGGGGTGTGATCGCTTTAGGGTGTGTTTGGGAGTGGCCTTGAGAAGCCACTTTGAACCCCTAAAGATCCTTGGGCCAATGTAGGGGTGTTTGGTAAAAAAATTTCAAACCCCATTTGGAAAATGTTAGCCTTCACAAGGCTGAAAACTTAATGCAGGTTGGGGGCTGCCTTGGGCTTTAGCCTTCTCGGCATGCTGAGTTGAGGAAGTAAAATAAAAAAATTTCTTTCCAAATTATCCTCATTGGTTTTTTATTTTTCTGGTTTTGCCCTCACTATTCATCATATTTTTCTTTGCGAGCGGTAGCCGATGAAGGGCAAGCAATTGCCGGCGACCATCGCCCAGACGATTGTCGTCGAGGGGAGGCGCGATCGTCGTTGAGGGGTGGTGCGACCGTCGCACCATCTGAGTCGCGGTGAGGTCTGGGTCATTGACCTCATCGCAACCCAGATCTAGGGCGGCAGGGTCGCGGGAGGACCTTGCTGACCCTGATTTGGGTCGCACGATCTCATCGCCTTAGATCTGGGGGTGGCGAGGTCGCGTGACCTCCTGTGACCTCACTGCCCAGATCTAGGTCATGGCGGGGTCACCGAAGGTCACTCGACCCCAAGCGGCTTTTACCGGTGGTCTTCAGGGGTTGCTCGACCTCGAGCAGCCCTCCCTAGTCGTCTTTCGAGGCCGCCTAAGTCGGATGTCCCGCCGCAACAAATTTCGATCGCTGATGGTCGCTGCCCTTGCCGGCTAATCTTCTTTATTTTTCTTTTGATAATTTTTTTTATCAAAAAAAATTCTTTGTAAATATAATTTTTTCAAACACTATTTTGCTCAAATGTATTTTACAATGGACCTTCATATTACAATTTAACAAATACAATTTTATATTATGAAAAACTTTTTAATCTAAAATCCTTGGCATTTTTCAATGAATTTACCCAAAAGTCCAATCAAATGCACCCTTTTTTAAATTGGGGTCGTACAAAACGCATAGACATAACAAGCAAAAACGACGGAAGGGAAGCTCGATCCCACCGCCGGAACTTTCCCTAGAAAGGCTACGGACTATTTAAAAATTGCATCGTCACGTGCGTCATGACCGTCAACGCCACGGGCGGCGACGAGCGAGCCCCGGTAGTTCCGCATTCAACGTCGGACCGTCCATTTTCAAAGCACTAATAAATAAAAAGAGGGAAGGGAGGGGCGGCGACTCACGAGCCCTAACCTGGTCCTTGGGTTGGGCCCCACCAAGCTTTCGGAATTGCTTTCAAATTACTCGCAGGTCCCTCACTTGTTCAGTAACTTCAGATTTTCCCGCCACGTAAACACCCGCGCTGTCATCCGAAGCCGATCACAATTAGAGCACGTCACGGGTCAGTGAGAAGAAAAAAGAAGGTCCTGTTTTTCGGGAAATCGATCCGAAATTCCGTTTCCGACGGAAGGAAAATCCTAAATTCCGTTAAGTTTTACAAAAGGTAAAAACGGGACACATATAAAAGATTATTCTTAAATTTATCATCATTATAAGTTAATCATTTAATATTCACTATCGAATTTATAATATGCGTAGATTTTTTTAATGTTATAGTGATTTCATGATGCGTTTATTTAATGAGAGATAAATACTGTTAAAATCATTCTTTTAAAATTATCCACTGTATTATTTCAAAAAAGGAAGAAACGGAAACTATATCCGTTCTTCACGATAATACTTATTTTGTAACTGTTATTTTTACAAGGATATTCTTCGAATGCTTCGTTCCCGGCGGAGGTAACATAAGTGCGATGAAAGTGGTATTATGGTAATTTTATAAGATCCGCCAAACAATCCGATTCCCGAGGAAAAGTCCTCATCATCTCCCACCATAACTGATTCCCACGTTCTTGCTGCCACCACCGCACCGCTCCCCGATGGCCACCACCGGCACTCGCCTCCGCCGCCTCGCCGGCATCGCCACCGCCGCCGCCGCCGCCGCCGCCTGCACCTCCCTGACTCCGTCCGTCGCGTCCTCCGATCGCGGCGGCGGCCCGCCCTCGACGCCGTGAGGCGGAGGATCGTCGATCCCAGCGCCGCGGTCCCGCCGCCGCGAGCCGTCCAGGAATCGGCCCTCGTCGGCGCCAGCTCCGCCAACCCGCTCGACATTCTCGTGATCGGCGGCGGCGCGACCGGCTGCGGCGTCGCTCTCGACGCCACCACTCGCGGACTGCGCGTTGGACTCGTTGAGAGAGAGGATTTCTCGTCCGGCACTTCTTCTCGGTCGACGAAGCTGATCCATGGAGGTACTGAATCCAAACTAAGACGAGATTGGATGCGTGCACCGATCATGAATATTTGCACCTAGGAATTGAGTGCGTTTCGATTGGGTGAAGCTGAATTTATATGCTTTAAGGTCGGAGACTATCTAAGGGAATGGAATCCTTTCAATTGCATCGTACATTCTGTTTAGCTCATCGCTCATTCCCCTGTTCTTGTCCTACTTCCTGTATTAAAATTCTCTAAACGAAGCCTTTATCTTCGTTTCATAATAATCTTGTTTTCTAGGGGTTCGATACCTTGAAAAGGCTGTGTTCAATCTCGACTATGGGCAACTGAGGCTAGTTTTCCATGCACTCGAGGAGCGAAAACAGGTCATTGATAATGCCCCACACCTGTGCCATGCTTTACCCTGCATGACACCGTGCTTTAACTGGTTTGAGGTTGTATACTACTGGATGGGCTTGAAACTATACGATTTGGTAGCAGGAGCGCGCCTTTTGCACTTATCTAGATATTATTCTGCACAAGAGGCAGCGGAACTTTTCCCGACTCTTGCAAGGAAAGGCAAGGACCGAGTACTGAAGGGGGCAGTGGTCTACTATGATGGGCAAATGAATGACTCGAGGCTCAATGTTGGATTAGCATGTACGGCTGCCCTAGCTGGCGCAGCAGTTCTCAACTATGCAGAAGTGGTTTCCTTTCTTAAGGATGAAGTCAGTGATCGAATAATTGGTGCAAGGATTCGAGACAATTTGTCAGGTACATTAGTGACATTTTGTTTTGTCCTTTGAAGTAAGTAATATGGGTTTCAACTCTGCATCTTGGGACCAGATTTGCCATTTGACGGTTTTGTCCTTTAGCACATCCGATCCGATGCAGAAGTGTGGTTTTCATATGTAAATATCTTGCGGGAAAAAGAAAATTCTTACCAAAGTGATGAAATTTTTATAATTTTATAGTGTTAAATCAATTTGTGAAAATGTTCTCGCTTATTCATCTAGGAAGATTGGGATTGTGAAGCAGACAATTGATTACGGTTGATCACAAAGAATACAGACTGTGTTTCAGAATCTTCATTTATCTCATGTTTTTTGTGTATATCCAGACTTCGACCATTCATATGACCTCATGTTCTTCAAAAATATTCATATGGAAGATTTGTGTTTCTAATCTGAAATTGTGCAGACCTCTTTAACTTAAAAATTTACTAGAGTTTAATTCAGGATTCTTCCAATTAACAATTTCCTTATGTTTTCCATTATTGCAGTTTGTTTTCTTAATCATTTTTTTAGTTATTGTTCCTTCAGTATTATATTGATGTTCCCTCATAGTTCTAGTTATTCTTACTGGAATGACTTGCTGACCTCTGTACTTAGGCCAAGAATTTGACACATATGCAAAAGTTGTTGTCAATGCTGCCGGCCCATTTTGTGACTCTGTAAGGAAGATGGCTAAAGTAGATGCACAGCCAATGATCTGTCCCAGCAGTGGTGTACACATTGTCCTCCCTGACTACTACTCTCCAGAAGGCATGGGCTTGATTGTTCCTAAAACTAAAGATGGAAGAGTTGTTTTCATGCTTCCATGGCTGGGGAGAACTGTCGCGGGCACTACAGACTCTAACACTCCAATCACAATGCTACCTGAACCTCATGAAGATGAGATTCAGTTTATACTTGATGCCATCTGTGATTATCTCAATGTCAAGGTGGAGTTGCATTACCTGTTTTAGTTCCTGCATCTTAATGCAATGTTGTTTGTTCCTGGGAATTAAGTTTGTTTAATTGATCCTTTACTTAAGATGGTTGACATATGTCGATGATATTACAAAATGGAGCATTTTATTTAACATTATTTCATCAGCTTTTTCCCTGCATAAAGTGGAACCATAACTTTCTGTCATGTGAGATCTGATTTCAGTTTTAGGAAGTGAAGATTATATGCTGTACTGGAATTTGTTCGTACAGAAGCACACGATTTACATTAAGTGGTTGAGTGGTCTAAACTTTCATGCTTTGGGTTGGTAATGAGTGGTAGTATCGATTGAACTAATAATAGATGTGTCAAAAGCTGACCGAATGTCTAGGTTTAGTAATCACTACTTGTAATTGAGAATTTTATCGATTGATCTTAGAAAGCACGAAAATACTACTGATTTTTTTAGCTCTTTGGTTCTTTTCCATTTATCTTACTTGTTTCTAGGATTTGAAGGATTTTTGCCTAATTTAGGTTAGACGCACGGATGTTCTCTCTGCATGGAGTGGTATCCGTCCATTGGCAGTGGATCCCTCAGCCAAAAACACTGAGAGCATATCTAGAGATCATGTTGTGTGTGAAGATTACCCTGGTTTAGTCACCATCACAGGTGGAAAGTGGACTACATATCGGAGGTACCTTTTTAGTTTCATGGTTCTTTTTGTGGTTTTACCAACTAATGGCAAATTCATTGACTAGCTATAGAACCTTAACTAATCCTCGTTAGATTCAGCTACTGTGCTTTGTTGATGCTGTTGTGGAGCAATCGTTGTTTCCATAGCTCCATCAGCTAGTATTTATATTGATGTAATGAATTTCAGCATGGCAGAAGATGCAGTTAATGCAGCTATCCGGTCTGGAAAGCTAAAGCCGGCCAATGAATGTATTACTAACAACCTCCGACTGGTTGGGGGAGAAGGATGGGATCCTGCATTTTTTACAGTGCTTGCTCAGCAATATGTACGAATGAAAAGGACATATGGTGGTAAAGTTGTTCCTGGGGTGATGGACACTGCCGTAGCCAAGCATTTGTCTCGTGCATATGGAACTTTTGCTGAAAGAGTGGCAGCTATAGCTCAGGTTTAACTTCTTGCCAAGATTCAGTTTAGAATTATGTCTACCTATTAATACTAGAAGACTTAAATCCTTATACATGCTGGTACCTCCATCATCTGTGACCTCTAGAAGTTTTATTGACATAGGACTAACAGGCATTAGTTGGTTGAGAAAATTGACCAGAAGAAAAGAGTTATGCACTACTGCTTTAATACACGTGGTTTGAGATGACTGTTGTTAGTGTCTATAACAATGTTTGAGGGATGATAATGTGAAGACTGTCGATATTTCCTGGCAATTTCTTATGGAAATCTGAATAATGATTAAGTGATTTTGTTTTGAGCCATAACTCTAGCAAACATACTAAGACAAGGAGGTTCTGGTGGTAATATCATTCGGTAGTGGCGATTCCCGATGATCGCCATTAAAGATGATAGGAACAGCCCAAAAGCTAGTTGCTTGATTGTGTGACTGTGATTTGATACCTGCCACATCAAGGGCTTTGCAGTGCTGATTATGGCTTTAGGCTGAAAAAATTTGAATACTTTCTGGTCTTATGTTAGTTTATAGTTGTTTGGTTTTAGTTTCTTGTAGGTGCGCTGTTTTTTCACCATATTGAAGAATATATGTACAGCATTTGAAACTCATTATTTTTGCAACTAAAGATTGTTGGAATCCAGTAAATTCTTCTGCTGTTTTATCTTTGCCTTTTTTTTGTGGCAGCCTTTCTCAAAAATGTTATCGAGCATAGCTAATTTTGATATTTTATGTACTGATTGTCGATCACTTGAGATCTTGAAATCTTCAACTAGTTCATCATATCGGGTGATTGATCTTCAAGTTCATGGATCGTTCTCACATTATTCTCTTTTGTCTACTTTTAGGATGAAGGTTTGGGGAAGAGGCTGGCACATGGATATCCTTTTCTAGAGGCTGAAGTCGCGTACTGTGCTCGGTACGAGTACTGTGAATCTGCTGTTGATTTTATCGCCAGGAGATCAAGACGCTTTCCTCGACACTGATGCAGCCGGCCGGGCACTGCCTCAAGTCATCGAGATACTTGCGACAGAGCACCAATGGGACAAGTCAAGGAAGAAGCAAGAGCTAGAGAAGGCAAAAGCATTTTTGGAAACTTTCAAATCGTCTAGAAACGCGCAATTTCATGATGGGAAACACAAGTAACAGGTGCATTCCTTTCCTTTCCATTTGTCGCTTCAGCGTTTCGAAGTTCTTATGGGTTTTTGGGTTAGATCAAGTCTGATGGATTGAATTGCCCCTGTTGTTTCAGGATTTTAACTGACTGGGGGACAGTGTGGGTTTGACTTTGTCACTGTTCATGACAAATCGAGAAGGATATATTTAACTTTTCTTTTGTAATTTGTTTATTTCTTTGTAACCAGCTCCTTCATGCATTGGAAGGCCAGAATTACACTTCTGATTCTTTTCGAGTTAATAAATTGGGCTTCACTCTAGTGAGGTCGAAGCTGCGTTGGGCTCGAACAGTCTTGGCCCCAGATTTTTCGCTAGTAATAAATTTTTATTATCATCTAGTATCTGCAATTTGCTGGTATTTCACAATTTCTGACTTCCCTCCTGCGTTCTGCACGTTATATTCTATAAATCCGGGATCTACCGGCACGATTTGAAAGGTTACTAGTGAAAAGAAAATGAAAGAATCTGTGAGTTTTTAGGATTTCCGTTGCACTAGAATAGGATATGCACAGATGATTATGAAGGCATAGCACAGATAATCTTCACTGTCCCGTATCGACAGGGTTATAAATAGTAGAAAACAAAATTGGCCTTTTCAATCTTTATTTATTATACTATCTTGTCTGGTCGGTCACGATTTGTTAATATGTTTTGCAAAAATTTATTCGCATTATATAAATAAGACAGGTCATGAGTTAAGAGGAGGAAATAAGACGCATGCATCATAAGCTAGGAGAATTCTTATTGGGACTAATTCATCATGGACCAGATGAATTACCACCATTCGATGTTGTATACAAGAGGCATATAATGAATTAAAGAAAATGTCATATATGGTTTATGGTTAATAAATTTTGATATAACTATAATATTATCTAAAAACTTTTAATTTGCTAAATGTGAACCTTAAATTTTAACTCAACATATAATGTTTGAATGTTTAATTTTTTCAGTATAATCTCTAATTTTTTTGGTAAATGTTAAATCTAATTTCTAGATTATTATATTCTCAAATTCAATTTAATTTTAAATTATCTAGTCTAATGATTAAATTGAAAATGTATAAACTTTAAAACACAGCGAATAAATAAAAAAATTCATAAATTATTTATATAATTATTTCTATTAATAATGATTATAAATTATTTATATAATTATTTCAATAAATAATCACTATCCAAGTCTGCTTCAAGATTCCATAACTAATTTAGTGCCCTTGGAAAATATTGAAAAATAAATGGCATTTGCAAAAATCGTCAGGCATCTCTCCGACGAAATCCAAACCAGAGCGCGAACGATATCGAATGCATTGGATAGCTGATAGCCCATCCCTCCTCCCTCCCTCCTCCGGCCGATCGAGCACCGTCAAAAACCACCTCTCCCTCCCTCCCTCCCTCCCTCCGGTAGAAGCTGACCTCTCAGACCTCCCGCGCAACCCAACCGCCGTGCACGATGGCGGCGACCCTTTCGTGGTCGTCCCTCTCCAGGTCCTTCCACTTCCCGAGACGCCCCGCCCGTTCCCTCTCCCTCGCGCCTCGCGTCATCATCACTTGCTCTTCCTCTCCCTCTCCCTCTCCCTCCTCCCCTCCGTTGCAGTTCGACATCTCCTTCGCTCCGCCCAAGCCCAAGCCCAAGCCCAAGCCCAAGCCCGGCCCGGCTCCGACTCCGACTCCGGCTCCCGCGGCGTCGACTTCGTCTCCGGCGCGGGGCAGCAGCTCTTCATCCCCTGGATAGTCCGCGGCGAGGACGGGCAGCTCAAGCTCCAGTCTCACCCCCCCGCTCGCCTCATCCACGACCTCGCCCACGCCGACACCCAGGAGAAGAAGGCGAAGAAGAAGGATAAGCCGAAGAAGACTGCCACGGCGGCGGGGGCGGGCGGCGGGGAGCCAAAGTACTCCAAGGCGGCGCGCCGGTTCTACAACGAGAATTTCGGGGATGCCCCGCAGCGCCTCAGCAAGGTCCTCGCTGCCGCCGGGGGTAATTCAAACAAGTTTCTGGTTTTCTTGACTCTGGTGTACACTGCTTTGGTTCAAGTGTCGCTAATGTGTTTGCGAATATGCGTGTGAGAGCTTTTGGTTGATATATGTCTTCGTGGATTTTTTTTTTTCCATATTTTTTCTTTTGTAGATTTTTTATGAAATGGATTGTGCCTTCTAGTGGAAAGACGCTGAGATGTTCTAATCGTTTTGGAATTTACGCGATATTGCTGTTGACAGTGGCATCGAGACGGGGCAGTGAGGAGCTCATTTTCGAAGGCAAGGTCACCGTTAATGGCTCTGTGTGTAATACCCCTCAGGTCAGCTCCTACCGTTAGTGTTCGTTTACCATTTTCCTCTTTTCCTTTAGAAAGAATTTCCTTGTTGTTGTTTCTAGAATTATGTCATTTGTGCATAAGTTGGTCTTGAGAGAACATTCTTGGCAATCGTGACTGAACTTGATAACCAGCTTTAGTCCATAAGAAATTCTTTCTAGCTTTCCCCACCAACAAGGAGGGGAAAAGAAAGAACTGAAAAGGTATTATTTTTCTGGGTTTTTGTTGTTCTTCCAAGAGTGGAGCAAAAAGAAATTGAAGGGAAGTACTAGAAGCTTCCTGTGATGACATGTTGTTAATGTGGTTTTGCAAAGTGAGGACAAAAGTTATCATAATCAAAGGCAAAACTTGGTTATTGAGATAACTTCATCTTCAACCATTTGTTTATTTCTGCTGTTGAGATAATTTTACTGATGCAGACGCGAGTTGATCCTATGAAGGATGCCATTTATGTTAATGGGAATCGCCTGCCCAAAAGGTTGCCGCAGAAGGTCTACCTTGCTCTGAACAAGCCAAAAGGGTTTGCAGCTAACACTAAACACTATAGCTTATTCTGGAACATTTTATTAGGTTATTTTTCTCCTTTCTTTTGGCATAAGTTGATGTTGAAAATACTGACAGGTACATTTGCTCCGCTGGGGAGAAAGAGTCTAAATCCGTGTTGGAGCTGTTTGACGACTATCTGAAGATCTTGGTACTGTATATCCATACCTGACAGAGTGCCATTCTCTATTTATTAATCATTTATGTACTCTATCTTCCCTATATTTCTGCCTTAAAAAAATACTCATAGCTCAGTCCAAATGTCAATGGAAGGGCCCTGTCTTGTTCTTTGCAGCTTGAAGGATTTTTCCTAGACATTTTATCTATCTGCTGAGACTTATTCATTGGGAGCTTCGAGTTCTTATAAAATCTGTGACTTATATCATCTCTATTCATTTTTGGAAGCTAAGGAAAAATGTTGTTTGATTTTAGGGCAAGAAAAATCCTGGACTACCCAAACCCCGACTATTCACTGTTGGCCGCCTCGATGTTGCCACATCTGGCTTGATCATTGTGACTAATGATGGTATGATACTTAAGGAGATGCTGTAACAAATTATTCCTACGTGAACGTGAAGCTTCTTTGAGTTTAAGGTGCCATGGATCATGTTAAACTTTTCCATGTGCTACGTTTTGCAGGAGATTTTGCTCAAAAAATTTCACATCCTTCTGCAAATTTATCTAAGGAGTAAGTGTTTTACACAATGAAAAGAAGAAAATTGTGTGATGCTATGGATATTGTTCTCAATCTTTGGGGTTTGCATTCCAAATCTGTGGAATTTCATTTCGATGTGCTTGTTTTTTTAAAATATAATATATTGTATGGGTGAGAATTATAATAGTTTAAATTGTTGCTTTTCCATTTAACCATACTTGAGAGTTGACCTCAGTTTTGTTTCTGAATTGCAGATACATTGCAGCAGTAGATGGTGAGG
Organism: Eucalyptus grandis; assembly: GCF_016545825.1. Taxonomy (NCBI): domain Eukaryota; kingdom Viridiplantae; phylum Streptophyta; class Magnoliopsida; order Myrtales; family Myrtaceae; genus Eucalyptus; species Eucalyptus grandis. The sequence goes on along the minus strand of NC_052618.1, from coordinate 52,947,500 downwards.
TGCACAAGCGACATTTAATAGCTATCAGTCAGGGAACAGTTGTCGATGGAACTCACTGCATCCCAGACTCTGTGGAGTTATTGCCAAGGCAGCCAGAGAATCCAAGACCTCGTCTTCGGATTGTGGTACCTTTTGTCTCTTTAAAAAATATTGTGACAAAAAATACGTTATTCAGTTCCAAACACATTTCTAGCTCCTTACCAAAAAAAAAAAAAAAACACATTTCTAGCTGAAAGAAAATGATGAGAAATTTGCACTCTCTTTTGTTGTTGTTGCTTTTTTTTAATGTGTTCCTGATGCCAAAGTCTTGGAAGTAGTTTGTTCATGTCTGGAAGCAATCTATATTTGTCAAAAGAATAGACGGAGGAAAAATAGTTTAGATTAACTGAATCAATGATACTGAAAGCTGAAATGGAAGTGCTTATTCTCTCATCTTCAGTGCTGAAAATGCAAAATACTTCTATTTCTGTTTCTGACTTCATTTGCTTTATATGCCACATCGTGGCGAGATGAAAATTGCAGAGTATTGGCATGTGTAGGAACACTTAACTCTATTGAGAACAAAATGAGAAAACCTGAACAATTTAAATCGTCTTTTGTCTTTATAATCAATCTTCCTTCCGTTGCCTTGAGTAGCTTTCATGTCACATAACATTATTCGCCTTGTTGGGCATCTCCAGGTCCATGAAGGGAGGAACCATGAAGTCAGGGAGCTTATAAAAAATGGTGGACTTGAGGTTAGATTGGTCGATTGGGGAACAAACTTATTTTTGCAGATGTGGAAAAATATGCATGGTCTGTAGACTAAGCCCATCTAGACTGTTGATCATGTGGGCCTGATGGTGGGACCCACATGATTAATGGTTCGAATGATCTCGATCCACTTAGTCTATAGACCACATAAGAATTTCTCCGCAGATGCTAACATACTTTCATGGAAAAGAACTTACCTCTTGTTTGCTTTTCCAGATTTATTCATTAAAGCGAGTCCGAATTGGTAGTTTCAGACTTCCGGCAGATCTTGGGTGACTCCTCTTAACCCTACCCCTTTGTCATCTGTGTGTCCAATTTACACTATTCCATTCTTGATGCATTTCATGCATGAGCACACTTACGAATGCATGTTTTGCGTGAGATGATACTTTCATATCAGTCAGTCATTGCTGATAGCTCTAACTTATGCTATAGCACATTCTACAGGGAATGAAGTTATGTTATCTCTTCATGTAACTACCGTCCAGGTGGTGAGATTCATTAGAACTTTTTGTCTAATTTGTTATCATTTCAGGCTCGGGAAACATGTTGAATTGAAACCAGCTGACCTTCAGGCACTGGGTTGGAAGAGCTGAGAAGTCACTGCTTTTGCTGGATTGAGTTTCTCTGAAAATTCTCCTGCAAGAACACTCAAATGACAAATGGTGAAAGATGTTCCTTGTCAAGGAGAATTTGAGCATTTGCTTCCTGCCCTCTGAGCTGCTGGTTTAGCTACATTATTTATTACTTGAAGATTAATACCATGGGAGGCAGTTGCAGTCGATCGACATTCATACCAGAGACGGAAAATTCTAAGAGCTGGTAGAGTCATCTCTGTTGCAGAATTTCTGGCTGAGTATATATTGAGGAGAAGAGGAAACTCGTGGTCATCAATTTCTATTGCAAGAAGTTTTAGCTTCGTTTGGAGGACTTAAGAAATTAATTTTTCTGTTCATTTTTTGTGAGAACATGCTCTTCTAAGATCTGCACATAATGCAATTAAAATCTATTTATTGAATCATAGACTTGAATTGGACACGAGATCATATCTTAACACCGTCCATGAAAATAACTTTCTTGTACCAGAGTGTATATTGGTTTTGTAGGGCTTCTTTATCCACTTGCTCATATTTCCTTTTCATGTTTTGCTAGTATTTTAATTTGTGATCTCCAGTTGATTCCTTGGTTTTGAATTCTACTATCTTCTCCTCCTGTTTTGCCAACCATTGTGCATGAACCAGTGTCATGTCTTGGTGCAGTCGAGCCCATCTTGCATTCATTGCCTACTGCTAAAAGGTAATGCACAGGGATTGTCCATGCACTGGTCTCACGTGCTAATTAGGCCGAGCTTGCGCAATATCGACTGATGTGCAAAGCTATGTTACCCTTCGGTTGCGCAATTTTACCTGAATGGGCGTTCTAACTGCTGTTGCTCCTGTGCATGTGCCACATTTGACATGGACAGTTCTTGGCTTATCAAATATAAAGATTCCATTCTGCCCTGATAAAACTTTTCATATCTTTCTCGTTTTATGCACAACACGGTGTAAGTAAGTACATTCATTTTTCAGTGCGAGCGAGGTTGATAACCTTGAATCTGGATAAAAGAGTTTCAGCTGGTGCCCATATTGCTACCAGTCTTTGTAATGATGGGTCGGTGGGGAAAGAAGAACATTTTACTTACAAAAGAAAAAAGAACCAAGGAACAAATGTAGACACTAATTTGATGCTAAAAAGATAAAGATAGATAAAAGTGCATATTTCAATACTCTTATATTGGAAGGGAACCTAAACGTTCCACCCATTGGCCAGCAAAAGTAGTGAAAAAAATTGTAAATTTCAAAATTCCGTTTATCTCGCAAAAAATAACATAAATAACGAGAACGGACTCAAGATCGCAGCACAAGCAACCTAGACACTGGACCTCGTCACCCAAAAACGATTAAAAACATCTAACCGGACTCGGCTTCTTTCGAAACCCAGTCAAATATCCGACATGGTCTCACCAACATCTTCAAACGAACATCTTCGAAAAAGGCTCGGACCAAGAGAGCCTCAAATCCTGAGGTTGTCCCCCCCACGTTCCCCTTTCGAGCGCGCGACCGCCTTGGATTCTAACGGACTTAACGACTAAAACCGTTCAAATGTTTTTTCTCCGCGGCCGAGCACACAGAAAAAATCCCCACCGCCGCCGCCTCCTCCGCTCTCCTCTCAGTCGCCACTCCTCACTCCCTCTCTCATTTCTTCTTCTTCCAAAACCCCACAATTCTCTCTCTCTCTCTGAAATCGCAGGGCGAGGACAGAGACGGCGGAAATGGAGCCTCCAGGCGACTCGCCCGACCCGTTCGCCGAATTCCCTCCGCTCGAGTTCTACCCCTTCGAGCCCCTCCCGAACCCCAGCCCCACCCCTCTCCCTCCCCGCCGCCTCCCGGTCCCCGTCCCCGCAAAACCCTAGCCCCGCCTCCGCCTCCGCGTACAATCCCCTCCTCTCCTTCACCGTCCCCAAGAAGCGCAGGCGCGGCCGGTCGCAGCGCAACGTCGCCTCCCTTCAGCTCCCCCCCTTGCCGTCCGGTACTCCCGGTTCCTCCGCGTCGGCTTCGGGTAAGCCTGCTCCTGGGAACCCTAGCTCCGCCCCCGATGCCTCTGACGAGATCATCGTGATCAATCGGGAGTCCACGGGGGAGGCCTTGATCGCGCTCACGGCTGGGTTCCCGGCCGACTCGCTCACTGATGAAGAGATCGATTTTGGCGTCGTGCCGATGGTCGGCGGGATCGAGCAGGTTAATTATATCTTGATTAGGAACCACATCATTGCGAAATGGCGTGAGAACGTGTCCAATTGGGTTACCAAGGAGATGTTCGCGGATGTTATTCCTAAACAGTGCGCTTCTCTACTGGACTCTGCTTATGATTACTTGGTTTCTCATGGGTATATTAATTTTGGGGTTGCGCCCGTAATCAAAGAGAAGATTCCAGCGGAGCCAAGCAGGCACAGCGTGATTATTGTCGGCGCCGGGCTTGCAGGATTGGCTGCAGCACGGCATTTGATGCGGGTAGGTTTTAAGGTGACAGTTTTGGAGGGTAGGAAGAGGGCAGGTGGGAGGGTTTATACAAAGAAGATGGAGGGTGGGAACAAGTTATCTGCTGCTGCCGATCTAGGGGGAAGTGTATTGACTGGGACATTGGGGAACCCCCTTGGGATTGTTGCTCGGCAGCTAGGGCATCCACTTCACAAGGTGAGGGACAAGTGCCCTCTTTACAGGGTGGATGGGAAGCCGGTTGACCCTGACATCGACATGAAGGTTGAGACTGCTTTTAATCGTCTCTTGGATAAGGCTAGTAGGCTTAGGCAGTCAATGGGAGAGGTGTCCATGGATGTTTCGCTTGGATCTGCCCTGGAAACATTTAGGCCGGTTTATGGGGATGCTGAAAATGCTGAGGAAATGAACTTGTTCAATTGGCATCTTGCCAATTTGGAATATGCTAATGCAGGTTTGCTCTCAAAGCTTTCCCTTGCATTTTGGGACCAGGATGATCCTTATGATATGGGAGGTGATCATTGTTTTCTGCATGGAGGGAATGGAAGACTGGTTCAGGCTTTGGCTGAGAATGTACCAATTTTGTACGAGAGAACTGTACATACTATCAGATATGGCAATGATGGTGTGCAAGTCATGGCAGGTAGCCAGGTTTTTGAGGGTGATATGGCTCTTTGTACTGTTCCTCTTGGTGTTCTGAAAAGTGGGTCTATCAAGTTTATTCCTGAGTTGCCTCAGAGAAAGCTTGATGGGATAAAGAGGCTGGGATTTGGCCTGCTAAATAAGGTTGCAATGCTTTTTCCTCATGTGTTTTGGGGCACAGATCTTGACACCTTTGGACACCTAAAAGATGATCCAAGCCGCCGCGGGGAGTTCTTTTTGTTTTATAGCTATGCAACAGTTGCTGGTGGTCCTCTCTTGATTGCATTAGTAGCTGGGGAAGCTGCACATAAGTTTGAGAGCATGTCTCCTACTGATGCGGTGACGCGGGTTCTTCAAATTCTCAAGGGTAACAGCCTTTAATTTTTTGAAATCAACCATTCTGCTTTATTTACAAGAGTCTGATTTCAATTTATTAATGGCCAGTTAATGAGTGCAAAAACTTGTTCTAAAAAAATGTGTGGAAAGACTGGAATGCGTAATTGATCCTTCATAATCTCAAAAACTATATCATGGACTTTTGGTATAGTTGTTATCAGAATATTTCAGTTACAGATATGTTTTCTACCCAAAATATATGATTGTCCTTAGAATATAGAGCAATCTGACTAGATCATTTGAATCTATGCGGTGACTTAGATTCTGTTTCATTTTTTTTTTCCTTTTCTTTTCTTTTCAATCTATGGACCTTCCTAGTCCTAAGTTTACCTGACGTACTCTCGTCTAATTTTTTAGGACCATTAAGATGATTACCCAAATTATCACATATGTGCAGAAGAGAATGCATGCATGCATGAGTCGACACAGAATGTGCATGGGCATTTTTTAGTTGACTAATAAATTGATTGCTGAACCAAAATAACAGCAGAAGATGTATAACTTGTTGGAAAAAAAGGAATACATAGAACTTATAGTATGCAATGTGCAAACACTATGGCTAGTATTTGGACTTGACATATTACATAGTTAATGGATTATATTGGATGTCAGAGGTAACTATATGCATCATGGCTGCATTTAAACAACATCCTGACTAAAATGATGGATATCCTAACATGCAAATTGGATAAACTATGGCTCAGATTTGATGTTGACATATTAAGTAGTTTTAGATTCTAATATAACTCAGAGAACTTTTTATTTAGCCTGTTGTCTGTCTTGAAGTGTAAGAAATTTATGGCATGGCTTAAAGAGCATAATTCAGCAACTCATTGCTTGCTGGCCTATCATTTGTTTAGTACCTTCAGGAAGCACTTGCAAGCTTGTTGTAGGTCACTTTGAATAGATAATGAGTGTATTGAGGTTGAATGCTCTAATTAATGAATATTTATTCACACGACTAGGTTCCTTTTGCACTATGATGGTTGATAGCTTAGTTAAATAATGTTGGTTGGTTGATTCTCCTTTATTGTATGACACTTGCAATTAGCCTGTTTGTTATTGTAGTTTGTGTCCCTGCAAAATAATATTTGCTAATGTTGGCTTGATATCTTAGTTTGAGCGAAGTGTCTGCTGCTTCAATCTCTTCCATGTAAACTAAGAAATCAAGTAGTCAATAACATCCTGCAGCCACCATTTCTAGCTTTTCTTCTGCCTTCATCCTGTTTTCCTTAATCTTATGGAGTTATTGGATCAAAGACAGAGTCTTGGTATGGGGAGAGCATTTTGTGTACTGTGGCTGGTTTCTTGGGCTGCTCATGAAATGAAGCCAAACTCTTGTGTAGATAATTATCCGTGACTGTTCACTTATTGTTATGATCCGGGAGTGCAGGTATCTATGAACCGCAGGGGATTAAGGTACCAGATCCTGTCCAAACTGTCTGCACCAGGTGGGGTGGTGATCCACTTAGCCTAGGTTCCTACTCTAATGTGGCGGTAGGGGCCTCTGGAGATGACTATGATATTTTAGCTGAAAGTGTGGGAGATGGAAGGCTCTTCTTTGCTGGGGAGGCAACTACCAGAAGGTATCCTGCAACTATGCACGGGGCCTTTCTGACTGGGCTGAGAGAAGCTGCTAATATGGTTCATCATGCTAATGCTCGTGCTTCAAAGAAAAAGATTGACCAAACTCCATCAAAGAATGCCCATTCCTGTGCTTCCATTCTAGCTGACTTATTCAGGGAACCTGATTTGGAATTTGGAAGCTTTGCTGTCATTTATGAGAAGAACTCTGATCCCAGCTCTGGTGCAATTTTGAGAGTGACTTTTAGTGAGCCTCGTAAAAAAGCTCATGATGGTCTGAAGTCAGACCAGCATTCCAATAAAGTACTATTTCAACAGCTTCAATCACATTTTAATCAGCAACAACAACTTCACATTTACACCATGTTGTCAAAGCAACAGGCTCTTGAGCTGAGAGAAGTGAGAGGAGGTGATGAGATGAGGTTTTATCATCTTTCTGAAAAGCTTGGGATAAAACTGGTAGGGAGGAAAGGTTTAGGACCTGCTGCTGATTCTGTGATCGCTTCCATTAAAGCTGAAAGGGGCAAGCGCAAACCTGCTTCAGTTTCTTTGGCTACTAAATCAGGTGAGCAATTGGACCTTTATCAAAAGATTGGTGGTTTTCATATAAAAATCTGGTGGTGAAACCTATTTTGATTGTTGGAAGGTACATTGATGAATAAAAGAGGTGCTCCAAAGCAAAAAGTTATCAGGTACAACACTTAGACTTAGCTCAAGTTCCAATTGCTCTTATGTTGCTAGATATAGCTAAACATGTCTAATAATTCCAATCTTTCCGTTCAAAATACCTCAGAAAAGCTAAAATAGTGGGCAAAAGTGGAGGTCAGGGAGCTCTTCCTGGTTTAAATGCCGAAAGCAGTAAGGTGACACATGATATTGGGAGCACAAATCAAGCCGCTCCTCAAGCCACTCCTGGCCCATCTGAGACAGGTAGATGTAGACCTCCGCGAGCAAAACAGTCTGTGGCTTGAAAATAAATCTTCTATTTGTTCATTTAACATACTTTTCAATAATTTCATTCGTCACATTCACCGTATGATTAAACCTCCTTCCTACCTGGGAAATTAGATTTGGTTGGTAACATTTCTTCAGTACTCTTCTGTTTTCAGTTCCTAATTTCACCTATTTACTGGGTTGATGGGTGCACTATACATGAAGTTTATTAGCGCTTGTCTTATGTATCAGCTTGTCGATTTGCAAACTTCTGTTTTCTTGAAATGCTGAGATTGAAAGGATATATGTCGTTGCACACATTGACGATTTCTCCATTCCATTCCTCTTTGGTTGGTGGGAATTGGACAAACACAATGCAATGAGATTAGAATTGGTTATATGGAATTGAGAGAGAAAGTGAGGTTAGAGAATGATTGTCTGTCCATTATGGAGAAATGTCATTTTCCTTTCTAGTATTTATCAGTTCCATTTGCTAATTCCTCTCATAATCCCACCACCTAGAAATCATGATAAAGGGATAAGTTTCATTCAGGTATTATCTTCTTTCCTCTTCATTTTCTGTCACTAGATGTCAGGGGAGTGATAATAAAGTCCTCAATCCTCTTCCAATGGTTTTTCTCTTGTTAACCAAGCAAAGGAGTTGGGTTTTCATCTATCTTGAACCCTCATCAACCTCATGTTTTGGTCGTACCTGGCAGAATAAGTCGAGAACCTGAAAGTTAAGTTGCCTGAAAACTATTTGCATTTTGCTTATCTTTGTGAGGCTGAATAAGGGAAAGTCTCTCTTATATTCATTTTTATTGACAAAGTAACATGACCCATTTGGCTAAGAGTTGTATCTATATTATGCATCGTGTGATTTCTTTCCTATCAGAGAAAAGTTAAGATGTTGATAAAGTGTAATCTTGCTATGACATTCAAAAAAGCAATACAGAACTAAAAAAGGAAAAGATCAAATTATTGAACTAGTGGAATAAAGAAAACTAAAAAAATGGGGAACTAATTGAGCAAAAGAATACGTTGCCAAGTGCTCTGGTACTGAGTAACAACAAATTCATTGGAATGAACACATATGAGTTGACATAACACGATAAAGGGTTATAAGACAACATGAATGAAGAATAAAGGTTGGGTTGTGTTCAAGTCCCCCGCTAGAATGTGTAACTCTCAACTTCCCTTTATCAATGTTTCAAATGTAAATTAGTTTTGTATGATAAATCCACGAAATAACAATGCATGGAATTCGATGGCATTTTTCACTCCACAATTTTGCTGATTGCTCTTCTTAGCTTTCTTGTCAAAAAGGCGGGGATCTTCTACGTTGTCAATTTCCATTACCGGGTTGGTTCATGGTCTTGTGGGATGATTAGATCAAAGGATTTTAGTTGTATAGTTTGTCTTGGTGTATTATAGTTTGGTTACAGATTGAGGAACAAATTATTGTCAAGAAGGCATATGTATGGCATTTCAAGAATCGGCTAGAAAAGGAAATAGTAAATTATAGTCGAGACTCGGGGAGCTTGTTCAAGACTTACTTCAATAATTAGTTAACATAAAATAAGATCTTTTGTTTCGTCTCATTGAGATAGAGATAGGAAAAGAGAAACTTCCTTACTCGTGTATCACTCATATTGCACAATAGCATATCTTTCCAGCACACCGGTACCTGAAAGTAGGAATGAAATTACTATTACCTGTTATAGATAATTTATTGGGCCAACTACAAGTTATAGATTCATAGGCTTAGTCAATACTAGGAGTCAATTATCATTATACATACTATAGATGTTGGGATTTATCGTTTTGTTGCTTAAGTCCCTTCTCTTTATAATTCTTTTCTTCTTATTTTTTTCTCTTTTAGTGGGGATGGATACAATTAAGTAGCCACTGTTTTAAAAATCAATGTCTCGTGACTGGCAACTCTTTTGTGGCGCTGAGACGGATTAGCAGCTTGACTGGTTGAATTGCTGGTTAAAGTTTTGTTAAAATATCATTAATTTTTTAGTGATTGCAACGCTTGTCTTGCCAACGGAAGGAGTGCCTAGCACATGTCAAAAACCCCTTTTCTTGCAAATAACGCCTAGACATATACTTTCTTATGAGTAATTGTTGGCTTCCACCGGGGAGTAATATTCCAATCTGATTGGCTTGATAACTCTAGAAAAAATGCAATTGCCTCAGTTTGACCTGCTGAACTGGGTCAATACCATATCAAAACGCTTCCTCCCATACACGGTCAATGGTCTAGTGGGCTATGACTTTGTAGTGGTTCATGGTTCAACAGGCTATATTGACTGGTTCATTATGGGTTTGAAAACAATGAATACGAGAGGGTTGTTTCATTGAGTAGAAGGTTCATTGTATATGGCTTACTTGTAATTTTTTTACATTATGGTTACTGATATCAGAAGAATATCATTCTTTTGTAGGGCAAGTTCATGACAACATAACGAAGCAATTAGAAGAAAGCGTACACCTCACAGATAGTTGAATGGTGAGATCACCCATTTATACATTCCTATTTGGATGGTTTTGGTACTTCTGTTTAATTATTCATTTTGGTAACTATAGTCACTAACAATTTTCACTTATTCGCAATTGATGTTGTTCTGGATTTTATAATCTAACAAATCCAAATGCTTCAGGATTAAAAGTCTGATTTACTTTCCCTGGAAAGTCCCATAGCTGTGTGGGCTCTTTCATAAATGTTGTTAATTCAATGATAAGTTTTTTTTTTTTTTTTCCTAGCAAAATAGCTGATGGACAGAGTTTATGGTGTGGATTGTAGGATTTATGGAGACTCTCATTTATTAGTCGGAATTAACTGCGATCTCTATCTAGGATTTTTCTTTCTCTACTTTCTAGGCGATCTGGTGGAGTTATTATTTACTGAGTTATCCTCTGCCTCTATTTTAATCACTCTTTTTGCAATGGTTTCTCATTCCCTTAATCAAGCTTTAGAACATGGTCTTTGTGTAAATTTGAGTGGGTGGCTCTTCCTTGTCTGCATGATTTAATATGAATTTTCCTACTTACCAAGAATTAGTCCCTAAATCGAGTATCATGATATGGTGTGTGTGTGTAAATTTGCGTGGGTGGCTCTTCCTTGCCTGCATGATGTAATATGAATATTGCAACTTACCAAAAATTAGTTGGCTTTTGAGTGACGGTCATTGATTGTTGGCTGAGAACCGAGAACTTGAATTCCTGGCCATCCTTGGGTTTTCTTTGTTTAACCTGTTATCTTTCTTCTTCTCTACCACAATTTTTTCCTTTCGAGAGGTCGAAAGCACTGTTTTTTCAGAAAGTTTTTAGAGATATTTGTGTATACTGAACCATTTAAATAGCATAAATTTTGAGAGACAAATCAAATACAGTGGAGCATTTACCTCTTCTCCCTTTCTATGAAAGGAAATGCAAGAGAAACTGACTGACTTTGAATTGCAGTTCAGATTATAATATTCCTAGCATAAGGGCTGAGCCTGCAGCTTCCTGTCAAGAAGTTAACATACATTGATGACCAGTTAATTTGTGATTTTGGGGCAGGTATTTACGTCTTTCTATATTGAGAACACATGAATTTGGTGAATTTTGATTCCATCTTATGGCCTCCCTCCTTGATTTGTTCTTGAACTTAGTGTCTGTTCTTCTGCATGATCTTCTACTTGACCTTTAGAGTATGCTTATGCAAATTTGGTTATTTTAGGAACCAGCCTCTTCACAGCTTACTTCCTTGCCCCCATATTGTTGGTCTTTCATTTGAAACATTTGAGGAAAGGAGTGCCAATTGGAGACAGCACCTAGAAACACGTTAGCCACCCTGCATGTGTGGATACATCATCAAGTTAATGGGCCTGTCTGGAATCTATATGGAAAACAGAGAGAACCCAGATGCAAAATGCCTTTGTATAGTCGGGTTTTCATTTGTTCTGCTGGATCAACTGGTTTTAGTACTATTAAATTTTAGCATTTTCAGCCTAGTCAGGTTCATTTAAATACTAATTTTTTTTGTCACATTCAAATGTTGACTCTCTGTGGGGAAAGGTTTGGGGCTGGATAATTTGACAGATTCTGACTAGGCTCTTTATCTTGCCTCCTTTCTTATTGCAAGATTATATCCTCATCCTCAAAATCTCTGTACAGGTTGTGCTTTGCATCTATATGGCCTTGCTTTTGTTGCTGGTGTCCCTTGAGCTGTGCAATGTTGGTTTTTGTTGGTTAATCATCATGGATCACCAACATTTGCATGACTGATGGAAGCTCCAAATGGATTGGGGCTAGGCTTTGTGAACTAGCAGATGAAAAAGTGTTACAAAACTCATTCTGAAGCAACAGCTTGTGAACCAGTTTCCTCCCTTCCACCGCCCTGCTAAGAAAATGTCTTCATGAAGGCCTGTATATCCTTGTCGTACTGGGAATATTCAAATGTGGCACCTCTTATTGCCGCTGATAGTACTGACCGCTGCCAATCATGCGATGGAGTGAGATTACCCTTTACTACCTCAAGGAAGCAGGACTTAGTTTTTTTTTATTGTATTTTTGTTGAGGCTGTCACAATCGTGCTCGTTTTTGGAAGAAGTAAAGGCATATGAACAAAGAAATTTCGATGCTTCCAAAGTGTTCATTGGTGAAATTCAGCTATACAACTGAAAGGTTCAAATATTCCTCTAGGCATACCAGAAAGGAGACTCCCTTTTCTTTTATGAAGCACCAGATACAAATGTAAATACATCAGATACTTGTTCAATTTTAGGCAGATGCCAGTTTGGAAATTATTACGGAATTCGCATCAGTTTTATGTGGAAGACCTTTTTTTTATTTTTTATTTTTATTTTGAGAAGTGACTGTTCGTTAAACCAAAGGGAAATATTCCACTGTTTTATTCGGTGCTGAATCGTACCTTTTTTTTCTGGGGGGTCATGTGTGCTTTGCTCTGGGCGAGGTGCTACTTGTATTTGAGGCAGAATCTAGACAAATAGACTGGTGAAAGGAGGCCCGCTGTAACTGGCTCGACTGAGACCGCAAACGCAGGTAACGTTCCATCCCTCAGCCAGATGTAGCTGGAGGGTAAGGCAGGACAATTTCCCGGAGGGCAAGATCGTTTGGTTTCCTGGGCCATCAGAGCAGAGTCAAAATGAAAATCAAAGGCAAACCTGGCCGAATGGATTGGTCCAGTAGGTGCAAGGTTCTCTTTCGGTCGCACTTTGCACACACGGGTTTTCACTTCTCAAGAAATGGTTAATCCTCCGAATACAGATCATCTTAAAGATCTAGAGAGATGAAAATGTTTTAATAGATCCCGAATATGGAGGCCAAATAAAGTCGCGCAGTCGGTGTGTGATCTTTTTAGTCTGCACGGACACCAAAGACTAGTACTGAAGTATTCTTACAGCCTATTCTCGCCACAAACGAAAGAAAGGTTCAAGAAAAGGCCTGCTAAAGGCCTCATTGGGGAGTTGCAGCACACTCTGTTGCATCTGCACCATGGGCAGCATTTTTTTTTCCTGCCACGGTTTCATCTTGAATTTTATGTTAATCTCCAAGGATAAAGAGGTCTGCCTGGCGTGCCAGCTCTTTGGAAAATTTTAAACTACTTGTCTCATATTGAATAAAACCGGTATAAGTACATGGAAATTTATTCCAGAAGAAGAAGCTACAGATACATCACTTCACTCATATAAAAGTTTCTCACAAAGGAGAAACTGTCATAAGCAAGCCAGGAAATATACAACCTACTTCACAAGAAGATAAAAGGAAAAGCTCAGTTTTGGGAGAGTCCTGATGCAGTCTGCACATCTTGGAATCGATAAGACGCAATGTTGGACCCACGAAACTAAAACAGAAGCAGAATACATGGACAACTGTCACTGCTAATAAGTCGCTTGGCTGACGCTGCTTAAAACTGCCTTCAGAAAGCAATCTTGTTTACTGTAGGAGAGCCTTGAATCATCTGTAACTTTAGCTGTGCTCTGCTCACTCTGGAAAGACCACAGTGATGAATCTATTTTCATAGTGAGCAATCAGTCAGTAGCGATCATCATCTGGACAGATATTTACATCCCAAGTAATAAAATGTACAAGGGTGGTTATTTTAAACAGCCGCAAATCAAGCTAAGCTGGTTCCCCATTAGTTGCTCCATTGCAATTATTATGGTGACCAGTCTCTCCCAGCCACTCCTCCAATTTTGCTTCTCTATTAGCTCTAAAACTCTCAAAGTCTTCTGGCACAGTCAATAAATTATCACTTGGCAAGTGGAGAGTAGTGTGGCTTTCTCCTTCTTTCTCTTCTTGCAGTTCTTCAGAAACTTCACTTGATAATGGCAGTTCATCAGACTCAACCACCGGCAGAGTTGAACTTGAGCTGGTTTCCCCAACTGCCAATGGTCCATCAGTATAAATAAAATGTTTCTCACCCTGCGTCTGAATAGGACGTTGGGAATCAAGGTTAGACCACTTAAAATTGCTCGCCTTTTGTTTCGCTGACTTTAGAACATTGGAAAAGTAATTTCCACTCCTTTCACCATCTTGAGGGTCAAAAAAGGTAGATCGTCCCCAAGTGGTTGGCCCTGATGAGCTAATTCTTCGCATTTCAAAACCTGAGGTTTGGCTGTGTATCAATCCTCTTTTAGGCTGTTTCGCTGACACAATTGCTAGAGATTTGTTAATATCACCAATCATGTCATCAACAATGGGGAACCCACAATCCTTCATTGACCTCATCATTGTAATAGAATCTTCTAAGTCCTCCGTATGCAGATTGATCGCTTGTGATCTCCCTGCGACATTATTCTTGAGACTAATAACATTGGGCACTGCATTTTGAGTGTGCTGCAGAATGTAAAATAGCCCCACTGAAGGTTCATTTGCCACATACTTGATCATCTCTGCCAAGCTTTCAGTTATCTCCACAAAGCCATCAACAGTGGAGAATCCATGCATCTTGTCGAAGGTGAATGAAAATCATCACTAGTCTGGTCAAGGACTTACACAAGGAAAATATTTCAAGAAATAAGTAAAGAAAAGACTCGAGAAATGGCAAAACTGCCAGTTGCAGACAAGCAAGCACTTACTCTCACAGAATAAATATCAAGAACATTTACAACAAAAAACAGAACATCAGTTTCTTTGAGGAATTAGACCTAATCTTCATTTTAAGGCAATCTGGGACCCATGTTAGACCTGAATCCCAATCCCAATCCCAAATTGATAAGTCAGTGCTTTTATCAGATTTAAGTTGTTCAGGGTCCTTCAGATCCTATTGCCATTCGGATTGCAACTTTAAAATTCCATGTCGATTCACCATTTGCACTTGGAAAACCTGGAACCCGAGTGGAATGAAATTGTTACTTTAACAGGATATTGTCAGACAAAATTTCAAAGGCCATGCATTTAGAATTAATGGATCAACAATGTATAGTGAAGGATGTCTTCTGAGGATATAGTGCCTAATCCCCAGCATCTATGTAGTCCAGGTTCAGCCAAAAAAGAAAAAACGAAAGAAGTAATCCAGAACCTAAAAATGTATATCCTTCAGTTTCAACTGCCAATTGGTCAAAGGTCACAACTGACAAGTAACATCAGTGTCACCGACTAGGAAAATGGTATAGCAACATACATATGCTAGAGAACCAACATAATGACTAGAAGGCAACCTGCGGAGGGAAAACTTTAGAATGGTGGTGAGATGGCAAGGCATGCTGGTTGGATATGTATAGAGTAAATACATGGAAGTGATTCTCACTCTAGCAAATTTCATTAACTTTCCTTCCCATCGACATTATTGTGTCGATCGCACAAAGATAGTGCATTCAGTTCGTCATAGCAGCTATCACAATCATGACATTCCAGTTAGTCCTGCGAAACCTCTAATAGTAGCCGAATGACTTCTTTTCACAGTGCTCAAAAGCCATAAGCACACCTAGCACGAAGACCAATATTTTGTCGCCATTTGCAACTTATTCTCCCCAGTAAAACATTCACCGACGCGCCTGCACAGTTAGACCTTCACAATTCCAGGGGTGCCCATTCGAATAAAAGATAACTATGCTCAACCCATCCAAACTCTAAACGGTCCAATACACGACACGAACAATCATCAAAACGATCAGAGAATCGGATCAACAACACCATCAATCACAAATCTCGATAGAACGAGCTCCTCAAGAACTCCTTCAATCGCAGAAGACATATCACGCCGCACAGTACTAACTAAACTCAAAACTTCGTCCTTCCGAGAAGCCCACGAACTCCGAACTCTAAGGGCACAGTCAATCGGAGAAACATCGCGTCAATAGGAACAACTCCCCAGGACGAAACGGGAAAGATTCGGGATCTCTATCCTCACCTCAAAGGCGCAGCCTTTCCGAGTGCGCTCCCAATCAAATTGGCCGCCCGAGCCGCCGATCGGAGAGAAACCGGCGACGAGAACAGGCCCTTCAGAGATCTCCGGCAATCTCCCCGAGATATCAGAGCGCGGTCGCGACGACGACGACGAGGAGCGTACATCCAAAAGCGAGGGCCATCATCGCTCGGCAGGTGCTTGCCTCTTTCCTTATGTTTCCACCTTTTTCCCCCCCTCAACCGACGACAGGTACCTCCCAGAAGCTCCAACAACACAAACAAGTCGGTGACGAGGAACGCTGGCGAGAGTGGGCCGACTATATGGGCCGGCCCGGTAAGCCCATAATTCAAGGCCCATATTCATTGGGCTCGGACCATACTTGTTAAGCTCGGCCCATATCCATTAGCACATAAGTATAGGCCCATTTTTAATGGGCTCGGCCCACTTAGGCTAATTGGGTTTTCTCGCAGGGCCCAACCCATAATTATAGGCCCATATTCATTGGTCTCGGCCCACGGAGACTAATTGGGTTTTCTCCCAGGGCCCAACCTGCGCCTCGCCGCGAGTATATCGAGCCGGCGACGAAGACGGCGGAGGAGAAAGGGTGGGGAACCGCGAAGCAGGAGCGACGATGGGGAAGCCCAAGAACAAGCGGCGGCGCGACGACTCCGGCTCCGATGAAGACGATACCTTCTACTACCGGTACCCCTCAGCTCCACCTCCTCCTCAGAAGTCGACCTCCAACCCCGCCGCCGCTCACGGCCGGAGGAACCCGAGCTCCGGCGGCGGCGGCGGCGGCGGCTCCTCATCCGGCGGCCTCGTCCCCTCCAAGTCGACCCTCTACGTCTCCAACCTCGACTTCTCCCTCACCAATTCCGACCTCCACACCCTCTTCTCCACCTTCGGCAAGATCGCCCGCGTCACCATCCTCAAGGACCGCGCCACCCGCCGCAGCCGCGGCGTCGCCTTCGTCCAGTTCGTCTCCCAGCCCGACGCCCAGAGGGCCGCCGCCGAGATGCACGGCAAGATCCTCAACGGCCGCAAGGTCGCCGCGTCGATCGCGATCGACAACGGCCGGGCGCCGGAGTTCATCAAGAAGAGGGTTTACAAGGACAAGAGCAAGTGCTACGAGTGCGGGGAGGACGGGCACCTGTCGTACGAGTGCCCGAAGAATATCTTGGGGCCGAGAGAGAGGCCCGCCCCGAAGAAGGGGAGGAGGGGCGGCGGAGGAAGGGAAGAGTGGGGCGGCGCCGGTGCCGGCGGCGGCGGCGGCGGCGGCGGCGGCGGCGGCCACGGTGGTGGTGGAGATGATGAAGGGGAGGTATTTGAGGAGGAGAATTGGGCCTCGGTGGTGGACGACGGCGCGGACGAGAGATTGTTGAGAAGGGAGAGAGAGGAGAGAGAGAGAGTGAAGGAGAGGAGGGAGAAAAAGGTGAGCTATTTCAGTGACGAGAGTGATGAGGAGGATGAGTGAATTTGCAGAGAGCGAGGCCTTGACTTTGCTTGGATTTTGTAGAAGTCAACCTTCTTGGAGGTATGTCTCTGTTTCTTTTTATCTGCTAAGTAGAAGCATCTGGTTTTTCGAATCAAGCTATGGGTTGAAGTCCTCTGTTTCGTGGTTTTCCTGGTATAGTCAGGCTCTGGACACTTACTTGGTGTCTGGTTAGAATGATGTTGGAGCTAGAGATTGTAAGCTTGGTGCATTGAGATGAAGGGATTACTGATGATGAAGCAGTATGAAGTAGTTTATGCCTTTGCGGATTGAAATTGGGTGGTTGTGTTTGCTGATGAGTAGGTGATTTCTCACGCTGCATGTACTGCAGATGATTGCATTTACTCGAGAAAGATACATAGTCCATAGTAAAAACGAGCTACTTGGTGCTCCCCCATGCATACTGTAGTCAAGCTTGTGTTAGGTTTTCTTTATCTTGCTCTTATGGGGGTGCGATTTAAAGGCGACGTGGCCGTAGTCTTTTGCATTTGACAAGTCACTGTCAAAAACGAGCACCTTCCTTTTTAACATTCAAGTGAGAGGATATAGTGAAGGCTTAGTTATTCAAGGCGATGGCTGTTATATCGGCAATCCTGAAGCATTTCGTCACCTGCCAATGTTGGTATGGTAGGTTGTGGCCAAAAAGGAAAATGTAGCTATGAGAGTTCAGCCTGGAGAAGGAAGTATGATGATAGTGTGAAAATCACAGCAGATTGTGGAGGAACTGTGCAAGTTATCTTTCACATGGCTTTCTCTCTCAACTCTTTTGTGTGGCTTTCCTAGATTTTTATCTCTAATTCCGTCTTACATGCATACATATAATACTTCGAGGATCCATCTTGTGGTTTGTGATTCTTTATGAGTTGGGTCATAAGATAACCTTATATGTAGTATGGTCCAAGTCTGTTGCTAACAGCCCATATTCATCATCACAGTGACCATCTTCTCCTACATGCATTCTTGCACACAGGCATATGGTCCTGCATGTTTAGGCTTCTTCTTAAATCTTGCTTTGGTTTATTTTCAGGGGTCTTTCCTGAAAATAGTCTGATTAAGCAATCTTGGATATTGGCTGATGTGGCTGGGTGGAAAAGGGAATTTGCTACGGAAAGGATGCTTGTGCAGGACATTTGGGAGACAAAATACGCTGTGTCCTTTATAATTGGAAAAAGAGGAAAGCCTGGTTCCTTTCCATATGTAGACTATCAATTGTGGTTTTCAATCGTTAACTTTAGCGCACAGATGATGATGTAGAATGACAAGGAATTTTTTGTAAGTTATTGTCAACCATCTGGATTTGAACACATTGTGATTACAAAGCAATCTGCCAGATGATGTGAGGCAAGAAAAGGATTGAAATCTTCAAAGTCAAGAGCACTTGAGACAGACTACATGTTGGCTTTAGACTTCTTATGACTAGTGAGAAAAGCAAGTTCCGCTGTCTATTTTCTTGAAACCCTATCTTCTAAACGAGAGCTCATTGCTCACGATAGAGGGCTTTCTTGACTCTGAAGGCCGGTGTTCTTCAAACAAAGAACCGTGTTGTTATTTAGGCTGAGTGATTATGTATTGATTTCACAGCTTCGGAGTAGATGCAGAAAGCAGGTGACAGTACTCCATGTCATGGAATTTGAATAGGAATGAAATGACAATCTGTTATTGTGGTAAACATTTTTGCCCGCCCGCTTATGCGCTAACGCTAACGATGGTCACAATCCTTCAAAGCGATTCTTACATGCTTAGCCCGTACCTTTCTGCTTTCCAGTCTGCAAAGGATCAAATATGCCTCCATCAAACTGAGGGACTGAACCAAAACTAAAGATTCTTGTAAGACTATGAAATGATATATCAACTTACAAGCATTTCATGATCTCCCATTATTTCTTCTATCAATTCCTGTACTGGTTTATTGGCGCTGTTGGGAACAAGAGCTGCGAAAACAGCTGGTTCCAATCCTGCGAGGACCAAGGCACAGTGTGCCATATGGTAATGTGCAATATCATGAATGAGGATAAACAAAATGTGCAGACTCCATAGTCGCATGACCAAATTTAAGTAACTGGCTCTGTCTGAAAAGACAGTTTCCTAGCTGATCTACAATGAGTAGAGCCGCAGACAAAAGAACTGAGTATTTCCAACGTGAATGGTTGTAACTAAATGAATAAACAGCCTTCAGTCGAAGAAGAACGAAGCAATACCCGTTTCGGGAAAGGCATCAATGAACATCATCATCTCCTCTCCAGTGAGACCCGACAAGAAGCAAATACGCGGAACATTCTTTGCAATCTGCGAAAAAAAAAAGTGATGATGCATCAGTGCAAATAACAGAAGGTGGAACAGAACAGAATAGAACCGTAATTTACTACTTGCTTGTGATTCTACAGCCAAATCTACTGATGGTTGCTAATAGGAGTTGGTAATTTGTAACCTGCGGACTTGTTGAACAATACAAGAGGGCTACACAGTTCAATCCTTTTAGAACCTTTTTGTAAGGAATGACAGTAGTTCTGAGAAGCTGTTAAATGACAGTATGAGGATACTCCAATATTCATCAATAGGAGTAAGCACGATCTGAGTTGAGCCGATCCAACACTTAACCCAAAGACCAACCTGTACAGCATTAGTCCCTAATTTTTGGAATTGAGGACCAATTTTATTGAGCCCTGGACCAACCCTATGGGTCCGGTTCCAAGGTCAACCCGGAACCAATGGATTATTTTTTTTGTTTCAATTTTTGCATTCCCTAAAATGACAAACATATTATTTCAAATTACATATTGATCAACAATGCAATATTGAGTAATTAAACTATGAACAAAATACACATCGATAAGATAATAACAAAAAAATATACACTTCTTAAAAGCAGTAAACCATAAGCAAACATGTGAGACGATGAGTAAACAGAGGGAGTGAAGCAAGTGAAGAGAGGCAAGCTGCAAGGTGAGTGTTGAATAAGGTGAGCGAAGCGAGCAAGACCAAGGTGAGTGAAGAGGTTTTTTTTTTTTTTTTGGAATTAGGGTGATTTCTTTTTACTTTCTAATTTACATGGAGAAGGTGCTAAAGTTTAAAATAAAGAAAAGCATATAGATATATAATATATAATATATTTTATCTACTATAGGGTTGGTCCAACCCGGACCAACCCTACACTTTCAAGATCGAGGATTAACCCGCACAGTATAAGGGATCAGGGGTCCCAAGACCAAAGACCAACCTAATCCCCTTAGGAACCGAACCAAGACTGGCATGATTGGGCTGGTCCAAGATCAGTCCAAGGTCAACCGTGAACTGATGCTTACTCCTATTCATCATCACATCAACAAACAAATTAGTGGATATTTTCTTAGCAATTATTTCTTTCTTCAAAAGGCACCAGTCATGGAAATTGATGCATTAATTTTGATGTAGGAAGAGAATCGTGGCAATGAAGGAAAATAGTTCGACCCATATAGAAGGTCATTAAACTTATCAAAAAAGCCGTAACGCGGACAGAGCTCTTCATATTTACCTTGATTGACTTCAAATCAGGCTGTCTTGTATGCACCGCTTCCCACAGTGAACGATTAACCATACTCTCAGTGCAGTACACAATCTGCAAGACCAAGGGCAAGGATCAATCAGCTAAGGCATATAAAACCTGTTGGCATGATCCTGCTTTCTGGCCGATGTCAAATTATGTTCTTTCAACAAGCCCTGCCTCTCTTCAATTCAGGGAAAGAGCATAGATGCAACGGATTGCTTCTGGTGAAAAATTGGTTAAAAGCAAAGAAAATGGACGTCAAGTATGAAATCATCCAACATTATCAAATATTTGTGAAAATGTTGTCCGAGCATAGGTGGAATTCCAAGCCTACACTCACTTTTGTCAGCATTTTAAAGCAGCATCGTGAACAATTTACCTTTATTCTACACTAAGAGACAAATGAAAAGAAAGTAGGAAATACATCTTCAAAAGTTGCAACTGCCATAAAGAACACTGAATTACGATACCTGCAGAAATTCGCCATCCATCTCTTTCAGAAGTTGTTGGATCTGTAATTGTAGAACACCAAAAGAAAAGTTACTTCAATAATAGGCAGATTCCCTCATACCTTCTGAAGGAATTTCACCCACACGGAACACAGACTAAAGATAGTAGATGATATTAAAACCAAAGTACTTCTGAGAAAGATGTTTCAACCTCCTCTACCTAAGAAGAAGGGCCAACTTGACATAGAGAGTCATTAACAGAGATTCATACCTTTCCCGCCTCCTCTGCATCAAAGCCTACTAGCAACAAAGCCTGCAAAATTCAAACTTCTTGAAACATCAAGGTAATCTCATTGCTCGAGAAGAACAAAATGAAAAATCAAACATGTTCATCAAGTTTCAAAGTAAGAAGTTCAGTTTCATTCAGTAATTCCATGCATCCAAAATTTCACATTTTTGCTGTATGAGTTGCTACTAAGATAGGTAGGTGCTGAGGAATTATGCAAGACAAATTCATGGTGGCTCGTTTAATGCTACCTATGAATCAATAATGCTGCGTAAGAATGTGCCGTGAAAAAGAACTCGCGGTGATGCAGAAAACTAACCAGAACTTACAGGGGGGCCATATCTAGGATCTTCAGCATTCAATGGAACGAACTTTGAATCTTCGACCAAATCACTCGGCACTCCTGTAATACAAAAAGCAATGTGAATAGGCAATGCTCCTATTAGAAAGTCAAGACTGAGAAAGCATTAAAATTGTCGTCAGGAATGGCTTCTTCTTGGATCTTATCCCAGCAGTAGCAGATGATGCTGTACGACGCAACATACCAGTAAAAATCTGGTATAATAAATCATTCAAAATCCACTGCTTCTGCCTCGATTTCAAAAGAATTGGTCTCTACTCATATGCCGTCATAGAGTCCCCATGTGTTCTCCGGTCCAAGCTTTAATTATTCTTATTGTTTTTTCTAAATTTCCCAAACCCAAGTTTGTAAGACACAAAAGAACTAGGATTGACAATCTTTCTGTTTCATTTTATGAAGTGCTAGTAACCAAGAAAAGTCCATCGAAGAAAATGCATCGACTTAACCACCATCTTCTGCTCACCCAATATAGACGGCACGATGGCTGATGTTAACTCTCATCTTCTAAGTAAGAGATCGGAGGTTTAAGCCTTGTCCACTTTTATGTTCCCTCGAACAGGGGAGGCACTGGCTATTTATAATGGTAATGCAAGGAAGGCGATCATGCATTCCATGTCATCAAAGATTCAATGCTTCAGCTTAACCACTCTCACCCCAACATTACAATTTGGCACAATGCTGAAATTCAAGAGACCAGAAAAACCATCGCATCATAAGCCCCAGTGGCATTTTCGCCGAGCACTTGATTGGACTTCCAATTGGTTCAAGCTGAGAACCAGCTGAAACGACCAACAAGTGCCCCGTCTAGCACTCGGAAACGCGCATTATGACATTTCATACGCTTCTTTATATACTAAGGCAATCCATTTCAAACAAAATGATCTCGATAGCACGCATCGGGTTCTCAAGCAATTCACAGCATAAACATTCTAAGAGCTCAGCAAGACATGGAAAGGAAAGAATTCAGAGACCACGGCCGACGCGCGAGAGAGTAAATCGAGGAAGAAAACGAACGGACAAGCCCAAAAAAGGTCTAGAGATCCCCACGCTTCGCACGTCGACCCATTCTGGGATAAAGAAAACGGACCTTCGGCGGACGCTCTCGGGATACCGTTCTGGAGCCTCAAAGCAGTGAGCTTCCTCGAAGAAGCGAGCGTTCGGGAGGGCCGGGAATTGAGAGAAGGTGAAGGTGAAGGTGAAGGTGAAGGTGAAGGCGAAGGCGGGAGCGAAGGAAGCAGGGAGAGAGAGTTGCCGGAAAGAAGGGGAGAGTATAGGGAGAAGCTCAGAGCAGACGCCATGGCCACTCGAATCCTTCTTTCCTTCGCCATATCCCTCTCTTTTTATCTTCTTCTGATTGGTTACGTCACATGAGGACGGCGGCCGGCCGGCGACCAGCGCCGGGAGCTAAGAGACTTTTGTTACTATTTACGCTCTAGTTACGGAATGTTATATTTAATAATTCTTCCAGAAAAATCTGTCTAGATAATGATTATATAGTCCTTAGGCAACGCAGCAACTATAGTAAAATTTACATGTTAAATAATAATTATTACAATTTTTAGAAGAACATATTACAATACAGATAATATAAGTAAATTTTATTTGGTGAAACTTGATTAGTGGGCAATAGTTTGCTATTGGACAATGCCTATGATGATCCACCATCGTTCTTTCGATTTTGCTTTCACCTGGGACTTTGTTGTCAAGTCTCCTCCGCGGCTTCTTTTTCTCCAAGAGTTCCTTTTTCCTACAGAGCAGGGGATGAATCTCTCTATCTACAAGCAGTTATATAAAGCATTGCTGCTACTTCCTTTGCTGCCGGCTTCTTCTTTCGGACCTTAAGTTAATCAAGAGCAGAAATTCGATCTAACCAGCTTAATCGAACTCCTTTAGCTCTGGACCAAAACTAATTTGTCCTGTATCTTACCCTCATCGACATCTTCTTATGCTGACTCAATAGAAGCTGGATCGTGGACGAGAGTTGAAAGACTGCAAGCTCAAAGCCACCGGTTCCCTCATTTTCTATTCTTTTTTTTTTTGTTACTCCGCTTGGGTGACTAGCTTTCCTTTCGAGCATGAGAAGTACGGTTCTTCCCGTGGGAACATTTGATTTGATTGGATTACACGCAATTGTTTCACCCGGTTGAGTGCACTGCTTGGAAGAGCCTTGTTATATCCACCCTCTCACCCCCAGTGAAAATCCATTGCGAGAAAAAGGGTCTTCTATTGGTCGTGGTAAAAGTAAGTTTTTCACAGACCAAGCAGCAAACGATCATATTATGTGCTCCGTGCGACTTGCTCTTAAATCCTAGTTCATTAGGACCATAGAATCCAGAGAACAAGATAATGCATTAGAGCCACGGAATCCAGAGAACCAGACAACCAATGCCCAATAATCTTATTGGCCGGTCGGGCAAGAAGAACTGGGAGCAATCCTCCTACTACAGCACGTAGTAGATAATAGATATCTATAAGCCACTGGTTTGTTCTAAGTTATTAAAAGGCGAAAGTTGCAATCAATCAATAACGGAGGGTGGCTGGGGCTCCTCCTGATGCGCCATCAAGATCATATGCGCTGCAACCAGGGCAAGTAAGGATGGGGCGGGTTTGTTTACGACATAGTCATAAACGGAAAAAGCTATGGCCCTAGCCAAAGACGGTCCAAGAAAAACATTCAACTTCGTTCCAATCTGACTCCAAGGATTGTCCCACAGCAACCAACGGACTCACCAAAAACAACGAGCAATGATATCATCAAAGAACTCACAGCAAAGCACATATACCTTCCTTTACCTTCACTTTAAAAACATGCGACAAGGATCCAATTCTAGTTATACTGAAGTGCCCTATGAGATTAACATAACCATCTCAGATACCCAACAATGTACCATACCATCTTATGTCGGAGGGCCTCAAAAGAGTCTGAAAGCACAACATATTAAGAGGAGATATTTACAGGCACATATAGAAGAAAATAGAACTCTTTAAGAAGTTATTCCCATGAGATCTGATGTGCAGGCGACAGAATCACATCTCAGCCACCAAGGTCTCTGAGTCAGCTCCAGTGTTAGAGAGTTTGCCTTGAGTCCACCTTCTCAGCATCTCTAGTGAAGCCTTCGGCTGGTCCATTGGAACCATGTGACCCGCATCATGCACCTGGTGTCAATTAGACCATGCAGCTTAGAATGGCCAAAATTATTCCATCTGACATTTGACACACAGGGGGAGAGAGAGAGAGAGAGAGAGAGACCTTCAAGAAACTCAGAGGGCCATGGCTCTTCAAAACTCCCGCTTCTGATCCATCAACTTCGAAGGAAACTTCAGGAGAGTTCACAAACTTCTTCTGACCAGACCATTCCATGGCATGAACCCATCTCGAATTACCTGATCACATAAATACAATAAGCAACAAGAGATGAAATGATTTGGCTTGACCTACCACTGGAAGTAGTTAGAGATAACTTACCAAGCCAGTTGCAGATTAAATCATATTCTCCAGCATAGACTAGCAATTGAATTCCGTCCTCGAGAAGTGTAGGAATTCCAACTTCCAGATTCCTCATCCAGTCCACCAGCATGGCCTGATAAACTGTCGGGCTACACGATACAAAATCTATCTCTCCAACTCCAAGTGCATCTCTGACAGGTTTCTGGTTCAAGAACTTTTCCATGTTGGAGAAGTCATAGCATAGGCTCCCTTCACACTTCTTCCTGATGTCATAATACTGCAATGGACCAAATAAAATCATCAAATTTTACATTATCTCCGATACCTTCCTCTACTCTCCATGCTTGCACAAGGTCTAAAGTTGCTTTCAATCTGTATTGTTCTATAACCTCCAGTTTATGAACATGAGAAATGGGAAAGTGCAAACTCATTTCTTCAATAAATGGTTATATCAGGTAATGGAACGAGAAAAAAATTCAGAACTATGATCTCTTAATTAAAAAAAAAAAAAAGGAACAATACTAAGATCTATCAAGCTTGGATTTTCAAACGTTTAACCGTTGACATGCTACGGGATCATAGACAACAGGAGAAAACAAATGAAAAAAGCATAGGAAAACAAACCCTAATTCACCACCAAAATGCCTGAAAAAACACGAGGTGATAAACTTACGTTGGTGTCACCAGCCAGTGCCATGATGCTGCTGAATATAGTATTGCAAACAAAATACGAAGCCATGCAAGAGACTGTACCATCAGTACCTGAAAGTAGTGTATTCAGACAAGAAAGTTTCATTATGAGCATTAGAAAAGTAATTGCAGCAGAGAGAGAGAGAGAAGCCAAATTTCTTTTAGCAATAATAGATTAAACTAGTCCAAAAAATTAAAATGGTAGCCAGGGAAGAAGAAGAAGAATGGATAGTGGAAAGGAGAATTTCCCAACAAGATCAGGGTCATTACCACAAAGCTTTATAGCCATTTCGCACACTGGAAGAATCTTGTTGATACGGTCATACTGAGATTTCTTAATAATCCCCATGTCCAATGCATAGTCAGTGTAAGCTTTGTACTGAATTGCAGGATCAGTAAGGCCATTGCCAATAGCAAATCCCTGTTTTGACATTTTGGTTTTAGTTTTACAAAAAATTTAACCAACCACCACAATGATGTGCAAGTTGAAGTTGGCAGCCCTACCTTTAGGTTTATATGAATTCCTTCTTTAGCTTTGTTTCCTTGATGAACACGAGCAGCAAAAGCAGGTATATAGTGACCAGCATATGATTCTCCAGTAATATAGAAGTCATTCTTTGCAAACTGAGGGTGCTCCGCAAAGAAGGCCTAGAACAAGAGCTCTTCAAGTCAAAAGAATGCAAAAGTCTACATGGTTTCAATTGAAGCCGCCTGTTTCTTTGTTAGGTTAAATGAAACAAAGAAAAGGGACGTGGTACTGTTTAAGTTTCAGATGAATGCTACGAATCTTTTCAAGATCGAATCTTCTCCAAGAAATCTGGCATCCACAGTGCCAACAACTCTGGTAGAATAGAAGTCAAAAGAATTTACAGACCTGCAAGAAATCATACAAGTCATCACTGACGCCATCTTCATTGTGTCTGATGTCACGCCTGTCAGAGGTATAACTGAAGCCAGTCCCAACCGGTTGATCAACATAAAGCAGGTTGGAAGCCTAAAAAATACATTGTCGAGATCATATTAGTTGCTAAGGATACAATAGAATAAGATTGTAACGATGCAACACATTTACAATCCTTCCCAAGTGGCAACTGTTTATGAAAACCGAAAATTAAAAATACTCTTCAATACCTTGTCCCAACCATGTTCATTCCAAACAAGGGACATGTTGTCTGCAATGGCAAAGGGACCATTTTCATAGAACATAGCCAATTCACTACTGCAACCCGGTCCTCCAGTCAGCCAGATAACAACAGGATCATTCTCGTTGTTTCGTGATTCAAAGAAGAAGTAGAACATCCTACCAAAAACAAGCAACAAGATTAAAAACAAGTTTTGCAGCTAGACTTGAGACACCAAAAGCCAAGTTAGTTTGATGTGGGAAGCAATATGCGAATCATTGACAAATCTACTGGGTAGCAAATTTTCACATGCTCATAGGATATTTACTAGCTAAGTGTAACCACAAACCATTACTAAATCTCCTTCACATCATTCAGTAAGTTCAATCCATCACCTCTCTAAAGTATAAAGCAAATCCAAAATATCCCTCACTCAGAAACTTTTATACAAGCTTTCCAATAATAGTAGTATATTACTAAATATTTAACAAATTGATAAGGTAAAAAAGTCTACATAACTCTCATAAATCCTAATTTAAATTAATTTTCTCTAATCCCACAAAAGTTTTGATTTTCAAGTAAAAGTACAAGGACCACAAGTAACATTACACCGAGAATATACTGTACATGAAAATGCAATAATTTCATCTCACAAAAAAAACTCCTTCAGAGGATACAGGTTACAATTTGCAACAAGGCTCCAAGCCATGACGTTATATCAAGCATTGAATCAAAGCAAAATTTCGCACAGACAGAACAACACGCAACTACACGGTACACAGACGGCTAAGCATCCACCAAATTTCTACACCTTTTCTCATACACGACATGCAATAGATAAGCCATCACATCACTAGCAATCCCAAAATGAAACTCATAACCTCCGATACCGAAAACAACAAGACTTGGCCTTCTGACTTGATAGACCCAAAAATCAGACAAAAATCTATGATCGAGGACAGTTAAGCGAGACATCACGCCGAACCCCCATCAAACCGGAAACAAAGGAATCCTTCAAAGGTAAAAAAGAAAAAAAGAAGAGAAAGAGAGAGAATCCATGAGAATTACCTCGCGTCATGAGAATGCTCGAGCTTATAGTACCCGGCGCGGTGACCCAGATCCTCGACGGGAACCCCGGACTCCAGCCCCAAGTTAGGGAACCTGAACCGCTTCTCCACGATGCGCTTCTCGCCGAGCGCCGAACCGGCGACCCCGCCGCGGCCGACGTTGACGTCCTCCTTGGGGAACAGATTGAGCTGCCTGATCATCTGCTCGGCGTGGACCGAGGGGAAGCTCGACTGCGCGAAGCTGAGGTCGCGCAAGTCCGTCGCGGAAGCAGGCGCGAGCAGCGGGAGGAGCAGGGCGGCGAGGAACAGAGAAACGAGCTTCAGCCGCTCCATTTTCCCCTTCACCGGAGCCGCGATCGTTTTCGCCGGCGATGATGGGATTTCCCCCGATCGCGAGGTTCGAGGTCGTCGCTTTTCCTCTGCTTGAAGTTGAAGCGGACGATCGGATTTTTTCCCGAAAGTAGGAATGGTGGTTGCGCTTCGTGGGGGGGTTTGCGCCTTTATACGTGCTCGAAGAAGACGGAGCTTGAAGAGGAAGAGCGGTTGGCTGTAGCTTCGAAACGACGGCGTCGTTTTAGGCTTGAACGTGGGGGAAGGTAGTGGAGTGACGCTTTTTTGGCGTTCGATATATTTCCTTTTTTTTTTATTTTTTAGCTCTTCTTTTTTGTCCTTTTTCGGGGTTTTCTCCTTCTTGGGGGGTGGGGCTTGCGTGTGGAGGGGTGTACGTCTGCAACTGTGTGCACGCAAGCCTCGGCCGAGCTCAGGCAAGGCGACAATTCGCGACGATCGGATCTATCTATGGTCCGGCTTGAACCTTATTTTCCGGGTCAATTCACGACGGCGGTTAGATCTATGGGGGGCTTTGACTATCTTTCCGGGTCGGATTCTTTTTTTAACCAATTTGCGCAAATCATAGATTTACACGATCGATGAGCAGAGTAAATCATCCGACTAG
The DNA here is from genome assembly GCF_016545825.1 of Eucalyptus grandis. NCBI lineage: Eukaryota > Viridiplantae > Streptophyta > Magnoliopsida > Myrtales > Myrtaceae > Eucalyptus > Eucalyptus grandis. The sequence continues at coordinate 52,918,400 of NC_052618.1, read as the reverse complement.
CTCCATTTTTCAGAAGGGAGGGAGTTGTTTTGCGCTCGAGAAATGTCGATTCGAACGATACACAAGCTAGACGTCGTTTTCGTTTCGACCCGATTAAGAACTTGACTTCTCAATTAATTAGCCAGTGACTGACCCGTCGTTGGACACAACTGAAAAATTCGTTTTTCTAATGGAGGGGGCCGGTTGCCGACGTGGGTGACGCAGCCTAAAGAAAAGAGAGAGCTTTACAAAAGAATAAAATACCCCCGTGACAATTCTTAGCCCCCAAGCGATCCGCATTGCGTCATCATCCCTTAGGAAAAGAAAAGGTAACCAGGACAAGTCAATTCAAGAAAAAGGATGGCGAAGCTACTTTGTCAATTCGTTAACGCACGAATCACATGATGTCAATTCTGGTCATTAAGGCTTCCTCTGCAATGGCCTCAGTTTCATCCGGCGGTTGTTTCTTGTGCATCTTCCTCAAACTCCCGCAAGAGGTCGGTTTCAAGGAGGCTTCGCGGGCGGTCGTCCCTTTTCCTGAATCAAGATAAGGTCCTCTAACGAAATCAGGAGGACCCACTGACCTGCAAATGGCACGAACATTCGAGACGAATGGAGGGACAAGCATTCCGGCATGCTGGCATAGCTTCGAAACAAATCCATAGGAATGCTTCTACCGTCAGGCCACCCATTGATAAGAGGAACATAGATTATTATTCATTTCCAACATACAAATTTAGGTGATTACAACCAGTAGTTCAATCCAACAAAGCTGTCATTTAGTGAGTCCCCAGTATTTGAGGAATAATGGTTAGAATGGAGCACTAAACTATAAATGTTTAGTATCTCAGACTAATGTCGGGAAAGAACCGTGAGAATGAATGGTCGTCTAAGGAAATCCATGGCTTGATCTGATAACTAAATGGACAAATCACTCTGAGTTCCTTGACCTTTGGTAATATTCCATTAATTCGAGTGTTTCCTATCTCGATCGACTCCATCACGTTACAGAATGACAAGAAAGATCCACGGTCTAATCATAGAGGCCTTCGCTATGCCAGATATCAACCAAAAAATCAACCATCTCCTGCAAGATAATCAACATCCCACTGCGTTAGCATTTAGTAATTTACTGAATCCAGAGCACGATTTCTTCAAGATTTTCTTCAAGCAAGTTCATTATTTGCAATCTCCCAATGCAATGCACGAGACATGAGAAATGAAGCATATCTTACATCTAGCTTCTTTATAAGTATACGCTAATTTATTTCTTGAGTAACAAGTCAACTGCGAGCATGCGTACATCAAGTAAGTTTCCATAGAACCCTAGCTGTAGCATGTTCTACTTATCTAAAGAAGAAAAGGTAGCGAATTAGTCTCACCGGAAGAGGAATGGGCTCAGAAAATGGTTCATTAGTTGATAAAAGTTCCTCGTAAGTTGTGGACCAGCTGAATTACAACAGTAACAGTTTACAGTTAGTTTTTGCAATCACCCTGGTCTATAGAAGAGCAGGTGTGAAAATTGACAGAGGCACAACACAAACGAAGAATGATATTCAAAGGCTATAAAGAGAACAAGAAACATAATCCCTATAAGAGATTACACTTAAGCATCCAAGTTGTCTAATTGGTACTACGACGTCCTTCACGCTGTTAGAAGTTCACAGTGGCAAGGCTAGATACTACCACCTTCTCAATATTGAGTAAAAAGACATTGTAAAAGAAGAGATACCAATTGGGACGGGTTTAGCATTTATCAAATTAGATGACAACCAGCAATTTCAAAAGCATGGTGCAGAGAAGTTTTTCTAGTACTGCTGGAACATCCCTTTGCAATGAGTCATTAGCAGCTCTTTTTTCTTTCAAGCTTGAGAATTCAAACGTAAGAATGCTTTCTAACTTCTTCTACCGATACAGCTGGAGCATTGGAGTATTCATTTATCTTATCCAACATGGCACATAGGCATCTAACATATTGCAGGACTAGCTCATATATATATATTAAGTAGGTCAGTCACACATATATTTCTGCATTTACTTCAAATCCCGATCCGTATGAAAGATCAAAATACTAAATCATCTATTTGATCTGTATCATTAAAGGCGGTATCAAAGCCGCATGCATATGCAGAACTCACTGGTGGTTTTTTTTTTTTTTTTTTTTAAATAAAAAATAAAAAAGAAGGGCGCTCCTCCTACCACAAACAGGCAACACCACTTCCAACCCATGTACAAAAGCTCTACAGACCATTTAGTACCACCCTAATGGTTAATAAAGTAAGGACACTCTGAAATCACTGTGCAACTCCAACCTAGAGAAGTTATTTGCGAGAGGTTGTAACACCACTGAAATTTCAGTACCTTATAATTTCATCCTTGACCATTCTTGTTGATCTTTGAGTCTGATCTCCAACCCACTTCCTTCTATTCTCATGCCAAGCTACTGCCGCTGCAATAAATATACATGATATATTTTACTTAAAGACCACATTAATACCAACCCCACATGACCAGCCAAAAGATGACTGGTGAAATCTTAACACCTTGATAAGATTCACACGATAAAAATTTTCCTTCTTGTTTTAGCTAAGATCTACTTCTGCAGAATAATATAGTATGAGGCTTCGGTATAAGCACAAAGAGCCATACACAGGTATGCCAGCGTATGAGCAGCCAATATGGATCGGAAATAAACAGCATGAAGTTAATGATGCACTAGTCTGTGATTCAGTTCAATTGATAACATGTATATTCTTGTGGAGGCCCAAATGTTCAAAACGTTACGCATAATCCTCTTTAATGCAGAAGATTATACTTGATATGCTTTGACCTTTTCCTTCAAAAGAAAGAAAAAATTTCCATTTGCAGATGTCAGTTGCATCTATCTATCATTAATAAGATCATCTTAAAGAATGAAAAAAAAGGGTAAAAGAAGTTCCATCACAGACATTCTACAAAGAATATTGATTGAATTCCATGGCAGCATCCTTTTAGGTTATTTGTAACTCAACCGGCGAAACCGAGTAATTACAGGGCCACTTCGAGTTATTAAGTGGGGATGGCTTCTAAACATGTTTGTGAAAATTAGCATCTTCCACTTTCACATGTGGCAGACCACAGAAGCTCCCACCTCTTTCCACTCTTCCCCACTGGCTAGAATTAAGAATGGTTCGACTACCTCGAGTAATTACCATTGGGTATGTTAGGCAGTCTACGTAAATCCCAGAAAAATGACAGTTTAGATAGATCATTGATTACTCCTTAAAGAGACATTCTAAAGTTCTAACAAGTTTTTCTGCCAGCTTCTTCGCACCACTTACCATCAACAAGATTCTTCATAAAGAAAAACAGAGACATATGACATATAAATGATCTAAAACCAATAAAATAATTAGCTTCCGACAATTACTACTACTACATGAAGTATGGAAAGGCCAGAGGTTGATGAAATTCATTCCTAGATAAGAGAAGATAAAGCGTCTCATATTGAGATTCTGCAATATGTTTGATCCTAATTAATGTGATTTGATAGTCAGGACTAAAGGCTCTACTTGTTTCATTCCAAACTCGAACTGCCAAACCTACGTTATGTGGTTATGTCATGTAGCAAAGCTGAGAAACTGTTTTTCTCTTAGTGAGACCACAACAGACAGTACCTTATATTAAATTCACGCCAATGACTCAAGGTAACCTTAACCATCTAGGCAGAGCACTATACCATGATTGACAAACAAAGAGGTGTCCACATCTTTTCCTACAGCCTTTTTTCCTTCTTCCAAAGACTTGCAAGACTCCACAGGCTGCTTTTCACTGGAATGGGAGTTCCCAGTAGTGAATTCCATAAGATTGGGGAAATAGAACCACCATCCCTTTCTATGGAGACAGGGAGTGTGAAGGATTAATTTTCCCTTGTAAGATCCACAGCTCTGTCAATGGATGACACCACTTGAAATGCAACTAGATTTCCATTTACCTTGCTCTGCATAAAGTAACTACTTCATGTCATTAATTACACAAAAGCCAAAAACAACAAGCAAGCATGTTCAATAAATCGTGCATCCAATGCAATCTATAAAATAAATTCAAGTCTGCACTGAAAGCTGAGAGATTCTCTAAAACTCAAGTGATAATCTGAGGAGCATTAACATTCTATTGTAACACGTTCTCGTGGCAAGTAGCCTTTTTGGCTTATTACAGATACCAAATGAATTTGCGTCTTATAGCACAAGAAGACAATATACGATCAACAACTGCTTCCCAAGTTTTCCACATTCAATAGACTTACCAAAAAAAAGTGGAGAAAACTAATGTTACAATTACCAATCATGGCAAGAACTTGCTTACAATGTTTGAGGGAGAGTTCCCAATTATCCTACTGCAGCATCATGAAAGTCAATATTAAAGCAGCTTTAGCTCGCTGGCGAGGGATTCTGGTCCACAAATGCTCTCACCCCTTAAAATTCAATCCCAGCAGAACAAATGCCGCTCCTCCCTTCTCATCGTATTCAAGCAACTAGAATTCTCTCCTATTCTGCCTCGCCGTTTAAATGGCACATACATCGATGACATTGCTAACCTCGGCAAATCATCTTTGCTACCCGATAACGATCCACTTCCTTCCAAGATCAAGAACACCATTCCCAACCCTCCATCGCAACGCTCCAAAAGAAGATTTTTCCGAGTCCCTCTCTTACTTCGTTCGCTAGCTAGCCAATACGTCCCACCTCAACCGTGTCCCCACATTCTTCCTAATCAAGACATCATCTACCCACCAGAATGTGAAACACGTGCCCATTGTAAACGCGAAAAAAGAAAAAGATCGATTCTTGATTCCCCATAACACTCAAGAACCTGCATGCGAAAGAACCGACCATCTTCGCACACACGCAATCCGTCCCTCCTCGTAATCCCCAAAACCATCGAGGCATTACCACGTCCGCGAACCAACACGGACTCCAGCCGACAAATTCGACGGACGGAAACGAGGGAAGCGAGCAAGAACCAGAATGAAACGACGGAAAAAAGGAAACCCAAGACTTACCCTTTCCTCCTCCCCGGACCCCACCACCAATGCGCGCGCCCCTCTGGAGATTTTCCGGAGGGAGAGGACGGAGCGAGAGACGCGAACCGACGGAGAGAGAGAAGAGAGAAGAGAGAAGAGAGAGAGAGAGAACGAAAGAAAGAAGGGACGGAAGTGGGGGTAATATTTATAGGGGGCTTTCGGTAATAACGAGAGAAGTGGGGTGTCGTTTTCGAAAGTGGGGCCCGCATTTCCGCTTCTCTTCTCCCCGTCTTTCTCTTGCTGACGTGGATCCACCGTGGACTTATCCGCGGATAAGGCCCCTCCGCTTGATGGCGAAATGACCGAAACGCCCTCTACCTAATTGAGGCAAGGATGTAGGGGTGCGGCGGTTGGTGGCGCTTTTACCGAAAGAAGGAAAAACGCCTTTTGCAAGTTCTGACATATGCCGTGATGCCATGCCATCCGCAGCCAAAGGGCCAGAGGTAAAATGCTAAGTGGGAAGCTCTTTGAATTTGATTAATCAATCTTACGTTACTTATAAAATGAAGCTTCCTCGTATAATATCTATCGTTTGTGTCCTTTTCCAATTGGATTTTTTCACAATTCTTCATTCATACATGTTTTTGTCTTGATTTGAAACGGGCAATTTGAAACGCACAATACCGACGAAACAGTCGGTATAAAAAAAGATAATGTTTGAACTCTCTTGTCTTTTTCTTTTCCCCTTTCAAGAGATCGTAAATTCAAAACTCAAGTAGAGGTCGCACAAGTCAAGTACCTCTTGTGTTGATGGCATGGCACACCACTTTTCCACGAGAAAAGCAAAACGTTACCGCTCAAATCAAACATTTCCTAAAATGACGGACCTTCCAAAGTAGAGTCTAGGAATGATTATGAATATTGGTCTCACATTTGCCCTTTCACCTACCCAAAAAATGGAAAAAGAAAAAAAGATCAGACTTAATATTGATCAATTTAACACCTAGTGATGTCGTTTTCGTGCCCCATGGAAATTTTAAAACCCGACAAGGGAAGAGAGCTCTACAGATAGGCTGGGGAGACATTTTTCCGAGGGCCATCTTCCGTTCAAAGGCAATTAGGAGCGTTAGGCGTCGGACATCATAAAATTTTGGTAGGAAAGCTTGGAAGAGTAGAGGGAAGGTTAGAAAAGTCAAAGTGACAACCCTTCGGTCTCGAGAGGGGAGACGCATAGAATGATCAGACGGTTCAGACCACCATAAATGAGGAGCACGTGACAAATTATTCGTAATTATTTATATAAATATTTTTGCGATTATCGATCAACAAGCCGACCTTAGCTCAGTTGGCAGAGCGGAGGACTGTAGTGGGTATCACTCATGGTAATCCTTAGGTCGCTGGTTCGAATCCGGCAGGTCGGAATTTTTTCTCCTTCTTTTTCTTTTTTTCCCTCACCCTTTAGTTTAATTCCACCTTTGTGGTACACTAATTCAAGTCCTTTTTCTATAGCAACTTCAAATTACCCGATAATGGCACATTGTTTTAAGGTAAATTGTAAGGTCATATTCTCATTCTTCATTTGAAGGTTATATTTAACAAAAAAAAAAAAAAAAAAAGAGGATGATTAGTGAAAATAAAAAGTAGACAGAAAAATTCTCATTATGATTTTGTCCAAACAGCTTGTAAAGTAGATTTATGGGTAATTTGTTTTCTCTCAATTCGACCCCTTTTTTCTAGGCTTTGTTTTTGTTCAAGGATGTAAAGAAAAGCTCGGAATGGGCTTGCGAACAAGGGAAAAGAAAAGAAGGAAATAGGAGATAAAAATGTTGCTGCCCAGGATCGAACTGGAGACCTTTAGTGTGTAAGACTAACGTGATAACCACTACACCACAGCAACGGGGGTTGGTTTGCTTCTTCTCAATTTAGTATATATTAAATAATAAAGCTAGGAGTGATACCGGCAGTGTGGATTATTTCGCGACCCCCATTGCCGTGTCTTCTTCATGCACAACTCGTACTTTGATGCAAGAACGTTGGAACTCAGAAGGCTCCCTCTTCACTGTTCATTCCATTCACATGTTACCAGAGTGGAGTGGAGTGGAGTGCTCATGGTCACTATACTTTTCTGCGAAAAGGAAACACTTTGAAAACAAAAACATCGGGAGCTCACCCGGCTGCACACTCGGGACGCTTGCGTTCATGGGAATGCAAGGAGCTCCTCATCTCTTTCCGGTGCTGAAAGTATGTGCTCATCCAGGGTCATCCACACCTAGATTCCAAGACCGTGTCGAGTTTACAGGAAATCGACAAGGTTCCTGAATGGCAATACTTCTGCTCCCCTGACTCCGACCCATACAGGCTTTCCACACCCGAAATCCGTCTCTCTGTAGCCCAGATTGCACCACCTGCTGAATCCAAATGAATCGGGGCTTTCCAGGGAGAAGTTTTCAAGCATACGCTTTGTGCCATTATAAAACATCGAACACTCCTGATCTCCATTTAAAGCATTCAAGTAATCGCCGTTTATTTTCCGAATGGATTCTCTTGTCATGGTCACCAAGTCAGGTAGGCCTATCTCTGTCTTTGCAGAGTCGAAACCCGAAGTTGCAGACCACAAAAGATTGCCAATTGTGTTCCTGGACGAGCGCTCCTCCATTCTAAATCTCATGTCGAATGAGTCTATCAACACAGTTTGGGTGACTCAGATGTCACCCTAGGGGCAGCCGTCAGGTTTGGCACGCATTCACTTCTGACTCTATCATTGAGGATGTCTATCACCTTTGGATCGAACGCAAATCTCCTCGTGACATACCTTCCTTCCACGAACCATCCCTTGTCCGTGGTGGATGAGAACTCGTCAGGCAACTGATCTCTTGGCAGGAAGAAGGACGATCCTGTGTAGAATTTAGTACCTCTTCCGCACATCCACTAGCAATGGTTGTCCAACTGGTGAGGAAGTTGCTGAACTTTTGAAATTGGTTTCCTAGAGTGGAGATGAAGGGGTACATCATTTCCATTACCCCAATGTCTGAGAGGGCAAGGTTTCAAACGTTCTAATAAAAGATTGCCCGTGTCAGCACAGGTGCACGTGCCTCCGAGAGAGAGAGAGAGAGAGAGAGAGAGAGGCGGTGCAGTTTGTTCATACAGTCAAGGTTTGTCAAGTGGTGACATTCCTAGGAGAATAACAAAATTCCTTCCGAGTGTGTCCATGTTAAAATCCCTCAATCGGTTGCATCTTCCGCAACGGTCTGCGAAGCAGCAAAATCCTTCTGTGCCCCAAGTAGCTGTCCAACAAAATCGTAGATGCTGTCACAATGAGCGACTTCCTTACCACTTGGACGGCCATGTGCGTGCCCGTGCTGACACAGGCAATCTTAAATAGAACGTTTGAAACCTTGCCCTCTCAGACATTGAGGTAATGGAAATGATGCACCCATTTATCTCCACTGTACGAAACCAATTTCGAAAGTTCAGCCTTTCGATAACTCAAAAGTCCGAAATTACGCACTCATACAGATAGTCCTTGCAATTTGTTGGCCAAATTCTGGGAGTACTTTTTACTAGTCACGCTCTGCACCACAACTTCAGAGTACATGGCTTCTGCTTTGAAGGGCATGTCACTATCTTAATCAACTGATAAACAACTCTAACTGCTACTAAACCAGGCAAAAATTTGGTGCTGTTGCATTCATGCTATGATTCTGCATTTGAGAGGGCAAAAAAGAGAAGTTGAAAGAAATTATGTGAGACCGAGATGTTGCTGATGTCGCAATCTCTTTCCCAACAATAAAAGCTAGAGAGGGTAAATTGACAGCTTACCATTTCACATCATGCTTTACACTATTTACACTCATTCCAGTGGGAGAGCCTAGACAAGGAAAGATGCCAAAGAAGTACACATAGCTGTACAATGATGGAAGACTCAACCGGTCCCATACTTTTACCCCCTATCCCAACCCATCAATCGATTTCTAACGCCTTCTTCAATCTTCTTCCTAGGCACACACGAACTATCCCTTTCATCTAGTAAGATTCTATAAACCTCCCACTCCCGGTTGCATATCATGTGCCGTCCTATCTCCACCTGCGATGATAAGGATCAAAAGAGATTTGTAAAGTAGTCAAGACTATTAAGTGCGAATATTTGATATTCATGCAGGATCACAAAGTAATCAGAATATTTACCGAAAATATCGGGGCATTAAGACTCTCCAGAGCAAAGGTAATATCGTAAAACACGAGAGGGCGACCCCTTCCAGATAATTCAACTGGGTTTGCAACCAGCAGCTCGGTCTCTGGGCCTCGGCTACCCACAGCCACTTTGAGGGGGCTTCGCAGCTCCCTTTTCAAACAAGCACTCAAGTCGTTCTGCTCGGTGAGGTCAACAATCTTGCTTCCATCTGCATGCATTGTAAAAAACTCTACCTCGCAGTTCCCTCTAGAGTTCGCCCAGAACCTTCCATAAGAGATCTGAGAAGACGGGAGAAATTCCATAAGAATAAAAGCGCTTGCCTTTGTTGCAGGTTTGTTGTGTCTAGAAAGTGGGAAATAGCTTGATCAACAGAAAAGCCTTTAAAAACTATACTATTCACCTGGATATTCAAATCTTTCAACGTCCTCATGATATCATAAATGAGGCCTTTGTGGTCCTGACATTCGATCTGGACGATCGTGTGTGCGGGACTCAGAGTGTTGTCCATCGAAACAAATACAGGGTTAGAGAAATGAGAACTGCTCTGATTCCCATCTAGCAGCTCTAAACTGGAAGTTTCCTCAGTAATTGCAGAAGGAAGAAATGGAGAACCCTGTGAGCATGCAGTGACTTCTTGTCCAGCTAGTTCGATCTCACAACTCACCATCGTATCCCCTAGTACAGATCTCAAACGGTTGATCGTCTCCTCCTGTCTCATCTTTGTATGAAGTAGCTCTCTGATTCAGGTATGAGAATAAGACACTGGAAATGCTGCCTTTTATTTCCTAGAGAGCACTCCTGCTCTTGCCGCTAGATAAATCTTTAATTGAAGGTTTATACTTCTTTTATAATATAAGAAGGCAGTCGACATACAGGTGACAAGCCTAACAGACTTCACTTCAGTTCATACATGAGCAAGATTAAACATAACCACCTATAAGTCTAGGCTTCACGTCGCACATAACAGTTTGATGCTTTTGATTATGAATTTGAACCCAAAGAGTCAGATAGGTGATGCACGACAAGAGGCATTTCAAATTGATGCTATTGCTATGAAACACCGTTGGAAAGAATTTAACTTCTACATTTTTCTCCAAATGATCGAGGCACTCAAGGATAACAATAGAACCGCATTGGCTAAACACATTAACTGAGCAAATGAAAGGGGGAACAACTGGTGATGACAAACCTGGGGTCTGTGACAAAAAAGAGGTCCATTACTCTCCCATCTGGAGTCGTGGATACTTTTACTCTCTTTATCGTCAGTTCCAGTTCACATAGAACCTCTGTCACATCTGCCGGTGAAACAAAAGACACTGATTAGTATAAAACAAAGTTCTCTACTTGAAACTTCTTTAAGCGATAGACCTTTAGACTCTCTGCAGGTAAGAGAAACAGACAGTAGATCATGATGGATGTTAGCAGTAAATACCAATATATTTTCTGAAAAATAGGTTGTTTATATTTTCTGTTATGTAGATTGAACAGTAGGTGGGTAAGATGTTTGAGGTGATTTCGTCTTCCCATCTAAAACAAAAGCAAGCACAGAAGTTCTTCCCTCATACCCTGATAAGGGACATCTCATAGCTTCACTTCATTAGATCATTGTTTAGCTATATTTCAATTTACAGGACGCACTTCCTTTGTTTGAACAAGACAAGGAGTCAGATCAACGTATAAGGGATCACAATAACGATTTCTACAATGGAATCATAAACGATGCTTGATTTTGCTCGATAAAAGAGCCACGACACCCCTACTTAAATGCGGACGCCGTGTACTACCAACCCAAAATCAATCCGAGTTTTATTCCGTGTAATTAGCTAAGAAAGAAGAAAAATTTCGGCAAAAGAAGCACTACCGTGTAATAAGCCTTTGCGATCATATGAACACCAGAACTTCAACAGGAACACATCAGGCGGCCTCGGTTGCTTGATCACGGGCCTGTAGTACTCGATCTCCGTCGTCAAGAAGTACGAAGGGCACGCATCCAGCAGTCTCTTCTTCAACAAATTCCACCGAGTCGTCGGTCTCCCCACCAGCCAAAACAATATATAACACCATTTCCCGTCGGTGGTCAAATCTGTAATACAGAAACAGAGCAAAGTCTCATCTTTCGATGGATTCTCCAGAAAAATGAAGCAACATAAACTACCAAAATGAACCCAGAAAACCCAGGATCCCAAAACGAATAAGCTCGAAAAAAAGCCGACAAAACATATGAATCTCACGGCAGCTCATCGGTTCAGTCATAAGATTCCAATCTTGAGGGCGTTAATATATGCAAAATAAACAGTAATCCCGCCATTTATCTAGTTCTAAATGAACCATTCCACCTCAGTATAAGCTAACTTTAGAAAGGCGCAACCAAAGATCGAGAACACGACAAACCCATCAAGAAACAACTCGCAGAAAGATCGAAACCACCCGTCATCCCGAAAGAACCTCGACCTCCGCAAAAACCAAAGCTCACGAGCTCGCTAGCTCACTCACTCACCTCCCCTGCAAATGCTCAAGTTGAACTGCAATATGATCCGGCACAGATCGCAGCCCAGCCCGGTCTTGTCGGGACAGTTCACGGTGACCACGGTCGAGTCGCTCCCGTTACCCGCCGGGCTAATCACCACCGCGTCCTCCTGCAGTATCCCCATGTCGACGGCGCCCCACGCTCTGCGCTGTAAAACTTTTTTCTCTCTCTCTTTTTCTTCGCAGCTCAAAAAGCCGGCTTTTTCACTGATCCGATGCGGGTCTGAATCAGCCGAAAGACTGGGAGATTCCACCCGGGGGGGGAGGAAGCGGGCATAGATCGAGCTGCCTCCACCTCTGCTTTTCTCTCTCTCACTTTCCTGTTCTTCTCATGTTTTCCCGGCGGTTCCTCGGTTTTCTGTCGTTGGATTCTCGGGAAAATCTGAGTATCTCGTGCCTTTTTTGGCCTGTTTTGCTGGGGAGAAAGAAACGATTAAATCGCGGTTCGTCGAAGGAGTTAATCAACAACACCAGTTGTAGGGCAAGACGGCTGCTTTAAATAGACAGCTTAACGGGAAGATAGAGTTCGACCAGAAAAAGAGAGCCGGCCAAGATAGAGGGCCAAAAAAATCTTCCCACCATAGGCTCGATTCCTTAAAATATCTCAAATTCTAAGTACACTTTCTATTCAGTTTTTTTTTTTTTTTTTAAATCACGAACTATTACTTTAGTCCTGAATTGGCTGCTGTTGACCCTCTATTTAAAAATCCTCATTTGATTTCTTTAAAATCATCGACATTAAAATGTTATTATCGTTCCATACGAAAATGAGGGCATTGATAAAGATATCGGGCCTAATAATAACCCCTAGGCGGCCCTGATGCTAATGTCGATAACTTTGAATAAATTAATAAAATAATTTTTTGCCAAAGGGTTAATCGGGACGAATTTGGAACTAAAGTAAAAGTATATGATTTTCTAAGACTAAAACAAAACTTCAAGGCGAAATTTAAATTGGACCCAAAATTTGAGGTTTTTTTAGGGAAATAAGCCAACATGCAATAGTCGGGAATTTAGAAGCAATTAATTTACGCGGCGAATTTGATGGACAAAAGCAATCGTGATTAGGTAGTTCGTGAAGCTCGTGCTGGCTGCATTGAATTGGGGGTTAAGAAGGCAACAAGGTCTATGGGAGGAGTTCTCCACTAGTGTGAGTTCATCTAGTGATAACAATCGTTTCGACCGAATTTAGTACCATACAATTTTGTTATTTTTATTTATATCACAAGAAAGTAACTTGATTAGAATGGCTGATGTGAGTATTGATTTATCCCTATATGAGAGAGAGCCAAAATCATTTAAATAGTAAATGCCTCTATCATCTAAAAAGTCTTGAAGAATAAAATAATACGAGATATAGTTTGATCGATTTTAGGTTGTGATTTCCTTTTTGTTACTCGATGTTATTGTATGGAATGATACTGCTCTCTACAAAAAATTCTTAAATGAACATGATCTTTTGGACGGCAATTTATTATTTTGGGATGAGCGCAATGCTTGACACATCATCCACGAGATACACTTTTCAACACTATTGTTTTGAGCAAGATAGAGACGTAGTGCAAGTTCAACCCCCAACATGGTAATGCTTGCTCCTCGCGTTTACCCATTCCGTTATCTCCGTTCTTCCACATTGTTTCCTACCTATTATCATTCCATCAATGCAATTAAAGCATATTTTGTTTCGTGCTCGAGGCATGACTTACAACTCGCATATGGTGAGAGCTTTTAAATTGTCTTAAGAGATCATGCAAGACAATCATCAACTATTCCGAAAGTTTAAATATAGATATATATGATTAGGAAATTAATCAAGGGTCTAGAAAGATTTGCACCGCTCTTAACTATTTCGAAAATTTAACGATAAGATGAAAACGTGATTTAATATCTTAAATATTATTAAAAAAATAGAATATTATAGTACGCATTTTGCCGATATCATATTATTAGTATAGTTTGTACTTTTTTTACCCCTACAAATGAAGACACGAGTAAAGGCAAATGAGAGCACACTCTTTTCATCGGTGAGTGTCCTGGTGGGGATTGTGGTGTTTTTCAGGGGGTCCAAAACAAAAACTCCCGCCGGTTTTTTTGGTACCACGCTGTGTTATATTTCGGTCCGTCAAAACCAAGGCTGGGAAAAAATATCTCCCTCCCCTCAACCCCCACCCGCGATATCTCGCCGTTTCCCCATAACTCGAGACCGCCGTTGAAATCTCGCGATACGTGCCGCTTCCCCCGATAATTTAGGCCCCCAATCGCGTCCCACCGCGTGGGAGCTTCTACGCAATTTCCTCGCACGTGCCTTCCTATTACCTATTTTTATTTTTATTTTTTCCCTTTTTTTAATCCCTTCTTCTTTTCTTTGCGTCGGGGTTGTTCGGGAATATTCCTGCGCTACCTAGTTTTTTGACTTTAGGACAGCAGCCAATCAGGGGAACCGATCTGCCGTCACTGAGCAGGTCCGAGTCGTGTCACCGAGTCGTGGAACACCCGGGGTAAAAATTCCACGCCCCCGCGTTGAAAATCGTTCGGTGAATTATGGCGAGTTCGGTGAATCCGAGTCAGAAAGTTTCGATCATCTAGAAATTTGGAGATCTAAGCTTCCCTAGTTTTGGACGTCGGGCGTCACGTCAGTTTTGTGAAAAATCAGAGGAATAATCGACCGAATACAGGACTATAAACGATTGATGTATATTGGACGTACGCGCGTGAAGTTGTGCTTGGATAAATAGGTCGTGATATCTATTACTAGTCAGTTGACTTTCCTTTTGCGTACTGTGGCCTCTGTAAGGTTTAAACACCGAGTTCAAGATGATTGAGCGAGTGAACCGAACGGCTGTTTGTGTATCTTTTATCTTTGGAAGCTCGAGATAAAGGTATTGATTAAGGGTACATTTAATAACATTTTTCGGAATATGTGTTTCTATTCATTTGTTTTCGAGAGTAGAAATAAACTTTGATAAGTTTTTAGTTTTCAGGAATAAAATAAATAAATAAATAAAAAATTACTTCTTGTTCTTAATAATAACTCAATAAACAAGAATAAAAAATCAAGTTTTTTTCTTCATTTTCTTTATCTTCCTCCCTTCTTCCCCTGGTGACCGGCCAAACGAGGCCCGGCGAGACTTAGAGGGGCAACCTCGCCTAGATTTGGCGAGGCCAACTTTGCGGTGGCTGGGTGAGGCTGAGACTTGTCTAGCCACGACAAGGCTCGACCTCACCAATGATCGAGCGAGGTCGCCTTGCCCAATCACGGCGAGACTCGGGGTGACATTGCTGATGGCCAACAAGCCTCCCCTAAGGTTGACCTTGCCGGCCCTTCTCTGGTTGGTTACTGACTAGAAACCAGCTAAAGGAATAAGAAGAAAAAAATGTAATAATATTATTAATAAATTATAATAAATTCTAAATCATAAAAATATATTAGGTCGTACCAAATGCATTTTTCTCGAAAATATAAATTTTATATAATTATCAAACGTGTTCTAATGCTTGTAATTTGTTCCCAGGAACAAAAATAGAAAAAAAAAAGGTTTCTAAAAAAAATTATTCCTCAAAATAGTAAACGTTACTAAATGTATCTTAAAGTGCTTGTGGGAACTATAACCAAGGCAAATCTTCATAGGTGATCGTCTATTTGCAGATTTTGTTTTTCTTTTTGTTTCATTTATACAATATCAATCAAGATGGGGTCGAGCTAAGAAAATGAAAACATTTGATCTAAGCTCGCTTTGAATGTCGAATTTCGAATTGCTTCCACCTATATGAAAACAATTGATTGGATCATAAACCAAGCGACTCTCCAAACCAACAAGACTTGAAGCGCAAATTAGGCAGGCTTAGGCAAACAATTTACTTCTTAGACCAAAGTTCGCTAATATAAACTAGGGAAAATTGTCTAAGAAGTCTTAAACCTATTATACTTTTATCAATTGAAGTTTAAACTTTTCAATTTTGCCAATTAAGTCTATCAAGTTAATTTTTATTGGAAATCACTAATATAGACGTTAGTCATCTTACATGACACAATTAATACTAACATTAATAATTTTTATAATTTTTTTTTTAGTTCGACAAACCATTGAGCAAGAGTTGGTTGAGCGCCATGATCCTCACTCGTAGCCATTTTTAACTAGATCTAGGTAAGGGCTACGACTCTCGCCTACGATCTGCGAGGTCTTCACGATTCTCATCCAGTGGCTGACAAGGGTTGTTGGCTCTCGCTTGGCCAACAATAAATTTATAACTTTTTAGATAAATTTTTCATATAAACTAAGCTACATCAGCCCCATCCGGACCTTGATCACTGTACTATTTGTCAAATCATGAACCGAAATTCTAAACAAAGACTGCAAAGAGAGGAATCCAGGGCAAATGCAATGCACGGTCATAAAACAATGCGCACAAACGTGCGCGAAAGCAAAAGGGAGGCTTTAGTGACTTCACCCCCCACTCGAACCGTGACGCGAGGCCAGACAACATTTCCATTGGCACGCGGTTCCAAAACACAATGTCGGAATCACGCCAAAAGCCACTCCCCGAATAATTCATGAATGGTTCCCCCCCTACCCTCTATAATTGACGGAAGATTACAGACTTTCTCCTGACGAATCAGCTCCTATCGGCTCGTACCCGCGTGGCCTCGTGAGATTTGTTTGGGGGATTCAACCAGTAAAATTCGCGTGCAAAGGAAGTTGGATCTCTCGCGCCGACGGTTCGGACAATCTAGCATTTAGTTTATTCGCTTGATTTTTGGCTTTTTTCTTATCTGGTTTATGGGATCCATGTGGTCCTCCTTTATGGGATAATAGAGATTATATCAATTGGGATGCAGATCGTATCAAGCAGTGTTAAGATGCGATTTTAACATGTATATTTATTTCGATATCAATTTCATGCAAATTGTCCGTTTCGAATAGGTCTCCGGTTTTAATAAATGACTCGAGGGAGGATGAAAACTCATTCTCTAGATCAACCATAGTCTGGAACCTTTGGTTGGCCATCATGGTCGGGGAGTTTGGTCGACCATAGTTGATCGTGGTCACCATAGACCCATGTTTATAGTTCGCCAATTCGGGATTTAAAAGCTCTCTCTTGTATATTTTTTTAATCCATTAGAGACGGTACACATTAGACCCTCTCGAGGAGATGTCTCCACGGTACTCTCCGTGAGTTTTGAGAAGAAAACACTATGAGAGATTGCGGAGAAGCACCAAGCGAAGGTCCATCGAGGGTAAATCTCGGGCTTGGGATTGAGAGACACGATAGCTTCAAGCTTGTAATCTCCTCTTCGCCTTGGGTCATCGCCGCCCGCTTGGCTTGTGGTGTAGGTCTCATCCTTGGACCGAATAACATAAATCTCCACGTGTCTCTTTTTCTCTCATTCATATCTATATTGATTTTGTGATTGAGAATAAGGTGAGGAAACGACATAGATAAATTAAAAAGAAAAATCTCCCAAAAGTCGGACTCAGAAAAAGTCATAGCTTTAATGATTCCAATAAAATATCTCGTGCCCTTTGATCTATCGTCACTTAACATATGTCCCCAGAAAGAAAAAAGAAGAAAGAAAGAAAGAAAGAAAAGATTCCTCGGAAAAATATCTTTTATTACCATATGAAATATCAAATTCCCTCCCGCCCCGGAGCTCTCGAGCTTATCCACAGCAACAGATAACCCATGGAAAGGCTTCTTGTCCGTTACCGTCGCCTACAGTCACCCCTAAAGTTGCGAAAATCAAAGTGGATATTAACGTCTTAAAGCGGGCCGGTGACGTCACCTTCCAATTCGACCATGACGCCATGCCCGTTCTTTTCATTTTGCCCACCTCGTTTCTTTGTGCTCCGGCTCCCGTCCTGTCTCTAGGCAAACTCTACAAATTCCGTGCGGCTGCACGCCACCGAATTTGATCCCGTAAAAACCCCAAATATCGCAAATATCAAGAAAGATTAATTTCATGAAAAATTTCAAATTGATACACTCATCACAAATTAATATATTTACGATAAATTTATTTTCATTAATTTATATCAAAATTTACTATCAAATTGTAGAGTCGAATGACGCGTAACAGTTAACATGTGTGTTGGTTCGGAATTTTATCTTCGTTTATCATAAATTTACTAGTTTGTGATTTTTCATGATATTAATCAAATTTTAAAGGAAACTAATGGATAATAAATTTGTCGCAGATGTACCAGTTTAGGTTTTTTGTGGTTGAAAAATTAATTTTGGATAAGTTTATCACAAATATTTAAATTGTGATTTTTTGTAATATTAACTTTACGCAAACTAATAGCATCTTAAGTTCCCAAAACTTTTTTTCATTCTTAAAAAGTCGAAATGAATTTTTCATTTTGACAGTGAATTCAAATCGTCATTTTAGAAGCTTACCTGGATCGTCATGAATGAAAAATTAGGAGCATGGTCTAGAGAATCAGTGAAACCAACCTTACCTATACGATCAAAGCATTTGATAAGAAGATGTCAAATATCTGTTATTCTGTCCAAAATAAAAGTCTCAAAATCAAGTGCAAAGGATGTAGAAAAAAGTAAAGATAAAAAAAACTCATATGGAAAACAAGAAAAATAACTAAATGAATAGTATTTAGATATGATGTTCTCTCGAGTTATTTATCACGAATTCTTAATTATTCAAAGATAAATTGAAGGTGGTGGTTTATACTTACCTCAAATGAAAATCATTGTGCCGCTTGGATTGATGTGAATCGAAGCACAATTTCGACCGATCAATCGATCCGCGACTATGACGTGATCGATTGCGGATTCTAAATCCGATCCCCAAGTTGAAACCACGCAAAAAATTCCACTTCCCACGACTTCGTTACTTCGGACAGATAACGACTCGCAGGAGAACCATGCGTTCCTAATCTTCAACGGCGCACAAGTTTGGACCTGTCCCGGTCCGTCGGTCAACATCCGGGCGACAATTTTTAATGTTTAATTTTTTTCCGGAAATTAGTAAAAAAAATAAATAAAAAGAAGGAAAAAAAACGTTACATCGATGGAAACGTCAAAGGGGGGTTGATATTTATATAATAAAATCTCTCTCTTGCTTAGGCATGAGTGTTGCTTCGTGGGGTGGCATGTAGTGGGGACCACCCCACCCGCAAGAGGCCACTTGGGTGGGGGCCACGTGGCCTTCGCCTTACCGTCCAAATCGAGCAATCCTCCTTTTTTTCTCAATTTTTATTCTTATTTTAATTTATTCATTAGTTTACTCCCCAACTTGCAATTTTGTTTTTTTTTTAGATTTCTCTGTCTCGGTAGCGTGTGGTGACGAGGATATTGACCGTGCTTTGACTTTGAACTGAACTTTAGGTACCCAAAGGGCGAAATTGCAATCTCGACGCTTCGACTTAGGTCGGATGATTATGGGGCTTCTGCATTAGTGTAAATTAAGATTAAGAAGCGGTTGAAGTAATTGGGATACCCCTTACTCTATACTTTTTCTATATAGAATAATAGTGTTCTGACGTTTTAAATGATAATTTTTTTTTTTTTTTTATGAATTTTCACTCAAGAGACAAAATTACTCGTCGTAAAGAGAATTTGGCACGTGATATGACAGATGGCAACATGTTATGGATTAGAGCTGCAATAATCTTGAAGCAAATTTGTCCCAATTAAGAGGAAATTTAAAAGTGATGACCTTTTAAACAAATGGTGCCTCATATAACTATTATTGATGTGTCCAGGACATATGTTGCCTCCTGTGGATGTCTCTTTTTGACATACGTCGACACCTTTAGTCATATCATCATATGTTATGTCAACTGTACTGACAATAAGCTTAACATTGGATATTTTTGGCCCTTCAGAAATAGTTCATGGATTCTCTTGGGTCATTCGAAAAGTCGAGGTGTCGTTGTCTTACCATGTGAAAGTTGCGGATCCTTTCTTGTGATTAAGGGGTCACCAATGTTCAAATTCAATAATAAAATTTAAAAAACTCACTAATCTTTTACGCTTTCACCTACAATTATACATCAAGTCAAAAAAATAGATCTTCTACATCCTCATCAATATGAATTATCAAAAATTGAATTCTTAATGATCTGGAACGAGC
Organism: Eucalyptus grandis; assembly: GCF_016545825.1. Classification (NCBI taxonomy): domain Eukaryota; kingdom Viridiplantae; phylum Streptophyta; class Magnoliopsida; order Myrtales; family Myrtaceae; genus Eucalyptus; species Eucalyptus grandis. The sequence continues at coordinate 52,898,609 of NC_052618.1, read as the reverse complement.
CTAATTCGACTGTTTTGACCCTTGAAGATATCCAAATTTTTTCCAGGTGATCAAGCTCTTATTTTACTAGCTGTATGGTAAGGTCCAATTCGGGCTCGACGAAAGGACGTGGATGGCCAAGCCAATAGACAATAATGCTAAGCAAAGAGGCTTCTTATGGAAATCAAAAGCCCAAACTTTAATGGGCCGAACCGAAGTGCAAACGGGTTGGCCCATGTAACCTGTTCCCTCCTTGAGCCCAGTCGGCATAGCTAGGCCTTCTATATCATTATACATTCAATTTTTACTATTCTTTTTTAGTCTTGCTTGTGCACGAATTTTTGGGCCAAAATATTAGATCGATCTGCCCGTTGATCTGGTCTATAATGAATATTAAAGGGAAAATGACATAAATAATTCAAAATTTTTAACTTAACATGCAATTTCGTTTATAAACTTTAATCCAATGTGAAATGTCATCTTCAATATTTTAAATTGTTTAATGTGATCCTCTTTTATTTGTAAATGTTCAATTTCGTCTTTAAGATATATGAAAATAATCAATATCATTCCCGAATTTAAATTAATGGAAGGATAACATTAGATATTTTCATATAGTTTAAGGACAAAGTGAACATTTACCAAAAATTTAGAAACTACACTAAACAAATTAAAAATTCACAAACAATGCTAAATAGGTATGTTGCTAACATCTACCTCGGAGGAACTAAATCTTTCGGGCCGATTAATCACCGTGAATGCATGCCAATCGCTCGGTCCACACACATCGAGTTAGACACATCAATTGGATAACGCGTGTGGGCATCAAGCGTTATGATCTTAGTACAAGATCTATCGTATTTAGATCGAGAGGGTAACCATTCAGGCACCCCTCGAGGATGGAATAACTCTTATCATTAATTTTTTGGTTCAAGAAATATGAAGTGGACTTTACTAAAAAAGAAAAAAAGAAATATGAAGTGGCATTTAACGTGACTAAAAGTGACGTTTCAAAAAGACATATTGGTAGATAAAAAAGCTACATCGATCTCCTGAATTAGAACAGGATGATGTTCTAGAGAACCAACAACGCCTGGCAATCGCAAACGTGTCCGCCTCATCTTTTGCCTCTCTTGCAGACATTGCCTTTTGCATGCACCAGCACTATTAGTCGCGTCATCAGGTGCCAAATAAAGTTTGCATAGACGTTAAACTTGACGTTTTTTTTTTTTTTTTCCCTAGAGTGAAAGTCCGTGGGTTCCTTTGTGTCGTTTGAAAAGTTGGGGATTCATTTGTCCCCCAAATGAAAGTTTGTACGTTCTTTTTTGGTGATTTGGCCAATTATTGATATTAAATTTGATGATTAGATCGAAAATTTATAAATTGTTCGCACTTTGACTTATAATTACGCGTCAAGTCAAAAAAATAATTCTAATCCACCCTCATCCATGTGAATTGTTAAATCTTTGAATCTTTAATGATATCGGATTAAGCTTAATTCGAATCGAGTGTAATCACGATATTAAGCTCTTACTTCACAAGTTGCTTGGTAGGGTCAAAATTCTTGCTCGACTGAAAGGATCTGCGTGACCAAGCCCAGGCTAAGCATAGATGCCTTATGTAGAAATAAAAACTCCGAACTTAAATGGGCCGACCAGAAGTGTAAATGGGTTGCCCTGGACAATCTGTTTCCTGCTTGAGCCCAGTCCGCATAGCTAGGCCTTCTCTATCATTTCATGTTGAATTTTAGATTTCGGTTTTTTTAGTCATGCTCGTGCCCAAACAATTGGGTCCAATATTGGGTCTAAATTGAATAGGAATAATAACACAAATGATTTATTAACTTTAGTCCAATGTGTTATGTTGTCCTTGAATTTTTAATTATGCAATATAGTCCTCGAACTTTTACTTAATATATAATGTTATCTCTAAATTTTTAATTTGTTCACTGTGATTCTCGAATTATTAGTAAATGTTCAATATAGTCCATAGACTATAAAAAAAATATTTCTAAGTTTAGGGATCGATCAAACATTGGACCAAATTTCATAGATCGCATTTGATAAATTAAAAGCTCATGGATGACATTGCTTGTTGGATCAAAGTTCAAAGACCATATTTAACAAATCAAAATTGTAGGAATGATATTGTACATAGAGGTGATTGGGTCCAAGGTAGGTAGATTCTAGAGCTGGAACTTAGAATCTACCATTTATAGCCGGTTCCCAATTTTTGGATCTTGGAATCTACCTTATTTGTCTGGAACCGGTTCTCTTCAAGTCTGATTCGAGGGTCTACCCGAGAGTCTCTCTCTTTTTTTGTTCTTATTTTTATTCATTTTTTGATAGCAAAATCATATGAAGTTATGAGCAAAAAAACTATTGAAAATAAAAGATGAACAACATAAAGTCCCTATTGTTAAAAACAATAATCTATAAGATGAACACGTAGTTATGTACAATCATAAACAATAAAAAGTTCAAACATAAAACATAAACTATAAAACTCCAATTTCCATTCATCCATAAAAATTTTAGGGGAAGAGGAAAGACAAAGGATGAGAGTATGGAGACTAGTATTTAGGGGAAAAAGAAATTAGAGTTTTTGTTTTTGAACTTATAAAATCGGTTCTAAAATAGGGCGGTTTGATTTGGTTCCTGGGTGGGTATTCACTAAGAACTTCTCCTCGCACCAATTTCAAATCGATTCATCCGATACTTGGGTTATTGACATTGGCGCCACCAACCACATCACATTTGAACCTCGTCACCTTACTAACCCGACACACTATCCCTCTCCACATCCCACCGTTGGGTTTCCAAATGGCGTTGGTGTCCTTATGACATCACATGGTTGAGCCCTCCTTACCTCAACTATCTCCTTTGATAATGTCCTTTGCGCTCCCTCTTTTAAATACAACTTATTGTCAATCTCCAAACTCACCCAAACATCTGCAACTGACTCTGTGTGGAGAACTATGGACCTTCTTTTTGGGTTGTCTGGTCCGGTTCCTAGATAGAACAAATCCGGTTGCACACCTCTAATTGTATATTGGATCAAGGTTTATAGATTATTTATATCATTTTCTTAATCGAATACTAAAAATCGAACCAAAGGGTCGAACCGGAGGGTGTTTCTTTTCTCCTCGCAAAAGAAGATAACATCAATGTCTATTCTAATCATTAAGTGAAAAAAGTGTGGAAGTCGGTCTCTCTTTCAAACGTCGAATTATGCCCCTCCAGAAGACAATCGATGCCGATGCACTTTGGAAATAAATTGAAGATAAATAATGCACAAGGTGGTTTAAAGTGGGAAATGACAGATAGGTTTTTAAATTTCAACCACGTGCTTTTCGCTGGTGGGTTTCGTGGGGCTCGTGTGGGGGGCTAACTCTACAATGAACAATAATCATTACGCAGCACGAACAAACTAGATGTAGACAATCAAATAAATGGCAAAGTGGACGTCCCAATGCTTGAAAAATAATCATTTACAAATGGCGAGTGGAATTTCCCCAACATACGTTCTTGGTTTAGCGGACTTAAAAGTGAACGTGAAAACTGCTTGTAGCAACAGATTTTTATGGATACGATTCATAACGTGACCCACGATTTTGCTCTTAAATGGTTTAAAATGGCCAGCTTTTCTCCCTAGGGAGGTATAAAAGATAGTTGGAAGACTTGATTGACCCGAGTTTCATGAAATATTTTCCATCGATTTTAATACTTGAATAGCTCAATTTGAGGACTTAAGGTTTCAAAAAGGATTCATGTAGGTCTCAAGCTAGTCATCGGTGAAATCTAGACGTTGGAAAGCCCACGTGGAGTATCTGGACATTAGCCACGTGTCATTTGCAACGCCTAGATTCTATCGGCGGCAAGCTCGAGGCCTGATTGTGACTTTGCTAAAACCTTGGGTATCCTAAACTAAACAATGCCCAAAACCTTAAATTCTATTTCCACACTTATCTCCTCATTTCGCATTGCTCAAATGAATAATACATTGGGAAATTCCATCTCCCCCTTTTTATAATTTTTGTTTTTTTTTTGTTATCGATCATGACTAAAAGCTATTTTTGCTAACATACTCATAGGTAGCGGTAATGGTTAGGCTTCATTACTTCATCGCCGAGAGAATGAGTTTGAATCTTCGGATATTTGCCACTTAAGTGGGGGTCTCAGAGATGTTTACTATACCAGTCCCTGAGTATTTACATCTAAATAATGGCTTGCGGCGAGACCTCATCGGTACTAGAATGATCTCTGGCGGTCCCTCGATCATAAAAAAAAAAAAAAAGAAGAAGAAGTAATTTTTGCTAAAACATCATATCAGGCTAATTGAAAATTTTAGAATTTTCAGCTGACGCCTAAAAATATCTGCCTACTGACGTCAATTGCAACCTTTTTTTTCTTTTTGGTCGGTCCCATCAGTTATGATGCTACGATTTTGCTAGATTAGAGATGCTTTTGTAAACCTATGAAACGTGAACACGAATTTCGTTTAAAATTCATCCATCAAATAAGTGATGGGTGGACAAAGACGCATCATCAGGTCATCTTTTGAAAATTTTGGCGTTGAACTTCTAGAAATGATTACATCGTCATCGAAGTAATTACTGATACTAATTAATTTGGTCGAGATTGGCCAACAAAAGTAGATAATGTTTGGTGGAGGAATCAAAATATTAGAAAATCATCCAAATACAATGTAACGAGGGTGTGTTTGATTTCTCATTCTAAAAGTTCCTGGGAAAAATACAATGATCTTTAGCCTAAAGGAATTTGAGTAAGTACAAATTACATTTGGTAAAAAATCGTTTGTAAAGTAACTTTGGGTGAAATAATGTTTGATAATTTTTTTTTTTCCTAGAGGGTCTTGGTTGTTTTTTTTTTTTTTTTTTTTTAAATATTAAAAAGAAATCAAACCCTTTGCTGGCAAGTCAGATTTGGTGTTGGTAGTGGTTGGCTAAGGTTGCATGGCCTCGGGGGCAACCATCACTTGGGTGGTTGCGCGACTTCATCGGCCTCTCCTTAGTTAGATTTGACCTCGTTGGCCCTTGTTGGCCACCTTTGCAAAGAAGATGAACATCAACAATGAGGGGAAAAATATTATTTAACCCTTTTTTTCAGTATTTGCCTTGAGTTTTCAACTTTCCTAGCTTGAAAGCCCCTTAAGAATGATTACCAAACACTCTAAATTTTTCTCAAGGGGTTTTTAAAATGCCGAATCAAGCACAACCTAAGCCCTAAGCCTACAACCTCAATAATTCAAACAAAATACTCTATATCTCAAGATGCGATTTTACTATCAAATGCGGACCACCTCAAGAATTGAGATTTTATTTTCTAAGAAATTCAACACATGCAAATTATCGGAATTTCAAGAATCTGCGCCAACATCTCCATCAAATCCAAATAATGCAACCGAGAAAAATGATGCCCACATGTCGGCATGCCAGTTCGGGGACGGCGAATAAAAAACAAAGATGCATCAGTCTGAGACGTGATCGTCACTTATGAATTGTGTCATTTTCGGGTTTGTGGAAAATTATTTTTGAAGAATTTTCTTAGGGCGCGTATATGTATAATATCGTTATTTATGAAATAAGAGTGTGAAACCAAACTAAGCAACTTTGACTATTAATTATATTTGGAATTTAGCAGCATTCACGTGGGGTTGACTTGGGTGTGGACTGTCTGATTAAAGTTGTCGAAAAGAGAAAAAAAGAAATGTTTGAGGCTTGACCTTAACGAAACGTATGGATGATGATGAATTTGTTTGACCCACCTTCTATCTTCTTTTATATAAATATATAAATATGTACATTCTTCTTTATTTTTCAGAAAAAATGACATAAATGATCCTTAAATTTTGGCTCAGTATGTAATGTGATCTCTAAATTTTAGCCTAATGTACCATGTTATTATTGAACTTTTAAACTGTTCAATATGAACTCTGGAGTTTTAGTATATATTTAATTTAATGCTCAATATCGTCCATAAACTTGAATTAATAAAATGATAACATTAAATATTTTCACATAGTTCAGGGATTATATTGCACATTGTGATAAAGTTTATGGATTATATTGTACATTGGGCCAAAATTTAAGAATGATTTATGTCATTATCCCCTCGTTTCCCTTTTTTTTGTCAAAAGCAAAATTCAATTATTGGTATTTAAAAAACCGCCGGAGGTTTCTGGGCGTTGACTAGGAGGTGGTCGTTCAAAGGAAGGAGGAGGAGTTTGATATGATGAGATCACTCGATGTTTAGGGAAAAACGACACTTTTATGAGCCGGAATGGCTATCGGCCACGGTTCTTGTTCTGTCAAAGCTTTTGAAGATTCAGCTTCCGCAAGTGGATTGATGTTTGCTTCGAAGAGTGCACGAGATCTCGCGGGGCGACGGAGGACACGTAGGCGAGTCCAAATTGAAGCAGTTGGTCCCCAGCGGATATTATCAGAGATGGTGGGCAGCCATTGACGACTCCTCCAGCTCCCATAGACTATTCTAAACACGCAGAGGAGAGAGAGAGAGAGAGAGGGATGGGTAGGTCCCGTGAAGAAGACGACTGAGATATAATGCTATACAAACTAAGATCCAATACGTTAAAATTTGCATAGTTATGTGACATGCTAGAATTTTGCTGGCATTTTTAAAAGACTCACCAGAATAGAGTGCCATTTTACTTAATGAATTTACGTAGTAGACAAGTTGTCGTATCTTCAGTATCACTCCCTTGTAAGCCAATCGTCGTATTAACATAGTTTCCCGTGAAAAAGATGACTGAGAAAGAATACTATATAAACTAAGATTCAATTGGTTAAAATTTGCGCAGTTACGTGACATGACAGATTTCTGCAAGCATTTTTAAAAGACTCACCATAATAGAGTGCCACCCTACTTAATGAATTTATGTAGTACACAGGTTGTCATATCTTCAGTATCTCTCTCTTGTAAGTCGATTGTCAGATTAACATAGGTCCCGTAAAGAAAATGACTGAGAAATAATACTTTACAAACTAAGATTCAATTAGTTAAAATTTGTGTAGTTACATGACATGACAGATTTCCATTGGCATTTTTAAAAGACTCACCTGAATAGAGTGCCACCCTACTTAATGAATTTACATCGTAGACAGATTGTCGTATCTTTAGTATCACTCATTTGTAAGCCGATCATTGGATTAACAACATACTCAAGTTGAAGACTTAACACTTGTGGGTCATTGCTTGGGTATTCAATGATTAGGACTGTGTAGGTCAGATTCGGGTCATTACATACAGATGTGGGATGATCATTTATCAATATACAGTGCTCCTCTTGGTGTCTCGATAGATCCTAATGATTACTAACAACTTCATTTTCATAAATCAAACAACTGAGATTTATCGAAATGTCGGAATGAGCACCATGTGAGATGCAGAATCCACGTCCGCAAAAGGTGTGGAAACTAACGTTGGATAGTTGACCATTCGATGTTTACTCCAATACAGTTGTACCGGCACACGAATAGAGAGAGGCCCGTGTAACGGCAATTAAAAAAAGAGGATTCCTTGGCAGCATTACCAACAGCGTAACCAGCGACCACATGGAATAAACAATTATTTGGCAATGCGATTGATTGGTTTGCGGTCAACTCTTGGTAATAATAGCATTTAGCGTTGCGAAATAAGAAAGCTGTCAACTTTGCAAGTGTCATCCTGCGATTTCACATGCATAGCGCAATATAATTATTTCTCAAATTATAAAAGAAAAGCTATCAACTTTCAACCTAAGCTGTTCGTAGTTTACTTAGTTTTCACATTAAATGGGACTTATTGAAAGAGAGTGCTGGAGCAAGGAAGGTTCCCTGTCTATGTAGATTAAGAGCAGGCTCTAACGCACTTATATAATAGCAACGGAGAAAGACCGATACATTTATTAAATCGTGGGATTGCTTGTCGTGTTAGCAGCATCATAAGATTAGTTACTGACGTGATTACATGGTAAGCATGGCCGCCGACCTACTCCCATGAGCAAAGATAGGCGTGTAATCGGTTGGAGAGGACCATTGGATCCGTTGATTCGGGATAATATTATTTAGCGTGAGCTGATTCATGAACTCAAGGTTTTTCCTAACTTTTTCGCCCTTTTAATATATAGAATCATTGATCATTTAGTTTGTTGATGGTGTGATGTTCACGAAAATGAGAGGGGAGGAAAGATTGCACTTCAATTGGTTCAATCGCTTGGAAATAGTCAGCGAGTTCTTCCCTCGAATGACTTGAGGAAGTATAATCTTATATGTCATGGTCAAGAAAGATGGGTAGAACATGGTATTAAAATTAGAGACAAGGACAATAAATATTGTAAAATTGCCGGATAGTTGGATCCTGAAATTACAGATATGTTAATATATGTTGTAACTAACCTGTAAACATTGATATCATCTATGCTTTAGTGTATTTTAACGGGGCACACTGAAAATGTTAACAAACATTCTAGTTAGGAATTGCAAAATATTCATGTCTTATGAAAAATGGATGATTGTGACGATAACAACAACAACAATAATAAGGGAAAATAATACAGACGGTTCATGAACTTTTGATTTGTTCAATGTAGTTCATGATTTTTTTGTAAATATTCAATTTAATCCCTCGACTGCATGAAAGTGTTCAATATTATCCTTCAATCAATTCAAGTTACCAAAAAACATTGAATATTTTCATATAGTCTAGAGACTAGATTGAAAATTTAACAAAAGTTTAGGAATGATATTGCACATTAGGCTAAAGTTTATGGATCATATTGAACAAATAAAAAATTCAGTGATGATATTATACATTGGGCTAAAGTCTAGATATCGTTTGTGTAATTATCCATAATAATAACAACGCTTGTGCTTTTTTCCACCCCATTTTTGGGTTCCAATGCTCCCATACCATCTTGAATTAACCACATTCTATTATTGGTCCCACTTTAGATTTAAGATTATTACTTACCTTTTTTTTTTCTCCTTCTTATCAATAGCTAATTGTTCCATGTAATCAGGGCAAAGATAATATTCCACATAATAATGTCTTAGGGAGCATTTTCTTTTGAATTTGCATTATAATAATGGATGTCCAAAAATCTTTGTCATATATATTGTTTGATGATATCCTTAAAAAAATCGTGCAATAATGGCATGAAAATTAAATAAAAAAATGAACTATTAGACCAAATGCAATGACAAATATGAAATTATTAAACTAACTGTATTCATTAAAACTTGTAGATGATCCTTTTCTCTCTTATTTGTGCTTAGGTTTCTATTAGAATAATGGCTCGCTAGTTCAAAATATAAAAAGAAGAAGAAGAAGAAGAAGAAGAGAGAAATATACAGCTCATGAATACAATAATTAGTTAATTATCTGTTAAACAAACTATTTTTTTTAAGAAGAGGGTGATGCACATTGACTAGGAAATTCAAATACATGGCCGGCGCCGTAGGATATTCTGTTCGCAACTTGCGGAGGAGAGGAGACTCCCCCGAGTCAAAACAAGCGTGAAAGTCATTTTCTCACATAGTATTTTTTATTTATTTTAATTTTATTATAAGCCTATCGAAATGCCCTTCAATTTTCCTTTTTTTATTTATTTATTTGTCTTATGACCAACCAAATTTATTTCCCGGTCCGAGGTGCAAACTGCGAGTCTGCGATGACCTGTCCTTAGAGAGACTGAATCTTGGATCATGAATTAATGTATGTTATAATTTGTTTTTTCTTTTTTTGGGAGGGGGGACAAATAAAATAAATGCATTTATTTTGGGTTCAATGTTGGACTTACGATTTTCCCAAAAGGCAAAAGTGGTGATGCCCTGCTTTGGGATGTGGTGATCCTTGCCGACCGTAGAGACTAGACTTATTATCTTCATGAGTACAAGTTTTGTGGTGCCGGATCTTGTGTAAATGTTTGACTCAAAGCTCAATATATTATTACTTTTGACAAAAAAAAAAAAAACAAATCTGCGCGCCAATTCTAGCGTCTTACGGCTCATTGGGGGTGACTTAGATCCGTAAAATTTGACTTTTTTTGTTGACTTCACAATAGTCGCACTTTGACTTTGATTCAACTATTTCAGAGATATATCCAAATATCCACGTGTAGAAAACACATATGATCTTTTCATAATTTTCAGAAGTTTACATAATAAATGCCTTTTACTTTAGAATTTGGGAAGGAAGCCTATAAAACAGATTTCGGAAGTTAATGAAATGTGCATGGATTTCATGCAAGACAAAGGTTTGTTTTCTCTATGGAGTCCAAACGCTATCATAAACAGTCTTATTATCGAGGGTTTTGGCTTGCGACTCACTCATCTTATCAAAGCTAAGATATTTCGCCGGCTTGACATCGAGCAACTAAAGTGAACCTCGTCGTCATGAGAGTAGTATTTAGTTAATAGTTTGAATTGATTAATCGTGAAAGTTTATTATCTCGTACATTCTATGTAGCGATCCTGCTGCACATACATCTAGGGCTTAGGTATCAGGCTAACTTCTCAATTTGTCCGAATAGAGATGTGCCATTTGGTTCGGGGTCGAGATTCATTGCTTTCCCCAATTAATTCCGTTTTCAAGCGAGACGTACAATGCCAAAAGGGGAGTGCACTGGCAGATTTTCACGAGAGCAGTGATCTTTCAACGCATGCATAGGAAACAGGCTCTCACCATGCTTTTGTTTCTCAATCAATTGGAGCAAGCAAGTGATCTTTCCACACATGGGTTCGTCTGCTTCCTCTACATCTTGTCTAGGTTGTCGCATGTGGTCATTTAAGGCAGTCTCCTTCCGGCATTGAAGACGCAGCGGAGGCAACGCTGATCGTGGGGTCAAAAGCCAACAAAGCATAAAAAGCACCAACAGACATAAGAGCCCTACCCGATTACATCCCATCAAGTGGTCACAACCCCCACTCTCCAACTAGGACCACTGGCGTCGTAATGCAGCTGCTAGAATTGGGTCCATCGCCTAGATTCAACGTCCCTGCTTGATTTCGATTTTCCAGTTTATACTTGTTACAATCGTTATCCTTATGTAAAGAGGCGACGCAGCAACCACAGTGGCCCAGTTCGATTCAGTGTGAATATAACCTGATTGACTCAGAACTGAGATCTTGATTTCATGGTTTGGATTATGACAAACATGCCATATAAATGTTAAGTGAATCATCTCACAAAAACTAGAATTAAGCCAACTAGGGACGTCTTTCTTTCTTACAAAGAGGAAACCCGAATCAATATTGTCATTATCACCTCATAATGTACTTGTTCAGTTCAAACTGATCACTTTTAGACTTCTAATTAAAGTGAATGGAATTTGCAGAAATTTCCATAACCAAATCACAGGGTTCGTTCGTTTAGACTTGGGAGCTTTTTCCCTTTCCGAAAACAATCTATTCGACTGACCCAATGAAAAAGTTAGAAAACGGACAAAATTTTCGGGCCATTTTTCTCCAAAGTACTCCATCGACATCCCCTTTCGCAAAGTTTTCCAATCAAAAGTTGATGTGAACGGCACTACTATTCCCCAAGGTCAAGCTAAACTTTTGCAATTTGCGAATGTTATAAAATGAATTTCGCTAATTTTGAGAAAGAAAGAAAACCTAATGTGCGACTTGGGCGAAAGGCAAAATAAAATAAAATAAAATAAAAGTCGGCTAAAAAGGCGCCGGGGAATTGAAGTCACGATACCACACGTGACATGGATTATTCATCAACGACACAAGGCGGGTGAACCAAGCTGTCCCATATGTCTATTTTCTTTTCGACTATGTATGAATGCCACGTGCCGGATTATTATTACTAAAGAAATAAAAATCAGATCGGAACCGTGACTAATTTCAAGTGGGTAGGATCAAGATGACATTGTCCAATTTTCTTGGTTACACACCCTTCGGACTAATCTTTGCATTTCCTTTCCAATTTAAATCTTTATGCATTAAAAGTTCTCACTTTTCATCTTCCACAAGTCAACTCTAAAGTCCTTGTAGAAGTGCAGTCCCTCCCCACAAATTCTCTCTCTCTCTCTCTCTATTTCCAAAATGGCAGGCGCAAGCATCTTGTCACACTTTTTCAGATCTAATTCTATATATAACACCATACGACTAGTCCCGTAATTAACAAGAACGTCCCTGTAGCTTCTCTCTAACCCTCACTCTCACCCCGAGAGAGAGAGAGAGAGAGAGAGAGAGAACCGAGACACACCATACAATGGTGGTCGCCGGATCCCCCCGAGGGCGTGAAGGCCTTGCTGGCCTCTCGGACATGAGGCACCTGGCGGTGCAGGTCATCATGGGACGGTGGTTCATGGTGTTCGCGTGCTTCCTGATCATGGCGGCCGCCGGGGCGACCTACATGTTCGGGCTCTACTCGGAGGACATCAAGGACTCGCTCGGCTACGACCAGAGCACCCTCAACCTACTAAGCTTCTTCAAGGACCTCGGCGCCAACGTTGGGGTCCTCTCGGGGCTCATCAACGAGGTGACGCCGCCATGGGTGGTGCTCTCCATGGGGGCGGTCCTCAACTTCTTTGGCTACTTCATGATCTGGCTTGCCGTGACCAAGCGCATTGCGAAGCCGCAGGTGTGGCAGATGTGCCTCTACATATGCATCGGCGCCAACTCACAGGCGTTCGCCAACACCGGCGCCCTTGTCACCTGCGTCCAGAACTTCCCGGAGAGCCGGGGCGTTGTGCTGGGGATACTGAAAGGGTAGGTTTACGCAAATTTAATATCCTTACGTATAGATTTGGTGGTTCACGCTTGTTTCATTCATTCATTTAGCTCAATAATTGGACGAGTGAATCCAAGACAAGTTGCAAAAACTGGTTTTTATGTGTGAAAATGATACGTGAACAACATTTCCTTTCAAGCTGTTGGTCAAGAGAGAAGACCAGTTCTTGATCTTGCAAGACGATTAATCAAGTTACAAGTTTTGAAATTCATTCACTCGACATGTCTTGCTTTATATACGCGACGGAGTTTTGCTCTTTATCACAAGTTGTGAATTTTCTCATTTTGATTGCATGCATCTTCTAACTTGTTGCGTATACTCAATCATATGGTCAGTAGAATCATGCAATATGCATCTTTCCTTATTTCCAAAAGGGAGAGACAGGTTTAAACTCACACCCCTGTCATGAAAGAAATTTGAGAACTTTCTGTCCCCTGAATGGCCTAACAAGTTTTTTTCACTGATTGAAAAAGAATAAGAATAATTTCGAATAATCGTTCCATTTCTCTGAACTTTTTTTGGGCAGCTATGTTGGCCTGAGTGGCGCGATCATCACGCAACTATTTTATGCGTTCTACTACAAAGACACCAAGGCCTTGATCCTCCTCATCGGATGGCTGCCGGCTGCCATATCATTCGCCTTCGTCCGCACCATCCGGATCATGAAAGTGGTCCGCCAGCCCAACGAGGTCAAGGTCTTCTACAGATTTCTCTACATCTCCCTCGGCTTGGCCACCTTCCTCATGATCATGATCATCATCGAGAAGCACTTCAATAACTTCACGCGCCCTGAGTACGGTCTCTCCGCTGCTGGCGTCCTCTTCTTGCTCTTCCTGCCACTCGCCATCGTCGTCATCGAGGAATACAAACAATGGGCACAGAAGAGAGAAGCCCTAAACGACCCGTCTCCAATCGAGATCACCACGGAGAAGCCGAACCTGGAAACATCCCTCCCTCTGCCACCACCTCCCCCGGAGACGGCACCCCCTACTGCCATCTTGAACAGCGGAGAACAGCTGGAAAAGCAACCCTCTTGCTGGAGAACGGCGTTCAGGCCACCGGACAGAGGTGAAGATTACACCATACTCCAAGCTCTCTTTAGCATAGATATGTTCATCCTCTTCTTGTCCACCATCTGTGGCGTGGGGGGAACGTTGACGGCCATCGACAACCTGGGCCAGATCGGGAAGTCACTTGGCTACGCGACTCAGAGCACAAGCACGTTCGTCTCCCTCGTCAGCATATGGAACTACCTCGGACGCGTCGTCGCTGGCTTCGTCTCTGAGATCCTCCTGACACGGTACAAATTCCCACGCACGCTAGTGCTCACAATCATCCTCCTCATCTCATGTGCTGGCCACCTCCTGATTGCATTCGATGTCCCGAACGGCCTCTACTTCGCATCCATCATCATCGGTTTCTGCTTCGGCGCGCAGTGGCCACTGCTCTTCGCAATCATATCCGAAATCTTCGGGCTCAAATACTATTCGACTCTCTACAACTTTGGCTCCGTGGCGAGCCCCATCGGAGGGTACCTGCTCAACGTTAGAGTAGCCGGTCATTTGTATGACAAAGAAGCCAAGAAACAGCTGGCCGCTCTAGGGCTTGTCCGGCAGCCCGGCCAGGACTTGGAGTGCACTGGAGTCAAGTGTTATCAGTTGTCGTTTCTCATAATAACGTTCGCAACATTGTTTGGTGCGTTCGTGTCGTTCATTTTGGTGGTGAGGACGAGGAAGTTTTACAGGAGTGATATTTACAAGAAGTTCAGGGAGGAGGCAAAGGCAGCCGAAACGGAGATGGCTTTGAATAATGGGACGACGACGACAATGCCAGCGACCACGACGGAGGTAAAAGGTGGGCAGAGAGAATCAGACACATCACAATAAATTGTACCTTTTGCAGGTTTTAATTACTATTAGCAGAAAGAGTGATTAGAGACGTACTCATACAGAAATGGCAAACGATAGATTACATGAACGACGGAAAACGAAGACGTTGCGTAAAGAACTTTATAATCCACTTCATCATGATTTCCGTTTAGCTTACTTGTTACCTGTTGCGTATTTTTTCAGAAGTGTGTTAGCATGTAATACATGATAGACCCGTTTTCCAAATGGTTCAATGTCCGGAAACTAGCCATTTATCTGGCATAACATCCTAGGAAGATTGAGACTCAGAATCGACAATCTAGCTTATGTTAATTCTCACGCTTAATGGAACACAGAGCGCACCCGCTCGATCTGTATAGTTAGATTTTCTTCTTGTATAAGACGACAGTCCTTTGCGGTCGTATGAGAATTTTAAAGAGCTAGAATCTCTCTCTTGGTAGAAGAAGAAGAGGAAGATTAATTTAAGAATAAGTAGGGAAAGGTCGTGTGGATACAGTTGTTTTTGACTGATTGCGGTCTTGATCAGCCATTGAAGTCTTGGAGATTGAACTTTCTCATCCCCAAGTCTCCATGAGGAGAGAGGGGAGGAGAAAAGGCGGGGGGGATCCTACTTGTCTCGTCTTTTCCCTTGGGCGCATCTAGGGTTTGAGTAAAGATAATCCCTTCTTGATTCGATTACACTAAAGATATTATTATAAATTCGATTCGGGAATTGACTATTTTCCTTCTTTCTGAGTTTGAATACGCCCGCCCCCCGGTTGTTTTTTGAAATATCGAGCTTGAAGTGGACCTTGGAGTACGCTGTGACGATATTATTAGTCGTCGCCTTCACACTTGTCCGTAGAAAATGCTATGCCTAATCCATCCCTTTTTGTTTTGTCGTTATTTTGGAAGGGAGTTAATTAGATGGTCCATGGATGGCTTTCAAGAGCATGAGATCTGATGAATCTTTTGAGCAACGGTGAGATTTTTTATGGCAAAATGAGTTTTTTGCATAAATATAAAATTTCAGTCATTTTGCAATTGACTTTACAAGCAATCAGTTCTCTCTCGAATCTGTTGTTATCGCGATATTATTGAATGTGGTGGTTGCGGCCATTCCAACCATCCGTGCCCGCACGGCTTGGGATGGAGTAGTACTAGTTCGAGGTTGTGCAATTTGACTAACCTATCAATGTTTGAAGTCCGGATCAATGAGCCTTAGAACTAATCAAATGAATGGACAGGAACGATGTGATTCAATTGCAAAGTATTGCCAATTGACAAGTTGTGCACAAAACCATAGGCGTCTCTCCATGACCCCACGTTTAGGTATTGTTGACCATAAGATAAGATGATTTTAGAACGCCAAGCTCACGAATTAGAGTTTTATAAATGAGTGCATGTAAGATGTATGAAGTTCCTCGTGAACACTTGTTAAACAAACCGATCGAGGAATTTTTGGTGGTACCCAACGCGCCGGTTGTGCTTGAGATAATGCTTTAGAATTGTAGATTTCTTAGTCACATGCAACTTAATGAACGTCTCAAGTATTCTGTATATTAAAATTCTTCTAACATAATAAAGAGAAATCGCAGTATCTGTGGCTACAATATCGAAGCACCCTCTTATCAAATGACACTAGCCAATTTCCTAGAAAGGCTGGTTAACAACACCGGTGCAATTAGACACTAGTTCCAAAGGAGGGGGGGACCAAAGGTTTTTTTGTTTTGGCGTGTCAAGTTGAATTCAATTCAATGACGAAACTGTCTTGTGCTGCGATTGCAAGGACAAGGAGGTTCCCCTAATCCCTCCACAAATAATTTTTTGCATTAATCAATCATCAATTAATTCCCTAATCTTAATTAGCATCTTTAAGGAACTTGTCGGCGCGGTCGCTGGTTTACTCAAGAAGGCAAAAATGGCCCAGGCGAAAAGAGACTCCATCGTGGACTCTGCACATGCAGTCCTCCATGACCCACGGGCTTTTTGGCCATTGACGGGCTGACCCAACTAGATCCACCCGACCCTTCACGGGTCAAGAACTTCGAACCCGTCCATATCTAGAGACGACGATCTTCCCATGACGATGACCGCCGGTAGCGATGGTGGCGGACGATTCTGCAGCCTCGTCTTCCGAATCCTCCGAGGGCGGTGGTTCATGATGTTCGGGTCGTTCCTGATAATGGCAGGCGCCGGCGCCACCCCTACCTCTTCGGCGTCTACTCCAAGGACGTCAAGTTCAGCCTCAGGTACGGCCAGTCGAACCTTAACCTTGTCAGCTCCTGCAAGGACCTCGGCGCCCAAGTCGGCGTCCTCTCCGGCCTCATCACCGAGGTCTCCTCCACGTGGCTTGTCCCCCTCATCGGCTCCGCCATGAACTTCGCTGCCTATTTCCTCATCTGGTTTGCCGTCACCCGTCCCATCCCCCGGCCGGCGGTCTGCCAGACGTGCGACCTGGGTGAAAAGCAGAAAAAAAAGAAAAGGGCTAAAATAGGGCCGGGGAAATAAAGTCACGATATAGACAAATGATATTAATTATTCATCCATAACACATGGTGGGGGCACATGTATAAATATACAGCATGTGAATTGCCGAAGGATTATTACTAAGAAACACATCAGGTCGGCACCGTAATTCATTTCAAGTGGAGAAGATCTTGAGACATCGTCCAATTTTCTTGGTTTCATACCCTTTGGAGTAATCTTTACATTTGCTTTCCAATTTAAATCTCCTTCGCATTGAACCTTTTCCCTTTAGAAGACCCAAGTCAACTCGCAAGTCCTCTCTCTCTCTCTCTCTCTTATTAATTGCAGGCGCAAACATTTCGTCACACTTTCTCAGATCTAACTCTATATATAACCCTACATCCCAATACTACACTTCTTGTAATTAACAAGGTCCTTGTAACTTCTAACCCTCACTCTCACCCCCGAGAGCGAGAGAGATAGAGAGAGCCGAGACACGCCATACAATGGTGATCGCCGGATCCCCCGGAGGGCGTGGGGGCCTCGCGGGCCTCTCGAATGTGAAGCACCTGGCGGCGCAGGTCATCATGGGACGGTGGTTCATGGTGTTCGCGAGCCTACTGATCATGGCGGCTGCCGGGGCGACCTACATGTTCGGTCTCTACTCGGAGGACATCAAGACATCGCTCGGCTACGACCAGAGCACCCTCAACCTGCTGAGCTTCTTCAAGGACCTCGGCGGGAGCGTCGGGATCCCCTCGGGGCTCATCAACGAGGTGTCGCCGCCGTGGGTGGTGCTCTCCATCGGGGCAGTCCTCAACTTCTTTGGCTACTTCATGATATGGCTCGCCGTGACCAAGCGGATCACGACGCCGCAGGTGTGGCAGATGTGCCTCTACATATGCATCGGCGCCAACTCGCAGGCGTTCGCCAACACCGGCGCCCTCGTCACCTGCGTCCAGAACTTCCCGGAGAGCCGGGGCGTCGTACTGGGGATACTGAAAGGGTAGGTTTACACGAAATTTGGTGGTTCACGCTTGTTTCGTTCAGTCACGGTTAGCTCAATGATTGGACGAGTGAGTCCAAGACAAGTTTTAAAAAAAAAAAAAAAAACTGGTTTTTATGTGTGAAGATGACATGTGAACGACATTTCCTTCCGAGCTGCTGGTCAAAAGAGAAGACCAGTCCCCGATTCTTGCAGGATAATCAAATTAACTTGCAAACTGTAGTACTAGTTCACTCGACTTGCGTTGCTCTTTATATACGCTGCAAAGTTTTGCTCTTTATTACTATATTCTTTGTTAATTTTCTCGTTTTAATTGCATCCATCGTCTATCCTTTTGTGCATACTCTAATAGTATGGTAAATATGGTCATGGAATTTGCATTCTTTCCTTATACAAAAAGTAGAGACGAGTATAAACTCATACCCTTGTCATGAAAGAAATTTGAGAACTTCTGTCCCCTGATGAACTACTCCTAATTGCCTAAAGAATTTCTTGCATTGACCGACTTTGTGTTTAGGCCATCATTGTCATGGTCCTTCTTCTTTAACTTAAGTCCGCCTACATATTTGTTGGAACAAAATATGTTTCCTGATCTCTTGAATCTCTTGATTCAAAGAAAGATATAAGAATTAGGTTTGATAAGTTATGGACTCTCAAATAATCATTCAATTTCTCTGAACTTTTCTGGGCAGCTATGTCGGCCTGAGCGGTGCCATCATCACGCAACTATACCTTGCGGTCTACTACCATGACACCAAGGCCTTGATCCTCCTCATCGGATGGCTGCCGGCTGCCATATCATTCGTTTTCCTCCGCACCATCCGGATCATGAAGGTGGTCCGCCAGCCCAACGAGCTCAAGGTGTTCTACAGATTCCTCTACATCTCCCTCGGCCTGGCCACCTTCCTTATGATCATGATCATCATCGAGAAGCGCTTCAATAACTTCACGCGCCCCGAGTATGGTCTCTCCGCTGCTGGCGTCCTCTTCTTGCTCTTCCTGCCACTCGCTGTCGTCGTCATCGAGGAATCCAAACAATGGGCACAGAAGAGAGAAGCCCTAAATGACCCGGCTCCGATCGAGATCGCCACTGAGAAGCCGAGCCTGGAAACATCCCTTCCTCCACCACCACCTCCCCCAGAGACGGCACCCTCTACCACCGTCTTGGACAATGAAGAAAAGCTGGAAAAGCAACTCTCTTGCTGGAGAACGGCGTTCAGGCCACCGGACAGAGGTGAAGACTACACCATACTCCAAGCTCTCTTTAGCATAGATATGTTCATCCTCTTCTTGGCCACCATCTTTGGCGTTGGGGGGACGTTGACGGCCATCGACAACCTGGGCCAGATAGGGGCCTCACTTGGCTACCCGGCTCGGAGCACAAGCACGTTTATCTCCCTAGTCAGCATATGGAACTACCTTGGACGCGTCGTCGCTGGCTTTCTCTCTGAGATCCTCCTAAAACAATACAAATTCCCACGCCCGCTAATGCTCACGTTCATCCTCCTCATCTCATGTGCCGGCCACCTCCTGATTGCATTCAACGTCCCAAATGGCCTCTACTTCGCATCCATCATCATCGGTTTCTGCTTTGGTGCGCAGTGGCCGCTGCTCTTTGCAATCATATCCGAAATCTTTGGGCTCAAGTACTATTCAACACTGTACAACTTCGGTACTGTGGCGAGCCCCATTGGAGGGTATCTGCTCAACGTTAGAGTGGCTGGTCATTTATACGACAAAGAAGCGAGGAAACAGATGGCCGCACTAGGGCTTGTCCGGAAGCCCGGCGAGGACTTGGACTGCACCGGGGTCAAGTGTTATCAGTTGGCGTTTCTCATAATAACATTCACAACATTGTTCGGCACATTTGTGTCGTTCATTTTGGTGGTGAGGACGAGGAAATTTTACAGGAGTGATATTTACAAGAAGTTCAGGGAGGAGGCAAAGGCAGCCGAGACGGAGATGACTTTGAATAATGGGACGACCACGACAGAGGTAAAACGTTGACAGAGAGATTCAGAAACGTCACAATGAATTGTACCCTTTGGGGGTTTAATGTTATTAGCAGGAAGATTGATCAGAGATGTACGCATACAGAAATGGAGAATGATAGCTTACATGAACGACAGAAAACAAAGGCGGTCGTGAAGAAATGTAAAATCCGGTCGATCATGATTTCCGTGTAGCTTACTTGTTGCATATTTGTTAAGAAGCGTGTTTGCGTGTATATCCGTGATTGACTCGTTTTCCAGATGGCTCGATTTTTCGGGAAACCGGCCATTTATCTAGTATGACATCCTAGGAAGATCAAGGCTCGGAATCGACACTCTTGCTTATGGTTATTCTCGTGCTTAACGGGAAGGGTTAGAATAAACGGTTCGGATGGAACTTGGAGTTCACGTGCTCGATCTGAACCATAAAATTTTCTTTCTGTACAAGATGACACAGTTTTCATTTGTGGTCGTGT
Source organism: Eucalyptus grandis (assembly GCF_016545825.1). Classification (NCBI taxonomy): domain Eukaryota; kingdom Viridiplantae; phylum Streptophyta; class Magnoliopsida; order Myrtales; family Myrtaceae; genus Eucalyptus; species Eucalyptus grandis. The sequence goes on along the minus strand of NC_052618.1, from coordinate 52,878,056 downwards.
GAGGACTCGGAGGGCTAGATTCTCTCTTGGGAGAAGAAGAAGATTAATCAAGAATAAGTAGGGAAGACCGTGTAGTTCTGGATTCCGGATCAGTTGTTTTGACTGGTTACTGTCTCGATCAGTTATTAAAGGTTGAAACTTCTCATCTGCCAGTCTTGATGGGGGGCTGATCCTACTTGTCTTTTTCCTTGGTGCATCTAGGATATTATTTGTATATTCGATTCGAAACTGACTATTTTCATTCTTCCAAGGTTTGAATATGTCGGCCCCAACGTTTTTTGAAATATCGGGCTCGAAGTGAATCGTCGAGCAAGCATAGGTCGTCGCTTTCACGTGTGGCTGCAGAAAATGCTCATACAATTCCTTTTCCTTTTTGTTCCTTTGGACGAGAGGTTAATTAGGTGGCCCATGGATGATTTTCAAGAACACCAAATCTGACTAATCTTTCGAGCGATGAGAATATTTTTATTGGCAAAATGGGTTTTGATGTGAATATAACATTTTACCGTTATTTTGCAATTGACTTTACAGGCAATTTGATCCACTCGAACCTATTATTATCAAGATATTATCGATTGTGATCGTGACTAGTTCATCCATCCGTGCACGCATGTCGGATTGGAATGGAGCCGTTCTATTTTGAGCTTCTGCAATTGGACTAACTTATGGATCATTTGAAGTCCAGGTCAAAGAGCCTAACTAATAATTCATTATTCTATTTCTTATGCAACTAGTCTGATGAATGGACGAAAACGATGTGATCCTACCGCAAATTATTGCCAATGGCAAGTTATGTACAAGACCATTGGCGTCTCTTCATGACCCAACATTTAGGTATTTTAAAACGCGCAGCTCATGATGGGTTTAAATAAATGAGTATATTGAAGATGGATTTCGTTTTCAAGTTCCTTATAAACACTTTTTTAAGAATCGGTTGAAATATTTTTCGCAGCTCCCAATGCATTGATTGTGCTTGTGATAACTTTTTGAAAACATAAATTTCCTTGTTCTAAAATTTAACTAGCATGTCCGATTTACTCATGAATGTGACTTTTTAAGCATTCATAGTAAGCGATCAAATAAAGGAAGTCACGATATTGATGGTTAGAATATTGTGGTACCTTTCTATCAAATAACATTAGCTGATGCCCTAAAAACACTACTCCACAACACCAGCGCAATTAACACTGATTTCCATGTTGGCGGACCAAAGGTTGTTTTGTTTTGGCATGCCAAGTTGATTTAAATCCAATGACAAAAAAGAAGAAAAAAAAGACCTGTCTTGATTTGGGATTTCAAGGACAAGAAGATTCTTCTAACCCCTTCACAAAAAGAAGAAGAAGAAGAAGATTTTTCGTATTATTTAATCATTAAAAAATTTCCTAATCTTAATTAGCATCTTTAAGAAACTTGTCGGCACGGTCGCCCTTTTACTCGAGGGAGCTCTTGCGAGCCCAAGAAGGCAACATGGCCTGGACGAAAGAGACTCCATCATGGACTCTGCAAACGCAATCCTCCACGACCCACAGGCTTTTGACCATTGATGGGCCGATCTGTTTGGATCCACCTGACCATTGATGAATAAGGATGAGCATTGATCAAGGTCAATCTTGGACCGACAACCCCACCAGTCCTTATCCGGTTCTAAGGAGGATTGGGTCGATCATTGATCCAAAGATCCTTAGATCAGTACTATACAAGTTGGTATTCGATCCTGTAAATTTAGGGTCGGTGACCTCAATCTGGGGTCATCCATGACCTCAGACAGGTGGACAGGGGCGAGGAGGCGCGGCGAGCGAGAGCAGCTGCCGCAGAGGACAAGGGCTGCGGGTGCTTTGGTGTTTCTCAGCCATGGAATAGATAGTTAAACTACAAAAGTTGAGGAGGGTTTTTGTGAACACGAATTTCGTTTAAAATTCATCCATCAAATAAGTGATGGGTGGACAAAGTTGCATCATCTGCTCGTCTTTTGAAAATTTTGGCGTTGAACTTCTAGAAATGATTTCATCGTCATCGACGTAATTATTGATACCACAGTTTGGTCGAGATTGGCCAACAAAAGTAAATAAAGTGTGGTGGAGAAAAAAAAATTAGAAAATCATTCAAATACAATGGAACGAGGGTGCCTTTGATTTCGTATTTTGAAAGCTCCGTAGGAAAATATAGAGACCTTCGACTTAAAGGAGTTTAGAAAAATGCAAATTACATTTGGTAAAAAATCATTTATAAAGTAACTTTGGGTGAAAAATGTTTGGTAATTTTTTTTTTGTAAAGGGTTTTGGTTGTAATTTTTCTTTTTTGCTTTATTAAAAAAAAACCAAACCTTTCACTAATTCCAAACAGCCTCAGGCCATTGACGAGCTAGATTTGACATTGGCAGCCCGTCGGTTGAGGTTACACTAGCTAGGCGATTGTCGCCGGCTTCTCGCTCGTTAGATCTAACCTCATCGTCCCTTGCTGACCACCTTTGCAAAGAAGATAAACAATAGCAATGAAGGCCAAAAAAATCATTTAACTCTTCTTTTAGTATTTCAAAAATACTAAAACCTTAAAGCTAGTCTGCATTTACTTTGAGTTTTCAGCCTTCCTAATACTAGCTTTCATTTAAAGCCCCTTGAGAATGGTTACCAAACATTCTAAATTTTTCTCAAAGGATTTTCAAAATTCCAAACCAAACGCAACATAAGCCTTAAACCTACGATCTTAATAATTCAAACAAAATACTCTATTTCTCAAAATGCGATAGTATTATCAAATGCCGACCACTTCAAAAATTGAAATTTATTTTTCTAAAAAATTCAACACGTGCATTTTCCCCCGTTTTATCGGAATTTCAAGAATCTGCGCCAACATCTCCATCAACTCCAAATAATGCAACCGGGAAAAATGATACCCACTTATCGGCACGCCATTTCGGGGACGACGAATAAAAAACGAAGATGTATCGGTTTGAGACGTGATCTTCACTCATGAATCGTGTCATTTTCGGGTTTGTGGAAAATTATTTTCGAAGAATTTTCTTAGGGCGCGGGTATGTATAATATCATTATTTATGAAACATGAGTGTGAAACCATACTAAGCAACTTTGACTATAATTAAATTTGGAATTTAGCGGCATTCACGTGGGGTTGACGTAGGTGTGGACTCTCTGATTAAAGTTGCCGAAAATAGAAAAAAGAAATGTGCGAAGCTTGACCTTAATGAAACGTATGGATGATGATGAATTTGCTCGACATCCTAATATATATATATATATATATATATATATATATTATATTTATTTTTTATTTTCCTGAAAATATGACATAAAGAGTTCATGAACTTTACCTTAATGTGTAATGTGATATTTGAATTTTGGTCTCATGCATAATGTTATTCTCGAACTTTTAAATTGTTCAATATGAACTTTGGACTTTTGGTATATATTCAATTTAATGCTCAATATTATCTCTAAACTTGAATTAATGAAATGACAACATTAAATATCTTCATATAATTTAGGGACCATATTGTAAATTGGGATAAAGTTTATGAATCATATTATACGTTAGGCCAAAATTTAAGGATCATTTATATCATTATCCCTTAGTTTTTCGTTCCTTTCATCAAAAGCAAAATTCGATTATAGGTAATTTAAAATACCGCCGGAGGTTTCTGGGCGTTGACTAGGAGGTGGTCGTTCAAAGGAAGGAAAGAGTGAGTGAGAGAGACAGAGAGAGGAGTTTGATTTGATGAGATCACACGATACTTTGGGAAAACGACAGTTTAATGAGCTGGCATGGCTATCGGCCACACTTCTTGTTCTGTCAAAGCTTTTGAAGATTCAGCTTCCGCAAGTGGATTGACGTTTGCTTTGAAAAGTGCATGAGATCTCACACGGCGATTTTGGACCCGTAGGCGAGTCCAAATTGAAGCGGTTGGTCCCCAAAGGATATTATCAGAGATGGTGGGCAGCCATTGACGAAGACTTCAGCTCCCATAGACTACTCAAAACACGCAGAGAAGAGAGAGAGAGAGAAATGGGTAGGTCCTGTGAAGAAGACGACTGAGAAATAATGCTATACAAACTAAGATTCAATATTCCATTAGTTAAAATTGTGTAGTTACGTGACATGATAGATTCCCATTGGCGTTTTTAAAAGACTCACCGGAATATAGTGCCGCCCTACTTAATGAATTTACATAGTAGACAGGTTATCATATCTTCAATATAACTCCCTTGTAAGCTTATCGTCAGATTGACGACATACTCAAGTTGAAGACTTGACACTTGCAGGTCATTGCATGGGTATTCGATGATTAGGTCCTTGTGAGTCAGATTCGGGTCATTACGTATAGATGTTGGATGATTCTTTACCCTTATATAGTGCTTCTCTCGGTTTTTTGATAGATCTTAATGATTGATGACAACTTCATTTTCATAAATCGACAATCGAGATTTATCGACATATCAGAAGGAGCACTATATGAGATGCAGAATCCACGTCCACAAAAGGTGTGGAAACTAACGTTGGATAGTTGACCATTCGATGTTTACTCCTATACAGTTGTACTGGCACATGAATACAGCGAGGCCCATGTAATGGCGATCAAAAGAAGAGGATTCCTAGGTAGCATTGGCATTAGCATAACCGGCGAGCGCATGGAATAAGCAATTATTTAGCAATGTGATTGATTGGTTTGTGGTAAACTCTGGGTAATAATAGCATATAGCATTGTGAAATGAGAAAGCTGTCAACTTTGCCAGTGTCATCCGGCGATTTCACATGCATAGCGCAATATAATAAAACCAAGTCAACTTTCGATCTAAGCTATTCATAGTTTACTTAGTTTTTACATTAGATGGAAGTTATCACAAGAGAGTGCTGGACCACCTGTCTATGTAGATTAAGAGCAAGGGCTCTAATGCACTTATATAAAAGCCACGGAGAAAGACCGATACATTTAATCAATTCTTGTCGTGTTAGCAGCATCATGAACTCGAGGTTTGTCCTAATTTTTTCATCATTTTAATATATAGAATCATTGATCAGTTAGTTTGTTGATGGTGTGATGTTCACGAAAATGAGAGGGGAGGAAAGATCGCACTTCAATTGGTTCAATCGCTTGGAAATAGTCAGTGAGTTCTTCCCTCAAATGACTTAAAGAAGTATAATCTTATTCGTCATGGTCGAGAAAGATGGGTAGAACGTGGTATTAAAATTAGAGACAAGAACAATAAATATTGTAAAATCGCCAGATAGTTGGATCTTGAAATTATAGATATATTAATATATGTCGTGACTAACGTGCAAACATTGATATTATCTATGCTTTAGTGTCTTTTAATAGGGCACACTGAAAACGTTAACAAATATTCTAGTTAGGAATTGAAAAATATTTATGCCTTTTGAAAAATGGATGATGATGATGTTGATGATACGATAACAACAACAACAATATTAATAACAACAATAATAAGAGAAAATAATACAAACAGTCTATGAACTTTCAATTTGTTTAATGTGATCCCTAAATTTTTTGTAAATGTTCAATTTAATCCATCAACTAAATAAAAGTGTTTAATATTATCCTTCAATCAATTCAAGTTACCAAAAAACATTGAATATTTTCATATAGTCTAGGAATTGGATTGAAAGTTTAACAAAAGTTTAAGGATGATATCGCATATTAGACTAAATTTCAAGGACCATATTGAATAAATCAAAACTTTAGGGATGACATTATACATTAAGCTATAATTTAGAGATTGATTGTGCAATAGTCCATAAATTTTAAAAACAACCCTTGTGCTTTTTCCACCCCATTTTTAGCTTTCGACACCCTCATACCATCTTGAATTGACCATATTATCCCTTATTAGTTCCACTCTTGATTTAATATTATTACTTAACTTTTTCTATTCTTTATCAACGGCTAATTGTTTCATGTAATCAAGGCAAAGATAATATTCCACAAAATAATGTTTTAGGAAGCATTTTCTTTTGAATTTGCATATAATAATAATAATAATAATAATAATAATAATAATAATAATAATAATAATAATAATAATAATAATAATAATAATAAATGCTCATAAATCTGTGTCATATTTTTATATTTTTTGATGATATCTTTTAGAAAATCCTGCAATGATAGCATGGAAATTAAATAAAAAAGTGAATTATTAGATTTACCGAATAAAATGAAAGTTGAGCAATTAAAATCACATATTATAATGTAATGACAAATACGAAGTTATAACTAAACCAAATGCATTCATTAAAACTTGTAAACGATTCTTTTCTCTCTTATAGCTTAGTTGTGCTTAGGTTTCTATTAGAATAATGGTTTGCTTGTTCAAAATAAAAATAAAAAGAAGAGAAATATACAACTCATGAATATAATATATAATAATTAGTTGGTTATCTGTCAAATAAACTATTTTTTAGAAAAGTGGGATGCAGATTGACTAGGATGGAGGCTGACTAGGAAATTCAAATACATGGCCCGGGCCCTCGTAGGGTGAGGCGCCGTAGAATATTGTCTTCGCAACTTGCCGAAGAGAGAAGACTCCCCGAGTCCAAACAAGCGTGGAAGTCATTTTCTTACATCGTAATTTATTTTTATTTTTATTTTATTATATGCCTATCGAAATACCCTCCGATTTTCCTTTTTTTTTTTTAATTTCTTTTTATTTGTCCTATGATCAACCAAAATTATTTCCCGGTCCGAGGTGCAAACTGCGATGACCTGTCCTTAGAGGGAAATTGAATCTTCAAGGATCATGAATCGATGTGTTTTATTTTTATTTATTTGTTTGTTTTTTTCTTATTTTGGAAGGGGGGATCATGATAATAAATGCTTCTTCTTTTTTTAGGTTGCACGTTGGACTTATGATATTCCCAAGAGGCATGATGCCCTGCTTTGGGATGTGGTGAATCTTGCCAACCGTCGAGACCAGATATCATATTATTTTGGGTGATTACGATCTCGATACTTTGAGTATTTGTCGACTTTACGGTAGTTGCACTTTGATTTGTATTCGATCATTCCATATATATATTTAGAAATCAATACATAGAATCGTATATGATCTTTTCGTAATCTTCAAAAGATTCTATGATTGATGCCTTTCACGTTCGAATTTGGGAGGAAAGATCATAAATAGATCTTGGAAGTTAAGGATAAGTGTAAGCAAATGGATTACCTAAGGTCACTTTTTCCCGCTCCGAAGAGAGATGAGAGATCTACAGTATAAATATGCATGCTACAGTATAAATATGCACGCTACAAGATTTGACTAGTGATTGAAAATAGAAATGTGCATGGATTAGACACAAGACAAAGGTTTGTTTTCTTTATGGACTCCAAACAGTGTATAAACGGTCCTATTACCTAAGGTTTCTGCTTGCGTCTTACTTATCTTATCAAGTTAAGATATTTTGCCAGCTTGACATCAAGCACCTAAAGTGAACTCCGTTGTCACAAGAAAAGTATTTAGTCGATATTTGAATTGATTAATCATTAAAGTTTTTCGTTTCATACATTTTATGTGCCGTTCTCGCTGTTAAGACATCTAGGGTTGGCTCTCAAGTATCAAGCTAACTTCTCAATCAATCCAAATAGAGATGTGCCATCCAGTTTGGGGTCAAGATTCATTGCTTTCCCTAGCTCAGTTTGGTTCTCAAGTGAGATGTAGAATGCCAAAAGGGGAGTGCATTGACAAATTTTCACTAGAGCAGTGATCTTTTCAACACATGCATAGGAAATAGGCTCTCGCCAAGCCTTTTTTTCTCAATCGACTGGAGCAAGCAAGTGATCTTTCCACACATGCGTTCGTCTCCTTCCTCTACATCTTCTCTAGGTTGTCGCATGTGGTCATTTAAGGCAGTCCCACTCCGGCATTGAAGACGCGGCCGTGGCAATGCTGATCGTGGGGTCAAAAGCCAACAAAGCATTAAAAGCACCGACAGGCATAAGAGCCCATCCGATAAAAAAAAAAAAAAAAAAAAGACATAAGAGCCCTGCCCAAATACATCCCACCAAGTGGTCACTACACCCCCTCTCCAACTAGGACCACCGGCATCGTAATGCAGTTGCTAGAATTAGGTTCATAGCCTAGATTCAACGTCCCTGCTTGATTTTGATTTTCCAGTTCATACTCGTTACGATCATTATCTTTATGTAAAAAGACGACACAGCAACTGCATCGGGCAAGTCTGGTTCCGCGTAAATGTAACTTGATTGACTCAGAGCTGAAATCTTGATTTCATGAATTGGACTATAACAAACATGCCATATAAATCTAAAGTGAATTATCTCACAAAAACTCAAATTGAGCCGACTAGGAACGTCTCTCTCTTTTCAAAGAGGAAACCGTAATCGATATTGCTGTTATTTTCCTTATCTTTGACCTGCTTGCATTTGTTCTTTCCTTTTGGACTCGTGCACAGAACAGGAGCAAGGGGAATGCTGGGGATCCATCCCAGTCAGGGATAGGGGCGGCTTATCTCCTCATGATGTATCTGTCTAGTTCAAACTGATCGCTTTTGGACTTATAATAAAAGTGACCGGAATTTACAGAAATTATCATAACTAAATCACACGGTTCTTTCGTTTAGACTTGGGAGCTTTTCCCCTTTCTGAAAACAACCGATTCGACTGACCCAATGAAAAGGTAAGGAAACGGACAAAATTTTCGGCCCATTTTTCTCCAAAGTACTCCATCGACACGCCCCCTTGCAAAGTTGTCCGATTAAAAGTTGATGTGAACAGCACTACTGTCCCACGAGGTCAAGCTTAACTTTTGCAATTTGCGAATGTTATAAAATGAATTTCGTTAATTTCGAGAAAGAAAGAAATCTGCTGAAAAGGTGCCGGGGAATGAAAATCACGACATCTACATGTGACATGGGTCATTCATCCGCTCCACACGGTAGGTGTACCAAGCTGTCCCATATATTTATTTCCTTTTCGATCATGTATGAATGCCACGTGCCGGATTATTATTACTAAAGAAATGACAATCAGATCGGGACCGTGATTAATTTCAAGTGCATAGGATCAAGAGACATTGTCCAACTTTCTTGGTTACATACCCTTTGGACTAATCTTTGCATTTGCTTTTCTATTTAAATCTCCTATGCATTAAAACTTCTCACTTTTCATCTTCCACAAGTCAACTCTAAAGTCCTTGTAGAAACGCAGTCCCTCCCAACAAACTCTCTCTCTCTCTCTCTTTCCAAAATTGCAGGCGCAAGCATTTCGTCACTCTTTCAGATCTACTTCTATATATAACACTACACGACTGGTCTTGTAATTCACAAGAACGTCCTTGCAACTTCTCTCTAACCCTCGCTGCCACCCCAAGAAAGAGAGAGAGAGAGAGAGAAACCGAGACACACCATACAATGTTGGTCGCCGGATCCCCCCGAGGGCATGGAGGCCTCGCCGGCCTCTCGGACGTGAGGCACCTGGCGGTGAAGGTCATTATGAGCCGGTGGTTCATGGTGTTTGCGAGCTTCCTGATCATGGCGGCTGCTGGGGCGACCTACATGTTCGGGCTCTACTCAGAGGACATCAAGGACTCGCTCGGCTACGACCAGAGCACCCTCAACCTGCTGAGCTTCTTCAAGGACCTCGGCGGCAACGTCGGTGTCATCTCGGGGCTCATCAACGAGGTGACGCCGCCATGGGTGGTGCTCTCCATGGGGGCGCTCCTCAACTTCTACGGCTACTTCATGATCTGGCTCGCCGTGACCAAGCGGATCGCAAAGCCGCAGGTGTGGCAGATGTGCCTCTACATATGCATTGGTGCCAACTCGCAGACGTTCGCCAACACCGGTGCGCTCGTCACCTGCGTCCAGAACTTCCCGGAGAGCCGGGGCGTCGTGCTGGGGATACTGAAAGGGTAGGTTTACACAAATTTATTATCCTTACGGATGGATTTGGTGGTTCACGTTTGTTTCATTCATTCACGATTAACTCAATAATTGGACGAGTGAATCCAACACAAGTTACGAAAACTGGTTTTTATGTGTGAAAATGATACGTGAACAACATTTCCTTTTGAGCTGCTGGTCAAGAGAGAAGACCAGTTCTTGATCTTGCATGATAATTAATCAAGTTACAAGTTTTGAAATTAATTCACTTGACATGTCTTGGTTTATATACGCGGTGAAGTTTTGCTCTTTGTTTCAAGTTGTGAATTTTCTTGTTTCGATTGCATGCATCTTCTAACTTGTTGCGTATACTCAACCATATGATTGGTAGAATCATGCAATATGCATTATTTCCTTATTTCCAAAAAGGAGAGGCAAATTTAAACTCATACCCTGGTCATGAAAGAAATTTGAGAACTTTCTGTCCCCTGAATTGCCTAATAAGTTTCTTTCACTGATTAAAAAAGAAAAAAGAAAAATTTCGAATAATCGTTCAATTTCTCTAAACTTTTTTGGGCAGCTATCTCGGCCTGAGCGGCGCAATCATCACGCAACTATTTTATGCGTTCTACTACTACAAAGACACCAAGGCCTTGATCCTCTTCATCGGATGGCTGCCAGCCGCCATATCATTCGCCTTCCTCCGCACCATCCGGGTCATGAAAGTGGTCCGCCAGCCGAACGAGGTCAAGGTCTTCTACAAATTCCTCTACATCTCCCTCGGCCTGGCCACCTTCCTCATGATCATGATCGTCATCGAGAAGCACTTCAATAACTTCACGCGGCCCGAGTACGGTCTCTCCGCTGCCGGCGTCCTCTTCTTGCTCTTCCTGCCAATCGCCATCGTCCTCATCGAGGAATACAAACAATGGGCACAGAAGAGAGAAGCCCTAAACGACCCGTCTCCGATCGAGATCACCATGGAGAAGCCCAACCTGGAAACATCCCTCCCTCCGCCACCACCTCCCCTGGAGACGGCACCCCCTACTGCTGTGTTGAACGGCGGAGAACAGCTGGAAAAGCAACCCTCTTGCTGGAGAACGGCGTTCAGGTCACCGCACAGAGGTGAAGATTACACCATACTCCAAGCTCTCTTTAGCATAGACATGTTCATCCTCTTCTTGGCCTCCATCTGTGGCTTGGGAGGGACGTTGACGGCCATCGACAACCTGGGCCAGATCGGGAAATCACTTGGCTACCAGAAACAGAGCACAAGCACGTTCGTCTCCCTCGTCAGCATATGGAACTACCTCGGACGCGTCGTCGCTGGCTTTGTCTCTGAGATCCTCCTGACACGGTACAAATTCCCACGCACGCTAATGCTCACAATCATCCTCCTCATCTCATGTGCTGGCCACCTCCTGATTGCGTTCGATGTCCCGAACGGCCTCTACTTCGCATCCATCATCATCGGTTTCTGCTTCGGCGCGCAGTGGCCACTGCTCTTCGCAATCATATCCGAAATCTTCGGGCTCAAGTACTATTCGACTCTCTACAACTTTGGCTCTGTGGCGAGCCCCATCGGAGGGTATCTGCTCAACGTTAGAGTAGCCGGTCATTTGTACGATAAAGAAGCCAAGAAACAGTTGGCCGCACTAGGGCATGTCCGACAACCCGGCCAGGACTTGGAGTGCACCGGGGTCAAGTGTTATCAGTTATCGTTTCTCATAATCACATTCGCAACGTTGTTCGGCGTGTTCGTGTCGTTCATTTTGGTCTTGAGGACGAGGAAGTTTTACAGGAGTGATATTTACAAGAAGTTCAGGGAGGAGGCAAAAGCGGCCGAGACAGAGATGGCTTTGAATAATGGGACGACAACGACGACAGCGACCACGACGGAGGTAAAAGGTGGGCAGAGAGAATCGGACACATCACAATAAATTGTACATTTTACTAGCAAAACAGTTCTTGGGGTATGTGAGAATAACAATACATTGGGAGCTATAAATTCTTGAAAAAATGGATTTTATAATAATTTATAATTATTTGTAATTTAATTTTTTGTTATCAAGAATTGACTGTTATTTTACAGTATATTAAAGACTGTCATGCAATCATTTCTTTAAATGTTATTAGCAGAAAAATTGATTAGAGATGTACATGTACAAATATGCAAAATGATAGATTACATGAACGGCGGAAAACAAAAAGGTCGCGAAGAAATGTATAATCCTCTTGATCACGATTTCCGTTTAGCTTATTGGTTGCATATTTGTTAAGAAGTGTGTTTGCATGTAATCCATGATCGACCCATTTTCCAAACAACTCCATTTTCGGAAACCAGCCATTTATCTTATATGACATCTTAGAAAGATCAAGACTCGGATTCGACACTTTTGCTTATGATTATTTGTTAAATTATGTCTCGAGTTTGAATCAATATAAAATACCTAATCCGTACAGAACATTTACATGCCGAAACGAGAGAGAACGTCCGCGGAGCATTTGATGAGAAATGGCGCGTGATGGGAGCCGAAAGGATCCAACCTTGATATGAGCTTCACGTTGGAAATGAAGGCTACAATACATGTGTTGACTTTTGGGACCCTTCTCATTTGTCAGCATGAAATCATTCTGAAGAGTTGATCGTCCGAATTTCTTCTACGTCATTAAATGCATGCACATGGTCCATGCCCGTAGAAAAATTGGTCAGCGCTTGCTGCCTCAGAAGCCTATCAAGTAGGCGCCGAATTCTCTCTCTCTTCTTGGTCATCTTTTGTGGACTTCTTTCGTCTTGTTGATCAATGAGGGAAGGCAGAAGCTATTCTCCTTGTGTCAGTGCATGATGGTCATAAGCTCACACGCTATCATTAATTGCATGGAGGCGCATGCTTTGAAGATCGGCACCGTGTTGACATTTCTACAATATAATTTTTTGTTTTGTTTCCTTCCCTTCCATCGATAAAAGGAGAGGGCTTCTGAGGACGAAGCAGCGAGAGAGGAAAGAGCTAGAGAGAGAGAGTGAGGCTTGAGCTAAGAGAGGTTTGTGCGGGAGTAGAGTCCATTAGATTGTGTTGTTAAACACCGTGGGTATTGAGTATAAAGTAGGGCTAGGAAATACTTGAGTGCATGAGTGATTGTAATCCCGTAATTCTCCGATTTATAGTAGATTATTTTACTGGCTCTCTTCGTGGACGTAGGTTCCGACATTCGGGCCGAACCACATAAATTTCTGGTATCCTTTTATTATTCCTCATCTTATTTCTAAAGATTTCTATAGCTCTCAATATAATTGCAAAATTACGATCCGCTCCCGTCGATTTCTATAGCTCTCGGTATAATTGCAAAATTACGATCCGCTCCTGTTGCGCCGCTGATTACAACATTATTCTTGTGCTTAAGGTAAACGGTTCAGACGGAACACAGAGCGCACGCGCTCGATCTGTACAGCAAGATTTTCTTTCTGTACAAGATGACATGATTTCCCTTAGCCGTCGTGTAAGAATTTTAAAGGGCTAGAATCTCTCTCTTGATCAGCTGACTGGTTGCGGTCTTGATCAGCTGACTATTTTTCCTTCTTTTAGGTTTGAATACGCCGGCCCCCGGTGCTTTTTGAAATATTGGGTTTGAAGTCGACCTTGGAGTACACACCAGCGACAAAAATTGGCCGTCGCCTGCACACTTGTCCACAGAAAATGACTGAGCCATTCTTTCTTGTTTTGTTGTTATTTTGGAAGGGGGGGTCAATTAGTTGGCCCAGAGAGGCAGAAGTACAGCGCAAGTGCCATAACTTGGCACCGATGGACACTTAAGTGCCATAACTTTAAAATGGTATCTTGAGTGCCAGGTTTTTTGAAGTTAAATGGGACACTTAAGTGCCACTCCGTGAAGATCCGTGGCCAAATGGGCATGTGGCGACTTCCGTGAGCTTGGTCCAAAACGGCGTCGTATTGCACAGCGACGTGGCGGAGAAAATGCAAAAATGACGTCGTTTCGGTCTACGTGTAAATAATAATATAAAAATTAATTAAATTAAATTTAAAATATTCAAAAAAATTTTAAAAAATAAGAAAATTTAAAAAAAATTTAAAAATTTAAGAAAAATTTTAAAAATAAAGAAAAATTTAAAAAATTTAAAAATAAAGAAAAATTTAAAAAATTTAAAAATAAAGAAAAATTTAAAAAAATTAAAAATAAAGAAAAATTTAAAAATAAAGAAAAATTTAAAAATAAAGAAAAATTTAAAAATTTTAAAAATAAAGAAAAATTAAAAATAAAATTAATAATTAAGCAAAATTAAAATTTTAAAAATTAAAAAATTAAAAAAAAGGGGGGAGAGAGGTTGAACGGGGCGGCTCCCTCGCGCTGTCGCCTCCCCGCCGTCGCCGGGAAGGGGGTGGGAGAGGGGAGGGTCGCCGGGGTCGCGCCCCGGCCAACCGACGGTGAGGGCTCGCGGCCCTCGCCGGATCGTGGCGAGGGCCGCGACCCTCGCCCCAGATCCGGGCGAGGGCTTGCGGGCCCTTCTGCTGCCGGTCGGCGGCCTCGCCGGCCCGGCCGGGGGCCCGACGACCTCGGCCGACCCTCCTCCACTCGGCCGCCGGCTCTTCCGGCGGCGAGGCCCGCGAGCCCTCGCCCGGATCCGGGGGCGAGGGTCGCGCCCCCCTTGGTCGGTCGACCGAGGGCCGGAGACGCGGGAGGCGGCAACGGCGATGGAGCCGCCTGTTCGACCTCCCCCCCCTTTTAATTTTTTAATTTTTAATTTTTTAAATTTTAAATTTTAAATTTTAAATTTTTCTTAATTTTTATTTTTCTTAATTTTTTAATTTTCTTAATTTTTGAAATTTTTGAAATTTTTCTTAATTTTTTAATTTTTTAATTTTTTAATTTTTTAATTTTTAAAAATTTATTTTTTTATTTTTAAAATTTTTTGAATATTTTAAATCTAATTTAATTAATTTATATTATTATTTACACGTAAACACGAAACGGCGTCGTTTTGCGTTTTCTCCGCCACGTCGAGTGAAAACGACATTGTTTTGGACCAAACTTCGGAAAATTGCCACGTCAGATTTGGCCAGATTTTGAGTGTGGCACTTAAGTGTCCCATTTTACTCCGATATTGGCACTTAAGTGTACCATTTTAAAGTTATGGCAGACTTGGTGTTCTCCTCCAAGTTATGGCACCTCGGTGTGTCCCAACCTCGCCCACGGAGGATGATTTTTCAAGAGCACGAGATCTAATGAATCTTCTGAGTAACATCAAGATTTTTTATGGCAAAATGAGTTTCTTATGAACATAAAATTTCACGTTCATTTTACAATTGACTTTACAAACGATCGATTCTCTCTCGAACCTGTCATTGTCTCAATATTATTGAAAGTGATTGTTGTGGCCACTCCATTGTTGTGGCCACTCCATCCAACGGCATGTGCCGGCTTGGGAAGGAGCCATACTAGTTCGAGGTTGTGCAATTTGACTAACTTATCGAATGTTTGAAGTCCATATCAATGAGCCTTATAACTAGTCAATGAATGGACGAGAACAATGTGATTCAATCGCAAAGTATTGCCAATTGACAAGTTGTGCACAAAACCATTGGCGTCTCTCCATGACCCCACGTTTAGGTATTGTGGACAATAAGATGAGATGATTTTATAACACCAAGCTCATGAATTAGGGTATTATAAATGAGTACATTTAAGATGTATTTTTTTAACAAGTTCCTCAT
Organism: Eucalyptus grandis; assembly: GCF_016545825.1. Lineage (NCBI taxonomy): Eukaryota > Viridiplantae > Streptophyta > Magnoliopsida > Myrtales > Myrtaceae > Eucalyptus > Eucalyptus grandis. The sequence goes on along the minus strand of NC_052618.1, from coordinate 52,862,460 downwards.
GAACACTTGTTAAACAAACAGATCAAGGAATTTTTTGGCAGTATCCAACGTGCCGGTTGTGCTCATGATAACATTTTGAAATTATAGATTTCCTCATCACATAAAACTTAATGAGAGTCTCAAGTTTACTCTCAATCATTCTTCGAATATACATAATAAGCAATTAAATAAAGAGAAATTACGGTATCTGCGGCTATAATTTTGAAGTACCCTCTTATCAAATGACACTAGCCAATCTCCTAGAAAGGCTGCTTAACAACACCGGCGCAATTAGACACTAATGCCAAAGTGGGGGGACCAAAGGTTGTTTTGTTTTGCCGTGCCAAGTTGAATTAAATCCAATGACAAGACTGTCCTGTGCTGCGATTGCAAGGACAAGGAGGTTCCCCTAATCCCTCCCAAAATAAATTTTCTGCATTAATCAATCATTAATTGATTCCCTAATCTTAATTAGCATCTTTAAGAAACTTATCGGCACGGTCGCATGTTTTTTCAAGAAGGCAAAATGGCCCAGGCGAAAGAGACTCCATCGTGGACCCTGCAGACGCAGTCCTCCACGACCCACGGGCTTTTTGACCATTGACGGGCTGACCCAACTAGATCCACCCGACCCTTCACGGGTCAAGAACTCCGAACCGGTCCGTGCCTAGAGACGACGATCTTCCCATGACGACAACCGCGGGTGGCAATGGCGGCGGACGATCCTGCAGCTACGTCTTCCGAATCCTCCTAGGGCGGTGGTTGATGATGTTCGCGTCGTTCCTGATAATGGCGGGCGCTGGCGCCATCCCTACCTTTTCGGCGTCTACTCCAAGGACAACAGGTCCACCTCGGCTACAGCTGGTCGACCCTCAACCTCCTCAGCTCCTGCGAGGACCTCGGCGCCCAAGTTGGCGTCCTCTCCGGCCTCATCGCTGAGGTCTCCCCCACGCGGCTTGTCCCCCTCATCTGCTCCGCTGTGAACTATGCTGGCTATTTCCTCATCAGGTTCGCCGTCACCCGTCCCATGCCCCGGCCGGCGGTCTGGCAGACGTGCGACTTGGGTGAAAAGCAGAAAGCCACAAAAACCGGCTAAAATAGCACCGGGGAAATGAAGTCATGTTGTAGACACATGATGTAAATTAATTATTCATCCATAACACATGGTGGGAGTGGGGGTGGGGAACATATATAAATATACAGCATGTGAATCAAGCTGTCCCCATATTTTTTCCTTTTCGACGAGGTATGTGTTGGAAAATAATCCAAAAGAAAACACAAACTGTTTATTGCAATCAGAACATGAAATTGGAGGTGAGGTACAGATATCCGAATCTCCTTAAGGCAATTAGTTCCCGCCAATGGTCTTTCCCATGATTTCTGAACTATGCCTCCCAAGATACAACACCTCGAACTTGTTTGGATTAGACTATGCAAAGAGACTCGAACTTGTTCAATTGAACCAAAGACACTTAGAAAATTCAGAAGAGTAGAAAAGTGTATCGAGCCTTTTTGGAATCGAGTCGGAAAAACCAAAAAAACCATTATGAAGCTCTATGCTCCCATCTATTTATAGATATTTTTAGTTCATGTACGAAGAGATACATGAATTAAATAGACGCATGTATCCACGAAATTCATGAATCAAGAGATACATGAATTCAAGAGACTCACGAATCCAGAGATACGTGAATTCAAGAGATTCGTGAACTCAATAAATACATAAACTAAAAGATACATGGATCTAGAAAATTCATGAATTCAATAGATACATGAACGGAAAAGTTTAAGAATTTCATGAATCCAAAAGAGATACGTGAATAGAAAAGACGTATCTTAATTTATTGGCATTCGTTGATCCATTAACCATAATTATAACCATAATTACAACAATTCCCCACATTAATGGATCGACAAAACATTTTTTTTTTTTACTCGAAGGAATCTGAGCATGCCTGTTGAAATAAACCGCATCAAGATAGGTAGCTTTCGCTTTGAACCTTCTTTAGTGAAAGCTTATCGGACTTACTTAACTAGTCGATGGACTAAGCCTTGAATCGCCGTTGTTTGTGTAAGCTTAGACAATAAACCTCACACGGAGTATTTCCAATTCAAGATTGGTTCTCGGTTGTGTTCGTTCTTTCGGCCCGAACCTCTCGGGATTCATGCGTGCTTTAGAAAATCTAGCCTTTAAAGATTTTCATAGAGTCGGCCAGCTCACGCATATAGGTGCATTCCTATTAAAGACATCCTACCATATCTCACTTGGACTTGGATGTTATATTCCAAGTTATAGGAATCATTAAACGCATAGCGTACCCTTAATAACGCCTGTAGGAAAGCACTATTGCATCATAGGAATGGTGACAAATGCTTGACACTAGAGTTTCCAAAATTTGCGTTGTCCTATTGAACCTAGACCATGGGATCTCCAATCGCATAGGTTAGGTTTCCACCCTGGAATCTCTTTATTGGGTTAAGGCTCTTAAACCCATTCCCCTCGATGCGCAGTTTATCTGCTCTTTTGACAAACCTTTTGTTAGCGGATCCGCAATATTTTCCTTTGACTTTACAAAGTCTAAAGAAATTATTCCATTTGAGAGCAACTGCCTTACGGTGTTATGTCTACGACGAATATGTCTAGACTTACCGTTATAAATCACATTATGTGCCCTTGCAATTGCCGCTTGATTGTCACGGTGTATGCAAATTGCAGGCATAGGTTTTGGCCACATTGGAACATCTTCTAAAAATGTCGAAGCCATTCTCGCTTCTTCAACAGCTTTATTCAAAGCAACAAACTTTGCTTCCATTGTGGAGCATGCTATCATAGTTTGTTTTGAGGATTTCCATGATACTGCAGCACCTCCTAGCGTGAACACATATCCGCTAGTCGATTTCGATTCATCAGAATCTGAAATCCAGTTTGCATCACAATAACCTTCCAAAACAGCTGGATATTTGCCATATTGTAGAACATAGTCTTTTGTCATTTTCAAATATCCTAATACTCTCATCAAAGCATTCCAATGCTCATGACTGGGTTCTTGGTATATCTACTCGGTTTGCTTACGAGTACGCAATATCAGTCTAGTGCAATTCATGATATACATGATGCTGCCGATTACTTGAGAGTATTCTAGCTGTCTAACACTATTTCAGTGTTCTTTCTTAAAGTTAGGTGTGGAAGAAAAGGATTGTTTGCATCTTTAATGCCGAATCCTTTAAATCTCTCAAATACCTTTTCAATGTAATGAGATTGTGTTAAACCTAAGCCATCAGAATTCCTTAGAATTGTGATGCCGAGTATAACATCTGCAACACCTAAATCTTTCATCTCAAAGTTCTTCTTGAGAATGTTCTTGGTGATTTTGATGATCTCAATGTTATCTCCAAAAATTAACAAGTCATCAACATATAGACAAAAAGTACATATCCAATTGTAGTGGATTTAGTGTACACACATTTGTCACACTCATTGATTCTATACCCATTTTGAATCATTACCCGGTCAAATTTCTCATGCCATTGCTTAGGAGCTTGTTTAAGTCCATACAATGATTTGACAAGTCTACACACTTTGTGTTCTTGTCCTTTGACCTTGAACCCTTCAGGTTGTTCCATATAAATCTCATCGTCAAGATCACCATTTAAGAATGCAGTTTTCACATCCATTTGATGTATTTGCAAATTGTATAGCGAAGCTATAGCAATCAACATCCTTACTGATATTATTCTTGTGACAGGTGAATAAGTATCAAAGTAGTCAAGACCCTCTTTTTGTCTAAACCCTTTGGCTACAAGCCGAGCTTTGTACTTATCAATGGAACCATCAGCTTTTAGTTTTTTCTTGAAAATCCATTTACATCCAATTGGTTTATTTCCAGGTGGAAGATCAACCAATTCCCAAGTATGGTTACTTAGGATAGAATGGATTTCCTTGTCAACAGACTTCTTTCGGAAAGGAGCATCCGGAGATGACATTGCCTCTTTATATGTTTGGGGCTCACCTTCTAACATGTATGTTAGAAAATCAGGTCCGAAAGATATTTTGATTCGAGACCTTTTACTCCTTCGAAGTTCGGCTTCCTTAGCCACAACTTCATCATTCTCAGATTCTGATTCTCTAAGCCTTTTCTGAGAAAGTTCTCCTTGATTTCTTTTTGCAGGATATATATCCTCAAAATTCAGCATCCCTTGATTCTAGGATTGTATTGACATGAATTTCCGCATTTTCAGATTTATGAACCAAAAATCTATATGCGCTACTATTTTGAGCATAACCGATGAATATGCAATCCACCGTTTTAGGTCCCAACCGAGTTTGTTTCGGAGGAGGAATCGCCACCTTGGCCAAGCACCCCCACACTTTTAGAAAATTGTAAGATGGCAACTTTCCATTCCATAACTCGTATGAAGTTTTACCTGTCTTTTTGTGGGGTATTTTATTAAGAATATAATTTGCAGTTAAACTGCTTCCCCCACAAGTTCGAGGTAAACCTGAACTCAAAAGCATGGCGTTAGCCATCTCCTTTAGTGTCTGTTCAATCGTTCAGCAACTCCATTTTGTTATGGAGTATAAGGTGCAGTCGTTTGGAGAATTATTCCATGACTAGCACAAAACTCTTTCAAATTGATTGAACTGTATTCTCCTCCTCTATCAGACCTAAGCACTTTGATTCGTTTATCAAGTTGATTTTCAACTTCAGTTTTATACTTGACAAACATGCTTATAGTCTCATCTTTGCTAGTTAGTAAATAAACATAGCAAAATCTAGTACAATCATCCACAAATGTGATGAAGTACTTCTTTCCACCTCTACTTTCTACAAACTTTAAATCACATAGATCACTATGGATTAATTGTAGAGGTTCACTTGTTCTTTCAATGGATTTGAAAGGTTTCTTGGCAAACTTGGCCTCAACACAAGTCTCACACTTGTAACGGGCATCCAACTCAACTCTTGGAATTAACCCCAAGTTTGCTGTTCTCTTCATTGTACCATAGTTTACATGTCCTAATCTACCATGCCATAGATAAGGAGACACAACAATGTAACCGAAGACTTTTCTTTATTAATAGTCTTTGGGTACACATACTTTGAGTTTACATCAATGACAGCCACATTGGCCTTAAACAGGTCATTACATAAGTACCATTTCCCCACATACATCCCTCATTTTGAAAGTACAAACTTGTCAGATTCAAATACAACTTTGAAACCCTTCTTGACAAGTATAGGGCCAGAAATTAGATTTTTCCGAATATCTGGTACATGCGGCACATTCGACGGGGCGACCTCCTTGCCGGATGTAAACTTCGGGATCACCTTTCCTCTTCCGGCGATCTTTGCTGATGCGAGTTAGCCATATAAAGCTTCTCATCTTCTTCAACTTTCTCATAAGATGAAAACATGTGTTTATCTACACAGATGTGATTTGTGGCACCCGTGTCTAGCCACCAGCCATTAGTGTTCGACACTAGAGATGCTTCAGACATTACCACAGCAGACAGTCTCTCAATATTGTCATGCTCTGTCAAATTTAGTTGCTGGGCTGCACCTTCGTTCTTGCCTTTTTTCGGGCGCTTCTTGCAATCCTTAGCACGATGGCCAGGCTTGTTGCATATAAAACACGTCCCTTGGAATTTCTGGAACTGCTCTTTTTGCTTGCCTTTTCCTTGAAAAGACATCTTCCTTTTTCTATCTTGCTTGGATTTGGAAGATTCCACAACGTTGGCCTTTGGCTCGAAGAAGGATTCACACTCCTTCTATTGTCTTCCTCGATCGAGGCGCAAAATGAGATCTTCAAGGCTCATCTCCTTCCGTTTGTGCTTCAAATAATTTTGAAGTCGACCAGCAGGAGGTAGTTTCTCAATCATGGCTGCCACTTGGAATGATTCACTAAGTATCATTCCTCAGCTGAGATGTCACTCGAATTAATTGCAATTCTTGAACCCGACTCATGTGATTTAGAATCCACCATCTTGTAGTCCAAGAATTTGGCAACCACAAATTTCTTGGTGCCAGCATCCTCGGTTTTGTATTTTTCTCTAAGGACTCCCATAACTGTTTAGCAGATTCAATATTATAATAAACATTATAAAGAGAATTCACTAAAGTTAAGGATATAATTTCGGCATAAGAAGTCCCCATGCTTCCAAGCCTCCAACGCATCGAGCGTCGTGACATCTTGCTCATTTGGACTAATTATCGAGCACACCTCCGATAAATATTTCGTCAGATTGAGCATGGTCAAATAGAAGTACATCTTCTGCTGCCACTGTTTAAAGCCCACTCCGGTAAATTTCTCCGGTTTCTCATTAGTTGTAACTGGAGGCGTTGCCATCACTGTAGGCAAGGTTCGTTGAACCATCCCTCCAAAACGAGCCAAAAGCCATTTGGCCTATACCGTTATGAAAACAGTCCCGGGTATACCCAGTCATATGACTTGTACCCGCACCACCAAAATTGGTGTTGGCCCAAGGGCCCGTAGCATTGGCTGCTACAAATTCAAACCTCGAGGTTGAACATCTTCCATAGCATCGGTCGAATCGACCATAGGAACGTCTCGAAACATTCGGGACATTGAAGGGCACTTGGTTGTTTCCAGCCATCTCAATAATCTGACAAGAACAACAAACAGTGAGTGAATAATTGCCTTAAGATTGTTGGAAAATAATCCAAAAGAAAACACAAACTGTTTATTGCAATCAGAACATGAAATTGGAGGTGAGGTACGGATATCCGAATTTCCTTAAGGCAATTAGTTCCCGCCAATGGTGCTCCGCAGATTCACGAACTATGCCTCCCAAGATACAACACCTCGAACCTATTTGGATTAGCACTATGCAAACAGGACTCAGTCGAACCGTTCAATTGAACCAGCACACTTAGAAAATTCAGAAGAGTAGAAAAGTGTATCAGAGCCTTTTTGGAATCGAGTCGGAAAAACCAAAAAAACCATTATGAAGCTCTATGCTCCCATCTATTTATAGATATTTTTAGTTCATGTACAGAAGAGATACATGAATTAAATAGACGCATGTATCCACGAAATTCATGAATCAAGAGATACATGAATTCAAAGAGATTCATGAATCCGAGAGATACGTGAATTCAAGAGATTCGTGAACTCAATAAATACATAAACTAAAAGATACATGGATCTAGAAAATTCATGAATTCAATAGATACATGAACGGAAAAGTTTAAGAAATTCATGAATCCAAAAGAGATACGTGAATAGAAAAGACGTATATTAATTTATTGGCATTCGTTGATCCATTAACCATAATTATAACCATAATTACAACAGTATGAATGACACGTGCCGAAGGATTATTACTAAGAAACAAATCAGGTCGGAACCGTAATTAATTTCAAGTGGAGAAGATCATGAGACATCGTCCAATTTTCTTGGTTTCATACCCTTCGGAGTAATCTTCACATTTGCTCTCCTAGGTGAATCTCCTATGCATACCTTCTCCCTTTAGAAGACCCCAAGTCAACACTTAAGTCCTCTCTCTCTCTATATTTCCAAAATTGCAGGCGCAGGCATTTCGTCACACTTTTTCATCTAATTCTATATATAACCCTAAGTCCCAATACTACACCACAGTCTAGTAATTAACAAGAAGGTCCTTGTAACTTCTCTCTAACCCTCTCACGCCAGAGAGAGAGAGAGAGAGAGAGAGAGAGAGAGAGAGAGAGAGAGAGAGAGAGAGAGAGAGAGAGAGAGAGAGAGAGAGAGCCGAGACACGCCATACAATGGTGGTCGCCGGATCCCCCGGAGGGTGCGGAGGCCTTGCGGGCCTCTGGGACGTGAAGCACATGGCAGCGCAGGTCATCATGGGATGGTGGTTCGTGGTGTTTGCGAGCCTACTGATCATGGCGGCCGCCGGAGTGACCTACATGTGCAGGCTCTACTCAGGGGACATCAAGACCTCGCTCGGCTAGGACCAGAGCACCCTCAACCTGCTGAGCTTCTTCAAGGATTTCGGCGGGAGCATCGGGATCCCGTCGGGGCTCAGCAACGAGGCGACTCCGCGGTGGTGGTGCTCTCCATCGGGGCAGTCCTCAACTTCTTAGGCTACTTCATGATATGGCTCGCCGTGACCAAGCGGATCATGACGCCGCAGGTGTGGCAGATGTGCCTCTACATATGCATCGGCGCCAACTCGCAGAAGTTCGCCAACACCGGCGCGCTCGTCACCTGCGTCCAGAACTTCCCAGGAGAGCCGGGGCGTCGTGCTGGGGATACTGAAAGGGTAGGCTTACACGAAATTTGGTGGTTCATGCTTGTTTCATGCAGTCACGATTAGCTCAATGATTGGACGAGTGAGTCCAAGACAATTTAATAAAAAAAAAAAAAGTGGTTTTTATGTGTGAAAATGACACGTGAACGAAACTTCCTTCCGAGCTGCTGGTCAAAAGAGAAGACCATTTTATGATCTTGCAAGATAATCAATTAACTTACAAGCTGTAGTACTAGCTCACTCGACTTGTCTTGCTCTTTATATACGCTGCAAAGTTTTGCTCTTTATTACCACATTCTTTGTAAATTTTATCATTTTAATTGCATGCATCGTCTAACTTTTTGCATATACTCTAATAGAATGGTAAATATGGTCATGGAATTTGCATTCTTTCCTTATACAAAAATGAGAGACGAGTATAAACTCATACCCTGGTCATGAAAGAAATTTGAGGACTTTCTGTCCCTTGATGAACTACTCCTAATTGCCTAAAAAGTTTCTTGCGTCGATCGACTTTGTGTTCTGGTCATCATTTTCATGGTCCTTATTCTTTAACTTAAGCGTGACTGCACATTTTGTTGGAGAAGGTTGCAATTTTATTGTAGATTCTGATTTTATTTGATTCAATAGAAGATATTCAGAGATAAAGTAGGAAATTGTAATCGTGTATATCCTTTCCTTGATTCTTTTTTTTTTGTATTATATATATGTATACATGTACAAGGAAATACAATGAGACATAATTACAATTTCCCCTAAGTTTCTGTCATGGTATCAGAGCCTTTCGTAAACACCATTGTCGCGACTAAATTTTTCGGGGTGTGAACCACTTAGGGTTTGGCTAATGGATTATTAAGCCTAAACTTAACTCGGGCTTTCCCAAGCCCATACCAATTTGCGACTTAGGGTTCAAGTTTTTTAACATGCAATTGATTTTTAACTAGGAGTCGCCACTAATCTATTTTTGGTGAGTCGATTAGAAATCCAAGTAAAGTAATGGGAGATTTACTTCACTTCTACGAACCAGAGATTATGGGTACGGGGACTTGATTACACTAGATTTCTCTAATACCCTTTCGGTACCATTCTTTTAATTTCAAAAATGTTTTTTGCAGGCAGCTTGAATTGATTTTAAATTCTAACATGTGAGGTGATCATGCAGGTATGCAAACCACCAATTTAACACTCAAGAAAGCAAGTGAATAAATGATGCAGAACTTACCTCAAAGCAACGAAAGCATCTGCAATGTTAGTTTAGAATTCACATCAGCAGTCCTAAATATGATTTCTAATTAACACGCAATTTTTGTTTTGTTTTCACTTAATTAATGAAAATCATGCAATATGCAATGCATGCCACTAATTTAACATGAAATGATATGACATAACAACATGACTTAGCTATATGACCTAAGCAATATGACATAACTAAGCATGTAGTCTATCCTAAGCATGAGATGGATTTATTCTAAATAATCTTTTGTATTTTCCATGAGATTCGAAATTAAAGAAATGCAACACTTAAATATGCAATCTAAATTAATCTAATGACCTAATTCTAATGACTGACAATTTCTAATTAAATGAACCTAACAAAAATCATTGAATGACGTGCATTTCATGGACCTAATTCTATATGACATGGGTATTTTTATTTTCCTAACAAAACATGCAATTTATCTAGGAGAGATTATCTACCTATAATTGATAAACATGCAACCCTAACATGCAATGACGTGCAAAGAATGCCTTAATTCAACATGATATATGCATGATGATTTTTTTTGTTTTTTTTTATTTATTAATTTCGAAATTAAAATTTTCACATGCAATTCAAATAATGATAAAAACTAACATCCTAAATGAATGTGCTTTTCTTTTGGTTTTCTTTTCCATGATTTAAAATAAAATTCTTATTTTAAATATAAAAGATAATAACCAAACCTAATCTTAATTCAACATTTTTTGGATTTTTATTTAAAACTCGAGATAAGATTGCAATTTTAACCCTAAATCAGCAAATCTAATCCTAACTCAAATATTTTTGGATTTTCTTTTATGAAAATAAGACCGACTCAACCAATGAATCAAATAAGATAAGATTGATATCTAAAAATTGACGAACCATATCTCGCGCATGAGATCGGGTTGGCCAATTTTAAATTAAATCGCAAATCAAATCTCGGGCTTGAGATTGGATTGTCGATTTTATAAGGGATTGCGAGTCGGATTTCGGGCGCGAAAATCGGACTATCAATCCCTAGCTTGAGGGCACTTTCATATTGGGATCTCAATCACATATTTAAAGAGAACAATTTCACTAAAAGAATAAAATAAAAAGGAAAGAAAAAGAAAATAGTAAGTAAATAAATAAATAAAAACTACCTAATTTTCCCTTTTCCTTCCAAGCTTCGTGTTCGTGGCAAGTCACCAAAGCGAGAGGATCGGAGGTCCGGCGGGAAGAAACTCCGGCGGCGGGTGGCGGAGTTCGGGAAGGGGACTCACGGGTCACGCCATTGCGAACGGCGGGTGCTGTGTGCGGGGTTTGGATCCGGCGTCGGCAAGGGAGTCACGGACGGCGGGGCTGGCGTCGCGGGTTGCTCGAAGGAGGCGCGGCGAGGCTCGATGTCGGGTGGCGGGGGCTGCGTTGCGGGGGGCTGCGTTGGGGCGCTCGGATCACGGGCTTCGGCGGCGGGGGGCGGCGGGGACGGCGAGAGGCCTCTGAGTGGCTGCGATGAGGAGCTCCGGCGTCGGATCGGGCTGTTGGGCGCGGCGTCCGGTGAGAGAACCGAATCGGGCGAGCGTCGCGGCGCGGAGCAAGGGCGGCGTCAAACGGGTCTTCGATGAGGCTCGGCACCGGCAAAAGGAAATGTCGAGCCGGGTCCGGGGCTTATGTCGTCGGGGACCTTGGATTTGCAAGCGGAGGGACTCGGGTGCTGGATCTTGACTCAGTGCGACTCGGGGTCACCGGTGGCTGGAATCGACGGCGGAGACAGATTTGCGAGAGGAGGGTCGCAACGGCAGGGGATTGCGCGGCGTCGGGGCTTTGGGTCGCGACGGCGGGCGAGTGGGGCGCTCGGGTTGCGGAAGTGGCTGGTGTCGCGGTGGCGCGGAGGTGCTTTGGTGCAGAGTTGTAGGAGCGGTGAGTGGGGTGGAGGTGCTTTGGGAAGATGATGAACAGTAAAGGTCAAATCAACCTTTACTTGTTTCGGCCCTTCCCCCTCAAACTCACTTCTCTCTTTTACTTTTTTCTTGTGTACTTTCTACAGGAAAATTTTCTTCTCTTTTTATTTTCTTTTATTTTCTGAATTTTTTTCTCCAAAAAACCCCCTTTCTCTCTCCGTACACGATTGCTTTTATAGGTAAAAAATAGGTAATCTTCGTAGAATATTTTATCTCGTTTTTTCAATATGCACGAAGATAATCTATAACCTCCGATCACCCAAATCCTTATCTCAAAAATATTCTCCCGATTTCATCATCTATTGATAAAAAATAAGATTACAATGCGATTTTTTTTTTTTTAATTTTCAAAAACCATAATATCACATCAAATCTTAATTTTTCGCAAGATAATCAATTAAAAATAACGACGGGCTTGGGTTAATTTTATCCTTTCATGGGCCTAGCCCGGCCTACCGAACTAGAGCTCAAAACATAAAATTTGAGCTCATCCACCACCGATCCTAAAAATGAAAATAAAATGCAAAACATGTAAATTAAAATAAATGCACCTAAAACTATATGCTATGCAATTAATTAATTAACTAATATTTTTTTAGGGGTTAAAATTAATCCCTAATTTTTTAATGCAACTAATAATTAAAAGGGTCACCAAAATTTAGGTGTCAACAACCATGAATTGCCTTCGGTAGTCCCTTTTCAATTGTTGTTGCCGATTTCTTTCTGCAAAACAAATTGACACACCGGTTAGGAATTCAGCAGTTCAAACAGAAAGAAATCAAGCACCAGCAAAAAAAAAAATCAAAAAAGGAACCTACCTACAAAATCAAGCCCCGAGCGAATGATCTATCGCAAGATGAACACACTCATAATCAGCACCCACTAATTCCAACTACGGTCCAACAATCCGGTCCAACTCGGTGGCCACCGGTGCAATGGATTCTGTTCAAAATCCATGGGTCGTTGGACAAAATCAGCAATGGACGCAACATAGCCAATCGGAGAGAATTCCGGCACTGGATTCCAACCCAATGGATCCGGATGGCACCAACCCGAAACAAGCTCGGTGGGTCAAGGGGGAAATCCCTACCCGGATCGCAACTTGGTCTCTACCAGTGGGCGATTCCGCCACGGCTCCCGTTTAGAACCCGGGAGATCCATTTTGTACACTTCGACGGCCGATGGACCGGAACTCCGTCTTATTTCCTTGCAACTCACCGGCCCGACAACTACAATGCATGGGCTTGGGATTTCGGGGCGAGCTCTTGTGACTAAAGAGAAGGACGGTTTTATTGATGGTACCGTCCCCCTTCCGACCGATGACCGAATGCGACGAGTTTGGCGCAAGTGCAACAAACTCGTTCGCACTTGGATCGGAACCGCATAGCCCCCAATGTCGCGCCGGCTTGCCACCTGGCGAAGACCCGAAGAAGATGTGGGAGGACATACGCGAAATGTATGGGAAGTTGGATCGGGCGAAACTCTTCTCGCTCACTCAAACAATGACTAAGTTGAAGCAAGGGAACCTCTCGGTTACCGCTTGCTTCAACCGGCTCTCAGCTCTGTGGAATGAGCTCGAGTCGGCCGAGGAGGAGCTCGAGTCGGCTGAGGAGGAGCTCGAGGGGCCCGAAACCACACTTGCACAGTATAGAAAAATCAGAGAAAGAAAGTTACCCGGTTCCTCTTGATCTTGAACGAAAGCTTTTCGTCCTTCCAATCCCAGATCCTAGCGATGGATCCCGTTCCCTCTCTCGGCCGGATCTACCAACTAGCAGTTCAAGAAGAGAATCAAAGGCTTGCGATAGCAGAATACGTGAAGATGGGGGAGGCCGTGACACTCGCGGTTTCGGCGGGGCCATCACAGGCAGCGTGCCGCTGGTCCAGCCTCCGCTGCGAACGTCGAAGACCCTCGGGCGGCTGGCCGGGGTGAGAGAGGCACGAACGGGGAGAAATGGCAGCTGGGAGGAAGAAGAAACAAACCCTAAAATGGACGGTGGAGATTATAGAGGGGGATTCGACGGCTCATATTACAAGTATGGATCTAATGGTGGAGATTTGACGATCCGTGCAGCTGAATCGAACGCTCCTCATTCAGCCACATCAGCCCTCAATTTTAAACAATCTTATGCTCCACGAAGTGCCACGTCATCAAGGGGAATTGGGAAAAATTCCAAAATTAAAGGTAAATACTGTGATTATTGTAAAAGGCCACATCACACTATAGATACTTGTTGGAAATTACATGGAAAACCGACTGAAAAGGAGAAAAGAGAAAGGGATTATTCTGCCTATCAGGTTATGACTCAGGGTAATGAGAAGGCAAATCAGCCAATTTCTGATGATCAATACCAGAACATCATAAGGGCATTGCATCAATTGAAATCTACAGACAAGACTGCGGGATTCTCAGGTATTTCCATTTCCCAAAATAACGGTATTTCAGTTGATGCATGGATAATCGATTCAGGCGCCAATGACCACATAGTATGTAATGAGGATTTATTTTCCTACAATCGAAAAATCCACCCTTTTGTGTACATTAGACTTCCTAATGGCACCACTACTCATGTTTCCAAAATTGGAACCGTCCATCTTAGTGAGCACATTATTCTTAAGAATGTCTTATACATTCCTAATTTTGAATTCAATCTTATATTAGTGTCCAAAGTCTGTGAAGACAACCATTGTCATGTTGAATTCAATTCCAAAAATTGTTCATTTTAGGACCGTTCGACTGGCAAAATGATGGGCTTGGATAGTGTTGCACAAGGGCTTTATTTTTGGATAAGCTTTCCAAGGAATTTTGATTTTTCGTTGCTACATAAAAGCATTTCTTGTAATGTAGCAACTAGCAATAAAAATTTCCTTTATCATCAACGCTCGGGTCATAGTGCTCGTTTTCCTTATCCAAATTGCTCGATTTGTCCCTTAGCAAAACAATCTCGATCTCCATTTCCTACAAGCACGTCTCGAGCCACTAATGCTTTCTCTTTAATTCATGTTGACATATGGGGCCCCTATCATACCCCTCATCGTGATGGCTCGATTCTTCCGACTATTGTTGATGACTACACTCGTGCCACATGGGTCTTTCTTATGCAATCCAAGAGCCAAACATTCTCAAATATTGTGAATTTTCTTTCCTTGATTAAAAATCAGTTTGATGCTTCTATTCAAAAAATTCGCACAAACAATGGACGAGAATTTTTCACCACGGAATGTAGCTCTTTCTTTGCCTCCCATGGAATACTTCATGAAACTTCATGCACATACACTCCTCAACAAAATGGCGTCGTAGAGCGTAAACATCATCATCTTTTAGAAGTAGCCCGAGCCCTTAAATATCAAGCATCCATTCCTGAATCTTATTGGGGAGATTGTGTGGTCACAACGGCTTATTTAATTAATCGCATGCCAACTAGAGTTCTTGAAGGGCGATCTCCATTTGAAATGCTCTTTGGAAAGTCACTAGACATAGAACATCTAAGAGTTTTTGGTTCTCTATGCTATGCCACAATTGTGGGACCTTGGGACAAAATGGATCCTTGTGCTCTTCGATGTGTCTTCATGGGATATTCTCTTTTACAGAAAGGATATAGGGTCATGGAACTATTGACTGGTCGGTTTTTCGTTAGCCGAGATGTTGTCTTCCATGAGGATATAATACTCATGGAAGACAACATACCAGCAGCTCCAGAATACTCGAACTCCATAATCAAGTCACCAATGTTATCTCATGAAGAAGATGAGTCATCACCACAGCAACATATTGAAGTGACTTCATCTGAACAACAAATTGTGGAGCCACCAAGAAGATCAGGGCGTCATACCCGTCCACCCACATGGACCAATGACTACATATGCTCTACCTTGTATTCCCAAGGTACACATTATCCTATATCTTCTTATGTATCTTTTAATCGACTATCCCAAGACCATATGTGTTGCATTAGTCGCATATCAGAGGAACATGAACCTTCCTCCTATGAAGAAGTAGCGTGTGATCCAAGATGGCAGCAGGCCATGGAATCTGAGTTACATGCACTTATGGATAATCATACCTGGGATGTAGTCTCACTACCTAAATATAGAAAACCGATTGGGTGCAAATGGGTATATAAAATCAAATATAAGGCAGATGGCTCTGTTGAACGCTACAAAGCTCGACTAGTTGCCAAAGGATTCACTCAACAGGAAGGTTTTGATTATCATGAGACCTTTTCCCCTATTGCCAAGGAGGTCACTGTTCGTTCCTTCCTCTCTGTTGCTGCAATTCGCAATTGGGACTTACATCAGATGGATGTCCATAATGCTTTCCTTCATGGAGATCTTGACGAAGAAATCTACATGGAACTTCCATAGGGACTTCGCAGACAGGGGGAGTCTCGGGTATGTCGTCTACGCAAGTCCCTATATGAACTCAAGCAGGCTTCTTGGCAGTGGTATGCGAAGTTTACTAATGCACTCACAAGTGCAGGATTTCAGCACTCTAAACATGATTATGCATTGTTCACATGGACTAAAGGTACTTCATCAATTTATTTGCTGATATATGTTGATGATATACTCATTATGGGAAATGATGACTCTGCCATTAGAAAATTTAAAGAGTGTTTGCATTTCAATTTCCATATCAAAGACTTGGGGCCTCCAAAATATTTTCTTGGTATTGAAATAGCTAGATCTGATAAAGGGATATGTCTCAGTCAGCGAAAATTTGTCTTAGAAATTATATCAGAAACAGGGCTATCAGGATGCAGGCCAGCTGTCATTTCTATTGAACAGAATGTCAAAGCTTACAACATTTGAATATGACAAGGCTACCTCATCATCTGATGAAGACCCGTTGCTTCAAGATCCATCAGGTTACCAATGACTCGTTGGGAAGTTGATTTATCTTACTATGACCAGACCTGATATATGCTATGCAGTTCAAATACTTAGTCAATTTATGCATAATCTGAAGCAATCTCACATGAATGTAGCATTGAAAGTTGTAAAATACTTGAAGGGCTGCCCAGGACTTGGAATATTGTTATCCTGAGATTGCGACATGAAGATGAAGGCTTATTGCGATACTGATTATGCAACTTGTCCAATGACTAGAAGGTCTGTCACAGGCTTCTGTATCAATTTAGGGAGATCCCTGATTTCATGGAAAACTAAAAAGCAATCAACCGTTTCCTTATCATCAGCCGAATCGGAATATCGGGCTATGGCGAAAACGGTATGTGAAATAATTTGGATACGAGGCCTACTTTTGGATCTTGGAGTAGAAGTTGATGGAGCAACTGAATTATTCTGTGATAATGATGCTGCACTTAAATTAGCAGCAAATCCGGTTTTTCATGAAAGGACAAAACATATAGAGGTTGATTGTCACTTTACTCGAGAAAAAAATTCAAAAAGGAATCATCACAACTCGAGGAATTAGAACGGTGGAGCAACCTACGGATCTTTTCACTAAGCCTTTATGCCAAAGACAACATACTTATCTACTAAGCAAGCTGAGCGTCTTCGACCTATATAAGCCGCCGGCTTGAGGGGGAGTGTTGAGAAGGTTGCGATTTTATTGTAGATTCTGATTTTATTTGATTCAATAGAAGATATTCAGTGATAAAGTAGGAAATTGTAATCGTGTATATCCTTTCCTTGATTCTTTTTTTTTTGTATTATATAGATGTATACATGTACAAGGAAATACAATGAGACAGAATTACAATTTCCCCTAAGTTTCTGTCACATTTGTTGGAAGAAAATACGATTCCTGATCTCTTAAACCTCCCGATTCAATGAAAGATATAAGAATTAGGTTTGATAAGTTATGGAATTTCGAAGAATCGTTCAATTTCTCTTTTCTGGGCAGCTATGTCGGCCTAAGCGGTGCAATCATCACACAACTATATTTTGCAGTCTACTACCAAGGCCTTGATCCTCCTCATCGGATGGCTGCCGGCCGCCATATCAATCGTCTTCCTCCGCCCCATCCGGATCATGAAGGTGGTCCACCAGCCCAACGAGCTCAAGGTGTTCTACAGATTCCTCTACATCTCCCTCGGCCTGGCCACCTTCCTCATGATCATGATCATGATCATCATCGAGAAGCGCTTCAATAATTCACGCGCCCCGAGTATGGTCTCTCCGCTGCTGGTGTCCTCTTCTTGCTCTTCCTGCCACTCGCCGTTGTCGTCATTGAGGAATACAAACTATGGGCACAGAAGAGAGAAGCCCTAAATGACCTGGCTCTGATCGAGATCGCCACCGAGAAGCCGAGCCTGGAAACATCCCTTCCCACCACCACTCCCCAGAGACGGCACCCCTACCACCGTCTTGGACAATGAAGAAAAGCTGAAAAGCAACTCTCTTGCTGGAGAACGGCGTTCAGGCCACCGGACAGAGGTGAAGACTACACCATACTCCAAGCTCTCTTTAGCATAGATATGTTCATCCTCTTCTTGGCCACCATCTTTGGCGTTGGGGGGACGTTGACGGCCATCGACAACCTGGGCCAGATAGGGGCCTCACTTGGCTACCCAGCTCGGAGCACAAGCACGTTCATCTCCCTAGTCAGCATATGGAACTACCTTGGACGCGTCGTCGCTGGCTTCCTCTCTGAGATCCTCCTAAAACAATACAAATTCCCACGCCCGCTAATGCTTACGTTCATCCTCCTCATCTCATGTGCCGGCCACCTCCTGATTGCAATCAATGTCCCAAATGGCATCTACTTCGCATCCATCATCATCAGTTTCTGCTTCGGTGCGCAGTGGCCGCTGCTCTTCGCAATCATATCCGAAATCTTTGGGCTCAAGTACTATTCAACGCTGTACAACTTCGGTACTGTGGCGAGCCCCATTGGAGGGCATCTGCTCAACGTTAGAGTGGCTGGTCATTTGTACGACAAAGAAGCCAGGAAACAGATGGCCGCACTAGGGCTTGTCCGGAAGCCCGGCGAGGACTTGGACTGCACCGGGGTCAAGTGTTATCAGTTGGCGTTTCTCATAATAACATTCACAACATTGTTCGGCACATGGGTTTAAATAAATGAGTATATTGAAAATGGATTTCATTTTCAAGTTCCTTATAAACACTTTTTTAAGAATCCGTTAAAATATTTTTCGCAGCTCCCAATGCATTGATTGTGATTGTGATAATGTTTTGAAAAAGTAAATTTCCTTGTTCTAAAATTTAACGAGCGTGTCTGATTTACTCATGAATATGACTTTTTAAGCGTACATAATAAGCGATCAAATAAAGGAAGTCACAATATCGATGGTTAGAATATCGAGGTACCTTTCTATCAAATAACATTAGCCGATGCCCTAAAAACACTACTCAACAACACCAGCGCAATTAACACTAATTTCCATGTTGGCGGACCAAAGGTTGTTTTGTTTTGGCATGCCAAGTTGATTTAAATCCAATGACAAAAAAGAAAAAGAAAAAAAGACCTGTCTTGATTTGGGATTTCAAGGCACGGTCGCCCGTTTACTCGAGGGAGCTCTTGCGAGCCCAAGAAGGCAACATGGCCTGGACGAAAGAGACTCCATCATGGACTCTGCAAATGCAATCCTCCTCGACCCACAGGCTTTTGACCATTGATGGGCCGATATGATTGGATCCACCTGACCATTGACTAGTAGAGATGAGCATTGGTCCAAGGTCAACCCTAGACCAACCCTAGACCGGCAACCCTACTAGTCCTTCTCTGGTTCTCAAGGGGATTGGGTCGATCATTGATCCAAAGATCCTTAGATCAGCACTGTATAGGTTGGTCCTCAATCTTGTAAATTTATAGTCGGTGACCTCAATCTGGGGTCATCCATGACCTTAGACAGGTGGATGGGGGTGAGGAGGGGCGGCGAGCGAGAGCAGCCGCCGCAGAGGACAAGGGCTGCAGGTGCTTCGGTGTTTTTCGGCCATGGAATAGATAGTTAAACTACAAAAGTTGAGGAGGGTTTTTGTGAACACGAATTTCGTTTAAAATTCATCCATCAAATAAGTGATGGGTGGACAAAGTCGCATCATCAGGTCGTCTTTTGAAAATTTTGGCATTGAACTTCTAGAAATGATTTCATCGTCATCGACGTAATTATTGATACCAATCAATTTGGTCGAGATTGGCCAACAAAAGTAAATAAAGTGTGGTGGAGAAAAAAAAATTAGAAAATCATCCCAATACAATGAAACAAGGGTGCCTTTGATTTCTGCATTTTGAAAGCTCCATAAGAAAATATAGAGACTTTCACCTAAAGGAGCTTGGAAAAAATGCAAATTACGTTTGGTAAAAAATCATTTATAAAGTAACTTTGGGTGAAAAATGTTTGGTAATTTTTTTTTTTGTAAAGGGATTTGTTTGTAATTTTTCTTTTTTTGCTTTATTAAAAAGAAAACTAAATCCTTCACTAATTCCAGTGAACAGCTCAGGCCATTGGTGAGCCAAATTTGGTGCTGGCAACCCGTCAGCTGAGGTTGCACTAGCTAGGCGACTGTTGCTGGCTTCTCGCTGGCTAGATCTAACCTCATCATCCCTCGTTGACCACCTTTGCAAAGAAGATAAACATTAGCAATGAAGGCCAAAAAAATTCTTCTTGCAGTATTTCAAAAATACTGAAACCTTAAAGCTGGTTTGCATTTACTTTGAGTTTTCAATCTTCCTAATGCCAGCTTTCATTTAAAGCCCCTTGAGGATGGTTACCAAACACTCTAAATTTTTCTCAAGGAATTTTCAAAATTCCAAACCAAATGCAACATAAGCCTTAAACCTACAACCTTAATAATTCAAACAAAATACTCTATTTCTCAAAATGCGATGGTATTATCAAATGCCGACCACTTCAAGAATTGAAATTTATTTTTCTAAAATATTCAACACGTGCATTTTTCCCCATTTTATCGGAATTTCAAGAATCTGCGCCAACATCTCCATCAACTCCAAATAATGCAACCGAGAAAAATGATACCCACTTATCGGCACGCCATTTCGGGGACGATGAATAAAAACGAAGATGTATCGGTTTGAGACGTGATCTTCACTCATGAATTGTGTCATTTTCGGGTTTGTGGAAAATTAT